>NC_086153.1:10460000-11060000 GCF_035149785.1 Candoia aspera
AATGCGTGGTACTAAATGACAATTGTTATGCCATACTCACGGGGCACGCTTGTCTTGAAAGATGAAATGCCATTAAATAGACAAGCAAACAAGCCTCTCTCATTAGACCTTTTCCAGTGAAGAACACTGATAAATCGCAGCTCCTTTTCTGCAGCTTCCTCTTTGTCCACATCTCCTGGGAAGCGTGAGAAATGGGGCTATATTGGGGGAGTTCCCACTTGGTTTCTACAGACCAAATCTAAGCAGATGCTATGTAGGAATTCTATTCCAAAATAAGGCCTTTAACTACTTTTTCTTCATTTAAACAGGGACCAAAATCAGAAGAACAGAAGGGTGGAGGCCAGAAAAACAAGGTCAGAGTCAATGCAAGGCTCTTTTAACGAGACCCACAACCTTTCTGGTGTGGGAAAATTTGCAGTGCAAACTATTTCAGGACTGCATCCTAGGATATCATCTCTCCTCCTATTATCTATGCATGAATCAGTACTATTCCAGACTCTGAATGCTATGATTTATCCTGGGCAGGGAATTTTTTTTTTTAACGGCTAACATGTCAGAAGATTGTCAGATCTCAGGAGGTTTCAGGTGAGAACACTGAGCTCTGGTGACATTTTATCATCTTGTAAGCTGTCGGTAAAATAAATGTTGGAGTTCCCTGGGTTCCACTGTGAGATGTACCAATCAAAGCGAAAATTTGTAGCTCAGGGTTGAACTGTGGCATCCTTGGTGTTCTCCGAGCCTTGTTGTTTTCTTGCAGACGTTTCATTGCCAGGCTAGGCAACCTCTTCAGTGTGAACCCAGGCTAGGCAACCTCTTCAGTGTGAACCATTGAACCAGGTTCGCACTGAAGAGGTTGCCAAGCCTGGCAATGAAACATCTGCAAGAAAGCAACAAGGCTTGGAGAACACCAGGGACTGCACTGAGAGGTGTGGCAATTCCAGGCCATCTGTGGTGCTGTATGGTGGAGACTGTCCAATCATCTTCCTTTAATGAGTTCCGGCTTCAAACAGGTTGCACATTAATTCCTCAATCCTTCCTGCTAAAGAAGTGTGTTTCCTTCCAAAGATATCAGGAAGACTTGTGCTGTTATCAGAGGACAGTCATTAGTTGCCTGTCTAGCAGAATCCTTGCAGATGAACTCAGAACAGTGTTCTGATAGTGAAAAACTTAGAGTATTATTGAATATTACTGAACCTTGAGTATTTTTTTGAGTATTGTCGAACCTTGAGTATTATTGAGTATGGCTGAACCTTGAGTATTTTTGAGTATTATTGAACCTTGAGTATTATTGAGTATTACTGAACCTTGAGTATCACTAAAACCTTAGTATTATTGAAACCTTAGAGTATTATTGAAAACTGGGGTTCTGACTGAAAATCCAGTGATAAATTAGAGGTCTAGGGTATGCCTCTAATCCATCTTTGTGCCATGAGCCAATATTTTTTTTCTTTCCTTTTTTTAACGTTTTATTTTCTTTATATATTGGGTTGCTTCTCCACAGGTAAGTGGGAGACCTAACACTGATGGATTCAACAGCTCTCTCTTGTGTTCGGCTGCCAGGAGGTTCAGAAAGGCAGGAAGAATAAGGAGAGAACAAAAAAAGGAGGAAAGAGAAGAGAACAGAAGCAAATGAGCGAAAGGACAAAGAGGGAGGGAGGGAGGGAAGGAAGGAAGGAAGCTATCAAGCCTATACTAATTGCACTTTTAAAGAAACTGGGTCTTTCAAAAGCAACATCAATTATATTTCTGAAAGAAACAAAGCTGCTTTTATTATCTTAAATGGCGTTTGAAATAGAACTGCAAGTGACATTTTCTTGTATGTTTTTTAATATCTTCCAGGAGGACTATATCCCATATCCCAGCATTGATGAGGTATGTAGTCCAGGGGAAAAAAAGGCATAGAACAATTGCTAAAAGAAAGTCACTGAGAAGTTTAAAGCCTGACCTGGTGAGCTATTTTTACTGCAGTCACATTTAAATGGGGGTCAAAAAACTCAAGATAACAACCTTGCAACTGAAGACTCCCACCTTTTCTATATGTGTCTGACACACATAAAAGGGGGGGTGGGGCTTCAATCACACATTCGGGCCTGCCATCTTGTCTTTTTTGAACCTCACCAGACTCCACTCCAAGATGCTCCTGGTGCTTTGCAAGAATAGATATAGCTTGGTTTTGTATGCACTGGAAGATGCTTTTGGCTGAAAAAGCCATAGGGTTAAGAATGCTAAGAATAAACACTAAAGAATGTTAAGAATGCTTTAAATAACTAAGGCAACTTTCTTGAACATAACACTCTTTAGATGGGTCTCAGTGTGGAATGACTGTGACTTCCAATAATCAGAGAGGTACAAGCCAAAAATATGTGGTTAGCATCAGTTTTGGGATATCCAGAATAAATATCTCTGCAATCTGCACACTAAACAGATTGTGTTGCTTTAATCATCTAGGCCAGAGACTGGAAACAGCTGAACTCTGGAGCTTTATAACCAATCCTGCTTTTTCCCCATGCTTCCCCATGCTTATGATGGAGCTCAGATGGAGTTAACTCTGTCATGAGTAAGGACAAACTCCACCCAAATCTTTTGTTAAATCTTTTGAGAATGTAATTGCAACATAGAGTTGTGTGACATTTGAGAGATCTTTTTTTTTTTTTTGCCAGTTGGGGTTGGGACTGTGAAGAATGTAAGCTTGCATTTTTAAAGATTTTTTAAATCCTGCCTTTATTATTTTTATAAATAACTCAGTGAACATGCCTCATATTCCTTCCTCTTCCTATTTTCCCCACAACAGCAGCCCTGTGAGGTAAATTGGACTGAGAGAGAGGGACTGGCCCAAAGTCACCTAGATGGCTTTCACGTCTAAGGTGGGACTAGAATTCACAGTCTCCTGGTTTCTAGCCTGGAGCCTTGACCACTAGACCAGTGTTCTCAATCTTGGCAACTTTAAGGTGTATGGACTTTAACTCCCAGAATTCTGGGAGTTGAAGTCCATACATCTTAACGTTGCTAATGCTGAGAAACACTGCACTAGACCAAACTGTTTTAATGTGACTTCCTTTAGAATGGGCTAGAATTGAACATATACAAAACAACAGCTGGAAATGGAGTTGAGCCCTCCTTCTGTGTCCACACCTACATGCCAGCCTGAGAGTCTGCCCTGAGATATTTATGGAATCTCCCTTTATGTCTCAATCAGTGGCCTCATGTTTCAGACCAAGGCAGCCATAACAAACCAAGCACAGTGCCCTAAAGATGCATCTGATAACCCCTCCTTTCCCCCCGCCTCACAGATTTTAGAAAAAGGCAGTCCCTACCCCTTAATCATCTTGCCTCAGTTTGGGGGCTACTGGATCGAAGACCCTGAGAACCTCAGCACACCCACCTCGTCGGAAAGCAGCATCTGTGATGAAGAGGAGGAACCACTCAGCCCCAGCACTTACGGCTACAAACTGGAGTGCAAAGGTGAAGCCAAGGCGTACCGGAAACATTTCTTAGGAAAGGTTAGTGGGAAATGAGGTGTTTGCTCCATTACACACGTGGTTATGCAGAGCTTCAGCTGCTCAGAAATATTAAATGGTCGCTAAACAAGTGGTCATAAGTCGAGGACTATCTATATAAAAAACTGTGCTTAGTTTGGAAAAGGTAGCTAGAGAGCTTTCCACACACTCACTCCTAGTATCAAAATTCAAGGTCATCCATTAAAAATGACTCAGGATCAACCATTCAAAGTTAACATGGGAAGACTCAGGTCTGATAAAAATGCATACAGAGAGGGAGGGGAAAAATAGAGCATCAGGAAAGGGAAACTTGGGGGGAGATAAACTAAAGGACAAGGGGAATGGAGTTTCTTTATAAACATAGTGTTAAACTGTGGCATTCATTGCCACCAAATTTGATGATGGCCACCAGGGTATCTGGTTTTAACAAGAAACTAGAGAAGGTCAGGCTGTCCATGGTGAGCTACCAGTTTAAAGAAACTGGTCCCTGTCTCAAGGGCAGCATATCTCTTACATGTGTGGGCTATGATAGACTTCCTTTCATCTTCCTTGGGCACATTAAAAGCATTTCTTTTAAGCCATTTACACAATTTTGTCATTTGAGAGGACCCATACTTTTTATTGCCCATAGTGAATAATATAAGGAGTGAAATAGTTCTTACCAACCTAGAACTGCCCTTATCCCTATTTTCTGTTTAAAAAGTTTTTCGTAGCTACCAGGTTTATGCCTGTTTGCTATGTCTGGAATCATAGACTGTATTTCCTAAAGTCCAGATGTTGGGGAGCAACAGTGGAAGACAGATGTCACCTTTTTGTCCATGTTGATGAGCATCAAGGTAGATCTGATTAGGTGCTGTGTGACACAGAAAGCTGGGTTAAGAATTCTTTGTGCTGCCCAACTTCAGGGCCCTTCTTAATGCTCCTGTTTTCTTTGGGATGGATCTGAAGGGGTCTATCCTTGATCCCCATCTCAGAGGGTCCCTGAAATTCAGAACTATGCAGCTATTAAAACACACCTCTCATCCTTTTCTCTCTGCTAGAACATCATTGAAAGAGGCAGATGCTATGAAGCATATCCAAACTGTTTCAAAATTGAAAGGAAGTTGATGAAAACGTGTCTAGGTTGGTGTCAGAGAACAGAGGGAAAAATAGAGAGTGAACACATGAAGAAGGAAAAGAAAAAGAGAAGAGGAGGAAGAAAAAAAAGGCAGAAAAAGAGGAAGCGGGGAGGGAGGGAGGGAGGGAGGGAGGGAGGAAGGAAGGAAGGAAGGAAGGAAGGAAGGAAGGAAGGAAGGAAGGAAGGAATGGGGGAAACAATTATCAGAGGAAATGGGGAACTTGTAGATCAGCATTGTTCTCTAGACTACAGATAGCCACTTGCCCCCATTCAGAGGCATTAAAGTGCCTCCAGATCATATCACCAAAATTCAAGTGGAAGCTGCCTGATTAGTATATAATTATGATTAGTATTATATACTGATTAGTATATAATAGTATGATTTTCTGCCTTTCTTGGGCCACAACAAGTATAAAAGGTTTATACCATTGTTGCATTTGTATCACCCCTTTTCTCTAGCAGTAACAGGGGGCATACATGAAGAGCTCCCCCAATTTTATGCCCAACAACAACCTAGTGAGGTATCAGGCTCCATAACAGTTGTACTCAGGTTGATTAAAAACCAGCATCTGCATTTGCAGAATATGCTGAGTTTAGTTAGTAAACAACAACAAACAACAAAAAAGAAGACTTGGTGAATGAATGCAGACTTCGTAATTAACCATTCAGTGTGTTGTGCCAACTCAGAATATGCATTAATTCAGTATCCAGATAAAGCCCAAAATCACCCCGTGAATTTTGTGATTGGTTTGAACCTGGGTCTCCCTGTCCAAATCCAGTATTTAATCATCCCAATAAGATTAGCATGCTAAACCTAACCCTTAACCCTAACCTAAATCCAATCCACCTAAAAGCCAACAAATGCTGACCATTTTCTTACCTTCCCCTGTTGGCGTCACTCATGAGTGACAGCAACAGGGGAGGGTAAAAAAAATCGACAGCCATTGGAGACCAACATAATTAAAAAGTGCATCTTCCCAGCCAAAAATATTGTCTACCCTGACTGGAAGAATGCATCTTTCCCCATTCAAAGGATATCTTGTCTAAGTGATGCCAGTGGGATTCATGAATGAGCTCTAGTTAATTATGATTATGCGTGGCAAGCAAAATATTCAGGTGTGTCCTTCTGTCTGACATGTTGAAAAAAGGGGTGTGACTCCAATTGCATATTGACTTTTTTGACCCCCTGTGCGTGCCCCTGAAGCTACATGCAATCCTGAGGATTTAGGAGGCATTTTATGCTGAGTTTGTGTCCTGGAGGTCCGGTATGACCGGTGTGAAGGATCTATCTTCTCTCTGCTTCTGATGGCCTCCTTGGGGATGGGATGAATAAAGTTCTAATACCCTTATGGTTGGATGTAGGAGAAGATTACTCTGTAATTCAAAATAAAATAAAATAAAATTGGAGTTCTTTTCCAAGTTGGGGCTGGTCTTACTTGGTCATCAACCACATTATGCTCAGTGCTTTCTAACATACACAGTCCCTGGCATTGCATGACTGGGTCCAAACCCTGAAATGGCAGAATGTTATGTATATAAATATTTCCTGTTTCCCTAAAGGACTTGCAAGGTGATCATAAACCATGGATGGGTCTCTTGTGATTCCTCCTGGGTGTTAAAAGTGAGCTGAAGATCAATGATGAAACCATGGAAGAGAGGGAGGGCAGGTTAAAGAACTAAGTTTAGTTTCTTCGTGGCTCTTTCCTGACACTCTTAACGTGTTATTTCTATCTTTAGGATCATTTAAATTTTTACTGCACAGCCAGCAGCCTGGGCAATTTGATCCTTTCCATTAAATGTGAAGAGGCAGATGGGATTGAATATCTACGGATTATTCTCAGGTAAGGAAACAGCATATAAAGAAAACAAGACTGTATTGATGTTCATGAAAGTTTTGTTCATTAGTTTCTACAGCGGCTTTTCTACATCAGTACTCTTCAAAGTTTGGGTACTATGGTTACCATAATTCCCAGTCAAGATCACCCATTCTGACTTGAATTCCCAACAAACCTAGTGGACATATTTTCACTTGCATTAGATTCTACATTGAACTGAACTATAATATTACTTATTTCAATCAATCAATCTTTAATATGGTCACAGACCAGAATTTGTTGTTGTTTATTCGTTTAGTCACTTCCGACTCTTCGTGACTTCATGGACCAGCCCACGCCAGAGCTTCCTGTCGGTCGTCGACACCATGCTCCCCCAGGGACAAGTCCGTCACCTCTAGAATATAATCCATCCATCTTGCCTTTGGTCGGCCCCTCTTCCTTTTGCCTTCCACTCTCCCTAGCATCAGCATCTTCTCCAGGGTGTCCTGTCTTCTCATTATGTGGCCAAAGTATTTCAGTTTTGCCTTTAATATCATTCCCTCAAGTGAGCAGTCTGGCTTGATTTCCTGGAGGATGGACTGGTTTGATCTTCTGGCAGTCCAAGGCACTCTCAGAATTTTCCTCCAACACCACAGTTCAAAAGCATCGATCTTCCTTCTCTCAGCCTTCCTTATGGTCCAGCTCTCGCAGCCATATGTTACTACAGGGAACACCATTGCTTTAACTATGCGGGCCTTTGTTGTCAGTGTGATGTCTCTGCTCTTAACTATTTTATCGAGATTTGTCATTGCTCTTCTCTCAAGGATTAAGCGTCTTCTGATTTCCTGACTGCAGTCAGCATCTGCAGTAATCTTTGCACCTAGGAATACAAAGTCTTTCACTGCTTCTACATTTTCTCCCTCTATTTGCCAGTTATCAATCAAGCTAGTTGCCATAATCTTGGTTTTTTTGAGGTTTAGCTGCAAGCCAGCTTTTGCACCTTCTTCTTTCACCTTCATCATAAGGCTCCTCAGTTCCTCTTCACTTTCAGCCATCAAAGTGGTATCATCTGCATATCTGAGATTGTTAATGTTTCTTCCAGAGATTTTAACTCCAGCCTTGGATTCCTCAAGCCCAGCTTGTCGCATGATGTGTTCTGCATACAAGTTGAATAGATTGGGTGAGAGTATACAGCCCTGCCGTACTCCTTTCCCAATCTTAAACCAGTCCGTTGTTCCGTGATCTGTTCTTAACTGTTGCTACTTGGTCATTATACAGATTCTTCAGGAGGCATACAAGATGACTTGGTATCCCCATACCGCTAAGAACTTGCCACAATTTGTTATGGTCCACACAGTCAAAGGCTTTAGAATAGTCAATAAAACAGAAATAGATGTTTTTCTGAAACTCTCTGGCTTTTTCCATTATCCAGCGGATATTGGCAATTTGGTCTCTAGTTCCTCTGCCTTTTCTAAACCCAGCTTGTACATCTGGCAATTCTTTCTTTGGGATGTATTTTGTTGCCGCCTCCTGAACAATGCTGCCAACTTCTGTCCAGAGTTCTTCCGGGACCCTATCTACTAAGTCCAGTCCCTTAAATCTATTCTTTACCTCCACTGCATATTCCTTAGGAATATCAGTGAGCTCATATCTAGCTGATCTGCGGGTCTTCCCTAATCTCTTTAGTCTGATCCTAAATTGTGCAATAAGAAGTTCGTGATCTGAACTATAGTCAGCTCCAGGTCTTGTTTTACCGACTGTACAGATGTCCGCCACCTTTGGCTGCAAAGGATGTAGTCAATCTGATTTCGGTGTTGTCCATCTGGTGAAGTCCATGTATAAAGCCGTCTCTTAGGCTGTTGGAAGAGAGTGTTTGTTATGCAGAGTGAGTTGTCTTGGCAAATGTCAGCCTATGTCCTGCTTCGTTTTGTTCTCCCAGGCCATACTTACCTGTAATTCCAGGTGTCATTTGACTGCCCACCTTAGCATTCCAGTCGCCTGTGATGAAAATAACATCTCTTTTAGGTGTGTTGTCCAGTAGGTGCTGCAGATCCTCATAGAACTGCTCTACTTCAGCTTCTTCAGCATTTGTGGTTGGGGCGTATATTTGGATCACTGTGATGTTAGATGGCTTGCCCTGAATTCGAATTGAGATCATTCTGTCGTTTTTTGGATTGTATCCAAGCACTGCTTTAGCCACTTTACTATTAATTATGAAGGCTACTCCATTTCTTCTGTGGTCCTCTTGTCCTCTTGTCCACAGTAGTAGATTTGGTGGTCATTTGATGTGAAGTGGCCCATTCCAGTCCATTTCAGTTCACTGACGCCCAAAATGTCTATCTTTAATCTTGACATCTCACCAATAACCACATCCAATTTGCCCTGGCTCATAGATCTTACATTCCAGGTTCCAATGGTGTGTTGATCCTTAGAACATCGGATTCGCCGTTCACCACCAGCATCGTCGGCTGCTAGCCGTCCTTTCGGCTTTGAGCTAGCTGCGTCATCATGTCTGGGGCTAGTTGAGCTCATCCTCTGTTCCTCCCCAGTAGCATTTTGACCATCTTCCAACCTGGGGGTCTCATCTTCCGATGGTATACTGACATATCTCTGGTTGTACTGATCCATTTAGTTTTCACGGCAAGAATACTGGGGTGGGTTGCCATTACCTTCCCCAGGGATCGCATTTAGTCTGACCTCTCTGTCATGACCTTCCCGTCTTGGGTGGCCCTTCACGGTTTAGCTCATGGCATCATTGAGGTGCTCAAGCTCCAGCACCATGACAAGGTAATGATTCTTTGCTGAAGCAGACCAGAATTACAAATTAAAAAGAAGAAATACATCAAAATACGTTAAAATACATTAAAAATACATCAAATGAAATGAACAAAACATGATAATATATTTACAGATTAAGAGAGTCGTCAATGGGCAGTTGAGGTCTGCCTAATTTGCAGACAGTATAGCAAAATTTAGCTACGTTCAGGGAAACTAAGTCATTCTGATCAGATAGCAACAACTGAACATAAAAGAGATCAGAATTTCCTGGATATTTTATCAAATTAGGGGTTATTAAATAAGTTATTAATTAGTTCTTTTGGGCCGAGTCTAATGGTGGAAGACTACGTTGTGGTTCATAAATTCCAGCTCAACAGCTGTGTTAAAACAAACTATGACTTAGTGCCCTGTGTAAACCCAGCTGTAGAGTCAGAGGATGTCTTCGCACTACACACTTATCCAGGGTTGACTTAACCATGCTTTACTCAATTAAGCTGTTCTTCTGTATTTGCATGTCATGTTGAATGATAAGCACACAGGCTGAGTTTGCCCAGTGCTCTCAGCTGAGATGTGGTTGGCTAGTTTGTGGTTTATTGTGTTGTGCAAACACAAAAGCAACAGACCTCATGTAGAAGATCCCAGTGTGACCTCTGGCATTTATAGACACAGTTAGGAAAAACACTTGCGTGAACCATAAATGAGACAATGGCAGCCAGAAAGACCCCAAATAAGCAATTTCTGAGATTAGAAGATCTGGAAACTATCAAGTTGTCTTCTTTTATAATCACAGCAGTATAAAGTTGGAAGCAGCTGTTAGGACAGGGAATCCATTCCCTTCTCTGTGTAGGAATCCACTCTGCTTGAACACATTAATTGAAAGGCAGACTACCATCTCTTTAGGTCATTGGTCATCCTGTAGATAATATTGAAATAAGTGGACCAGTGTTTCTCTTTTTTTTTTTAATAAAGCTTTATTAATTTTCAAGATATAATTAAAACACAAAATACAGAATATAGAACAGATAGAATACAAGTCTAAAAAAGAAAAAAAGAGAAACTAAAACAGTGTAAGTATAGACAGAAAAACATAAAATTAATTAATTTTTATCCTGCCTTTATTATTTTTATAAATAACTCAAGGCGGCAAACATACCTCATACTCCTTCCTCCTCCTCTTTTTCCCACAACAACAACCCTGTGAGGTGAGCTGGGCTGAGAGAGAGCGACTGGCCCAAGGTCACCCAGCCGGCTTTCGTGCCTAAGGTGGGACTAGAACTCTCATGCCACGCCTGATTGGCTCTTGGGCTGAGAGAGAGGGACAGGCCCAAGGTCACCCAGCTGGCTTTCGTGCCTAAGGCGGGACTAGAACTCTCATACCACGCCTGATTGGTTCTTGGGCTGAGAGAGAGGGACTGGCCCAAGGTCACCCAGCTGGCTTTCATGCCTAAGGCGGGACTAGAACTCTCATACCACGCCTGATTGGCTCTTGGGCTGAGAGAGAGGGACTGGCCCAAGGTCACCCAGCTGGCTTTCACGCCTAAGGCGGGACTAGAACTCAAAGACTCCTGGTTTCTAGCCCTGCACCTTAACCACTAGACCAAACTGGCTAAACTAGATCAAACTGACTTCCAACTTTCTCCAACACAGATATAAAAGCATATAAAAGTTAATCTCTTGCTATTAATTAATCATTTAGTAACGTTATTTCTCTAAAATAAAACCATTTAATCATCAAAACCCAAAATCAGAACTTCATTTTTTTCTGTTGCAAACAAATAGTCTAAAAGCGGCTTCCAAATCACTAGACCGGTGTTTCTCAACCTTGGCAACTCCCAGAATTCCCCACCAGCCACTGAAGGAGACTAATTGTACGACTAAAAGAACTTCCAAGTTCTTACAGCTAGAATATACCTCTTCCACTCAGCTGGTTGGCTCTTGGCTTCTTTTCACTGGTGCAAACCCTTGGGGCCAGTCCTGGCTGGCCTTGTCCAATGGCCTTGTTTGGATTGACAATGGCCTTGTTTGGATTGATTGATTCTCCAATATATTGGAAGGTGACAGGGCATCCTTGAGGACCCTTTTGGTGTGCCAAGTTTCTATGGAGCCCAAACATTTTGCTACGTAAGAGAGATGAAGTGGTGGTAACAGGAAGGTCTGAAGCCATCTAATGATAGGTCTGAGTTTCTTGGGGTTTTAAAAATTATTTTACACTGCTTCAAGTCTGCTCTTGGTAATGAGTTTGCCCATGAACGTTCTTTGTTTGACCTACAGTAAAGTCCAGGGAAACCAATGGAAAACCAATCCCTTGAAACGATATTGGAAAATATCAATTATATATATAGCACTGTTTCTTCTCTCAGTAATGTCTTATCCTCTTATTCCCCCAGCAAATTACTAATGTTTCAAAGGAGATGGGATCTGGAAATGGTAACCGTAACAACCATGGCCAAATGACCCCTTTGAAAGGTTCAGAAACAATCTACAGATCCTTCCTTTTATTGAAAACTAGAGATATTGCTACGTGATCACTGCTCATGTTTGATTCTCTCGGTTTCTTTTTTGGCCATAGGTCCAAAGCAAAAACATTACATGAAAGAATCCCTTTAGCTGGACTCAGCAAGCTACCAAACATTCCACAGATTGCAAAGGTAGGTTGCTTGGAGAGATAGTCCAAAAGATCATGGTGGTACTGATCGTGATTGTGATTATGATCACTATTAGACTGTGATCATAACCTGTGAGATTTTAGAGGTTGGGCTTTTTTAATACAGAAAGAACATCACCAAAACTTCAGTGACAGCAAGGAAAAAAATCATCATGGAAGCAACAATTAAAAACAGACAGAAACATATAGAGGTAGTCCTTGACTTATGACCACAACTGGGACCAGAACTTATGTCAGTAAGCGATGCAGTTGTTAAGTGAGTCGCACCTGATTTTATGACCTTTTTTGCCACAGTCATTAAGTGAATCATGTGGTTCCCAATTGATTTTGTTTGTCGGGAGCTGGCTGGGAAGGTCGCAAAGGGCGATCAAATGACCCCAGGATGCTGCAACTGTCATAAATACATGCCGGTTGCCAAGCACCTGAATTTTGATCATGCGACTACAGAGAAGCTGCGACAGTCATAAGTGCGAGGATAGGTTGTTAAGTCACTTTTTTCAGCACTGTTGTAACTTCGAATGATTGTTAAACAAATAGTCGTAAGTTGAGGACTATCTGTAGTCTGGAGTGCTTTTACACCAAGGGTGTATTTGGTTCAGACAGTGGAGCAGGACACCAGTGTGATGTAGTCATAAAAATGTGAAACTAGGAGGGAGGCCCGGGTTCTAGTTGCCCTCAGCCACGGAAGCTCCCAGGGTGACTTTGGGCTAGTCTCTCTCACCCCGAGAGCCAGTGTGGTGCTGTGGTGAAGGGTTTGAATGAGGAGTGGGAAGATCCAGATTCTAGTCTCTCCTCAGCCATGGAATTCCCTGGTGATTTTGGGCCAGTCACTCTCTCTCATCCCAGCCTATTTTACAGGATTGCTGTTTTGGGGATAAAATGAAATTATATCTTCTTGTGTTCTTGGTATAAAGACAGGATATAAATCTAATGAATAAATTCACACAAGTGTGTGTGGTCGGGTGATCATTCCCAGATAATGCTGGAACATGGAGAGTTAAAAAAGAATTAAAGTTAAGGGGACTTCACCTTCCATCCATCAAAATTTCTTTCTAGAAATAACTCTCTAAAAGAGGCAGAAAATACCATGCCAATTTTACATTTTGCCTTTACATTTTAAAGAATCTTGTGAATGAAGGGGGAGGGATTCAGCTGTGGGTATCTACGGGGGCCATGCAAAATGAAGCAAGTGACCAAATGTGCATTGTGGTATCATGACACAAATCCTACCCCTTATGTCCTTGCATGCAACGTTGCAGCATTATTATGAAAAGGCAGAATTTGTGTCATGAAGTCACAACACATGTTTCATCATTTGGGCATTACTGTGGATAGGAATGCATGTTAGGATTCAGCCACCTTCTCCCTTCCCTTCCCTTCCCTTCCCTCATAATAACATTCTTGTAAAATAATTTGGCTTGAAAGAGAGTGACTGGCTTCAGGTTTCTTAGCAAGCATCCTTGCTAAGGGTGGGCCTCTTTGATCCTGCCCACTATTCTAACTACTATACCATGCTGACTGCTTACTCAAGAGACTCTTTCTGAGTAGGACTCTAGTACTGCTTTTGTTCCCCATCTTTACAGCTATCAAACATAGGCTAGATTCACAGAACAGCCTGAACCCTAAACCCGGTTTAATAAAATGCCGTTGCTGTGAATTAATATTATAATCTCTGCCCAAACGGTAGTGTGATTTAATGTAATGACCTGGTTCACTAACCTGCTAAGACAAAGGCTGGTTTCACCAAATGTGTTGAACAACAAACCACCCAATCCTGTTTTAGTCTAGTCTAGTCTAGTCTACTGTGCCAGCCCAGCATACAGGAAGCAATTTCTCGCTTGCTGATAAAGAGCAAAGAGGAAGTTCATATTTATTAGGGCAAATTATGATCATCCAAAACTAATCTATGTTATTTAGGGAGGGGAAAAATCTAGAAGAGGAGTTGCTATTTCCCAGATCCCCACCTACTCCTCATCCACCACAATTGGCCTAAATCAATTTCCATGGTGTATTCCACATTTCTGATACAACAAAGAAAGTTATTTTGCCTGTTTTGGATTATCTTTGACTGCCCCCCCCCAAAGGACTTGTTGCAATCTGCTATGTCTTTGGTTTCCTAATTTCTCACTATTTGATGCATTTCTGGACAGGCCTTCTGTGATGATGCCACTGGATTAAAGTTTCACCCTGTGCTCTACCCCAAGGTGAGCTAAGCGATGATGCAAAAATCTAATTCCAGAAGCAAATCGATGTGCAGAATTAAACCATGTAGTGAACTGCATGCATGCAGGTTTATTTCTGTAAAACTGAAATATACCAATTTGAGAGAGTAGGCTTCCCCAGTTCTAAATATTGTGGAGAGGCACAGAAATGGCGAGGAGAGAGAATTTCATCAGTTTGTGGCATAGGCCTCAGAATTGTCACCTGGATTAAAGTTACGTTCTCCAGGCACTTGAAAAAAGTATGCAGGTAGACCAGAGTTGGATTGGTTTATACACTCAGTCTGACTTATTCTTGACCTCAGCTCAAAAAGAAATGAATTCTGAACCTAAAAGAGCTCTGCAGGAAGAGGATGGTTACCATAAAAACATGCTGAGGAATCTGGTGGGGACTGGAGACAGTTAAAACATTGATGCGTTGTCCTGCTCTTTGCAGGTATGTGACAGAGGCTAAGGGCCAAAATAAAAATTTGAAATGATACAATCCAGGTTAGCTTTATTGGACAACCAGATCAAACACCTAGAGATGTTGAGAAGTCATTGCTGACTGTTCAGCTCTGCTGGTGGGACTTCATCAGAAGTTTCCAGCCCAGGTATTGCAAAAGGATGGGGTCAGAGTGGCTACAGACAAGGATGGTATGATGCTGTAATGGTATGTGGGAAAGACTTTGGAAGACGGGGCGATGTTGCCTAGGGAACGGTCAGAGAAGAGAGGGCATAGCCCACAGCCGCATAATGGGAAGGGCAAGAAGCTCAGGAGGGACCCTCCCTAGTTTCTCAGGCTGTAAAGGAGATTGGGAGAGAATTAAACTTTCAGACTTGCAAGATTCAGTTAATGCAACTTTACAATAAAGTAGAATTTGCTTATCTGGTCGTGCTTTCTGTCTGGTCTACCTGGGAAGGCTGACAGATGATGGCTAGAGGAAACAAGGAGACATAGTTGAGAAGGGAGCAGCTTTGAAAAGGAAACCTTCTTTGGGCATGGTTGGTTTGGAGTGTCCTGTCTGAAAAGCCTCACCCCAACAGAGGAGCCTTTGAAATGTGTTGTTCCATTTTACCTCTTGCCATTAACTCTATTTTCTGTACTATATCTGGCACCAAGAGCCTCAGGAAATACACATCCCTGAAGTTTCTCAGACCATATCATAGAAACGGGGGTTCTGGGCCCCTGTATCCTAAAAGTTCTTCAGCATTTTAGGTGATCAAGTGGAAGATGGAGCAGAAACTTCAGAATACAGGGTGACGGTTCAGACATTGGTTCGTACCTGACTACAGAGGGCTTCAATTATTGAAATCCTCATATTTTTGAATAGGTCTGTTTGCATAGTTTTGGAATAGCAGTCATGCTCCAAACAAAGTCTGTCCTAAGTTAAATATAAAGAAATTATTCTGGTGAACAAATATGGGACTTCTAAACTTAAAGCATGTTCCCTACCTGTGAAATAAACCATAACTTTTCCTTTTGTTGGCAACCTGCAAAGAAAGAGAAATACGTCTCAAACTCATTTAAACAGTTTCTTTCTCGACAAATTATTCTCTGACCCCCTCCCCCTCCTGGTTTCCTCCTATTTCAGGCATCACAGATGATAGTATCCTATGATGAACATGAGCTTAACAACACTTTCAAGTTTGGTGTGATTTACCAGAAGTTTAAGCAAGTGAGTGACTACTGTATTTTATTGGGGCAATAATATGTCTGTTGTTCTAGTAATTTGATAGTCTAGACCAGCCTTTCTCAACCTTTTGACCCTGGAGGAACCCTTGAAATATTTTTCAGGCCTCGGGGAACCCCTGCACACTCAGGCTCAAAGATAGGCCAGAAGTTACAAAATTATTATATCCGTTTCACGTGTAGGCCTGTATACAGGCATTAACAGCATTCTTAAACTAGAAATAAAGAATGAAATGTACCTCTTGAATGTGAAGTTGCCTGAATCTGAAATAATTTTTTAAATTAATTGTGATCGCCCAGGGAACCCCTAGTGATCTCTTGTGGAAGACTAGGGTGCCGTGGGACCCTGGTTGAGCACCCCTAGTTTAGAGCACTGTTCCTCAATCACAGCAACTTTAAGACGTGTGGACTTCAACAATTCTGGGAGTTGAAGTCCACACGTCTTAAAGTTGCTGTGATTGAGAAACACTGGTTTAGAGGAAGACTCAGTGGAAGATCAGAAAGGGACTGTTTGACGTCCTCTCCCCCCCTGTATCTAATCACAGAACAGGCCACCACAACTTATTTTGGTGTGCTGTGCCTTCATGATGTTGCCTTTCACTTGTCCCCAAGTGATACCTGAGGCAGCTTAAAGTCATCCTTGGCTACTCTGATGTTAAAATAAGTAAGTGGTTTTAATTGGATACAGTTTGATATGTGTCAGGAGCTATTCACTTGGTGGAGCAATCAGATGAATTTAAACTGTGGGTCAGTGTTGCTTTACTGTAGTGTGACATGATCTCTGTACTGGGCCTTTGGCCCTGTCTTCAAGGGCCATTCTGGTTTGGACTGTGGAAGAGGCTGAGTCTTTCCAATCATGCTTTCTCCCTGTGCCCACCAAATCTCCAAGCACAGAGACCTGGCTTTGAAACTGGATAATGGTTGATGGAATTTGGGGGAGACGTGCCATGTAGCAGGAGAAACACAAGTAGAGGGAGGCAGGGGTTCACAGATGTCTAGGCTGGTGGGAAAATGAGGCCAGCATTCTCCATCTGCAAACCAGAACAAAGGCAATCTGGGCTGGCAATGGAGCAGCAGGATCTACACCGGTTTAATTTTCTTCTAGCTAGCTTGGTGGGTGTGGGTTATTATTGGATAATGGAAGCAAAAAGGGATTTTTTTTAAAGGCGAAGAAAGTACTGTTACTCCTACCTAGTATGTTCTCCCCACAAAAGCTACTCTCCCAATGCCCCCAAATATTTGCAGTTCAAGAATTGTTCTTAGTGCTTCATATATTTTATTTTGTTGTAACTCTTAGATGGTTGGGGAGACAGCCTGCAGACTTAAGGAAACCCTTTATTGTGACCCCTGGAACCACCCTAAACTGCACTGTTGAATTTTAAAACTGCGATTTCCCCAAATAACTATGGTTTCCAAGAAAGAAAATACATATACAATTAAATTAGCCTTAAAAAATAAGGTAAAGTCTCCCCTGAGCTGAGCTCAACTCCTGGTGACTACCTGGACAAGTCCATATAGTTTTCTTAACAGCAACATGCTAGTGATTTACTCTTCCATTCTTTGGAGATCTTTTTCAACTTCCATCTAACCTATGACCTTGATCTCTGATCCAGGTATTAACCAGATCCAACCCTTCTTCCAAGTTCAACCAAGGTCAGCTAGGTCAACGTTATTTTAATGTTAATGGAAATTGCCAAGGTAAATCAGCAGCATATCTGCCAGCCTCCTGTATTGATATATTGCCTTGATGGATCCTGGTGATGTTGGCCCAACTTTAGTATTATAGAAAGATTCAATTGGCAGCCCAGTTCATTTGGATACACAGAAGCAGAAAGAAAGGTTCCTGAAGTAAACAGCAGAATTTCTTGGCCCAGCCCCATCTACGCTGCTGCAAAAAAGGATAGTCATCCTTCTGAACATCTTTTCTTCTCTCTCTCTTTCTGGGTGATGCCAGTTGGAGTCTAGAGAAAGCAGTAGGTAAATAGTTAGCAACAATAGTCATATAGAGAGGAAGGTGATTACCTCCCACTATAATTGGAAGATTAATCTCTTCCAAAATCCAGTTTGCTGCTGAGGAGCTTCGAAATGGAGATGTTTTGTCATGTTTATTTTGGATTGTTTTATCTTTCCAGACACAGGAAGAAGAATTGTTTGGGAACAATGAAGAAAGTCCTTCCTTCAAGGACTTCTTGAATTTGTTGGGAGAAACCATTACACTTCAGGATTTCAAGGGGTAGGTTAAGCAATCAGTCTCATTCATTGCTTTTTTCTTTAGCGGTCCATTCGATTTAGGTTTGAAATAATCAGACCATCAGTGAATTAAAAGAATTTCTATGCCATTTTTCAGCCAGAAAGTTTCCTGAAGTGGCTCACATATGAGCAATAAAAGATAGATTCTAACTTCAGACTTCAGACATGAATTGCTGGCTTTCTTACCGTCGGGAATGTAAACAGTTCTGTGAAAAAGGGGGAAATTGCTGGCTTTTCATCTGCGCTGATGGAAAGCTCTGTTTCTTCACTTTCTTCACTCCATTAATGTCAGCTGGAAAGGCTACAGGATGATACCTGTGGAAAAGAAAAAAAAAAGGCTGGTTACCAATATTCTCAAATATATGCAACTTCTCATGCAATTTTCCCTCATATTTCCATTTTTATACGCAACTTCTCCTAACTTATTGGTATCCAGTTTTTCCAGAATAGCATATCTTCACATGAGGTTTTTGAGTGGGAAACTGCATTTCAGTTTTATTCATTTATTTATGCACTCATTGAGTTCTGATTATGTTGAACACTCAAGGCAGGCACTAATACTTTCCTCAGAGGAATGCACTCTTTGAGGGCGGACTTTATTCCAGTAGAGATGTGAATTGGCATTGCTGTCTTCTGTTTGCTTTGCAAACAGTTTGCCAGCCTTCCAGTCTCTCATGCAGCCTGGGAATTCTATCACCTACCACAGACCTGACACGTTACGTTTTTAAACAGCACCATGCAGGGGGGGAACAAAGGTCTCCTGCATTTTTTTAAAATGGTCATTTGGTTTGATAAAAGAGGATGGAGTGGAGTACCTGGGTAAGTAGTTTCAAGATAATCCTAGGGTAAATCTTTGACTGTACAAAGATGCAAAACTTCCCCTAGTTTCATTCAATCTCTAGAGGAGAGGCTGTGAGGGCAACTCTCGGCACAGACCAAAACTGGGCCTTGCAGAAAGTGACAGGGATGGAAGGATACCTCCGTAGAAAAACCACAGCCTCAGGAGCAACCTCTTTCTTGTTAAAGACCAGCTGAGAAACAACAGCCTGAGAAATTAGGAAGCAATCCTCAAACACTGTGAGATTAAGGTAGAAAAATAGAAGCCTTTTTGGTGGAGGAACAAAACGTCTGAGAAGTTCCGTGACAACTTTGGCCCAGCATTATTTTGAAATCAGTGAAATAAAGCAGTGTAAAAGACACCTTCCCCTGGAAGATTATCAGTCCAGAGTGCCTGCCTTCCCTCCCTCCCTTTTTTTCTCTCCCCTCCTTCCCTCTCTCTTTCTTTCTCTCTCTCTCTCTCTCTTTCCAGCAGGGTTACTATCCCTTGTACCAAAGGTCTGCTATCTTGTTCTGATTCATGTTTAGCTTTCGAGGTGGCCTAGACGTCACGCACGCCCAGACAGGCACCGAATCCATCTACACGGTGTTCAGGGACAGAGAGATTATGTTCCATGTCTCCACCAAGCTTCCCTTCACAGAGGGGGATACCCAGCAGGTAAGCAAGAGGCGACCTTTCTCTTTCCAGAGAAAGAGAAAAAAGGCAGCACCGCGGATGATCTGGTAAGGTGGGCATTGTATAACGGGCAGTGGAAGGAAAGGTGTGAACTGCTTTCTGTCAGAGTGCCAGCCCTCCATGCTGCCTTCCCCCAGAACACCGTCTCCCTGCAATATTGCCTTCTCCTTGAGCAAGGTAAAGGTTAAAGGTTACAAAATAGAATGAGTTTGATGCAAAAAGGAGATGCCAGAGATTAATATGTAAAAGGAAGCCCAACTCTTTAAACGAAGGATTCCCTTCCGATTCAATCAGAAACCTTGGAACACAAAGGGCTGCTCATTCACAGACTTTAGCAGAGCCCATCCAGGTAAACTTTCTTCCCCAGCCAAACAGATCTCCATAATCCAATCACAAAAGATCCCTTCCAAGGTGAACATTCCAAGCTAGGAGACAAAGCCACAGCCCTGCAGGGAACCCAGAGGTCAGCAGGGGGCCAGACCACAGAGCGCCCCCTCTCTGAAATCCGGGAAACGACACTTCTCTCAAATTCCTAGGGGGCGGGAACACCTCCAACGCCTAGCAATGGCCTAGCTCTCCTATATAAAGGGCTTGTGGGGGAAATACTAGTGTGGCCACCCACGACAACACACTTACTCTGTATTTGGTGTTCTCGGAGAATAAACCTTCAACCTCTGTTCCAGCAACTGCCTGCGTCTTTTCATTCCCGGCTCAGGACGAACCCTGGGAGGTTGCACAGACAGATGGATGAAGCCCACGTTTACTTTTGCTTCTCTTTTTATTTTTTAAAGACCAAACTTCCTTTCACAGCAGCTTGCCATTTTTCTTTTTATATTTCGCACTCAGAATTGAACAGATTCTCATTTTTTGAAACTTGAGGTTCATTATGTTCCATTTCTGCATCATTTAAAAAATAAAGTATTTATGCAAATTCATGGGATTTTCCATACACTCCTGATAATGGAGCTTTTTCAACATGTGCGCCAATGCTTGCTTTGCAAACAGTTTTCCCCAGCCTAATGCAAGGACAGGTATCGCTCCCAGAGAGAATTATCAACATAGACATTTATAGGCATACGCACACAGGCACGCATATTTGTGCGGTTCACTAGGGGTGCTGAGGGCTCTTCTTGCCCTTGAATAGCTTGCCAGAGCTGCACTCTCCAAAACAGGGCAGAGCCATGAGAAAAAATTAAAAATTACTTTTCGTTTTATTTACATTCGATTAATATCAAATCTAGTTAATACGATGACTTTGTAATCGTGCATTTAAGAATTTCCCTCCGTCCCCTGAAATGGCCATTTTGGGGGAGGTCTCTGTGGGCCACACCCAAATCTTTAGCTTGTGCACTTCTAAGTTTGCAGAGTAAAAATCAGAGAAGTTTGCATTAAAGCATTACCTGAACAAATTTTCCATTCATCTGCTTTTGCCCATTGAACCAAAACCCACACCCAGCTGTTTTTGGAAGCAATATCATACCCAGGGATGTGTGCTTTACAGAAATATTTCTACAGTCTTCTTTGAGCAGGGATGCCCTCGGGCAATGGTCAAAAAAGTCAAGATGGCAGTTGCAACAGTGTGACAGAAACTCCAACCGTTTTTCAGGTGTGTTGCATCACACATAAAGAGCAGGTGGAGCTTTGATCACACCACTGCTGCCAACATCTTGACTTCTTTGATGCTACCTTGCAGACACCCCTGTCTTTGAATTCTACCCAAAGTGGCATGGCTGCAAAATCTCTATCCATGGTTTATTGATTCTTGATACCATAACTCTTGGTAGAATGTCCTGTATAGGTGCTACACCATTCTATGGATGATTCTTCAGAAGGCATTCCACCACCAGTGGTGGCAGCATAATGAATGCCTCTTGGAAAAAGATGGCCAGGGCAAGACACACCATCCTTAAGATATGAGAAAACGCTTCCTTCTTTTGTCTCCATAAATCAAGGAAGGATAACCTTTCTGAGGATGGGGGCAGCTCTTACAGATTTTTTGAAACTGGCCTCTAACGAATGCTGGGGCGCTGTGGGGATAAGGAACATCCCTGGAGGGATGTGATTGTGCAACTTTTAGTCCTTTTTGATTTTTCATGGGAAAAGGGGGTTTAGAGCTTACAAGTAAAATAAATTGTGTTAAGATTCTTGAAACCTTCAAGCGGTGTATTGCTTGTTATTCCTCTGATAACAACAACAACAACCCAGATCCCTTGCCAATAAGTTTGGCAATATGAGCTGAAGGTTTGGCACTGACAAAAATGGGTGGGGTGGGGGCTACAAGTGTCACATGCTCCCTACCCTTTGATGAAATTGAACAGCCTTCTGATAGTATGATGGGGTGCACACAATACTCTTAACTTGGTTACTGGACCAATTCATTTTCTGGGCTCACTTGATGCCCTGTGCCCCAAACCCACCAAATATCTGGATTTGCAGAGTTTGCTCCAGCATGGAAAGAATGACCATGTTTAAGCTTGGTCTTTCCCTAACCTGGTTACGGGTGTCGTGAGAAAGCAGTCCTTCCCTTTTCTCAACACACATGTATGTGTTGGTGCGTGTATGGGGAAGGCAGGGGTTGGAGTCATTTTTAGGCCAGACATCCTTCATCTTGCTGCTTTAAAGATGCGGTTAGTTAGAAAAACGCTGCAGTGATGAGTGAAATTTGGGATGTTTTTATATTTAAGAACTATCAACTGGAGATTTGTGTGTCTTTTTCTTTTAATCTTCTCAGCTTCAACGGAAAAGACACATTGGCAATGACATTGTGGCTATTATATTCCAAGAAGAAAACACTCCCTTTGTTCCAGATATGATCGCTTCGAATTTTCTGCACGCCTATATTGTTGTCCAGGCAGAAAATCCAGAAACGGATAATGCATCCTATAAAGTAAGTGGGTGGGAAAAATAGAAGAGTGTCTGTGTGCATCTGTGCATATATATGTGCATGTCCCTGGTGTGTGTGTGTCCACATCTGTTTTCCATCTGACAAATAAGCCCGTTGGTTGCTTTGAAAAATATACCTGTTTGACCAGAGATAAAGAGTTCCTGCTAAGCCTTTGTGAAAATCGTTATTTATTCTTGGAGAAGCAGCTGGTGCCCTCGGCACTGTTGTTAGCCTATCTGCACATTGGCAGCAAATGTCATTAAATGCCCAGATGCGTGTCGCATATATCTGTCCTTGAAGCCTTAACAGAATCAGCTTGACTGAAGGTTACAGAGCAGGTGGCCAGCAGCCTTTCACAGGCTGTATGCCCATGCTGGCATTTGCAGCGGATTGTGGATCAGTTGGCTTGCCATCTTCTATCTGCTGCTCTACATCAGAAGAGAAGAAGAGACTTGTTGCATCTGACCCATGGCCCTCCTAGCCCAGTATTTTGTTTGACACAGCCCCTACCCAGGTGCACTGAAGAAGCTGAGAAGTACTTCAGGAGGGCAAGTGTTCTTCTGCTGTTCCCTCCAAAAAATGGCATCTCAAGGCTTGCTCCTTTGGGTCCAGGGGAGCAAGCAGCCGTGAAGCCTCTTTTCTGGTGGCCTTTGATTTTTTTCAAGCCTCTGGGTCTTGTCCAGTAACTCTTGCCTTTGCACGATGTGTCTAACTCTCAAGACTAGTAACCATAGCTCCAATCTTCCACGAATGATGCCCAGTCCACTTTTAAAATCGTCTAAGTGGGTAGGCCTCTCCACATCAGATGGCAGCAAACTCCACAGTTCAATTCTGCAAGCTTTAAAGGGGCCTCCTGTCTGTCTCTAATTTATCACCTGGCTGCATAAAGACTCTGAGAAGCATATTGGTGATGGATCTCCCTGCACAGAGTTTTAACAGATGACCCCAAGTTCTAACATTGCAAAAGAAGGAGAAAAATCTCATCTCTGCATTTTCCATCAGCATATGATGTGCTATATCTCTGCTATGCCTCCTCTTACTTACTTTAATGCAAAGCTGGAAAGCTGCCAACACAGTAGCCTTTCCTAGTAGCTGAGCTGCATTTTGGCTGCTCATCTTTCAGAGGTGTCCACAGGACGTGGTCAAAACAGTCAGGAAGGTGACCACGATGATGTACTCCAGGGTTTCCCAAACTGTGAGGTTTACCCTCCTTGGGGAGGTGCAGACAGAGTCCAGGGGAGGTGTGAAGGTCCTTTTAGTTTCTTTTAGTTACAATAAATCCACCTTTCCCAAAGTTTCATTGTATTCTTTTGATTGTTCATTTGTGCTTGGTTTGGTGTTTGGATTTTTAGGGGAGGTGTGTACATTAAGATTACCCGAAAGGGAGGAGTGATGGCAAACGGTTTAGGGACCCCTGGTATAATTGAAGCTCTGTTTTTTATGTAACTTCTTTGACCACACCCTGCAGATACCCCTGGCATCTTTGCATTTAGGCCTCCTCATTATACCTGTTTTGAGGTGTGGCAACCAGAATTATGTGTGGTATTCCAAGTACCAGAGGCAATTTGGCGCAGTGGTTAAATGCTCCAGATTAGAAACTGGGAGACTAGGAGTTCTAATCCTGTTTTAGGCATGGATCCAGCTGGGTGATTTTGGGCCACTCACTTCCTTGCAACCCTAGGAAGAAGGTAAGGACAACCACTTCTGAAAAATGTTGCCAAGAAAACCGCAGGGACTAGTCCATGTAGTCACCAGAAGTCAGGAATGACTTGAAGGCAGAAAAAAAAAAAAAACCCAAGTGCATTCTTTGTTGAAAGTTTTCTTTTCTACTTTTTTTAAAAAAAGACTTTATTAAAATTTCAGAGTATAGATAAAATGCAAAATATAGAAAAGATTGAAGAGAGACTAAAAGAAAAAAGACAAACTGAAAAGTGCAGAAATAATTAGGAAGAAATACAGAAAGAATTACTTCTGACCTTCTGCGGCACAGATACAAATACATAATAAATTAAGCTCTTACTCTAATTCTAACCCTAATCAACATTATTTCTATAAGCTATAACAACCTAATCATCAAAACCCAAAATCAAAACTTCATTTTTTTCAGATGCAGCAAAAAGTCCAAAAGTGGTTTACACAGCGAAACAAATCCAGCCAAATTATTTTCTCTAATCAATGCTGTCAGTTTTGCCATCTCTGCCAGTTCCATTAATTTTACCACCCATTCTTCCACTGTAGGAATTTGCACGTCCTTCCACCTTCGTGCATACAAAAGTCTTGCCGCCCTTGTCATATACAGAAACGGAGTCCCAAATTTTGTTTCAAGCTGTTTATCCATCAAACCGAAGAAGAAAAGCTTCCGGTTTCAGTTGCTGATAGTTTTCTTTTCAATTCCCTTCCTAATGCTTTTTTCAAGCAGCCACCATTGGTTAAGCAACATCATTGAACTGTCTACTATGATTACAAAATTCCTTCTTAACTAGTCACTGCCATCCCAGAACCATTAATGGATATGAGAAGTTTGGGCATTTTTCTTGCCAATATGCATCCTTTTGTATCTGCATCTTAGAACAGCTGGCACACATGGTGACTTGTACAGTTCAGTTCTGAAATAAGAGATGTAAAATTGAGATTTCTCAATTGCTTGATTAGAAAAAAATGACGGATAAAGCAGAGTAATGAACTTTCAGAGGCAAGACTCACCTTTTATCCAGTTTGGACAGATTATAATCATTATGTTACTAGCAACCGGTGTAATTTTGTCAACTTATGAAATATGGAACTTACGAACCACTTTTGGACTTTTTTGCCTTTTAATTTATTCATATTATTATTCTGTATTACTCCTCATAGCATTGTATGTTCTTTGCTTAGCTCTTTTTCTCTTTGTGTGAACTACTGTTCAATCAATACATTAAAAAAAGAGAGAGAGAGGAGGAGAGATGTTGAGGGTAAGGCTGGTTGGAAGCAAAACTGTGCCCTCCATATGGACCCAGAAGTCTTGCCATGTATTGGGGATGTGCAGAGCTCAATAGGTGTTCAATGACTTCACCTGACAGAGGTCCTCCTTGGAATAACTCAACATCAGTTAAGCTGGGTCAGTAAAAAGTCTCCTTTAAGGCACACTTGACTTCTGTTGACTTCATAGACACATCTGGGTTATATTCTTGGCAATGATTATGGCAGTGATTAGCCATTGCCTCCTCCCATTGAGTCTAATGGGATTTCCTAGTGGTTTCCTATCCAAGTTTGGATCCATCCAGGTTTGAGATGCCTATTTTGTTTAAATCAGTCAAGGTTGGTTAAGTTCTGCCACTTGCCCAGGCAATTCTTTCAAATTTGCAGTTAATTTAGAATAGTCTTCTGCTATCCACCTGCTTCCAATTTTTCCTCAGTACCTTGACTAATTTGATTGCTTAATTGTTGTGTGGTGTTGGCCTTTGGTGCTGCAGTGGAAGAAAAGACAGCCCCAATGTTTTCCTTGCTGGAATATTAAACAGCTTGCTTTAACACAATAGGTTAAGTTAACACAATAGGTTAGGGAAACCTCTAGCTGATGCATTCACATAATATGCTAACTTGGTTAGTGTTGAGCTTGATGAGGGATCTTTGGGTGTGTGTGGTTTAGTGAATGCCATCCATTTGGATAGACTAGTTCATGGTATCATATAACCCCGAAACTGCACACAATAACCAGATTAAATTTGTTGCATAGACACAGCCTGTGTGTTGTTCCATTTGGGAGATACCAGAAGTACAGTTTTATTTTTCACTGTCATTTTAAATTTTGGCTGTAAAAACCCTCTTAAAATGAAAATGAAATAACCAGCATGTGTGTTTAAGAATCCTTTTATCTACCAGAACCACCCAAGAACTCTTGAAGCAGGAGGCTATGGGGAACCAGGAGGCTTGGCCCAACCATTGGACTAGGAGACCTTCAACCCTATGATTCTGTGATTGCCTGTCAAACAAAGACTTCAAATGATCATCTTATTAATAGAAGAGAATATCTGTAGCTCATGGTTGAACTGTGGAGTCCTTGATGTTCTCTGAGCTTGGTTAGTTGCTTGCAGACATTTCGTTGTCCAACTATGTAACATCGTCAGTGCAAGTGAATGTGGGCTTTGCTCCCTGTTTATATACAGTAGCTTGCTCTGTATATAACCCCACATCACCAGCACTGATGTTGTTACCTAGTTGGGTAATGAAACCCCTGCAAGCAAACAACCAAGCTCAGAGAGCACCAAGGACTCCACAGATCATCTTATTTTATACATAATTTCTCTGGGATTAAAATGTGACTTAAAGTCCCCACTAAGCAATGGAGGTTTCCTGGGGGACCATGAGCCAGTCACTCTTTCTTGACCCAAAGCCGGTGGGATGTAGTGGTGAAGGTGCTGGACTAGGAGCAGGGAAGCCCAGATTCTAGTTTGCTTTCAGCCATGGAAATTTATTCTGGCCAATCTAATTTATTTATTTAAAACAGACACACACTAGATCAGGAAACCTACAGATTGCCATGCATACCTACATATTTCTGGCTTCCACTGAAAACATACCACCAAAACTATTGTCTGTTGACAGACTCTATGTTACAATTGCATCTGTTCTCGCTCACTAGGCAGAGATGCTCAACTGATGGAATTAAAGCAGGCATTTGGAAGACTAAACTTCCCACCCAGTGAGATCAGTACACAACTCAGTGGGCCTTTTGGTGGTAGACCTCTACTTCCATGCAGACAACCGCCCAATGGAAGCAGATTCTCACAAGCAGCAAGAAACAACAGGACAATGATATTAACATGGAAACTAGGATGTGCAATGAGCCCAGATGTCTGCTTTATTCCCACATTTACACCAACAGCACCATCACAGGCCCCAACAATTTCACACACAAAGCTAGAAGGATCTTCACATGCATTTCCTCTAATGTGATAGCCGTGCCTCTCTGGCTTCTCCGTAGGACAAACAGGCCAGACTTTGCGCAAAATAATTCATGGGCAAGTTTGATATCAGGACTTCAAACAAAGACAAAGTAATAGCAGAGCATTTAACCTCCCAGGGTACTCACAGATCTCAAAGCACAATTCTGGATCAAAAAGAGTACTGTATGCCAGCACAGTTGAGCATGAGTTAGGTGACTATACATGCATCAATATGTTTCAGGCTATTTCATGTCTGAACAAACACATATCAATTGTTAATTGGCAAGGTACTGTACTTTTAATCCGTCCAACTTGAACCTTGAACCTTTATCTGCTTAAGTTCCCCCTTCTTTTTCCTCCCATTGCTTCACCCCTGTGTATTTAAATCCTACTATCAGTTAAGCTGCTCCATGCATCTGATGAAGTGAGCTGCAGCTCACAAAAACTTATGCCTTATAATAAAATTCGTTAGTCTTAAAAGGTGCTACCAGGTCCCGATTCTTCTCCAACGTGGTTTCTCCAGCCTGGTATCTATAGGGCTGAACTGTAACTCCCGTAGTTCTCAGCCAGGAGGTACATCAGCACTGCTGGCCAAGAATTATAAGGTTCATAGTCATATTTCATATTTGTAGGCTGCAGACTTCAGAAAGGCTTTCTAGATCTCATATGTCCTTATTAGGTCTTGTAGGGACAGAATCTCCATATTCAGAGGTAGTCTATCTTCTTCACAGCAGTTAGAGAAGACGCTCGCTCGGGGTTCCAAGAATTATCAGGCTGGCCAAGAGTGAGAAAAATAAAGGTTTAATCAGACAGACCTTTGAACGATTCAGTGTTTGTGATAATCACATTTACATTGGGTTCTTTTACATGCAGCCATTGTGCATATTTCATAAATTCAAATGCTTTTTCTCTTTCCTCGTTTTGGATAGGTAGCTGTCACAGCACGAGAAGATGTCCCCTCCTTTGGTCCTTCACTGCCAAGCCCACCTGTATTTCAAAAAGTAAGACCCAACCCTAACGCTAAAACAAAGTGTGTGTGGTTCTTATGGGAAGGCATTTTGGAGATTTGGGGGAAGGGTTGAATGAGACAGATTGATTTTTCGAAGATTTACCAATATAGGATGGCAGAGCATGTCCACTTTTTATTCAGTTACTAAGGCTTTGCCACCGTGTTGGCCAGTGGAGAGCCATCTTTCCCCCCAAAAAACAATGGGACTTAAAATGACACCAGTTTCATGACTTAGACTGGATTTCTGTGTTGTAGTAAACCAAACTGAGACCGTTGATTTTTGTCTTAGTTTGTATGATCCCAATTGTTGTGGATTATAAACGATTGTTTTTTGAGAAAGGTGGGCAACCTTTTATCTTCAGGGGACATCATCATCATCATCATTAATTATTGGGCATTATTACTGATGCCCTAAGATTACAGGGAGTGTGACTGGTTAGGTGATGATATCACCAGAGTAGGCAGGTCTGAAATGTTGCCTCTTTTTGTTTTTAAATTTTGCTTTTCTCTTTAAAAACAAAAATACTCTTATGGGCTAAGAGACTTAATGTTTCTGTTGTTATAGCTTAAAGAGTTCTGAAAATCAGGCTGCCGAAAACAGCCATTCTCTTGCAGCGTTTTATCAAAATAGTAACGATAATGATAGTAATAATAATGGTTATCAGACACAAAAATGGAACCAGGCCATTTGCTTAGCATTCTGGTTCTATATGTTATGGGAACCTAGCCTGTGGCATTCCATTTAACAAACCATGGTTAAGCAAACCTGGTTTAGTGCAATGCATGAGCCAGGTTATAGCAGGTTTGAGGCTGCTCTGCGAATGCTAGGAAGAACTGCAATCATATTGCTGATTTTAGCCACAACACACTAGTTGTTAAACAAAAAGCCAAAACATGCTGCCCTCTCAACTGTAGTTCAACTTCACTAGCCCTCCCCTGCTTCCCACCTTCAGTCCTTTGTGTGGGATACATTTTCCCCCCAATCTCCTAAAATGCTGGAAAACAAGAGATCACATCCAGTAGGCTTAAGCAAAGCACCACCAGGGCCCTCACTGATTTCTCTTGATCCCCTTCTATCTTATGGATCACAGCACAATAGAGGAAACAGACAATAAAGTTGGCATCTACTTGATGCAGTGGGGAATCTTTGGAATACATTTCTGGCTCACGTTCATTGGACAACTGTCCTGGGGTTTTAGAAGATGTGCTGATGACCCCCTGAAGTGGCACCCAACGAATGGTCTTGAACCAGTCCATTGTATAGCTAAACCCTCTTTTTCTTTCTTAGAATGCAGAATTCCGAGAGTTTCTTCTAACAAAGCTGATCAATGCAGAAAATGCCTGCTGCAAGTCAGACAAGTTTGCAAAGCTTGAGGTAAGGAAAGGAGGGTTACCCTTGAGCAGGTAAGCAGGATGACCTGCTCAGCCCAAATGCTGCTTGCTTTGGAGTGTCAGAGCTGCCAAGATTACCAGTCACATTTTTAAAAGAACCTTCTGGAGCCAAATACACGGACAGAGAGGCTTGTGGCATTGACTTGTTATGAATTCTACAGTTTCTTGAATTAATTCACAATTTCTGGACCATGGTACCGATGAAGACATCAACATTCAGGTCTTGCGCTTCTCTGAATTTTGCAATAGAGTTCCAGGCTCAAAAAAAAAATTGCGTATGTGGAATTCAGACAAAAGAAGTTTAGGAATATATTTACAATACCTTTAAAAAGTGTATTGAAAAACAGATTAAAATGTCTGTGTGTGTGTATGTGTATGTATGTATTAATTTCATGAGGCTATCTGATGGAATGATCTTATACTAAACACATATGACACTGAATGGACCAGGAATAGATTACTCCATTAATCCTTATGGAATGGCATCCTAGAAGAGCCCTTACTGGATCAGGCCAAAGGCCCCTGTTGTCTAGCATCTGCATGACAGGGGTCAATCTGCAATTCTTGGAATGCCCATGTGATTATGCAACCTCTTGTGATTTCTTGTCCTTCCAGGAAGCGCTGCTGAAGGCAATCTTTCCTGCAAAGAAACTATGCAGGGAATTATAAAGGAAGGAAGGAAGGAAGGAAGGAAGGAAGGAAGGGAGGGAAGGAGGAAGGAAGGAAAGAATCCTTTGACCACTTCAAATACTTAATAACTCCCCTCTCCCACCCAAACACATTTTTAATTTGTTTCTTAGATTTTTATCTGCTTTTCCTCCAGGAATTCAAGCCAGCATACACGATAGTCCCTCCTCCAGTTTCCCCCCCCCCCTAAATATCTAATGAGATATATTAGGCTGAGAGAGAGTGACTAGCCCAAAGTCACCCAGAGAATTTCCAGGGCTGAGCATGGATTGACACCGGGGTCTCACCAATGCTAGTCCAACGCCATAACCTCTAGACCAGTGTTTCTCAACCGTGGCAGCTTGAGGATATGTGCACTTCCTCAACCGTGGCAACTGGAAGATGTGTGGACTTCAATTCCCAGAATTCCCCAGCCAGCCTTACTGTCCACACATCTTCAAAGGCCAACGCTGAGAGACACCGGTCTAGACTGCGCTGGTGTGCTGTGCAGCTGTTGGTAGTAGGGCACCCTTTGTGTGAAAAGCTATTCATGCGAAGTTTGCCACATGACATCAGAGTTGTTTGACTCAGGAATCCTGACATTCTGAGGCATCATTGCTGTTAAATGAACACGATGGCACAACAGGAAGGATTGCATTCCCAGGCTCACCAGTTAAAAATGTCCTTCCGTGATCAAAAGCATCTCCTGCTCTTCACCCAGAAGACTTTGAGCAGATTTAATCAATAGATCAGAGCTCACAGCTCTATTAATGACAGACGTCATGTGAGGAAACAATATGGCCGTCTCCATGAAGTCTCCCAGGGTTGAGTTCAACCCAAAGAGAAATATATCTTAAAGCCAGTTAAAGCTGAGCTGCATTTGTGAACTTTCAGCTTCCTCAAGCACACACTTGTTTTCTATTTCTGTCCTGAAACAGAGAGCTGCTCGTTATTGCCCCTCAGATCTCCCAGGTGAAACAGACGTCCCACGGAAGCCGTGGCTGTGTCAAAAACTGAAATAAGCAGCTTCAGTACAAAGGGATCCGTAAGGGGAGGCAAGGGAGGCAAGGTGACAAAGGAAGAATTGCACCGTGGTAGTGCAAACTCTGCACCTTTTGTATGTGCGTCACAACGTCATACACCCATTTTATGTATTTATTTTAAAGAAGTATATAGCTTGTCACACGCAACTTGTCACACGCAACGCTGGGTGGCGGACGACAGTGATAAAAACACAACCAATAAAACCAAAACAAAAAGAAAAGAATGAGATGAAAGAAAATTAAGAAAAAACCAGGTGCCCAACCTGTAACTATACCTTTTCATCTCTTCAGTCCCTGGGTTCCAACCTTACTGTCCCAGTGCCTGGAGGAAAAGTCTACTCTGTGCCAATTTAGGAAGGCTAAGAGGGTGTGGACCTGCTGGATCTGAAGAGGAGGGTGTTCCACAGGGCAGGGGCCGCTATGGAAAAGCCACACTTCCTAGGTCCTACTAGATGGCAACATTTAAGGGAAGGGACCTGGAATGTGCCCAGTCAATTTGATCTAGTGGAATGGGCAGATACCCTCAGGGAGAGGCGGTCCCACAGATAACCTGGCCTGTGCACGTGGGGCTGTAATACATACGAAAGAGGCCGAGGTAGCACCATAGATAGTGATACTATAGATCAGTGTTTCTCAACCTTGACAACTTTAAGAGGTGTGGACTTTAAGAGGAGCAAGGCTGGCTGGGGAATTCTGGGAGTTGAAGTCCACACCTCTTAAAGTTGTCAAGGTTGAGAAACACTGCTATAGATTTATTGGCAGTTCTGGTTGTGGATGAGGGAATTCAGGCTGGGATTGAGAAGATACCCTACTTTTTCTATATTTTCTAAGAGATGGGCCCTATGGTTAGCCATGGCAACTGTAGAACTTATACACTTTTTTTTTGCTGCTCTGGGAAGCAGAATCACTGTCTGGGTAGTCTGGCATCCTGACATACATAATGGCAGAGGTATTGAGATACAGTTCCATGCTGTATAAGGTTTTTTAAAACTCCCTGCAGTATGTTGGGAGGAAAGAAAAAGGACCATTCAAGAACTGTTTTTTAAAGACACTTTTCCAAGCAGCTGAATTTGGACAGCTTTATGGCCATAAAATCAACCGATTGGAATCATAGTCACATGCAAAACCCTGAACCTGGGTGAGCTGAACCAAAAAACGGATGGCATAACATGAGATGCCTAAAGAAATAAACCATATAATGTTTAATGTGATGTCCTGGTCCATATCACGTGTTAAAATAATGGCTGGATTCCCTCAATATGTTGAGCCGTACATTGTCCAACCACTTTTTAGCCTACATCAGAAAAGGAAGGCCATTTTAGAACCATCAGTTGAGACTCCATAACGTTGCTTCTAGGATCGCACACGTGCTGCCTTGTTGGACAACTTGCATGATGAACTCCACGTCCACACGCAGCTGATGTTGGGCCTAGGATCTGAGGAAGACAAGCTGGAGAATGGTGGCCATGGTGGATTCTTGGAATCATTTAAGGTAAAAAAAGGTTCCTGACAATTTGTGATGTAGAGAAACAGAGATCTAGTTTGATTGCAAAGCACCCAAAAGTGAAGGATCAGTACCTAAGCCAAAATATTGCACTTGACAGACATGCATAGTTCAGAGATAATGTCTGAATCTGTCCTATGTCTCTCCATATCTCTTGGGTCTTTGCGCAATGTGTTTTCTCATGTGTTTGTGTGTGTGTCTTCAAGTCAGTCTTGACTCCTGGTGACTGCCTGAACAATTTCCTGTAGTTTTCTCGGCAAGATTTTGGAAGTGGTTTGCCATTGCCTCCTTTCTGGGGCTGAGAGAGAGTGACTGGCCCAGCTGGCTTTGTGCCCAAGGCGGGACTAGAGCTCATGGTCCCCTGGTTTCTAGCTCAGTGCCTTAACCACTACACCAAACTGGCTCTGTCTTCTCGTAGGCCCTTTCTTTTTTTCAGGTAACCATATGAAGTTGAAATGACACAGCTCCAGGCATTGATGGGTAGGCCTCTCCTCCTTTTTCATTTCCCATAATGCCTTGCAGCAATAATACTTCATTTTGCATTCTGGGAAATCAGATAGATGCTGAATGCAGCCACCTGGCACAGAGTAGGTTTTTAGGCCAGAAAAGTAGTAATGAAAAAGAAAAGTGTTTATTTTTGAGGCATCACAACTGAGCTCCTGAAACACATTTTTTTAAAATAAAAAAGAAGTGGTGGGGGCTAGGCAGAAATAGCATGGCTGAGAAAGGGGGTACAGCGAAACCTCAATTTCCCAGACCTCGATACAACAGACTTTGCATATAGTCTGCAATTTATGCAAATATTGTTGGTTTCGATTTCCATCTTTTGTGTAATGATATTATCACACAAATGACATAAACAACACCAATGACGTTATTGGTGTCATCCTGATAATGACCTTTTTAATTTCCTGGACTTTGGAGAATAACGAACAGCTCCTTCCTCCAGTTAGTTCATTAAAATAGAGTTTTGCTGTACTTAACTTTCCCCAATGCATTTGTTTAATGCTGAATTGTAGCAGAGAAGCTGGTTGGTCCACTTGGCTGGTAATTAAAATAGATACACCTACATCATGATTTCATCTTCCTGTTCCACCTGCCGAAGTAGATTAGGGTGAATGGAGATAGGTGTCAATGACAGCTTACGTATACGTGAGTTAATGTGTTGTGTATGTGCATAATTTAGACTTAGAGAACAGTTGCTACTGAGACCAATTCTGCTGTAATCATAGACATGACTTTTCAAGAACAAGTTGCATTGAGTTCGCTAGATTTAACTCAACATTCATAGCTATGGAAATTCAGATATTGTGTGAAAAAAAAAAGAAAATATGCAGACATTATGGAAGGAAGGAAGCAAGGAAGCAAGGAAGGAAGCAAGGAAGCAAGGAAGCAAGGAAGCAAGGAAGCAAGGAAGCAAGGAAGCAAGGAAGGAAGGAAGGAAGGAAGGAAGGAAGGAAGGAAGGAAGGAAGGAAGGAAGGAAGGAAGGAAGGTTCATTTCTTACACACAATTAGTGCAAAGCCCATTCCCCAACCACACAAATGTCTTGTTTGTTTCTAGATTTATATCTACCTTTCCTCTAGGAATGTAGATAGGTATGTCAAGGCGACATACGTAGCACTCCTTTGTCCTGTTTATTTTTCACAACAACTCTGTGAGGTTGGTTGGGCTGAGAGTGACTGGCCCAAAGTTCCTTAGTGGGCTCCTGTGGCTGATAGGATCTTAAAATTCTGGGAGTCGAAGTCCACAGATCTTAAAGTTGCCAAGGTTGAGAAAGACTAGCTTGGAGAGTATGTATAACCTTTGTCTGGATAGAAAAACTAACTAACAAACAAAACCCTTTCTCTAAATTTCTGGAAGCAAAACCTCCAAATTTTCTCTGAGTGCAAATCATTTTCACCCTTGGCTTTTCACCACTAGCCACTTCCAATATGTTGCACACTTCCACCAGTCAATGCCCATCACCCAAATGTTTGTCAGAAGCATGTGCTAAGATCCGACGGCTTCGTGCTTTCTTCTTGCTTCTGATGTTATACAGAATTGGACTTTTCTTACTCTTCTGGCATTGCAGGAGATCCCAGGGCTGATGAAGAAAACAACTGCCAGAAAAGTGGCACAGCTGCCCTTGTACTTTTGGACAGCCCTGCTGGTCTGCTTAATAGCTTATTTACTTCTCAGTGTGTTCCCTGGGTAAATGGAGAAAGGAAATGGAAAAAGGGAAAGAGACCGGAGTTGCTGCCTCCAAAACGCAACAAGAAATCACAGATGTTCTTTTTCACGTTGTTAACACTTTCACAGTCTGGGAGGGGAAAATCCACTTCCTTTCCAATTTGATCAGAGGTGGGGGGCACGCTTTTTTCAGCTGGGTTTTTCAGTTTGTAGTTTTAAAAACGGATTTGGCCTCCAAGAAGATGGCTGGGGATGCAGACACACCTGCAGGATGTTGGGCATTTTGCTTAGAAGGCATTCTACCCATTTCAGTCCTTATTCTGGCTGAAGAATGCTGTGGGTTGGCCATGTTGCTATCAGATTCTGGGGAAGGGATGGGAAAGTACTCTGGGGGTGACAGAAAGTGGGATGGATAAGAGTGCATGTGGCCTAGAGACACTGGGTTTCCTACTCACAAGAAGTAAGCAGTGTGAATAAAGGTTGCAACTCTGTACCCACATACCTGAGTGTAAGCATCATGTGACTCATTCCTACTTGCTGAGCTTGAATTTTCATCCCCCTCCCCCCCACACACACACTTGGGTTGTGGGTGGGAGCCTGTCTCAAAATGGTGGGAAACAGCATGACCAGGATTTATTAGGATTGGTCAAACGTGGATTCAGCGGGGAAGCAAAAAAGGCTTGGGCTGCGTGCAGTCAAGGGTCTGCAAGTCGCTGACCCATGGAATAAGGAAAGAGAATCACAGTGATACCAGATGGTCAGACTTTGTGGCAGTGTCAAAGATCCATGTAGCAAAACAGGCTGCCTCTCTCTCCCCCAAACTCAGCAGGGCTGGTTAACTATATGTTGAAGTGAGCTCAAATCTATTATCAACAAAAGACTTTCTCATTCTGGTAAGAGGATTAAATCCAGAGTTCAAAATTATCTAAAGGCATCACTAGGCAGTCATCTTATTGCCTGTGTTTGATGACATTGCATCATCCCTAGAATGAAATGTTTATAGAGATTCTAAGCATACATATTACTAAAACTTTTACATTCAAGTGCATGTCCCAGTTTATTTATTTATACCCAAGACTAATCAATCACAAGCTGTGGAATTGGGGGCAGTATTATTTTCCTATGTGTTGATTTATTTTGAGAACAGCAGCGTGTGTGTGTGTGTGTGTTGGTGTGGGCATCTATGGGTGATTTATGAGATAGTCTCTGATATTTGTCATTTGGGGGAAAAATGGGTTCGTTTCTCACCTTGATAATCTCATGGGAGGTAAGGGGAGAGACTATGTGCTTGTTGATTTATTTATCCATCCATCCATCCTTTTGGGGACACAAAAAATCCCACAAAAGTTAAGTTGATGCCCTCAGGACTCCTTGTGTGGAAAGGCAGGGTATTAGTACAAGCCATAGAACTGTACAACCCAGTGTTGGATTTTGTAAGGCAACCACTGACACCAGCCAGGCACCCATTAAGATGATCCTCAGCAAAGCAGCAGGGCTGTCTTCATCCTTGAAGAAAGAGTCTTGAAGCAGAGGAATGTTTTAAGCCTCTACTGACGAAGCCAGGTGCAAATCATTTGCATATGTGAGGCCACCACAGAGAAGTCTCTGCCTCTTGCATTCACTGATGCAATTGAAAGGGCAGTTGGCCATGACTTTATGGACTTCAAACTGTGTTAAGCTAACCCTGCTATATTTCATGGGCCACCCTGCTCAGTCTCTTCAGTGGGATCCTTGACATCTCCCCCCGCCCCCAAGTTCCATCTTCTTGGCCCTAATTCCTGCCAGAGAATACCTGATGCTCATACAGCCTTCAAACACAATACAGTGGATGCAGCCACTCTTAACAGCTAGATGCCAGGTAATCACAAACTTTGGTCTGCACAAGAAGTGACTCAAAACTGGAAGGTGACACTATTACAGATAGTCCTTGCTTAACAATGGCAATTGGGACTGGAATTTCAGTTGCTAAGCAAACTGGCCATTAAGCAAATCTGACCTGATTTTACGACCTTTTTTTGCAGCAGTCGTTAAGTGAATCACTGTGGGTGTTAAGTGAACCATGTGGTTGTTAAGTGAATCACGTGTTTCCCCATTGATTTTGCTTGCCAGAAGCCAGCTGGGAAGGTCAAAAATGGCAATCATGTGACCACGGGACGCTGCAACGGCTATAAGTGCGAACTGGTTGCCAAGCGCCCAAATCATGATCACGTGACTGCGGAGATGCTGCAATGGTTGTAAGTGTGAGTACCAGTCATAAGTTGGTTTTTCCAGCACCGTTGTAAGTCTGAACCATCACTAAACGAATGGTTGTTAAGTGAGGACTACTGTAAAGACTCATGTCCCTTGTTGGTTGAGCAAATGGGCTCACAAAAGCACATTGCACAATTGACACTGGCTGCTGGCTACCTGTAAGATGTGTTGATCTTCTGAGGTTCTCTCCCAATGTTATTTATCCCAAGTTTTGCATTTCCTGAATTCTGGAAGTTGTGGACACTCTTGCCAAATCAGCATTTTTTGTTCCCAAACTGGTTGCTGCTGTGGTGGGCATCGTTCTCATTTAGTTTATCATTAGCGCTCAGTATGGTTAATGATAAAAATTAAAGTGTAAACTGTTAAAGTATCACAAAACAGTGTAAACTGCTGTTAAATTGCCTTGGATGGAAAAGGGGAGTGCCTGGACCGCTTTCCTAAAAGTGGGGGGCAGGGAGGGCGGGGGGTGGTGGGAGTTGAATAAAATTCCAGAGTTGGGGAGCATCATAGGATGAGGTTTTTTTCTATGTGGTTGACAAATGGACCTTTGGCAAGTGAGTTAAAAGGCCGTTCACAGAACAGCCATTTCTGAGAAGGCAAACAAGTCCAAACACAAACAAGTTTATTTATAAATAAAGAATATGGCCATCAGATCTGGGCTGCAAGTCTCCAGTTGACCACTAGATGACAGCAAAGAGATCCCCAACTTCTTGATCGTTACCTTGTCGTGGTGCTGGAGCTTGAGCACCTCAATGATGCCATGAGCTAAACCGTGAAGGGCCACCCAAGACGAGAAGGTCATGACAGAGAGGTCAGACTAAATGACATCCCTGGGGAAGGTAATGGCAACCCACCCCAGTATTCTTGCCGTGAAAACTAAATGGATCAGTACAAGCAGAGATATGTCGGTATACCATCGGAAGATGGTCAAAATGCTCCTGGGGAGGAACAGAGGATGAGTTCAACTAGCCCCAGATGTGATGACGCAGCTAGCTCAAAGCCGAAAGGACGGCTAGCGGCCGACGGTGCTGGTGGTGAACGGCGAATCCGATGTTCTAAGGATCAACACACCATTGGAACCTGGAATGTAAGATCTATGAGCCAGGGCAAATTGGAGGTGGTTATTGGTGAGATGTCAAGATTAAAGATAGACATTTTGGGCATCAGTGAACTGAAATGGACTGGAATGGGCCACTTCACATCAGATGACCACCAGATCTACTACTGTGGACAAGAGGACCACAGAAGAAATGGAGTAGCCTTCATAATTAACAGTAAAGTGGCTAAAGCAGTGCTTGGATACAATCCAAAAAACGACAGAATGATCTCAATTTGAATTCAGGGCAAGCCATCTAACATCACCGTGATCCAAATATACACCCCAACCACAAATGCTGAAGTAGAGCAGTTCTATGAGGATCTGCAGCACCTACTGGACAACACGCCTAAAAGAGATGTTATTTTCATCACAGGAGACTGGAATGCTAAGGTGGGCAGTCAAATGACACCTCAAATTACAGGTAAGTATGGCCTGGGAGAACAAAACGAAGCAGGACATAGGCTGATAGAATTTTGCCAAGACAACTCACTCTGAATAACAAACACTCTCTTCCAACAACCTAAGAGACGGCTTTATACATGGACTTCACCGGATGGACAACAAGCTGGGTTTAGAAAAGGCAGAGGAACTAGGGACCAAATTGCCAATATCCGCTGTATAATGGAAAAAGCCAGGGAGTTTCAGAAAAACATCTATTTCTGTTTTATTGACTATTCAATAAACAGCCTTTGACTGTGTGGACCATAACAAATTGTGGCAAGTCCTTAGTGGTATGGGGATACCAAGTCATCTTGTCTGCCTCCTGAAGAATCTGTATAACGACCAAGTAGCAACAGTAAGAACAGACCACGGAAAAACGGACTGGTTTAAGATTGGGAAAGGAGTACGGCAGGGCTGTATACTCTCACCCTGCCTATTCAACTTGTATGAAGAACACATCATGCAACATGCTGGGCTTGAGGAATCCAAGGCTGGAGTTAAAATCGCTGGAAGAAACATTAACAATCTCAGATATGCAGATGATACCACTTTGATGGCTGAAAGCGAAGAGGAACTGAGGAGCCTTATGATGAAGGTGAAAGAAGAAAGTGCAAAAGCTGGCTTGCAGCTAAACCTCAAAAAAACCAAGATTATAGCAACCAGCCTGATTGATAACTGGCAAATAGAGGGAGAAAATGTAGAAGCAGTGAAAGACTTTGTATTTCTAGGTGCGAAGATTACTGCAGATGCTGACTGCAGTCAGGAAATCAGACGACGCTTAATCCTTGGGAGAAGAGCAATGACAAATCTCGATAAAATAGTTAAGAGCAGAGACATCACACTGACAACAAAGGTCCGCATAGTTAAAGCAATGGTGTTCCCCATAGTAACGTATGGCTGCGAGAGCTGGACCATAAGGAAGGCTGAGAGAAGGAAGATCGATGCTTTTGAACTGTGGTGTTGGAGGAAAATTCTGAGAGTGCCTTGGACTGCAAGAAGGTCAAACCAGTCCATCCTCCAGGAAATCAAGCCAGACTGCTCACTCGAGGGAACGATATTAAAGGCCAAACTGAAATACTTTGGCCACATAATGAGAAGACAGGACACCCTGGAGAAGATGCTGATGCTAGGGAGAGTGGAGGGCAAAAGGAAGAGGGGCTGACCAAGGGCAAGGTGGATGGATGACATTCTAGAGGTGACGGACTCGTCCCTGGGGGAGCTGGGGGTGTTGACGACCGACAGGAAGCTCTGGCGTGGGCTGGTCCATGAAGTCACAAAGAGTCGGAAGCGACTAAACGAATAAACAACAAAGTGGTCAACTGGAGGTTTGCAGCCCAGATCTGTGGTCCTAAGAAAGATGATGCAAGAGGACAACATTTTGCTTCACCCAAAGGAGTTCCCTTTGCTTGAACACTCACCTCTAGAGCAACTGGGGATGACACTCCTTCATGAGGCTCTGATGGAAAGCAGAGCCAGCCAGAGAAACCTTGAAAATCTTTTAAACAGTCTACTCCAATAAGCTTTTGCCTAAGCAGAAAAGGATGTTGCCTGGCTTTTTAAACGAGGATCTTTCCCACATCCTAAGGAGTTGATCTGTCAAATTCAGACAGGTCATTTCTACATGTATTCACATAGGATAGTGTTCTTTTTCATTTCTCAGTGAATTGTTTAAAATATGCATATGGGGAGAAAAAAAATCTTTTATTCTTGTTGTACGAACTTTGCAGATAACTTGCTGCAGCTTCTGCATTTTCCTTTGCAATTGCTTTTACTATCCTGTGAAAAAGGTGGAAGGTCCCCTGTGCAAGCACCGAGTCATGTCTGACCCTTTGGAGGGACGCCGCTTTTGTGACGTTTTCTTGGCTAAGCTATGAATAGTCTTACCTATGCATTTGATGCTTCTCCCATTAATTCTTAGGCTGGTATGGCCTACAGATTGGTCTAAGTGGTGGACCAATGCACCCAGACACCGTGCACAACTTTTCCTAACACATGTTTTTCTATCAGTGTTTTTCTAAGCAACTTTTTAAAAATGCCGATTTCCAAACATCCATTGATTTTATTCACCTTTTCTGAATGGATCCTGATTGCCTGGAATTTTTTTGGATGAGAACAGTGAATATCAGTGGACCCCATTCATTGCATTGTACCAGAATCCGCTGTAGTAAATCATGCTATTTCAAAGTTTAAAAGGGTCCATAATAAGTTTTTTTTATAATGTTCCTAGCCCTGATGATACTATTGACACATTTGATCAACGCCAAAACTGTGTCTTGACTTTTTCAGGCATGTCAGAAGGAGAATGACCAAAACGAAGACTCCTTATTTAGGAACCTAAGAATCTAAGAATAGCCCTGTAGGATTAAGCCAAGGCCCATCTGGGTCCAGCAATTTGTTTCAATTCTGATAGTGGCCAACTAGATGCCTCCAGGGAGCTGGCAAACTGGAGATGGGGACATACCTCTCTCCTGCCGCTATTCTGTTGCAGCTGGTATTTGGAGTTACAAGGCCCCCAACCCAGAGGTAACATTGGCTCTCCACGATTAATAGTCCTTGATTAATAGCCTGTCTTCCATAAATTTATGTTGTCCCTTGTTGCTGCCATCTAGGCTAGTGACTGTCATCACTTCTTACAGTAATGTATTCCATGGGTTAATTCTGAGCTCCACAACCCCATAATTGTAGTACAAACATGCCCTGGATACCTCTTTTTTAAATGCCGTATCTTCGTGATATTGCTGTCATCTCATCCCCACGTGACACAATTTTTGCCATGAGCATGATTTTGCGTACCGCATGAATAGAGTGGTTGATGACAAGATCTGGAGTTGTCATCTGCTCAGTTCCTAATGACCTGTTTAGGCTAATAGAGGTATGTCCCCTCTCTGGTCAACGGGAGGGAATGGAGACCTGGACTTCACAGAGTCTAATGCTTGACTGGCACTTCATTTTATTTATTTAATTTTTATCCCACCTTTGCTATTTTTATAAATAACTCAAGGTGGCAAACATACCTAATACTCCTTCCTCCTCCTGTTTTCCCTGCAACAACAACCCTGTGAGGTGAGTTGGGCTGTGAGAGAGAGAGACTGGCCCAAGGTCACCCAGCCAGCTTTCGTGCCTAAGGCGGGACTAGAACTCACAGCCTCCTGGTTTCTAGCCCAGCACCTTAACCACTAGGCCAAACTGGCTCTCTGAAACTGGCTCTCTATGACTTTCTGAAGCCATTGTCTGGGGTTATTATAGGCTCCTTATATACACATTTAGCACTCTTTTCCAAGAATGCTGCTTTTTAAAAGTGGGTTTAATGCTTTTTTGAGAACATGCTAATTCTATGTGCCTCAGAAGGTTAATTTAAATTCAGAAAGAGAGGCAGGCTCTACCAGCTCTGTATTATTCTATCACAAAACCTGTTTACAGGTTTTCTGCTGCTTCTGCCAATATGGGTTTCCTGTTGTGTGGCTTTTTAGTGTGTGTGTGTGTGTTTTTTACTTTGGTGGGGAGGGGGTAGTGCCATTATGCCTAATACAGAGGCTACTTCTAGGTGCTGCCAGCAGTGGCTGCTCTCTGCCTGTGCTGGCATTCCCTGAAGCTCCAATTGACCACGAAGCTCGCTTGATATCAATAACTGTCTTCCACTCCTTATGTTTTCTCCATGTCCTTTAGCCCAATTGACAGGTCACAGCATAGAGGAGAGAGATAGGATGAAGCAGGAGATAGTGGCCCCGTGATTATTGCAATACCTCCTCCGCACCTGTCTCCTGGGTAATTTATTAACTCAAGGACAGGGATTTAGCACTCTTTCAGAAGAATAGTAGACCCATGGTCAGAAGTAGGCCAACTGGAATCGAATACCTCTGTGCCTGCAGCCTGTTGGTCAAAGGTGGCAACACAGTTAAGACGGCTACATGGATCTCTGAAAGTAATCAGCGTACGCTCACCAGCTCCACCTCACCACACATGATGGAATATGAGTCTGTCCATGTGTTGCGAGATTAAGGAGTTTTCATGTGTCTTCTGACCACTAGTTGGTGTTCATGGATGCGCTCTGATTGTATTTCTGCAGTCAGAAGACATGATGAAAACTCCTTAATCTCACAACACATGGACAGACTCAGTCACAATTTCAACTGAGAAACTGAGCGTTGTAGACTAAGCTAAATCCAAAAACGCTAGGGAATTCCTGGAAGCTTGGCATTCAGACAAATTAGTCATCAATAGACACATAGAAATAAACCATATTTATACACCATTCAAAAGAGACAACAGAAAGCTAAGAAGAAAACAAAAAGACCAGAACACGTCCTCTCTAGCAGCCAACACCCAGATAAGCAGGGATTGACACCAAACAAGCAAGCAAGCAAGCAAGCAGAAAACAATACACTAATCAAGGAACTACCAAGGAAGAAACCATACCCCCACCAACACTGGCAGGGCAGCTACTGTATATAAACAGGGAGCAAACCCCACCCTCCCCAGCACTGATGATGTCACCTAGTTGAGTAATGAAACGTCAGCAAGCAAATAACCAAGCTCAGAGAGCACCAAGAACTCCACAGTTCAACCCTGAGCTACAGATATTCTCTTCTATTGTAATCAATGATTATCAGGGTTGGTTTCTGGCAACAATTTAAGGCCTTGGTATTAACCTTCTAGGTTCTCAACACCTTAGGGCAGTGTTCCTCAACCTCAGCAACTTTAAGATGTGTGGACTTCAACTCCCAGAATTCTCCAAGCAGCTGGGAGTTGAAGTCTACATATCTTAAAGCATGTAGCTGGAGCATTCTGGGAACTGAAGTCCACACATTTTAAAGTTGCTGAGGTTGAGAAACACTGCTTGACTATCCACAGTCTAGTGTATCAGGCAGGATGCACATTTTAAAAAACAAAATCAATGAATCAGTTGAAGGACCACATCTTTCATTGTGAACCTGTTGGGATCTGCAGGAGAAGCTCTTCTGAAGGCATCTACCTTCTCAAAAATCTGTTTATGAGGAATACTGGACAGCACTTTCATTTGTGTCTCTCTCAAACTATGAAATATACATCCTTGGAAGTTGAGTTCCACTCAGACTGACTTTAGAAGCTCAGTCAAGACATATCTTTTGAACCAGCTCTTTAACCGTTCCTGTGATTCGGTTAATATATTTATTTTTTTGATTGGCTTAAGATACAAGCCTCCTTACAGTACAGTATAGAAAGGCAGGTTATGGATCAAGGAGGCAAGCAAAAAGAGTGCGTGAGAGAGACATGGATGCCTGCACCGTTAGGAGAAAGGCAATGAAACAGAAGAACCAAGGTAGGCGAGTTGATGGACACATCTGGAAATTTGCAAGGTGGTTGTATGCATTATTACACAATAAAAGAATGCCCTTCTTTGTGCTTTTTCTCTCATAGCCCTTTGTCCATGGAACTCTTTTCCACTTGATTTGCTTTTTGTTTTTAAACAGGACCTTTAAAAGGCTTTGTTTCTACAGATGCATGTCAAGACAATTTTGGTTTGTTCTCTCTATTGCATTTAGCTTTGGTGCCCTCTCACTTTTTGCTTTAGGTTTAACTGTATTGAAATGCACAGTGACAGTTTTCCATCTGATATCTGGTGAACAGCTTCTCCAGGGTTAACATGGCATTGGTGCAGCCAGTCAAAATAAGGTTACACAAATGCATTGTGATGCTTTCAAGTCAGCTTGTCTGCAACAGGTTCCAGCACTTAGCCAGCCTTGGCTATCTTGAGAACCAGCACCTGGTTAGTACTTCAGTACTTTAAGGTTGTAGCTGAACCAGAAGAAAAAAATAGCAAACCACTCCTGTATTGTGCCAAATAATCCCATATGGATGTAGTAACCAGTGACTGAGCTTGACTTGAGGGAGACTTGTGAGAATTTGAACCAACACTTAGTGTTCAGTTAGGAAGCTCCATGGACTGACTTTCGGCTAATCAGCCAATCTATAAATACAAGTCAATGTATAAATGTAAGTAGGATCTGCAAGAAAATGTCACAGCGTGGAGGGGTCTTATTCTGGGTTCCAGCCATCCAATCAGCCTCTCCCAGAATGAAAATGTTTTCCTGTGTAGTGGCAATGCAGAAGACCATTGTTATTTTGAGGAGTTCAAGTGCCATATTTTGATTTTCTCCCTCACCCAAAGAAGATTAGAGTTTATTTTGAGTTATACTAATGTTTAATTGGCTTGTTTTTTATTTCTGTCTGGAATGGGGGGGGGGAGATAAGAAAAAACCTCAAGATTGTTTTTGTTAAGCACTAGCTTATCTGTGTAGCTTCTCAGGCTCTTGGATTAAACAGGTGCTCCAGACCCTGGGAACCATCCCAGTCAAGGTCGGGTCCTGCAGCCTCAGTACCATGGAAACAGGGTCATGAGGTTTTAGGGCCAGACTTTGATAAACACCTTAGGATTGTCTTTTGAGTTTTGGGAGCTTCTGCAGAGGCCTGAGCGCTGGGTGCTGTGGAAATTAAGCCATCCTGGGGTATCTCCACTGTCTTGGTCAAGAGGCTCCTGACAGCTTAAGGGGATAGGGTTTCAATTTGCCTGGTATATTATGATTTCCTTTCTTTATGCTATGCTTTTTATGCTTTTGTTTAATCTGCCTAAACTGTGTTTCTGGTTAAACTGTGTTTCTGTTTAAATTTGTTTGCTTAAGTTTATAATAAAGCTTAAACTCTCTTTATCCACTGCTGTGCTTATTGTCTCTGGATCTAAAAGAATCAATTGTCTGAGCACCTGAGCACTTGGACACGTGGCAGAACATCCTGATATTGTCTTCTTGCGCACGGATGGTGCTTTTCTATTTATGCAAGGATCTTACTCAGAGATGAGTGTGCTTTGCACGGCTAGGCTTGGATATAAATAACAACAGTTCCTCAACTTTTCCAGTCCTGATCTTAATCTTATTCCATCTGATAGAGAGCGATCCGGGTCCGCAGCCACTCCATGGAAACCATGGTTGGAAGCCAGAAGAAACACCAGCCTGGAGGAATCCCTGGGAGCTTGAGTGGAGGGATTGTGCACAACAGTGTTGAAATAACCAAGACTACCTTCTCTGTAAGTGCTGTGCAATTTATAACAGTTTAGCAAAGGGCTCAGTCCAAAAGAAGGGATCCCTACTGTCTGAAAGCATCCCATCTGCATTAGCCTTCTCAGGGATTCAGGGTGGGGAATGTCGCTTCTGTGAATTTGGGACAAAAAACATGGCTGTGCCTAGCATTGATTGGCTTTGGCCTGTGACATTCCAAAGTCCACTTCTCTCTGGGTTTTAAATCATGATTCCTTTTCCGAAAGCAAACAACTTATGGAGTAGAGCATCTTGATTGCTCAACTCCATAAATCCTCCACGTGCTTTCTCTTTCCGTACGCATAAACACAGTATGACCCTTGCCTCGTGGTGCTTACAGACTGAATTGTGACATTTAATTATAGGAAGAAAGGGCACTAGAGGCCGAGGTAAATGGGAGGATATATACAAAATAGAATTTAAAGAGATAATGTGGTGGTAGTGCAGTGGCTGAGGTGTTGGACTTGGACCTGGGCTACCTAGGTTCAAGCCTCCATTCAGTTATGGCAACCTTGAACCGGCCACTCTCATCCTCTGTCAGCCCAACCTACCTCACAAGGGTCTTGGGAGGAATAAAGTTAGGAGAGACTTCCATGCAAGAAAATACAGAACACAAATCAAATGAATAAAAGAGAGAAAGACTGCTAAGCATGTTTGCATGGAAATTGGGATCAATTGTTTGTTTCTCCAGCCTCCATTAGCAGCAGCAACAGCCAAGAATCAATCAAGAAGTCCTATAAAGAGGCGTTCGGGGTTGTTCCCCCGTTTGCACACTGGATCTGAAAGCCAAGCAGAACCCCGGACCCGATGGTAATTCAGTAAATACGTGTCTATGAATGTGGTGTCTGGTATCGGGATGTTTGCAACTCTTCGGCTTAGAAAAATGGCAGCTTGGTGGGGACATGATTGTGCTGTATAGAAGCGTGCACGTCATGATGAAAATGGACAAGGATAAATTTCTCCCTCTCTCCAAAGCCTAGGGCAGGGATCTTCCAAGTTGATTAGAAGGAGATTTAGAAGAGACAAAAGGAAGCCCTTCTCCACATAGCCCCTGATTAAGGTCTGGAATTCATTGTCACAAGACGTGATGGCTGCTAACCTGAATTCAATTCAAAGAGGGTTAAATAAATTCATGGAGGACAGGCCTATCAGGTGCTGTTAGTCTTGAAGATTCAGTGTTAACCTCTGAATAAAGATCCTGTTTGTGGACGTGCCAGAGGTATCTGGTTGGCCACTGGAGAAAGCAATATATTGGACTAGAATGGGCCTTGGCCCAATCCACTAGCTAGTCTAATGAGCTGGTGTAATATAGTGGTTAAGATGTTGGATCTGGATGTGGTGATGGCCACTTACTTAGATAGCTTTTTGAAGGAATTGGATAAATACATGGAGGATATGTCTATCTGTTAATGTTAATTCTGGGTTGAGGACAACAGAGCTCCTAATACTAGTTGGAAGGGAACCAAAGTAGAAAAGTAGTATGGCTCCATCTGCTGCTAGTGGGACTCCACAGGCATGCAGTTGGGCCACTGTAAAAACCAAATAATGGGCTAAGATGGATCTTGGCCTGATCTAGCAGAGCTTGTCTTATATTCCTTAGGTCCTTCATGGCAGTAGGTGGGTGCTAAGCCAGATTCTGTTTGCAGAACTGAGACCTTTTGCTTCAGAGAATTGTGGTTTGATATTCTGAAAACTCTAACATGGGATGAATCAGATCTAAGATAATGAATTCATGGTCTTCACTACACTCACTACCCAGCATTTACAGTTTTCTAAACGGGGTACAGAGCTCAGGTTAAGATGCATTAACATTTTCTGGATAATTGATGGAAATAAAATGGATCAAATATTAATGCATTATAAAAAGAAGTACAGATTACTAAAAATATTAAATGTTACATACTGAAAACTAATAAAATTTTAATATTTAGTGAATAAAATGTCAAAATATTCAACCACTGAATTATTAAACTACCCAATGAATGAATGAATGAATGAATGAAGGAAGGAAGGAAGGAAGGAAGGAATATGTATATGTATATGTATATGTATATGTATATACATTCATTCATTCATTTACCCAGACATACAGATACAGACAGACACACACAATTTATTGTGATCAGTGATCCGTCACATGTGACAACCCCCCCCTCCCCATAAAACAGCATAAGTTACGCCCCTTCCTGGATCGGAAGGCCCTTCGAACAGTCACTCATACCCTTGTTATCTCTCATATAGACTACTGCAATGCTCTCTGCTTGGGGCTATCCTTGAAAAGTATCCGGAAGCTCCAGCTGGTCCAGAATGCAGCCATGTGGGCTGTTTTTGGTGCCCCCAAAAGGGCACATGTAACACCGCTGCTGCACGAGCTGCATTGGGTACCAGTTTGCTTCCGGGTCCAATTCAAGGTGTTGCTTATCACCTTTAAAGCCCTACATGGCATGGGGCCAGGTTACCTGAGGGACTGCCTCTTCCCCATTACATCAGCCCGCCCCACCCCATCGTGCAGAGAGGGCATGCTGCAGACCCTGTCTGCAACAGAATTTCATCTGGCGGGGTCCAGGAAGCGGGCCTTCTCTGCAGTAGCTCCCGCCCTGTGGAACATGCTGCCCCCGGAGGTGAGATTGGCCCCATCGCTCCTGGCCTTCCGGTGGAGTCTGAAGACCTGGCTCTGCCGCCTCGCTTGGGGTGGAGAGGGGAATAGAGCTACATGGGGATGGCTGCTATAGACCACTCCTCCCACACTTGGACTGTTTTAGTTTCTTTTGCCACCTGGATTCTTTATTTTTACTTTTATTTATATTATTTATTATTGTATTTTTATACGGTGTATTTTATGGTTGTTGTTTTTAATCGATTGTTGTAAACCGTCCAGAGTCCCCTGATGGGAGGAGATGGGTGGGGACAAATTAGATAGATAGATAGATAGATAGTTAGATAGATAGATAGATAGATAGATAGATAGATAGATAGATAGATAGATAGATAGATAAAAAGTGTTACGCAGTTATAAAATCCTAAAATTAATACAATATTTTCCTGTGTAAAGCAAAGTCAGCTCTAAGAAACACTGCAGTCCTTCTAGAGATGTTAAGGTTCCAGTCCAACAACAGAAAACAGACAAAATCATCCTCAGAACAGGTGTAACTTCTATTACCTTATTTAAGATAGGAAGAATAAGCAGCTGAGAGAAAGTATGTTTTCAGAATTCGTGTGCCTCAGAATAGAACTTCTTGGAAAGGAATGACATGAATGACTTTTGGGTTTGGGTCCCATTTAAGAGCTTCTCACAAACTGGAGATACCCAGGTTTTAAGGCCATCCTCAGCCACAGGAGTCCACTTAACAGGAATTTAGGCCTGCCATTATCTGCCAGCCCCACCTTCCTCACAGGATTGTTGTTGGGGGCAAAACTGAACGATAGAATACTGTATACACCCAGCTGAATTCCTGGTGGAAAGTAAAATCCAGTAGAAGAGAATATTGTAGCTCAAGGGTCAACTGTGGAGGCCTTGGTGCTCTCTGAGCTTGGTTGTTGGCTTGCGGATGTTTCATGACCCAACTAGGTAACATCATCAGTGCGAGTGAGTGTGGGGTCTCCCTGATGGTTTGTCTGGTTTTAATCCCTGCTTATCTGAGTGTTGGCTACCGGAGAGAATGTGTTCTGGTCTTTTTATTTCCTTCTTAGCTTTTTAAAATTGTCTCTTTTGAATTGTGTGTAAGTTCACCTCTGGGCTACGTATATTCTCTTCCATTGATCTCTCTATTTTCTCCATAGTGACAGTGGCTCGGGAACACCCAAGACCCCCGATGGAGGGCATTCCTCCCTTGAGATGAAGTCAGAGGCCTCCTCGAACCCCAGCTCTCCAGAAATCTGTCCCAACAAAGAGAGGTAAAAGCAAAGTGCAATTTTAAGCTCATTGGTAGATGGCATTGAAATGGAGTCATTGTCTTCTGGGATTCAGGTTAGTGACTTCCACTAAAAGTGGTAGGCCCATCATTTCACATGTGGGATGGGATGCTCTACTACTAAAGTTTTCAGGAACTAATGGAACTGCAAAAATGATGCAAAGATATGGTGGAGGGCCACAGTTGATATAGTGAAGGAGACTCTTCTGATTCTCAGGGTACATTATGTACTTGTTGAAGTCAACGACTGACCCCAGGGTTGGAGAAACAAAGGGACAAATTATATGAGCAATGCCAACTTCCAGTCTGTGTCTTTCCTGTGAATTCTCCTTTCTTTTCCAAGCTGGGTATAAATTATATTGGAGTAGTGTGATGAGGGACAGACTGGTCACACTACTCAGACCCTGCAACACTTAGCAACCGTTTTGCTTAACAACCGAGTTGCTGGTCCCAACTGTGGTCACTAAATGAGGACTAATTCTATGCTTTAAAGTCAAGGAGTTTTGAATCTCAGAATTGGAGAATGGTAGGTAGAGATGGAGCATTTCCTAAGCATCCTGATTTTTCTCTCTCGCCTTCTGCCAGGCCATTCATTAAACTCAAAGAGAATGGAAGGTCAAATATCTCCCGTTCATCTTCAAGTACCAGCAGTTTCAGCAGCACTGCAGGAGAGAGTGAAAATATGGAAGAATACGAAAGCCTGGTAATGCAGCCTCTGCTGTCTGCCCTTGGTTGATCTGAGGTGGCAACATTTCCTGAACCAAACAGAACTCTTTTAGCATACAGGATTATGTATTTAAAAAATTAGTATCTGTCTCCTCAGCTTCCATCAGCACTGCTTGATAACTCCTCCTGTTTCCTTTTATGGTTGTCTGACATTGTCAGCCCTACCGATCTCTGACCTATAAGGATTCAGAGTAAAGAAGCTGATTCAGCCTTCCACGTTCTCACCTCTTTCCTACTGTAGGTCTTGGACCTTCTGTGTAGATGCTTCCTTGCTCTATCACGATCCCACCAGAGCAGTGTTTCTCAAACTTCAAGATGTATGGACTTCAACTCCCAGAATTCCCAGAATTTCCCAGCCAACCATGGGAGTTGAAGTCCACCCATCTTAAAGCTGCCAAGTTTGAGAAACACTTCCCCAGAGCAATCCATAAAAAGTTTCATGGGTTGAGTTCCTGAGCCCAATGCAAAACGTTGAAGCTTGTCCACAAAGCCCTAATGGAAACCCCACTTGTTCAATAATTCCAAGTACAGCAACCCCAAGTAGGGCCTTTTCAGTGGTGGCATTAGCTGCAGTTCCAGACCATTCTCCCTGGGGACGTCTGCCTGCCACCCTTGCCATCCATTTTTGGATGTCTGCTCAAGACATGATGTGAAGGTAAATAATTGCCAAGGGACCAAAAAGCCACCAAACAGATACCTGTTATGTCAAGACTGGTTTTAACGTCAAGGGAAGGGGTTGGGATCACTGTAGGGATAACATACAAATATAGTTGTATGGCTTTCGTTGGTTTTGTTTTACCTTTTGAAAAATGTATTCTGCACACAGCTCTGGGCTCCTTTAGGAGAAAGGGTGGTATACAAAATGAAATAATAATAAAGCTTTCTTCAATTCACAGGGCAGCCAGTCCTCAACTGCATCACCATATAAGCAAGATGTCTTTGTTTACAGTCCTTCCCAAAGCATCGAGAATCCAAATTTAGCATCAGCCTCAACCCCTGTTATCATGAGCAGAAGCCCTACTGGTAAGTCAAGCCATACCCATCTCAATGGGCTTTGTGCGGCGCTGCTTTTGAAGATGACGCTCAAGTAGGGTGGCTTGGCATCGTCTTCTGGGATGTGAACTTTCTAGTCTGGTCAATGGCCCTGAGATTTTCCTGGTAGTTTCCCATCCCAGTATGAACCAGGCCCATCCCTGCTTAGCTTCCAAGATGGAGATAGTTACGCTTCAAATACAAGAAGAACCTTATGTACTTACTGTTCTTCAAACAGAAGATAGGGCCATCCAAGTGCCTTTTGCTGTCTGAATGCTTCACTCCTTCCCATATATCAAAGCCATCCAGGTAGAGAGCTGAATCTTACTCCCAGATTAACAAAAGACCAGATTCCCTGTATTATAGAGTAGGGGGGCAGACAGACGGGCATACACCATGAACACCTCTATTCCTGAAGCTATGCGGTGTCTCCTGATTTGAATAGCATATATGTCAAAGTAAATCAGACAGTCAACCAACTAACCAACCAATTTGCCACCACTACCTACCCCTTCTCTGTTGGCTGACACCTGAGGTATCTGCTCCATTCTTCTTGAGTTAGGGGCCAGTTCCTTAAAATCTAAGAAGCTGAAGATGCCTTATGATATTTAATTTATTAAATTTGAGCTCTACCTGCAAAGCTCATCACTCCACATAGCTTATCAATTGCCTTTCCCTGTGCCTTGACAGGAAATATCACACAAATAGTGTGGAGTCCGTTAAATGGTTGCATGGTGTGTACGTTTAGAATGCACCCACCCGTCTTTTTGTTATTATAGTTTTTAAAACTTTTAAACTGGTTTTAATGTTGTGTCTGAATTAAGTTGATTGTTTAGCTTTGTGTTTTAATTGTGTACACCACCCAGAGTCACATGCATGAGATGGGCAGCTATATAAATTTGATAAATAAATAAGTAAGTAAAATTCATTTGTATTTATATAAGTTAAATGATACCTTTCCATTCAGACAAGCAGTAAAGACGACTAGCAAAATTAAAAAGGGCAGTACAAAAAATAAAACAAAAACAAAAAACAAGATAATGCACATACTAAAATCATTTCATGATTAAAAGCCTGAAGAAAGAGATGCTTTGTTGCTCACTAGCATGGTGAGCTAGTTTGTGTTTGTTTGTGTGTGAACAAATCCCAGGAGGATACATGACATTGCCTATGTATAAACCAGTGTTTCTCAGCCTTGGCAGCTTGAAGGTATGTGGACTTCAACTCCCAGAATTCCCCAGCCAGAAAGCTGGGGTATTGTGATGAACATGTGAATTAATAATCATTGGTGGCACTCTTTCATTCCTTTCTTTTTCAATCCATATTGGTTCCAAGTCTTCCAAATAAATAATTGGAAGCAAACTGCTTTTTTTTTAATTGTTCCAGGGGATATAAAAAGCAGAAATTCTCCGAGATCAAATTTAAAATTTCGCTTTGATAAACTTAGCCATTCAAGCTCTGGTCCGGTAAGTACCAATGCATGTAACTGCCTTCCCTTAAATCATGGCAGTGACTTATCCTGTTACATTTCCCACTTGCAAACAAAGGGAGGTGGGTCAAACTCAAGGCATGGCCTTTGGAGTGGCAGCCGCCCACTAGCAGAAGCTCCCTCTTTCCTGACCTCTGACATTTTGACTTTTGAATGCTTAACGTCTGTCTCCGATGTGTATTGGTGTCCCATGGCTGTATTTAGTAAGATACAGCACCACAGATCCAACGTAGGAAAGATCTTGCAGAGGGGACAGTGGTGCATTCAATGCATCTGTTGGCTTTTTTCTTTTAAAAAGTTGCACCTTTTCCTGGGCTGACATGATAGCTGCATGGTGCTTGGAAAAGATACATTTATGTTAAGGAGGTGCTGATTTAATGTCTCCTTAACTCAAACAAGTTTCTCCTGGGACCATGTGGCTAATGTCCAAACCCAGGAAAAGGCATAGCTGCTTCTTCAACTTCTTTAAGGAGATCCCCCCCACAAAACACAGGTGCAGTCAGGGTGCACCTGTGCCCTCCAAAGCATCTTTTCCACTTTGGATCTCAAGAGCTATCTCAGGTGAGATAGTAAAACAGCTCATCGCTTGTTTGGTTATTTTAAGCACAGGGAACAGTAGGAAACTCAGGGAAGGAAAAAGAGTAGGGGAAAAAAATTCTGCCAGGTTTTGAACCATTTACAATGCAAGAGCCACTGTGCTGTTCTAGCACCGGTGGTGAGTTGATCTAAAAGAACTTTAGAAAAGAATTTAGAAAGAAATTGTATGGTAAGAAAGGATTTATTGTTGTGCCTGCATGTATGTGAGAAAAGGCAGGGGATTATAGGAATTGGAGTCTGGCTCATGTAGAGGGTCAGAGAGGGTTGTAGAGATGCTTATATGCTTGACAGAACATGTTTCCTTTGTCTGCAGACACATTAGGAGAAGAATAACCTGTAAGGACTTCTAAAGGTAACTATATTTAGCCCCAGGTTTATAATGATTTTAATGCCAACTATTGACAATAATGATAGGCAGGACATTTTTTCAGTGGGGGACACACTTTTTTAAAATTATGGTTGTGGTAGGCCTCTGTGGGCTGCAAGTGGTACAGCGATTGGTGGCTTTCATGGTGGGGGGCAGTCAAAAAAGGCAAGATGGCGGTTTCAGCTGCAAACAAAGCTCACCTGTACAAAAGGGGAAGGGCTTCAATCACCCAATTGTGACTGCCCTCTTGCCTTTTTTGACCCCCTCTGTGAATGCTCCTGACAGTGACATTACTGAAATGGAAGGGATTGACTACTTGACCCATTTTTTTCCAACATGGGTAGTTGCCATTTTGCTGCCAAAAATTTTAGCAGCTTGATTCGGGGGGGGGGGGGTCATTGGGTGGGGGAAATATACAGTGTCCAGCTCTGATTTCATGAGGAAGCCAATAGCTCCCTTTCTCCAAATATATCAGTGTTTCTCAACCTTGTCAGCATAAAGATGTGTGGACTTCAACTCCCAGAATTCCCCAGCCAGCATGCTGGGAGTTGAAGTCCACACATCTTAAGTTGCCAAGGTTGAGAAACACTGAAATAGATGAATCATAACAAAACAAAACAAAACAAAAAACCCACTACCATTTAAATGGTGGGAGGAAACTTTTTAAGGTGCCCTCCTGGTGATCCCAGCAGCCTGTCCCAGAAGAAAGAAAACATGGTTTTCCTTCCAAACTATTGCCTTTATTCAGAAGCATCAGAGGGACAGCTCTCTGGGATGTACTTGTGACTTGATCACAGTCCTGTGGAATGATAGTCATCTTGTGAGTTCTGCATATTTAACCAGGCTTTCAAAGCCCTCCAAAATAAAAGCCCTCCAAATTTGTTGCAGCAGTGAGTTCCATTAATGGAGCCTACCCACTTTAAAAGCCATACTGGGTATTGACTCTCAATGCCTCTCTTTAGATGTGTTATTGAAAATAACAGCAGTGAAGAAGGCTATTTTTGATGTAGGTATGGATCACCTCCAAGCCTAATTTTTTTCCATCTCCCTATCTTTTGCAGGACATTTTTGTTGTGTTTGTTTCATTTTAAACAGGGTGGGAGGGAGGACTTTTGTTTCGAACAACAGCATCCCTCTACCACACCAAGCGCCATAGCCACATAAGGAATGTCCTTCATCCGAGCAGAATTTCCATAAAACCACAAAAGAACGGCTCTCTTCCTACTTGTTCCATGGCAATCGTCCATGCTTTCTCCCTCTGGAATGGAAGGATGCCCCATGGAGGAACCCAGTTTTGTACCACGTGGACCTGAACTGGCTTCTGTCGTTTTTCACTCGGTATATCAACAGATTGCTAATGTTGTATGTAGCTGCTTGACTTGAGATAATGAGTGCTGCTTTTTTGGGTGAATCTTTTGACTTGAGAAATAATATTAATAATAATATAATAATAATACTTCTTAGCTGTTTTGTGGGCTAGTTTCTTACCTAATTGAGGCCCCAAACCCTGGATTTAAGTGACCTTTTCTTTTTCTTATGCTAACACTGATGTTAAGGTTTCCCCCACAAAGACAGCGCTGTGCCAAAATGTTCTTCTGCCTTTGAGCATTCTGCTTCCATGTGATGGAAAAGAAATGGCATTGGGTTTTTGCTTTTAAAGGAGAAGAAAAGGTTGATGGACATCACAAGGGCAGCAAATGATGGACATGCACATACCTTAATTACAGGTAGCCGTAACAGTGCATGTGAGCCTTTGGTCTTTCTCTGTATAGTTCTCACTGGCTTGCAGTCTCCTGACTAAATCCTGACTAAAGAGGGAAAAAGAAAGGGGTTGCCATCTGGGTTTCTTTCAGATCAGGGAGCAGCCAGAGACATTTCAGGGATGTGTGTTTAAAAAATTGTAAAATAAAAGCAACCACACTTGACACTTCCCCCTTTGCGATGAGAAAATAAGTTCAACGTCACCCTTCCCCATCCTTCCTAAAGCTCCTGGAGAATGAAGAGGAAAAACAGAAGCCACTTTCTCAGGCAATGAAAATGAATCCAAAGGACACCATTTGAAACAGTGTTACTTGGAAACAGCTTCGGTGAATGCGGCTCCCTTCCCTCGAACGTAAAAAGAGCGCTGTGAGATCTAAGACAGAGGTCTAAGCAGATCTTTATTCCCCCCAGAGCCATCCAGGAACCTCTAGGAAGACTCCATACAGGGCATGGGGACAACCTCACTGCCTTTGAACACGGATGCTGTATTTGATTAATGGTCAGTGATAGACCTTGCTGCCTGCATGAATGTACCTTAAATTAGCAGCCTTGGATCACCTTGTGGTGTAAGTTCTGTACATTTAGCTAAAAGCCCTCTGGATTAACAAAGCATGTTGTGGCAGTGACTTCCATGAATGGACTTCGCTCACCTTGAAAAACCATGTTCAGTTAGAGCTCTCAACCATCTGGAGAGTTTCATAAAATTTATTCGTCTATGTTCTGCTTCTTCCTTCTAGTTTGGCTGTTACAGGAAGAGCAGCATGTGTTTGTGACTCTGTATAATTTCTGTAAGCCACAGATCCAACCATGTTCTCTCTTTTCATGTCATATCAGAAGTGGGCCAGCTTTGTGTGGCAGAAGGCAGAAGCCTTCTCCAGGGATGCTTTTCCAGCTTTCCAGTCTAGCCTGCAAGTCCTGGGAGATTCTGGTGCTCTCTCCTCCTTATACTGACACAGAAGAACCCTGTTTAGTTTTCCAAGGTCAGCCAGTTGACCAGAAGTTGTGTCAACTTCTACCTACCCCACTAGGTAGTCCAGACCAGGACATCTACTCTGCAGGAAGGCTAAAACTACTTTTATTGGGATTGGCTATGACAACAGAACCTTACAAGCCTGATTGTGCTGGACCTCCAGTGAATCAGGGTGGCATCTGCCTGATCCGCTTCCAGATGTTATCTTGTTGCTCCAGACTTAAAAAATGTCGGCCTCTATTACCTTGGGAACGGTTCCTGAATATTGATGCAGATCTCCATCCGAAAAGTGGCTGTAACAGAGGCGTTAGAGGAAAGAGTTGGAAAAATTCAGATATAATGAATGAATGCAGGACAATGTCACTGGGATTAATAATTTATTCTGCCAGATGGCAAATTAGTTTTTGATATGGAAGAGGAACAGATTTTTCTGTGATTTTGACTGCAGATGCCTCTGATGCTGCCCGTACAGGTTGATGAAAGCAGAGCTATGTTGTTGCACACAGGCTCCGCCGCTTTTGTGCATGTGTGCAACATCGTGACACACCTACAACTGAGCTTGCGTGGTGCCAGCAAAACTCTGCTTCCCTTTTCCCTCCCTGTGGGCACCACTGCTAGAAATTTTTCCCGTTCACGTCTTATGTAGGAGACCATCATTACAGTTTATAAACTGAACCTGTAAAATTTTGTCTCCCTGTGATGCTGAATCAAAATGTGCGTTCACCACTGGATGCTTGCTGGCTAAATTGTTCTTACACCTTTGGGTTTGTTTTTGTCGTTGTTTTATGTTGCACCTTGTCCATAAGGTTCAGGTCAGCCCCCGCTCTGACAATTTGGAAAAATAGCTTGATTTGGCTTGGCATCAATTCGGAGGTCTTGTGACTCAGCACTGCCTCCAAATCTGAAAGTCAAACCAATAATAATAATAATAATAATAATAATAATAATAATGACAAAAAAAAAGTCTGGATAGTGGACGTTGCAATACCTGCAGACAGCAGATTAGAAGAGAAAGAACGAGAGAATCACAAAACACAAAACCTGCACATAGAAGTAGAATGACCGTGGCAAAAGAAAGCAAAGATAGTACCAATAGTAATAGGCGCCTTGGGTGCAATCCCAAAGCATCTGGAGCACCACTTGAACACCATCAGCACTGACAAAACCACCACCAGTCAGTTGCAGAAGGCAGCTTTACCTGAAACAGCTTCCATCCTGAGAAGATATCTTCAATATTATTGAACAACATCTGCCTATCCCAGGTCCTTGGGAAGGACTCAGAGGTGGACAAAAATGCAAAATCCAGTCTAAACATCTGGCTGACTGTGCGATCAACCATAATTTTTATTTATTGAAAATTTGATGAACTATAAGGTACAAAACAAGATCTGTAATCAACAGATAATGCTGCCCAACCTCAGGTTTATAAGTGACAGTGAGACAAACAAACTTTTTACAACCAAGCACTTGCAGCTTTCTCTTTCTGAAAACTTCGGGGGTTTTTTGGTTTCTCCTTGGCTGCCAATGGAAAGAAGGGGACATGTCAGGAATTTTCACCTCTGTTTTGGTGAAATTTCGGGGTGGATGTTTGAAGGAGGGGCACGAAACTAAAGGGGTTCTAAACCTCCTGGAAGCTGGACATATCTATTTTCATTTAGTTAATTTTTTTAAAAAGTGAATTAAAAAAAAAAGGAACAGTCGCATAAATTGGTTTCCCTCCTCCTCCCTTCCCAATTTATGTGGCTGTATGTTTTAGGGGATTTAAAATTTTATACAATTTTAGGGAATTCCTCGGGCTGTAAGAGTCCAATGACAGGCTGCAAAACCCTCCCTGCAGATCAATTTGGTCTTGCCAGGGACAGTGTGAGAGTGCAGTGTCTGAAGCCCATAGTAAACTGAGTTCAAAATACTGGCAAAAGTCATAATCTTTAACCCAGGAGGCTGAGTTTAGCATGGAAGAGGGAAAAAAATGAGAAGTATGATAATATTGCACTGTCTAGTTTTCTAGAGTTGGGCAGCCTTAGACATCTCTGAAATAAATTAAACAATAAAAATAATTGCTGAGTGGGTCAAATTTGAGCTTTCACTAGATTTCCCCCCAAGGGAATCCTTGCCATTTTGATCTTCAGCTCCATCCTATTTCACAGAGGGTAGCTTTCCCCGAACACCACTTCACTCCTAATCAAGCAGCTGGTTTTCAAAGATATACTGCTTCTGAGTCCGGAGGTTCTACTCATGTTTTTCAAGCGTGGCAACTTTAAGATGTGTGGAATTCAACTCCCAGCTGGGGAATTCTGGGAGTTGAAATCCATACATCTTAAAGTTGCCAAGCCTGAAAAACACTGTATTTCTGATTTTTTTCTGTTTTTGAATACTGCATACAAATTTCCTGTATTTTCTGGTTGTATTCTGATAGAGAGACTGAGGCTGCAATCCTATCCACACTTACCTGGGAGTAAGCCCCATTGATAGAGGTGTTTGAAAATGGTGTTATTTACCTTACTCAGAAGGAAGCCCATTGTATTCAGCAGGAAGTAGGTGTAATCCTATCCTACTTACTGGAAACAAGCACCTGTACTCATTGAGTATAATGGGACTTATTTCTGAGTAGACATGCATAGGATTGGGCTCTGAGAAATAATTATATATGGTCATTATACCATTGCTAAAACAACAAACCTAATGGTGGCCTAAGACTTTTGCACAGTACTGTATATTTCACTGGTACTTCTCTCAGCAAATGCTGGGAGCCAGTGATGTATTGTATGAGAAAAATCCACCTCTTAATGGAGAACTTCGCACTGATTGATTTTATTGCTTAATTTTGCATTGAGTTGTTTAGTGTCTGAGGAAAAAAATACTTTACAAAAAGAAAAGGACCTCAGCCATTGCACTCTGCATAACAGGATAACAGGCTCTTTAACATTTCTTAGACAGTAACAGAATGTTATTTTTGTTGAACAGGAAGAAAAACACAAAGCATGCATTGACACTTTTGATTAAAGTTTTCTCTGGCTTTCACAAATGTAGCATGGTACTGCAGCAAATTAAGAAAAATGCTCATTTTTAGAGAATACCAGAATATATCTTACTCCTTCATTTTGACAACCCAGGAAAAAAACAAACCATTATTGTGTTCCTAAAGTTTAATGAGATTGTGAAGAATGGGATTTTTTAAAAAAAAAGTAGACTCTGATAAAATGAAGTATTTTTCCTTGTGTTGAGAAGCAACGTTTCCTAGCAGGTCGCTAATGTATGTTGTACATAATGTATATTTAATTTATTGCTATGGTAGCATCTTGTATTTGTTATTGTATAAAAAAAATTCTACAGAAGGGTAAAAAATGTATATTTTGTTGCTTAAACGTGTCTTTGCAAAATTCATAATTAAAAAAAATATTTTGTGTCAAAAGCTGTCTCTTGGCTTGTTTGGCCACCTGGGAGCCAGCTACATGTCTTTGTTTGATGGACAGTTCCCTATTTTACTGTGGCATGAAGTTCCAGAGGCCATTGAACCAGGTTTCATCAAAAAAGATTAGTTTCAGCATTCCAACATAACCCTCAAAAAGATGTCTACTCTTGCCTTGCCCAGAAGACATGACAAAAGGAAAAGCTTTGTATATGAATGTAAAGAGCTATGCATTCATTTTGAAAGGTGGTGGTGGTAGACTTAATGTAGCCTATTTAGTTCAATAACCAGTGCTTTCCAAACAAATGCATGCATAGCATGTTGCTGCCAAAACTTTTAGCAGCCTGACCTTGGGGTGGTGGTCATTGTGTCTTGGGGTATACAATGGCTTTGGGGTTGCAGATCTCCTTAAGTTCTGGGGTGTCCTGACCTGATTTCGTGAGGAAGCCAGTAGCTCCCTTTCTCCAATAGATCAGTGTTTCTCAGCCATGGCAGCTTGAAGATGTGTGGACGTCAACTCCCAGAATTCCCCAGCCAGCATGGCTAGCTGGGGAATTCTAGGAGTTGAAATCCACACATCTTCAAGCAGCCAAGGGTGAGAAACACTGAAATAGATGAACCAGTCTCGGCCGAGATCGAATGGGTCTCACCCGCACATAAGTAGATTTGGATTTCAACTCTCAAGTATAGACCCAGTCCATTTTTCAGTGGTAGCTAGTAGGTGTCTCTTCGTGGTTCCTGCCTTATTTCATGCAGTTTTTTGCATAGGTTCTTTTTTTTTTTTTTCAAGGGGGGGGGACTGTGGTTAAAAAAAAGGGGGAAATCTTTTCTTTCAGCCTGCAGTACCTTGATGGAAGCAACATCTGGAGGGCTGTATGTGAATGAATCGGCCTCTGGCTGGGAAGACTTCCCAAGCGAAAGTGTGGTGCCCTTGCCAGCAACTGAGAAATAAATATATAAAGAGGCCAAATAGTAACTTTTCTTTAAAAAAGGATGATATTGTGAAATACAGCCATGAAGGAGGTGGCAAGTAAGGAACGGCTCAAACCACATGTGTTCTTCAGGAATGCGCTGCAGGTTGAACATGCACGGAACATGCAAGGGGACCACAACACATCTACGGAAACCCTCTCTTTCCTGAAGGGCATTGGCGTGTGCAAGATCCTGGTGGTCTCCCATCCACAAAATAAACCACTTCTGACTTTTATTTCTCCCACAGCCCATTCCATCTGGAGTCCCCATAAATAGTTTTTAGACATGCTTAAAAAAACATAAAAACTGAAAAAATGGACACATTTGTGACCACCAAAAAACACACACTGATGGTAGGCAGTGGGGGGTATCCACAGGAAGGTCAAAAAAGTCATGCTGGTGGCCGAGAGGGGCGAGGCATCAATTGCATAGTGGTGACTGCCATCTTGACTCTTTTGACTTCTCTTGCAGATGCCCCTGGCAGGCAGTTGGACAGCCTGGGCACCTGTCAGCACACGGGCACCTCGCTTGGGCCTTGCACTTCCTTTAACTTCAACTTTGCTAAAAGAGTACTTTAATTTTAAAGCATCGCTCTCCCTTTTTACACAAATGCCTCTGGGCTTCATTGCAGCTCTTAAGATCTTTAGAAAATAAAAAAATGAAAAGAGTTTGTAGTCAGAGCTTTGCCCGCCTGGAAGAGAAAAGGCGACAGAGCCCCAGAGGTGGAGCCCAACCTTGCTGGACATTTTGCAAATATGCTGGCCGCAGGCTCTCAAACTTGCAAAGGACCCATCAATCAGATGCACAATTTTTTGATGTGCCATTTGCCCAGGACAGCTCTGCCAACTGTTTTCTAGTCTGTTTCTTTAAAACACCGTCCTCCCTAACATCGAGGTTCATACAGAACATCCCAGCCCAGAAAGCAAAAAACAGAAGGTGAATTGAGTCCCAGGCACCAGAGGGTGAATCTGACAGTGTAATCTGAGATCTAATCTACTGCCTGAGAGTGTTGGTGGGGTGGGGTTTTCTCCTTGGTAGTTCCTTGATTAGGGTTTTGTTTTCTGCTTGTTAGTCTGGTGTTAATCCCTGCCTGTCTGGGTATTGGCTGCTGGAAAGGATGTGTTCCGGCCTTTTTGTTTCCTTCTTAGCCTTTTTATCATCTCTTTTGAATGGGGGTAAATCTGTGTCTTTTTCTAAATGTCTACTGATGGCTGATTTGTCTGAATGCCAAGCTTCCAGGCATTTGATTACAAATTATCATTATTTGGCTGCCCATCTCATGTAACTGACTCTGGGTGGCTCACAACAGCTATAAACCAAAAAAAAAAGAGTTAAAAACCAAGATACAAACATATAACTATCCATAATCAATTTAAAAAACGTAAAATCGCAATCAGCAGCAGAATTCATTCTACATCCTGATACAGGTTGGAACACAAAGAGTTAAAGCTCACCTTTTCTGGTATCGTCCAATGCTGTGTCCTAAAAACAGCTCAGGAGTAAATATTCCCACGGGAAAGAGGTGTGTCTGTGTGTGCGTGTGTGTTGCAGTATTGATCCATTTAAGCCATTCCATTCCCAAAGCTACAAGGGAAACTTTGCTTTTGAAGAGGGAGATTCTCCTTTCACAGATCCTGTGAAATGGCCACATGCAAACCTTTGGCAACCCTCAGGACCTTCTCTGACCGGTTTTCAAAAATTAGTTGCATGATCCCCTTTGGAAGCAGGGATCTTGGAAAAACAGGAGAGCAGAAACTCTAAAATAGTTAAAAGGAAAGCAACTGGGGGGGAGGGGCAGGGAATGGCCGAGGAAAATATTTTAACCTCTTGTCACATTCACACATGAGACGACCCTACCCACAGTGGGCCTTAGCCCCCAAAATGTTTTATGTGGACCAGACTTCCAAATTTTGCCATTCTCCAATATAAAAGGGACAGATTCCCTCCGATTTAAGGAAAGTCTGGACACATGCATGATTTTTTTCTTGGCAACACTTTGAAGTGGTTTCCACAGCCTTCTTCCTGGATAGTTTTTCAACTTCCCAAGCTAAGCTTACAACTGATGGATTGATTATGTGCCATCAGGTTGTTTTTGGACTCTTAGTGACCACATAGAAAGACTTTCTTCATGCTGATGGGTCCCTAACCTGGTCCTTCAGGTCTTCCAACGGTGCACCCAATGCCTCTGTGACTGAGACCATCCACCTTGCTGCTAGTTGTCCTCTTCTTCTCTTGAGCATCCTAGACCAAGCCAAATCCAAAAATGCTAGGGAATTCCTGGAAGCCTGGCAGTCAGACAAGTCAGCCATCAACAGGCACAGAGAGGTAAACAACATTTACACACCATTCAGAAGAGACAATCAAAAAGCTATGAAGGAAACAAAAAGACCAGAACACCTCCTTGCCAGCAATCAACACCCCGATATGCAAAGATTAACACCAGATGAACAATCAAGCAGCACACAATACCCTAATCAAGGAACTATTAACTCAAGAAGTTGCCTAGTCAGGCAATGAAACGTCTGCAAGAAAACCACCAGGCTCAGAGAGCACCAAGGACTCTACAATCTTCTCCTCTTTCCTTCCACCTTTCCCAGCATCAGAGCCTTCTCCAGAGAGCTGGGTCCTTCCATAACAATGCCTTTTTTGATAGCCAATTCAGCCCCATTTGCACAGAAAATTGAGCTTTAGGCAAGCTTAAAGAACAGCCAACAATGCTGGTTCTTTCAGCAAGACTGCCCTCTGGTGTTCCTCACATCCTTGCTGAAAGTCTTTGCAACCAAAAGGTTCCAGCAACAATCTGATATCCTTTTTTGATTTTTAAAGTACATCTTATTTCAATGAAGAGTCGCTTATTAAAAAAACACAAGTGTGGGGTGGGGGGCGGAAGCTCTTACCGATGGTGGCTATTATGATGGAACAGTAGATTGTGTCGTTAATGGACCGAGCAAAGGTTCAACTGGGCACATCTTTATAAAAGAGGCAGTTAAAAGAATTTGGGAGACGGGAGAGAACAGATGCAGCTGATGGAGGGATAAAGGGAAAAGAAGGAAGAGAAAGAAAGATAATAATTAGACTCAAACCCAAGAAAAGAGATCTGGACTGTAATTATCTATTCAGACCATGGTATTGTTGGGGAGAGTTTTAACAATTCACCATCCTTAGTGAGAGGGTGAAAATAATAATGCCCTTCCCCACGTCTAGGATACTCCAAATCCAGAAAAAGTACTGATAAGGAGATCAAGACAAGAAATCTACAATGGAGGAAGAGTTTAAAGTGTACCCAAATCTCTGTCTCACAGACCAGTTGCGGGGGGGGAGGATGCTGTTCCAGAGGGCAGGCAGAGAAGGCGCATCTCCTGGATCGCCTACGGATGAGGCCCAGAGAATGCCGACTCTGTCCAGATGGGTTGGACTAGTACAGTAGCACAGCTTATGGCTGTTCAGAGCTAAAAGAAAAATACTACGCAAATCAATCACAATAAAACAGGATGACCTGGGAATATTCTCTTATATGCACGTATTTGTGCTCGCATGCACACGCGCACACACACACACAAGCACCCATTCCCTGGTGCAAAGTTCACATTCAGGATATTGGAGCTTTGGACTTCCGGTGGGAACGTGGCCGACTGAACAGCTGTCCATCAGCTCCGCGGACAGAACTGACAGCAGAGGCTTTGTTTTTGGGCTCGGGTGGGCTTTTTCCTGAATAAAGAAAAAGCTCGGAATCATCCCATTTGCCCTGCCAGAGAATCGCAGACGTTTACGATGATCCGGCAAGAGACAACGGGAGGTGGGGACATCACCATTTCCACCCCACACTACGGCCTTAAAGGGACATTAGGTCGAGCCACCCCATTTCTAAATCACCCAGTTTATATTTTTTTTAAAGTTTATATACCCCAAGAGAGGCTTTCTACATCAAGAAGAAGTGGACTCTCTTGGTGCTTATTGTTATTCTGGATCAAGTTTTTAAAAATCTTTTAAAATTTTGGCTTGTTTTCCCCTTTAGAGATTAAGGAGGACTGAGAATAAATAATTGCCTCCCTGCTATTATTTTTGTACTGAATTTGAAGGATTGAATATTTTCCTACACGTTGGATTTGTCCTTTTGAATCTTCAGTTCTGTTCACTTCCCCGGGGACCTGCTTGTTAGCACACTTTCTCTTGTTTCAATTTCATTTGGAAGTTTTTCATTAACGCATTTGCCCCTAATGCCAAGAATTAAGTATCTGGGGGGGCGCCATAATCTACTGCCTGAAGCATGGAAGATTTCAAGGAGATGCTTTCAGAGTTCCCTTGTGAGCTTAAGCAGACCTACAAACAGACCTTGTCAGATTCCCATCAAGCTATTTTGCAAGATATTTGGGACATTGCGGAAAATATCTGCTTTAAAATGGGTCATCTGGCTGAGGATGTTTCGGAAGACAATGAAGATTCTACCCAAGATGGAGAAGTTTCTACTGACAGTGAGACTGAAGTCCTTTCTGAAATGCCAGATGAAGATTATACCCTGGTGATGAAGGGGTTAAAGGGTCAGCAAATTGCAAATAATGTTGTTTTTCTGAGGAAATGTTATGAGAAAGAAAAGCTTTTGTTCTGTGGGAGGCTGTTTGCTGAGAACTCTGAGTTTTTAAGGGGGGCAGTTGGGCTGTTTGATTTCTGTATGAAAAATGCCTTGTGTGTAAAATGGAGATATGTAAATGTCTTGATACATTTCAAAGGAGGGTAAAAAAAATTAAGAATGCTTAATTGGATTGACAGTGAGGTTTTATTTCATTTCTTCCTAATGATTTGGATTAAGATTCACTGGCTTCTTTTTAAGGTTAGTTTGATTTTTAAGACTTATAAGGTATCTATAAGGTATAGTAATAATTGTTTGGTTTTAGGTTTAATAGGGTTAAGATAGTTGTAGCATTATTAATTATAAAAGTAGTCAATTTATACGTTTTTAGTCAATTTATATGTTTTGATTTTTATTATAGTGGATAGAAATGTATAGAATGGTGTTAGAAAGGAAATAATTAAATAAATGTTGTTTTGGGGGAGGGAAGCTGGTTTAGAGATTTATATATACTGCATGATATATGTATATTTTTTAATATAAGGGGAAGGAGCAATTGTAAGTGATTTCCATGTGTACTAAGGGAATGATTTATAGCAATAACGTGATCTTGGTTTGATATAGAGTAAGAAATTGATTATGGAAAGTGCTACATATTCTTGTTGAAAGTTGGAAGTCACTTCTTTATGTCACCTTTAAAATGCTTTTTCTTGTGTTTCTCACTTTTAATTTTTTTTCTTTTTGTAGGGTTTTTTGTTTTTGTTTTTTGTAGTATTTATCTTTGCTTTAAATGCAATAAAATTCTTATAAAAATAATAAAGGATATTGGAACTTTGTGACAGAGGAAAACTGTGACGCTACACTCGTTTGGCTGCGGGGCCAAAGGAGATGGGCTGATCCAATACATTCCAGGGCTGAAGGAAATCATTCTTTGAAGCATGATGGACTCCAGCTTCTATCATCCTTAGCCAGCCCAGTCATACTGTTGGAAAATAACGGGAAGGGCAGTCCAGGGGTTTGGCAAGGATTGGCTCGACGCTCGTTACATTTTCGTTTCGCTGCTCTTTTTGACCAGGCTCCTCGCTGTCTGCAGGCGCCAATCACAGGTGTCGACAAAGGCACAATGGCAGCATTTCCATGTATCCTCAATGTCCACCCCCTTGGGATCTCTCTGCCCTTTCCAATAAGTTAAGAAATAATGGGACATGGCCATCAATTCATCGTGGTCATAGGTGATGACTTCGGTGCCAAGCAAAGTGTCAGTCTGCTGGTGCACATACTCAATTTGCAGGCGGTCAATGGCCGGAATGTCTGAGTGGGTCAAGTTGAGGACCATCAGCTCCAGGAGGTCTTGGAAGCAGCACACCGTGAACCCAATTTTTTGAGCATGTTCTTGGATCTCCGGGCCAAGTGGCTGTTTGGGCTTCAGATGAAGGTGATGGATGAAATTATCCTGGGTTAAGGATCCTTGCACCATAGCATCGAACAGATATTTATATAAAAAGACCTGCAATGAATGAAGCACACCTTCTTGAGTGGCATCCGATTTTCAGCCTCACCTGCATCTCAGTGAATATTTAGAAGATGTATATGACGTATAGGTATATGTATATGTGTAAGAGCTATATTGGGGTTTGATACCTCTGCTGTAAATGTTGAATACATATTTCCTGTATGGAAATCCCTTAAGCTGTCAAGACCGCCAAATACGATTGTTTAATGGTGTCTCTAAGTCTAAATTTGAGGCTTCTTTGGTACATTTGCCATCATCTACTTCAAATAAAATCTGATAAATTTTCAAAAATATACCCTTAGGTTCTAAGCAACCATGATTAAAATGTACAACACGTGAAAAAGATTGGGGTATCTCTGCTGACCACAAGTTCAACGTGAGCCAGCTAGGTGATGCAGCAGCTAAACAGGCAAATGCTATTCGGGGGGCGGGGAGGCATTTAACACATACAGAGAATTCAGATCATGGAAAGTGATTGTCCCCTTTCCTTTCCCTGGTCAGACCCCATTTGGAGTATAGGATCCAGTTCTGGAGGCCACTGTACCAAGAGGTCAGTCACAAATGGGGCAAGTTCAGAGGGCAACCAAGATGATGAGGGGCCTGGAAACCAAGCCCTCTGAGGGAACAGTTAAGAGGACAGGATACATTTCCCTTACAGCAGAGATGACTGGGGAGACAGGATAGCAGTCTTCAAATATCAGAAGGACTGTCACACGGGAGAAGGGCTGAGCCTATTTTCTGTTGCTTCTGAGGACAGGACCAGAACCAATGGTTAAGGAAGTTCAGGTTAGATAGCAGGAGGATCTGGCTGTGTGAGATGTCAGCCTGTGGAAAGGGCTGCCACATGAAGTGCTAAATTCCCCTTCAGTGGAGTTCAGCAGCAGCTACATGACCATCTATGAGAGATGATCTAGTGCAGCATTTTTCAATCTTAGCCACTTTTAAGATGTGTGGACTTCAACTCCCAGAATTCCCCAGCCAGCGTTGCTGGCTGGGGAATTCTGGGAGTTGAAGTCCACAGATCTTAAAGTGGCTAAGGTTGAAAAATGCAGCTGTAGTGAATCCTGCAGACAGTAGGTACTGGACTAGATTCTTCCAATTTCAGGATTCTCTGTTGTGCGAATGCAGCTGGTAGGTCTTTTATCGAACTAATTAAATCCATGGTGTGCAACAGCCAATTCCCTCCCCACCTCTGGTTTCCCCTTCGGCCAGCCTGGGGCCTCCAATCCCACTGTGACCCACCTGGAAACGGTCCTTCCTCTTCTGCGCAGGAACAGGAAGGTACGCCCTTTCCCGCGTCTTCAACTCGTTCAGCTGCAGCTCCCCTTTCGCCGTATAATTCAGCTGGTCCACAATCCCCACCAGGAAAACGTCATCCAACACTCCAAAGACGGGACATTCTCGCGCACACCGGCCTGTCAGGGAGAGACAGCATTAAAGCCCCTTTGGAATCCCGAGGGGCCTGGAGAGCGCCCCACAACCAGGAAGCCCACCTTCTTGTAGATCAGCAATGGTCTGGAGAAGGTTGAGCAGCTTGATGGCCCATTTGTCTTCTCGGCTTGTGGTCCTGACCTTCACCAGGTCATGATCTTGCAGTTCTGGATGGAAGCAGCAACAGAGAAAGAACGTTGGCTTACGATTAGCCCCTTACCTTTACAAAGATTCCCCCCAATGGGCTGAGACAAATGTGCCTATGATTTATGGTTTTGATTAGATAGGATAGACCAAGGTTTCTCCACCAGGGTTCCGTGGCACCCTAGGGTTCTGCGAGAACTCACTAGGGGTTCCCTGGGAGATCACAATTTGTTTAAAAAAATATTTCAACTTCAGGCAACTTCACATTAAAGAGGTAAGTTTCATTCTTTATTTTTAGTTTACGAACACTGTTAATGCATCTGTACAGGCCTACCCATGAAACAAATATAATTTTGTAACTTCTGGCCTATATTTGCCTGAATGTGCAAGGGTTCCGCAACAGGCCTGAAAAATATTTCAAGGGTCCCTCCAGGGTCAAAAGGTTGAGAAAGGCTGGGATAGAGTGTAGAAAGAGAGTTATATTGTAACCACAGAGTAAGAGGTAAACTTATAATTGTACTTATAAGTGCTGTAAAGAAGATCGGAAGCCACCTTTTTGTATCTTTTTTTCTTTTCTATTTTTCTTTTCCTTTTTTGCACTTTTAGCTTTCCTCTTTGATTTCTTTCTTTTTCTCATTTTATATTAGTTTGTATTTTCCTTTTTAAAAATCTTTAATAAAAATTATATACAAAAAAAAGAAAGAAAAAGAAAAACGTGTTCATTCATATTCTCAGCATTACTTTCCTCATTCCCCTTCTATAGGATCACTGGCTTCAAGGACAGATGCTGCAAATGGCAGCTCAAATGCTGCAGCAAATCTCGCTTCTGTTTAGAACTGCAGCCAGCCAGCTGGCTGTGCCCTTTCTTGGACACTCCATTACATTCCTGCTCTGCTCCAATTGAGTAGCAACGCCCAGCCATTAGGGTGGCTTCAAACCATACTTTACATTGTTGGAAAGGGCCAGGTTTTAATGTCTCTTTCTTGAGGTTTTAGGGAAATCTGGGGTTTTACTGTACTTGTGCATTGTTGAGCAAGTATAAACCTGTTTAAAAGCATTATGCTGGTTGCGTGTTTCCTCCTTAAAAATGATAAGACACTGCATGCCTTTGATTTTAAGCAATCATGGGATGGGGGCAGGACTCAAAATGATGACCTACTACCATATTGAAAGATCAAAGTTTCTTGAGTTAAGCCTGACTTTTGGTAACTGACTCCGCAATAATACAGAAGTGGGTTACCACTGCAAACTTCTAAGTCTTGTGTTCAGCTTCCAATCTCATTTATAACTTGGGCATTTCCTGGTGGCCTCCCATCCAAGTACTAACCAGGTATGACCCTGATCAGCTTTTTAAAGATCAGCCACAATTGGCTAGATCAGTGTTTCTCAACCTCAACAACTTTAAGATCTGTGGACTTCAACTCCCAGAATTCCCTAGCCACCATGGGAAGGTTGAGAAACACTGGGCTAGATGTTGCTACTTTCTCTTACTAAGTGGGAAAGGTCACATTCTAGAAGGGCAGCCACATCAGTCCCATAACAAAAAGATAGTTCTGGGGCACCTTAAGGACTAGCAGCTTTATTATGCAAAAAACACCCACCATTTTACAGATAAAAAATACAGACATGTTCCTAACCACTGAAGGACCCTATTTCCCACCCCTTGTAATACAAGGTATTAAAGAACGTAAAGAGAAGACTGGAATTTAACCCAAATCATGCAAATTACGTCACCTCTGGCAAGATGTATGGACTTTCCTGTATTTAACACCACCTTCTTCTCTGGCAATCGCTGACCTGGCTGTTCTCTGTGATAAACCATTTCCTGCTCGCACCAAACTTGAGCAGAGAGATCTGTGACGCAAAGGTAGTGCAGATGGAAAGCTTCGAGGGGCGTCTTTGCTTTCTTTCTCTTTGCCGTCCCCCAATTCCTTTCTTTCATGTTAGCACCCTGGGAATCCAGATGCCGAAGGATGGGACAGCCTAGGGGTCGAGATTCCCTGTCGTGAGCATGGAAGAAGTCAGATTATCCTACTTCTGCCGCAAGAACCCAGATGAGCATGACATGGCAGCTAAAAGTCACCATTTAGTGACCACCATTTAGTTTTGCAGTCCTGATATAGTAACCCTACATGAAGGGATATTTATTTCTTATGGAAGGTCTTTTCCATATCCTGCTCCCCAAGTGGGTTCTCTAAGAATAAGAATAGACAGGCTCTGTCCTCAGGCTTAGGATTGGAAAAGACACAGCGCTAATGGAAAGTGAAATGAAGAGGGAGAAGGAAAACAGAGTCACCAGTTTGGAAAGTTGCATGGTGTTTATAATGGTCAGCTTCTCTGGCAATAAGCTACCCAAGGAGGCCTAGATGACACCCACCCACCCACCCACCCTCAGTCAGTCAGTCAGTCAAATTTCTCTGCTGCCCATCTCATACACAACGACTTTGGGCAGCTTACAGCTAATAATATAACAGTAAGTAAAAACAGTATGATATAAAAATACAATATAAATATACATAACCCACCCTCATTTTCCACCCAGGACAGCAGATGTTCCCTTGACTTCTCCTCATGCCTTTGCCTTCCATTTAGCTTATGTGGTAGAAATAATCTTTCTTAGGAAGTAAACAGAGCTCAAGGTACTGGGGCTATTTTTAATAGGTATTCTCAGGTAGACTATCTTGGAACATGAAGGGTCACTAAGTGACTTAACAAGTGGGACTTTCAAAAACATGTTTCAGTGGGGCAGTGCTCAAGCCAGTCAGTAATTTATGCTTGCTTTTAGAATAGCATGTTCTTTTGCCTTTCAACAGCTACTGATATTCCAGATAATGTCTTTCTTCCCTTAATCTTCCCCCGGATGTTTGTTTCCTTTTCCCCTACTTCTGCTCATCTCAGAATTCTTGAGCTTCCTGCTTCCTGTCTTTTTCTCAGCAGTCCCGTTTTATTTATTTACTGCATGTAGAGCCTGTGATGCCCATGTTTTTCCATGAAACGGAAGGTACTGCACATGGGGGTCTCCCCATTTTTATCCCCACAAAATAGGTGAGCTAAGAAGGTGTGGTGGATCCAAAGCCACCTAAGGGAGTGCTACGGCTGAGTCAGGACTTGAACCTGGATCTTTCCTGTCTCAAGTCCTTTATTTTATTATCACTACATTACATTACATTACATATATTCTCTCTCTCACACACACACACACAATCACATTGGCTGCATGGCTATCATAACTCAAACTGAGGCTGTGATATCAGGTCTGAAATCATGTGAGTTATATCAACAAGGGGCAGCATAGAGTGCTGATGGGCAGCATGCAGCCAAGGGGTATTAATCAAATAAACAGATACATATAAAAATAAACTAACTTCCAGATGAGTGGACTTCAACTCCCAGAATTCTCAACAACGGTCCTGCTGGCTGGGGAATTCTGGGAGTTGAAGTCCACTCATCTGGAAGTCACCAAGATGGGGAAACAAGGATTTAGATCAACAATAACTGAACATGTTTAGGCCAGCTGACTACAGTGCTTTGATATTTAAAAGGTGTAGCAAAACCTCAAAGCTCTCTTCCTGCTATCAGTTGTGTCTCACTTGGCAGGGCCGTTGTGAAAACAACAGGAAGGCAGAGACGATCTAAAGCAGTGTTTTTCAAACTTGGCAACTTTAAGATGTGTTTAAGAAGCTTTAAGAACTTTAAGCATGCTGGCTGGGGAATTCTGGGAATTAAAGTCCACACCTCTTAGAGTTGCCAAGTTTGAAGCACTGGTAACGAATTCAAGACGAATTCTAAAAGCGCAGCCCCGGGTCTCCCCACGGGAGCGCAAATCCGGGCGACGAAAAACACGCAAGCCACAAACAGCGTTCGCACAACACGCAAAGCTAAAACGTGTCTGATGTGTTGCGCGGGGCATCGAACCAGAAACGCAAGAAACCGCAAAACAACCGCACGGCGTTGCGCGAACCAAGCCCGTGAAGTTCGTTTACGGCACGGGCAACCGCGCAACCGCGCACACAAGGGACGGGATTCAAACCAGGGTTTTCTGAACCAGGGTCAGCCGGTCACGCGACCACAACCCGAGAGAAGCGCCCGCTGCTCACCCAATCTCCGGCTCTTCTATCTGCAAGAATTCGGAGTCGCTCAGGTCGGAGAAACCGGACGCAGCCTCGGCGTCTTGCAATCCGGAGGCATGCCCGGACATGTCTTGCGCTCTGCCTCCCTCCGCGCTCGCAAGCAGGATCCTCGCAAGCTGCCCCGAGGAGGGGCCGAAGCACAACTCGCGGTATCTTTTTATTTCTTCCGGCTCAGATTGACTTTCTCTCCTTCCTTTCGTCCTCGACCCGATTCCCGCCCATTCGGAGCCTCTGCGGCTTCTCAGCCATAGACTCAGAAAGGGTAGAGTAGCACCCCCGGCTCACAAACGAGGGACTATCCGTAGCAGTCTCGCGGGTGTTTCTGGGCAGGGCACGGCAGGCGTGCAACAGTCTTTTAGTACTTCCCCAACATGGCGATTTTAAGATGGTTTAACTTGAAACTGGAAGTTGCAAAGTGCAAACTTGGCAACTTTAAGTCGGAGATGGTATGAGGTTCCCTTCCAACCCTGTGATTCTATGACATGTGGAGGTCAACTCCCAAAATTCCCCAGCCAGCCGTGGGGAATTCCGGGAGTTGAAGTCCACCTATCTTAAAGTTGCCAAGTTGGAGAGACACTGATTTAGGGATTCCTGAGACAAAATAGTTGAAAACTCACCACCAAATCTCAGAATCCAGTTCAGAGTACCCAAAATCACAAGTTATCTGTTCTGGACTATCGCTCAGAGGAGTGCAGGATGGCATAGTTTCCACTAGATGTTGATCAAGGATTAAAATAAAATAAAGAAATAAATACTTTAAAAACCCACACCACCAGGAAATGTCTGATGCAATAATCTCTGTGTTCCCCCATGAAATCAGTGTTGCCCATTAAAAAAAAATTGTTTTATTTATTCTGCTTCAGGGTGCCTGCAGCAGCATGGAAAAAACACTGCTTAAAAAGTAGTGTGACAAAGGATAAAGATCTCTCCTTCCCTGCCATCTTGTCTTCCCTGTAACACTATTACATACTGCTCCCCCTCCAAGCGAGGTAGAAGGTTAGAAATTACAGATAGAAGAGGATACAAGAGATTAAGATTAAAATGTAATAGGAAGAAACTGGCTAAGTGTGCCTTCTCAGAATTTCCTAGAGGGTGGGGACACTTTTACATAACAATAGCCAAGCTCTCCTGTATTGTGGGGAGAATACAAGTGTGGCCACCTCCAACCAGCAGACTTTGTTCAATGCTCTCAGACAATAAAGTTCACCTCTGTTCAAGCAATTGCCTGAGTACTTAGATTAGATTAGATATTTTGTATCCCGCCTTTCTTCAGCAAAGGATTGTTACCTTGTCGTAGTGCTGGAGCTTGAGCACCTCAATGATGCCATGAGCTAAACCGTGAAGGGCCACCCAAGACGGGAGGGTCATGACAGAGAGGTCAGACTAAATGCGATTCCTGGGGAAGGTAATGGCAACCCACCCTAGTATTCTTGCTGTGAAAACTAAATGGATCAGTACAACCAGAGATATGTCGGTATACCATCGGTGCTGGGGGTGAATGGCGAATCCAATGTTCTAAGAATCAACACATCATTGGAACCTGGAATGTAAGATCTATGAGCCGGGGCAAATTGGATGTAGTTATTGGTGAGATGTCAAGATTAAAGAGAGACATTTTGGGCGTCAGTGAACTGAAATGGACTGGAATGGGCCACTTCACATCAAATGACCACCAGATCTACTACTGCGGACAAGAGGACCACAGAAGAAATGGAGTAGCCTTCATAATTAATAGTAAAGTGGCTAAAGCAGTGCTTGGATACAATCCAAAAAATGATAGAATGATCCCAATTCAAATTCGGGGCAAGCCATCTAACATCACCGTGATCCAAATATACGCCCCAACCACAGATGCTGAAGAAGCTGAAGTAGAGCAGTTCTATGAGGATCTGCAGCACCTACTGGACAACACGCCTAAAAGAGATGTTATTTTCATCACAGGAGACTGGAATGCTAAGGTGGGCAGTCAAATGACACCTGGAATTACAGGTAAGCATGGCCTGGGAGAACAAAACGAAGCAGGACATAGGCTGATAGAATTTTGCCAAGACAACTCACTCTGAATAACAAACACTCTCTTCCAGCAACCTAAGAGACGGCTTTATACATGGACTTCACCAGATGGACAACACTGAAACCAGATTGACTACATCCTTTGCAGCCAAAGGTGGCAGACATCTATACAGTCGGTAAAAACAAGACCTGGAGCTGACTGTAGTTCTGATCACGAACTTCTTCTTGCACAATTTAGGATCAGACTAAAGAGATTAGGGAAGACCCACAGATCAGCTAGATATGAGCTCACTAATATCCCTAAGGAATATGCAGTGGAGGTGAAGAATAGATTTAAGGGACTGGACTTAGTAGACAGGGTCCCGGAAGAACTATGGACAGAAGTCCGCAACATTGTTCAGGAGGCAGCAACAAAATACATCCCAAAGAAAGAGAAAACCAAGAAGGCAAAATGGCTGTCTGCTGAGACACTAGAAGTAGCCCAAGAAAGAAGGAAAGCAAAAGGCAACAGCGATAGGGGGAGATATGCCCAAATAAATGCAAAATTCCAGAGGTTAGCCAGAAGAGATAAGGAATTATTTTTAAACAAGCAATGTGTGGAAGTGGAAGAAGACAATAGAATAGGAAGGACAAGAGACCTCTTCCAGAAAATTAGAAACATCGGAGGTAAATTCCAGGCCAAAATGGGTATGATCAAAAACAAAGATGGCAAGGACCTAACAGAAGAAGAAGAGATCAAGAAAAGGTGGCAAGAATATACAGAAGACCTGTATAGGAAGGATAACAATATCGGGGATAGCTCTGACGGTGTGATCAGTGAGCTAGAGCCAGACATCCTGAAGAGTGCGGTTGAATGGGCCTTAAGAAGCATTGCTAATAACAAGGCAACAGGAGACAACGGCATCCCAGCTGAACTGTTCAAAATCTTGCAAGATGATGCTGTCAAGGTAATGCATGCTATATGCCAGCAAATTTGGAAAACACAAGAAGGGCCATCAGATTGGAAAAAATCAACTTATATCCCCATACCAAAAAAGGGAAACACTAAAGAATGTTCAAACTATCGAACAGTGGCACTCATTTCACATGCCAGTAAGGTAATGCTCAAGATCCTTCAAGGTAGACTTCAGCAGTTCATGGAGCGAGAATTGCCAGATGTACAAGCTGGGTTTAGAAAAGGCAGAGGAACTAGGGACCAAATTGCCAATATCCGCTGGATAATGGAAAAAGCCAGGGAGTTTCAGAAAAACATCTATTTCTGTTTTATTGACTATTCTAAAGCCTTTGACTGTGTGGACCATAACAAATTGTGGCAAGTTCTTAGTGGTATGGGGATACCAAGTCATCTTGTCTGCCTCCTGAAGAATCTGTATAACGACCAAGTATCAACAGTAAGAACAGACCACGGAACAACGGACTGGTTTAAGATTGGGAAAGGAGTACGGCAGGGCTGTATCCTCTCACCCTACCTATTCAACTTGTACGCAGAACACATCATGCGACATGCTGGGCTTGAGGAATCCAAGGCTGGAGTTAAAATCGCTGGAAGAAACATTAACAATCTCAGATATGCAGATGATACCACTTTGATGGCTGAAAGCAAAGAGGAACTGAGGAGCCTTATGATGAAGGTGAAAGAAGAAAGTGCAAAAGCTGGCTTGCAGCTAAACCTCAAAAAAACCAAGATGATGGCACCCAGCCTGATTGATAACTGGCAAATAGAGGGAGAAAATGTAGAGGCGGTGAAAGACTTTGTATTTCTAGGTGCGAAGATTACTGCAGATGCTGACTGCAGTCAGGAAATCAGAAGACGCTTAATCCTTGGGAGAAGAGCAATGACAAATCTCGATAAAATAGTTAAGAGCAGAGACATCACACTGACAACAAAGGTCCGCATAGTGAAAGCAATGGTGTTCCCCGTAGTAACATATGGCTGCGAGAGCTGGACCATAAGGAAGGCTGAGCGAAGGAAGATCGATGCTTTGGAACTGTGGTGTTGGAGGAAAATTCTGAGAGTGCTTTGGACTGCAAGAAGATCAAACCAGTCCATCCTCCAGGAAATAAAGCCAGACTGCTCACTTGAGGGAATGATATTAAAGGCAAAACTGAAATACTTTGGCCACATAATGAGAAGACAGGACACCCTGGAGAAGATGCTGATGCTAGGGAGAGTGGAAGGCAAAAGGAAGAGGGGCCGACCAAGGGCAAGATGGATGGATGATATTCTAGAGGTGACGGACTCGTCCCTGGGGGAGCTGAGGGTGTTGACGACCGACAGGAAGTTCTGGCATGGGCTGGTCCATGAAGTCACGAAGAGTCGGAAGCGACTAAACGAATAAACAACAACATCCCGCCTTTATTGTTTTTATAAATAACGCAGGGAACGTACCTCATACTCCTTCCTCCTCCCCTTTTCCCCACAACAACAACCCTGTGAGGTGGGTTGGGCTGGGAGAGAGGCCCAAAGTCACCCAGCCGGCTTTTGTGCCTCAGGCAGAACTAGAACTCACAGTCCTCTGGTTTCTGGCCTGGAGCTCGGAACAGAGCTGGTAAGATTTTTGTTCCAGCTGTAGGATTGTGCAACGTTTTGTCTTTACATCCAAAGATGCAAGAATCCACTTTTCTTCATCAGCCTTGACATTGGATCGTTCAATCCAAAGATTTGTGATATAATAAATTCTTTTAGAAGGGCTTTCCAGACCATGCACATGCAGGAAAGCGTTGGAACAAAGCCAATTATCCAGAGTGATGCGCAGAATTTTTGAACCAACAGAACTCTAAATGAAAACAAATCTTTCCACGGATGTCACTGTAGTCACCCCCGCTCAAGTCCCCCAGGTATCAATCTTCCCAGTGGGAAACAAGGATAGGGAGCGTAATTGTCCCCATAATAGAAATATTAGCTATTTATCTTTGTAGAAGCTCACCAAGAAGTATAAATGGGCTTCCTGTCGCTGCAGTTATTTATGAAACTACTTTAGAGGAAAAATTGGAAGCACATGTTAGAGTTGTCATCTCTGAAAACTTCTTTCTTGCACGCACGTTCGTTAGCCAAAGGCTGATGAACTATGAAAGGATGGAGACTGTCAAAGAAGCAGATGTCAACAGGTCTTTAGATGGGACCAGAAAGGGACCAGATTCGATTCCTAGGAAGCCGGGGATAAATGAAAAAGATTTCTTTGTTCCCCCCTCCCATAGAATTTGCAAAGACCTGTTATTTGGAGTTGGTTGATCTCCAACCCGTTGGGCTTCATTTCTAACTGGTAAGTGGGTTCTGGCTTCAAATGCCTTCTGATTGCTCTTCCCACTCCCCACCTCCCATTTATTTTACAAGAGGTAAAATAAGTTGATCTACAGCTGAACTTGATGGAGTTTTTAAAGGTTCATAAAAGAACTCCAAGCAGCTAACAACAATCTTGCAAAGGAGAAGTGTGAACCAAAAAAGAAACTTGCACATTAAGCTTAATTACATTCAGAAAAGTTCAGTCTTCATACAGTAGTTAGATGAAAAGAAAAAAAAAGGTAGCTTACATTTATTCAGTAGAACTGGATACAGTTAAAAAGTAGAAAGCACTTATTCATCACTGGTTCTTTGTAGACACATTTCTACGGAAGTAGAAGTGTCTTTCTGCAAGCGAGATGAAAGGACGAGAGCTGCATTCTGCAGCACCTCCTGCCTGCAGGTGTGCCAAAAGGGTAAAAATGGAGATGGTTAATCCCCAAACCCAAGAAGAAGAAGTGGAAATCAGGTGACCCATGTGACATCCCACAAGCACAATAGAGATGTGTTTTCTAGAAAGACCCCCTTATGCTTATGAGACAATGCTGAGTTGACCCCTGATAATTCCAACAGAACTGCAGGTACATTCTGTCTTAGTAGGGATTTCTAGGTGCTAGCATTGTTAGAGGTGTCTGTTAGGACCATTGTTTTTCTTTTAACGATAAAACTCCCAGCTGCTCATCCTTTCTCTCTCATTTATTTCCTTTATTTCCAAGTGTCAGCCAAAGATAGTCCTGGAACTTTACAGTTTTGTATTTATTGTCTAGGATTCCAATCGTACTAAGTCGACTTAAGGTTGCAGCCCACAAGTCCTCTGCATAAGCTCAGAAACACTTTCTCCCTTTTCTTTGTACACATTGGGCTTTCCTCTTTTTATAGAAAGATGGTCAGTTAGGGTTCCTGTGAATGTCCTGTCTCTCCTTTTTGTAATCTTCTCTCAAACAGTCCCCAGTCTCTCTTCCGTTCCATCTCAAGGAAATTATGCAGAATTAACTCCTCCCTGTGGACTTCCTCTGTGCTCCTGCCTGTAACGGTTGCCTATCCTGATATACTCAGACTCACAAGCAGGGACTTAATGATATCTGATTTATTAAAAGAATAGTATGCAAATACAGAGAAAGCTGAGAATGCATAAAAGCGCACCAAATACAAACTAAAAACCCTCGGCTCGAAACGTAATCCCTCCCCTCGCCCAACTGCAGCAGCCACCCCCCTCCCAGGTGCCGGTAACCGTTTTCCACTGATCCTGGGAAAGCAACCTTGAACAGATGAGATAACCCAAACACATTCCAAACCAGCAGCCAACAGATAACAACTCCCCGAAGTGGAATCCTCCTCCCTCCCGAGAGTACATACGTATCAGGGAAATGACATGCGAAACGTTACGATGTACCAGGAACATTGAAACGGTGAACATGACACTGCCCTTGAGAAACTGTTGAGGATTTCTGCTTCCCCCAAGAGAAATGTGAGAGCCAGTTTGGTGTTGTGGTTAAGGCACCAGGCTAGAAACCAGGAGACCGTGAGTCTTAGGCACAAAGCCAGGTGGGGGACCTTGGGACAGTCCCTCTCCCTTAGCCCTAGGGCAGAATCATGTGGCCATTAAGCAAATCTGGCTTCCCCCATTGACTTTGCTTGTCAGACGGTCTGTGTCATGTTCACTGTTTCAATGTGCACTGTACATCGTAACGTTTCACATGCCATGGCGCTGACGTGCGTTTCTGTTTGGGGGGGAGCTGCTGTGGAACCTTGTGCCAAGCTCTGTATCTATGTTCATTTCAATGGAATGTGTTTGGGTTATGTGCTCTGCTCAAGGACTTTTCCCACAGACCATCAGAAGCCGTTAGGAGCACCTGGGATTGTGAGCTTGGGAAGGTTCTACGCGGGGAGGGATCTCATTTGCACCAAGGGTTTTTAGTTTGCATTTGGTGCGCTTTTTCCATTCTCAGCTTTCTTTGTGATCCTGCATACTATTCTTTAATAAATCAGATATCTTTGTGATCCTGCTTATGAGTCTGATGGTGTTTTAGAATAGGCAATCCTTACCGTCTGGTTTTCATCTATTACTGTCATCTCTGCCTAACAAACAGGTCAACCATCAGTCAAGGCATTTCTAATAGGTTCAAAACATCATGGCTATTTCTGTGTGCTAAATAATAAGCAATACCTGAATAAAAATAGTTTATCAATACATGAATAAAATACATGAATTAAACTGGGTTAAAATAGACTGTCTCATCATCTATTTTTTGGGGATGCCAGTGTTGTGGATGCTGTAGTAGTGGATTTCTGAGGGGTTGAACGAGATGATCTCAAAGGTTCTCTTCAACCCTTAAATTCTATGGTAGTTTTTGCTTAGCTTTTTTCAAGATCAATCCATGTTGCTATGTTCTGCCATCTACTAGGACAATCTTGGCTAACATTTTGACTGTAACAATATGAAAAATGTAAAGAAATTGTCCCATAATTAGATGTTCTAACCTAGAAGTATATTCATTTGCCTTGATTTTCCTAATAATTCCATAATCAAATATCAATTGCTCCTTGCTCATGAAGCAAAGCGATTATCAATGGGCCAATTACTTTCTCTAGTGTTGAATCTCTTAACATTTTCTGCACAGAAATGGCACTTACTGTTGAGGAGGGTTGCACTGCCAAAAGCAGTAAACAGGGGCAGATCAAAAATTTAAACGAAGATCCATTTCCATTTCATTAAACTTAAATCTACTTAATAGGAGTACTTTACAGCCCAGTTTTTAATCAGTTTCTCCTTTCTGGCTGGGGAATTCTGGGAGTTGAAGTCCACGCATCCTAAAGTTGCCCAGTTTGAGAAACACTGATCTGACCTGATCCTGGCACCATTTTATGGGAGCTCAATAGTGGTGGCAGAAGAACTAGGGGCAGGTGACCTGCTTGCTTATTTATTTATTTACTGGATTTATAAGGCTGCCTAACTCAAACAAGGCTCCTCTTACCATCCTCCTTACCTGCAACTGAGATCCCTGAAATTTGTGGTATGACTGGCTGATCTTTATCTCCAATGCTCTAATTTAGATACTCATTTTAGACAGTAAAGCCCAGGGGAACGCAAGAGAAGTCAGGGGGTAGACTGGGAGAAGAAAGACCTTTTTCCCATCTCCTCTTCCCATTCCTGATATGCCAGGTAAAACATATAATTTTCCCTATTTAATTATGGTCCTGTGATTTCACTGAAGAGACAGCTGGGAAGTTTATTAAAAGATTGATGCTTCTGTATCTTTATTTCCCCCATGTTTACTCTTCCCCTTCCTTGCATGACATGCCAGGAGTTGTATGTGTTGGTTGGGCTGCTGAGCATTATTTGTAAAAATGAGATTCTGGGGGTGGCTGGGTAGGCGCTAAACCAAGCGGGACTTAGAAATATTTGCCACTTTCTTGCCAAAGATTGATTGGAGTGGCAAAGCTTTGGACATTTAAACTTCAAGTCTGTTCTGCAATCAGTGTGAGACTTCCTCATTCAAAGTGTTCATGAGCCAGATGCTTAATAACCTGGACGCCAGATGGCACTGAAAAACCAGAAATGAGATGTAAAAAGTGGCTTGGAATGGTGGAGGACGTGATTCTTGCTATGTTTTTTTGAGCGTGCAGCTAATTGGCTTTTGCCAGCCCAATACAGGCACCACGAGGCTGTTGTTTATTTAATTAGTTAAGTTAGTTCAATTTATATCGTTGCCCTTCTCCAACAAGTGACCCTGGGTGGCTAACAATGAGAAAAAAACAGCAAAAAACACCAGCAAGTACAAAAGACATAGGCAATCAGCAGTCAAGATTAAAAATGAAAAACCAAACAGAACCATCAACACAGCCATTTCAATGCAACCATTTCACAGGCTGACCCCCATGCCTGGGGACACCCGTGTCTCCAGGGCCTTGTGAAAGGTCAATAGGGTTGGGCCAGTGTCAGGGTGGACAATGTTTTACAGGACAGGAGCTGTGACAGCTGGATCTGACGGGACGGGTAGACATGATCAAGGATATCCTTTGATCTTCCCGCTTCTCCAAATCTGGCATGAATCCTCACCTCCCAGAATGTTTGGAAATGTGCCTTTGAAAATAAAATGTTCCCACAGAGGGGGAGGGGGGTTGTAAGCCATGGTGAAGCAACCATTTGAGGGACCAAGAGATGCCTTCAATCTTGGGCTGCCCCAAGAGATACAGCAAAGCTGGTTTAATAGTAGTTTAAGCCAAGTCAGTAGTCTTCCTCCAGCAGAGGCCCACTAAATTTTGATCCAGCTTAGAGTGAAGGCACCTGTAAAAAATGGGGCAGGGCTTTGATCACACAGGTGTGCCTGCCACCTTGACTCTTCCCCCCCACCCCCCGGGCTGCCTCTGAAACTGTCAAAGTGCTCCAAACCAGTATTAGCACAAAAAGCTTAACTTGGATATGGAATTAACCTAATTTGACCGCATTTTTCCTCAGATTCAAATTCTGTTCATCTCTTTCTGCCAATATTTTATTTCATGCAGCAAAGAAAAGGATGGTCACCATGAATTCTTCTGTTCCTCAGATTTCAGTCCAAGCCAGAGAAAGGGTTTTCTTATCTTCTCAGCCATGCTCAGCAGCAGAGCCCCAGTGGGGATTTTAGAAGTGTCTTCATCCTTTGAATACAATCTCATGAGATGCCCTGTGAGAATGCTGAAGTGAGATATTGGCAGACTTCATCATTTATGAAGACGTTTAGGCTCCCAGACTATTGAGCAAGATCAAGCAAAGGTTCTTGTAGGTTGGAAAAGACGATGGTCCTGCAAAAAGCCCGAATCTGAAACTTACCTTTTGGTTAAGTCAGAGGCTGAAAATATGTGGAGTTCATTTCTGAACACAGGACTTCTCTAGAATCACTAATAATTAAATATACTAATATTAAGCCTAGAATGTTAACTTTCAGCTCTGTCTGTTTATTCGATTCCTGGCTGCAAATTATTTGATTTGTTTTGTCTATGGGCCACTTCAGCAGAAAATACAAAAATGATCAATAACATGTGAATGAAAACAAAAACTAAGCAATCTTAAAAATATATTGTTGGCATACACCCCATGCTGCAGAGAGAAGATGCCTTTTACTTTACAAACAATGCTGACAACATGAATTTATTATTTTTGTTGGTTTGCCTAGAAAGGAACAGGAGAGAATCAGCTCCAAATAAAACATTTTTCAGAGTAGGAAACCCACTGAAAAATGCTTATCTAATAACCTGGGAAAAAACAGAAGTGGGCGGGGCTTTGATTGTGTGATCACTACCACCATCTTGATTTTTGTTGACCTCCTCCACCGGTGGGTGCCTCTGAATCAGGGGTGCCCTACAAATCAGCCTAATGAAAGCAGAGCACACTCAGAGGCAATGCAACACTGAAAGGCTGTTGGGGGAAAGGGGGTGCAACATGGTGTCTTTTGAGGGAGAGCATTATTAGCTGGTCGGCACACTGATCAGAGTACATTTACTTGCAAATCTCATTTGTATTTTTATAAGTATCCAGACACTGGGGAGGAATACGTCAGATCTAAGACAGAAGCTGTATTTCTTGTTCCTTCAGTATAGTTTTGCTTTAGTGGAGCAGAGCTGGGATGTTTTACCAGCTATGATGAGCTGGCTTGGAGCTTGGCGTCCTGTAGTAAGAATGATTCTTGTATTTATTACATCCCCGTTATTAGTTTAATGAGCTTGGCTTTATTCCTAGAAACAATGCTGCCACTTTTTTTACTGCCACCTCTGCAGCTTCAAGAACATCATTAAAACTGGAATCTGTAGAAAAATGCATCATCAGTTAATGAACTTACTGAGGAAATTGCATATTCTCAGAGCTATTCCGCTCCCTGTTCTCCTGGCTTTTTATCTCAACATCCCACCACCGATTAGCAAAGAAAAAAGAAAAAAAAAGTGGTGGTGGTGGTGGTGGTGGTGGTGGTGGTGCCAAGAGTGTGGTGCAGAAATCTCACCATTCAGGAGTCAAGACAGGATCAATCATGAGAGTGAGATATAGTAGCACGAGCAGAATCCAGATAGGATCAGATCCAAGTGCAACCAAAGGTTAGATGCCAGAACCAGGCAATGGTTGATCAAGAGCACAGGCAACATTAGAAGCCAGCTCAGATGTTTCAACACTCACGTCTGCAAACAGGCTCCATAACCTCATCCGACTACCACCCGCATCCTGAGATCTGGTGAAATGTCCTCCTTATTAAGGTAGGCTGACCATATTTTCTTGAGACAAAAACGGGACATTGGGATGGCAAAACGGGACAGGGCCTGGCAATGGGCTGGATCGGCAGGCAGGAACTTCTCTGGTTTTCTTGGGCTGGGAATCTTCGGACTCCTTTGTTTGCGAGCGGCAAGGCTGAGCTGGAGAGTCTAGTGAATGGTTGTCCCCGACAAGCCGTTCCTCCCCTGGCCGTGCTTTTACGTTCTTTTCTTCCCGCCCTTTCAAGGCAGGAGCCAATCGGCTCGCCCTTTGGTCACCGCCTATCAGCTGATCCTATTTTTTTCTTTTTAGGTTTCCTGCCAGTTGAGCTCTGCGGCTTTTTTCCCACCGTTTCTGCTGAGCTCCCCCTCCTTCCACTCAAAGTCAGACTGCGTTCTGACAGGTTTGCGGGAACTTTCACATTTTTAAGTAAGGTTTTTAAGAAAACGGGACAAAATGGACATTTATATTAAAACGACGGGACAGTCTGGAAATGTTAAAAAAAGGGACTGTCCTGTTCAAAATGGGACATATGGTCAGCCTATATTAGGGCCTTATTACTTGACTCATGAAGTGACCTGTTTCTCAGCAGAGCATTCCCCTAATGAGCTGAAACTTTCACCCATTTGTCCTCTTTGGCGCTGGATATGCTTTGACCTCATCCTCTGAATCAGACAGGAGACCCTTTCTTCCCAGAAGACCAAATCCATCATGGCAGCTTCAGAAGATCCAGGATGATCTCCTTCTGGTTCAGGGAATCCAGCTGCTTCCCATGATAGCTGAGTCCATCCACTTTCCAATGTAGCTAAATATTAAAGTTACAGATCCTCTTCTCAGATTTGATACCCTAAACTAGAAGTGCACCACCTTAAGTCCACAGGGTTGCATGTGGCCTCCAGAAGAGAGGCTGCGTGGTGTAGTGGTGACAGAGTCAGACTAGAAGCGAGGAGTCCCAGGTTCAAATACACCCTCAGCCATGAAAAGTCATTGGTGACTGTGAACCAGTCATGCTCTTTCAACCCAACCTACCTCACAAGGTTCTTGTGGGAAAAAATTGGAGGTGGGCGCATACATTGCCTCAAGCTCCTGAATGAAAGGTGGGATAGGAATCAAAGAACAGTACAAACCTTAAACATTTTCTGAAAGTTGTTACCAAATCGTAATACTTCATACGACAGAAGAAGAAAATCATTGCATACATGACTGGAGAAGAATCTCATTAATTATTGTTCACTGATTATGACTTTTGATCTTCTATTGTTTTCTTGTATTGATTTAATCATTTTGTTATTTAGATTTTGTTTTTGTTGACTGTTGCCTGGAGCTGTTTGGGATTGGGGCAGGATAGAAACCCTATCAAACAAATCATTTATTCAACTAAATTCAACTTAAAACCGCTTAGTTTATGTTCTGATTCCACCTACTACATTTCAGAGTGGGTCCCCTAACACACTGTACAAAATGTCATCTGGGGTAGATGATGCGTATCTGTTAAGATTGAGAATTCTCCTAGTTTACCGCCAACACATATGCAGAACATGATGCCTTTATTCGCGTTATTTTTGGTGCCTTTGAGTCAGTGTTGACTCCTGCGACTGTCTGGACAAGTCCCTGCAGTATTCTTGGCATGATTTCAGAAGTAGTTTGCCATTGTGTCCTTCCCAGGACTGAGAGAGAGAGTGACTGGCCCAAAGTCACCCAGCTGGCTTCATGGCTAAGGTGGGACTAGAATTCACGGTCTCCCGGTTTCTAGCCTGGTGCCTTAACCACTAGACCAGACTGTCCCTCCTTAATAATATGTTCTTACAATCAGCGATGCTTATGCCAGATTAATGTGTGAGTGGTGTACATACCTTTAAACATACCTTTAGACCAGTGTTTCTCAACCTCAGCAAGTTTAAGATGTGTGGACTTCAACTCCCAGAATCCCCCAACCAGCATTCCTGGCTGGGGAATTCTGGGAGTTGAAGTCCACATATCTTAAATCTGCCAAGGTTGAGAAACTCGGCTTTAGACACTCAAGCTTGGGTAATTACACTTCCAAGTCCAGAGTGGACAAGCCACTACAGTAATAGGTATAGCAGCAAATTGCAATACAGTCTCAAAAAACAGAACAAATCACCAGATTTGCCTAAACCAGCTTATTCTCTCCAATTCCAGTCTAAAATTTTGCTTCCTAAGCAAAATTACTTTTTTAAAAAAAATTAACCCAAAATAACAATATCATTTATATTATTACAATAAGCAATCTAAGCAAATTATTTACTTATAACTAAGGCAATAGAAAAAATGCAAATGTTCAACATTTTTATCCATTTTTAATAAAATTGTTATAAGGGCAAAAAGGTCAATATAAAAATGTATTGAAAACTAAAGTCGAGGGTGGCAGTGAAAGAGTTAAGGGCATGACAGCTAAGGGGAAAAAAAGTCTGTGCTGCCCCCCTTTCCTTGGTGCCCTAAGCACAGACTTATCTTGCTTAATGGTTATTCTAAGTCTGCTTTCATTGCACAAACAAAATTGAGATTACTGCAAGGATTCTACTTATTCTCTTCTGTTCTTTCCTCAGCAGATTGAATGTCTCTGAGCATCTCATGACTTTGGAACAACCCTGCCAATTGGAATCAAGAGGCAGCCCCTTAACCGTAGAGAAAAAGAAGCGTGGCAGTGCAAAAAATTAAAATTGCTGCAATCTATTCTGAGTATCTTCCAACTGAACTAACCGCTCTCCATCTCTCTGGCTGAAAATCTGCAGAGCGGTACAAACTGAAAAAAGACTAAACTTCAGATTTGCCTTAACTTTCCAGGGTGGAGGCTGTGTGTGTGTGTGTGTGTGTGTGTGTAAAGGGATTTTTTTTTTTAATGTTAATAAGAGCCATGACAATCCCTTATTTCTCTCTCATCCTACATCAGAATGAGCTCCAGCGAGCGCAGAGAAAACGGATTACATTTGTTTTAAGCTCTTGGGCTGTCTCGTTCAGGGGATTGATGGAGAAGTGAAAGATTTTTCATGCAAACTCAAAATATTTGTTAATTAAAGTTCTGCCCTCCCCACAAGAGGTAAGAGGAATTTCTTAAGATTAGGGAAGGAATGTCTTCTACTAATAGAAGGAACAGAAGTGAGCAAAAATGCTGCATTCCTGAGGATTTCTGTATTAAGCCACTAAGCTCTCCTCCTGGGAGGATCTCCTCCTGCTGATCACTTCTCCATTCATTCTAAATTCTTCAACTCTGATAAAAGCTTATCTACACAACCGGAACAAGCAGGCTTTTAAACTAAACCGAAAGCTTGTATACCTGTACGGAAAGGAATCTGAAGGAGGAGGCAGAGAATTAAGGCCAACATGAAATAAAATAAAAATAGGGGGAATACGTGAGTGTGCATCTCGAAGAATGACAAGGCATTCTTAAACCAGGCTGCTTAAACTGAGGCTGCCGCCGCGGTGTTGAATTTGGCCGGCTGACAAAACTCACAACGTGAGCGGTTTCACCAGGCCTTTGTTCCTTAATGCCAGCTGATCCAATTTGGTGGATAATCAGGGCAGATAATAGGTTTTGCTTCTCTGTTCTCAGGATGGTGGCAGCTGATTAAAAGTTTTGTTTGCTTTTTTCTTATCTTGGGCAAAACTTGACTGCAGTGTGAAAGGTTGCCCAAGAGAGGCCCAGAGTGACATTCCCAGCATGATTACAGGCTGAATGAAAGTCTCTAGGACTGCCTGGCCTGCACATCAGAATTTGAGATTTTCATTTCCTGGAGGGATAGAATTGGAGGGAGGGGTGTCTAACCCAGTTGGTTCTGAATCTAAAGCCATCCTCTAAGCCAGTGTTTCTCAACCTTGGCCAGTTTAAGATGTGTGGACTTCAACTCCCAGAATTCCCCAGCCAGCATTTCTAGTCCAGCACTATCACCCCTGCACCAAACTGGCTGTCTCATATTGAACTTAATCTTCACAGCGGTTGGGTAGCTTTCTGCCTACCACTACCACAAACTCATGCCTGCTACCAAAATTATTCTAATTTTCAAGCCAGGCAGTATTTTTACAATATTCTTATGCTACCAGCTTTTCTAATGTATTAGGCAGAACAATTCTAAATGAGAAACTGTTGCTCATTATATGCTATCCTCTACCAGTTGGGTAGAAAATTGCAAATGGTTTGCTTTCCCATGCTAGCCCATTATCCAGGGATTTCTCTGTGGTCTCCCGTCCAAGTTTTAACCAGATCCTACTCTGCTGAGTTCTTTAAGATTAGCCACTTGGCAACTGCAACCATCTCTTGGCCTTAAAAACAGGGTTGTGTTACCTGTATTTTATTTTGTTTTTGGAATGTAACCTGGAATTGATATTGAAATGTGGATTAGGCTTTTTGTAAAAATAAACAAATAATCTGCATCAATGAGTAATCACATCAGTGCACTTTCCTGAAATGAAGAACAAAGCAAATGAAGCTACTACAGAAATCATACCTGATGAGAGCATTTTTCCTCCTTTTTAGCATATGCTCCACCATTGAGATGTGGCATCTCTGTGCAACTGAGAACAGAATGGCATATAGAGTATTGATGAGTTTTCAATGGTGCCATCAAGGTGAGATTTTGGGGCCAAATCGTGGGGTCACAGCCTAGCAGAATGAGCAGGTGGACCCCTAAACACAACAGGGTTTGCTTGCTGCATTTTGAAGGGAGCTAAACATATTGAGCTTCGTGTGGCACAGAGTGGTAGGTGGCAGTATTGCAACCGAAACTCTCCTGACAACTCGAGTTCGATCCCAGAAGAAGCTGGATTCTCGGGTAGCCGGCTAAGGTCGACTCAGCCTTCCATGCTTCCGAGGTTGGTAAAACAAGTACCCGGCTTGCTGGGGAAGGTGACGACTGGGGAAGGCAGTGGCAAACCACCCCGCTATAGTCTGCCAAGAAAACGTCATGAAAGCGGAGTCCCCCCAATGCGTCAGACATGACTTGGTGCTTGCACAGGGGACCTTTTACCCTTTTTTTCCAAAAACATGTGCATGTGATATATCAAATATGTCACTGTTTTGGTTGCTACAGAATTTTTTTTAATTTAATGTTTTGCAGTTTTGTACCGTTTTATCTGCTGTTTGTTGTGCTCTGCTTTGCGATTCTTGTGAATACAGCATGAGCTAAATAATGATATAGATGAAATAAATAAATATAGCCCAGATGTCTAGATAATTTCCCAACTACAACCTTGGTGATAAGAATAAAGCCTTCTACAGATTCAGCTTTTTCTCCCCCTCCAGGCTGAAGCTCCTGGGCAGTAAATCCACAGTGTTCCAGCAAAGGCATTTCCTATCACTGCTAAATTACCTTTTTACTTTGCAGTGCCAAAGATGGACCTCTGCATGTAAAACAAATCCAGGGGTTGAGCTGAAGATTTATTATTTTGTTGAAGTGCAAAGGCGCAGAGGGTGGGGCTGTAGCACACAGGTGGTCAGAAACTTTGCTTTTGCTATTTTGGAGATGATAGAAAGTTTGGGGATTTGTTTTGTTTGTTTCTTAATTACATTCAGCCATTTGAAAAGTGAAGCAGAGTTTGACCTGGTAAGTTTTTGGATGGGAGGCCACCAGGAAATCCTGGAAGAAGGCAGTGGCAAACCACTTTCATATTATTATCAAGAAAACTCTATGGTTGTCTCCTTGAAGTCACCAGGAACTGAGTTTAACCTGAGGACATGCTGACTTTATCATCATCATCATCATCATCGACCAAGTAATAGAAAATGAAAAAGCTCTGGGACCTTCGAATTCAAACAGACAAGCATCTGCCACACAACACTGCCCAGAGTCGTGTTTGAGTCACCCACACTGCCCAGTCGTGTGCCACCCAGAGTCGTGTTTGAGATGGGCGGTGGAAAAATGTGCTGAATAAATAAAAACACTCCAGACTTAACAATTGTTGGTAAGAAAGACAAAAAAGTAGACATTGCAATACCTGGAGACAGCAGAATAGAAGAGAAAGAATGGAGAAAATATGAAGACCTGCACATAGAAGTAGAATGACCATGGCAAAAGAAAGCAAAGATAGTACCAATAGTAATAGGCGCCTTGGGTGCAATCCCAAAGCATCTGGAGCACCACTTGAACACCATCAGCACTGACAAAACCACCACCAGTCAGTTGCAAAAGGCAGCTTTACCTGAAACAGCTTCCATCCTGCGAAGATACCTTCAATATTATTGAACAACATCTGCCTATCCCAGGTCCTTGGGAAGGACTCAGAGGTGGACAAAAATGCCAAATCCAGTCTAAACATCTGGCTGACTGTGCGACCAACCGTAATATGTCAATTGTTCATCTTGCACAATTGGATAGCAGTTCTTAGTCAACCTTGGTCTCAAAACACTAAGTGAAGCTGGGCCTGGGTAATACTTGGATGAGAAATACCAAAGCTGTAGCCTAGACTGGCAAGTTAAAAAAAATGTCCCCAAGTAGGCAATCTTTAAACATCTCAATTCCATTGCTGAGAAAACAAAGATTGCATCCATGCTTGACTGAAGGAGATCTTAACATTTGCAGTCTGTTTTGGAGTTTTCATTAAAGTTCCCTGGTCTTTTCCATCTCTGAATGCTAAGGAACCGTGCCTCTGATTTTCAACAACTGTTACTGGAGTCAGTTCTATAGTGGGGCACAGATGCTTCCTGCAACCTTGGCATTTCATCACTGTTTAAACATCTGGCACAAAGGACTAGGAACTCTCTTACAGCAAGGATGACTATTTTGAGAAATAAAAAATATTGCCATATTCAGAGAATGTCTAGCCCTAACTGCATGAAACCCGGACTTCAATGTTACCCAACTGCATCACTGGCCCAGTTGAAGGCACCTGAAGAATTTGGCCTCTACAGGTAGTCCTCGCTTAACAACCATTCATTTAGTGACAGTTTGGACTTAAGGTGGTGCTGAAAAAAACAACTTAGGACTGGAACCCATGCTTACAACTGTCGCAGTGTCACCACGGTCACGTGATCACGATTTGTGTGCTTGGCAACCAGTTCACATTTATGACCATTGAGCATCTTGTAGTCATGTGATCGCCATTTTCGACCTTTCCAGCCGGCTTATGGCAAGCAAAATCAGTGGGGAACTCCGTAATTCACTTAATGCTCATGTGGTTCACTTAACACCCACGATGATTTGCTTAATGACCACTGCAGAAATGGTCATTAAATAGGGTTGGATTTGCTTAATGACCACTTTGCTTAGTAACCAAAATTCTGGTCCCAATTGTGGTCGTTAAGTGAGGACTACCTGTATATGTGGTCATTAAGTGAGGACTGTGAATGCAACCACATGTCAGCTTGACCCATGCCCTTCCTGGCTGATAAACTCAGCCCGGGAAGTGACTTGTGGTTGGGTCCAGGCGATGGTTAATGCATTCTTGAGGGAGGGGGTGTTTCCGGCTGCCTTTAAGGAGGCGGTGGTATACCCCCTCCTCAAGAAGCCATCCTTGGACCCTACTATACTAGGCAATTTTCGCCCTGTCTCCCACCTTCCGTTTTTGGGAAAGGTGGTTAAGAAAGTGGTTGAGTTGCAGCTCCAGAGAATTTTGGAGGAAAAGGATTATCTGGACCCCTTTCAGTCAGGTTTCAGGCCAGGATATGGGGTGGAAACGGCATTGGTCGCACTTATGGATGATCTCTGGCGGGAGCGGGATGGAGGCAGTGCATCCATCCTGGCTCTTCTTTACCTCTCAGCGGCTTTCGATGCCATCGACCATGGTATCCTTCTGGGGCAGCTCAGGGGGTTGGGGGTGGGCGGGGTAGTTTTGCGCTGGTTCACCTCCTTCCTCCAGGGCCGTTCCCAATCGGTGGTGATAGGAGAGGAGAGATCCGGCCCTCGACCCCTCCTTTGTGGGGTGCCGCAGGGTTCAGTACTCTCTCCTCTCCTATTTAACATCTACATGAAACCGCTGGGTGAGATCATCCGTCACCATGGGGTGAGGTATCATCAGTATGCTGATGATACCCAATTATACATCTCCATCCTGGGTGAAGTAAGTGATGCGGTCTCCACCCTTTCCAGGTGCCTGGGGGCTGTGGGGGCCTGGATGGGGAGCAACAGGCTTCAACTGAACCCTGGTAAAACAGAGTGGCTGTGGATTGATGGCTCCTTGGGTTCCAGGAAGTTGTCATCTTTGGTTCTGGATGGGGTGGCACTGCCCCATTTGGAACCAGTGCGGAACCTGGGGGTCCTCCTGGACTCGCGACTCCTGCTCAAAGAGCAGGTGGCAGTCGCGGCCAGGAGGGCCTTTGCACATCTTCGGGTGGTGCACCAGCTACGCCCATTCCTGGACTGAGAAGCCCTCCGAACAGTCACTCATGCCCTTGCCATCTCCCATATAGACTACTGCAATGCGCTCTACATGGGGCTACCCTTGAAGAGTATTCGGAAGCTTCAGCTGGTCCAGAATGCAGCTGCGCGGACAGTTATTGGGGCTGTAAAATCAGCCCATGTGACACCACTGTTACACGAGCTGCACTGGGTCCCAGTTTGCTTCCGGGTCCAATTCAAGGTGTTGGTTATCACCTTTAAAGCCCTACATGGCATGGGACCAGGGTACCTGAGGGGCCGTCTCGTCCCCGTTACATCAACCCGTCCCACTCGGTCAGGCAGGGAGCGCATGCTATGGACCCCATCAGCAAAGGAATTCCATCTAGCGGGGTCCAGGAGGCGAGCCTTCTCTGCAGTGGCGCCCGCCCTTTGGAACATCTTGCCCCCGGAGTTGAGACAGATTTCCTCACTCTCGGACTTCCAGAAGAAACTTAAGACCTGGTTCTGCTGCCTTGCTTGGGAGGGGGAGAGAGATAGCTCCACCTGGGGATGGCTGGCGCCATAGTACCCCTTAGTGATCCATCTCCACTTGGATTTCATGTTTGCTTTTATGTATATTTTAAGGTAATTTTATCTGGCTATGTTTTAATGCTATTTATTGTAAACCACCCAGAGTCCCCCATTGGGGGAGATGGGCGGTGGTATAAATTTAATTAATAATAAATAAATAAATATTTCTATTTTCATTTCACTCCCACTTTTCATGTTGCCCCTCCCCTCCCCTCAGGATATATAATCTGTTCCAGGCCTGCCATGAGATTAAATCAGCTGAGTGCATTATTACTAGAAAGCTCATACAGTATTTGTAACCCAGTGTAAGTCTCTGGATACAGTTTCCCCTTGAAAAATACATTGCTTGATTTGCAGCACCCTGTTTACGGTTGCCATTTTGCATGGCTCTTTAGCGGCAGAAGCGATGATGCATCTCCTGCCATTGAGGAAATTAGTGCTTTAGAAGGATCTGTCTTTTCCTTGCCACCAAACACATCTGTACATGCCACCTCCTTATTATTGATGTATCGTCAGTAACCATGTTCTAATATTCTTTCCGTGAAAGCGAATGACTGACTGAGCACACGCAAAACCGCATCTTTCAAAAATGCCTCGATAAAACGCTTGTGTCGCTGGCTGAGCAAAAACAAAAAGAAAAGCTTATCTGGGTACTGGCGAACTTAATCCCTTTGTGGATATTGTTCTTCTCTTATGGTTGGCTTTGATGGCCCTCTTTTAATCACCCTGGTTCAGAAGAAGGCCTTGGTTGGATGAAATCAAAACGACAGTGCCATCAGGCCTGTAAAGCAGAAACCCAGAGCTTCACTCAGGGGAATGATTAGGATTCTTTGGTGTACATTGGGAAGAAATGAAATGCAGGTAGTCCTCACTTACTGACTGCCTCATTTAATGACTGTTCGAAGTGACGATGGTGTAAAAAAATAGCTTTGCAAACGATCCTCGCATTTACAACCATTGCAATGTCCCGTGGTCATGTGATTGCCATCTGGGCACTTTGCAACCATCTGGTGACAAGCAGAGCTAATAGAGAAGGTAGAAATTTTAAAAAGTAATATTCAGATGAAACCAGAATTTTTCGTATTAGGACTTATGGACAGTCAGCTAGAAAAGGTTCATGGACAATTGGTTTTATATATGGAAACTGCAGCAAGGCTATTATAAGATGGAAGAATACAGAAATACCCATAAAAGAGAATACCTGTGGCTCAGGGTTGAACTGTGGAGTTCTTGCTGCTCTCTGTGCTCGGTCATTGGCTTGCAGACATTTCATGACCCGACTAGGTAACATCATCAATGCTGGTGAGTGTGGGGTTTGCTCCCTGTTTATATACAGTAGTTGCCCTGCCAGTGTTGGTGGGGGTGGGTTTCCTCCTTGGTAGTCCCTTGATTAGGGTTTTGTTTTCTGCTTGATTGTTTGCCTGGTGTTAATCCCTGCTTATCTGGGTGTTGGCTGCTGGAAGGGATGTGTTCTGGTCTTTTTGTTTCCTTCTTAGCTTTTTTATTGTCTCTTTCTTTTGAATGATGTGTAAGTAAAGGTAAAGGTTTCCCTTGACGTAAAGTCCAGTCGTGTCCGACTCTAGGGGGCGGTGCTCATCTCCGTTTCTAAGCCTTGGAGCCGGCGTTGTCCCTAAGGACCCGTCCATGGTCATGTGGCCGGCATGACTCCCGGAACGCCGTTACCTTCCCGCCGAAGCGGTACCAATTAATCTACTCACATTTGCATGTTTTCGAACTGCTTGGTGTGCAGGAGCTGGGACGAGCAACGGGAGCTCACCCCGCCGCGCGGTTTCGAACCGCCGACCTTCCGATCGGCAGCTCAGCGGTTTAACCCGCAGCGCCACCGCGTCCCTGTGAATGATGTGTAAATACGGTCTATTTCTACTGTATGTGTCTATTGATGGCTGATTTGTCTGAGTGCCAAGCTTCCAGGAATTCCCTAGCAGTTTTGGATTTAGCTTGGTTTAGGATGCTCTCCATTTCCCAGTTGAAAGTATGGTTGAGTCGGTCCATGTGTTATGAGATTAAGGAGTTTTCATCGTGTCTTCTGACTGCCAGTTGGTGTTCGTGGATGTACTCTGCTAGTCTTCTGCCTGTCTGTCCTACATAGTGGCTACTACAGTCCTTGCACTGTATGTTGTAGATAACTCCTGTTTTTTTCTCCTTGGGCTACTGGGTCTTTTAGTTTGCTTAAGATGTGCTGAAAGGCTTTGACTGGTTTGTGTGCTACGGTGATGCTGGGTGGTTGTAACAGTCTGTTCATGGTTTCTGAGATGTTTCTGATGTATGGCAGTTATCCTTTTCATAGCTTCTGTTGGTTGGGTTGTCGTGGGTTGGGTGCTGAGGCACTTTTTGATGAAGTTGAGCGGGTATCCATTTTGCTGGAAGATGCTGTACAGATGATCTGTTTCCTTTTTCTGGTGTTCAGGGTTGCTGCAGTGCGTAAGCGCTCGTCTGAATAATGTTCTTACACAGCTCCTCTTGTGGAAGGCTGGGTTGTGACTTTGGTAATGGATCACTTGGTGAGTGTGAGTTGTTTTTCAATAGACTTGTATTTCTAATTTGCCATTGTTTCCTCTGCTGATGAGGCTATCCAGGAAGGGTAGTGTATTGTTGATTTCTTCTTCCCTTGTGAATTTTATTCCTTTGAAGATGTTGTTGATAGTTTCATGTGCCTTCTCCAGTTGTTCCTTCTTTATTATGACAAAGGTGTCATCTACATACCGGATCCATACTTTGGGTTGTGTGTGTGGGAGTGCTATCATTTCTAGAAGCTGCATTATGGCCTCTGCTATGAGTCCCAAGAGTGGTGATCCAATGGGTGTTCCTCCGATTGGTTGGTATATTTGTCCATCAGACTGAAAGTAGGTAGTGAAGCAGAGGTTGATGAGGTCCATGATTCTGGGTATTTTGATCTTAGTGTATTTGGCTAGGTCAAGTGTGTTGTGTAGTACTTCTGCCAGGGATTCTTTTGCTAGTTCTGGATTTAAAGTTTTTTTGCTAGTTCTGGATGTAAAGAGTGCTGTGACATAAAATGAAACCATAATTGCATCTTCTATTTTTAGGTCCTTGATTTTCTGGAGGCCCTGTAGTTGGGGAGTTGATAAAATATTCCCTCCCCTCTGTGAGATTGTTCAAAGTGTATTTGGGATGGCAGAGTGAGTGACTGATGAATGATGACACCAGTGTTAGAAATATGGAACATTATGACAGATAGGATATTTAACTGTGATCATGATATTGTTTCATTGGTACTGTTTGTTGAAGATGTTGTGGTTTTATTAATTTTGGCTGAGCAATATTGTCCAAAGATATTGCTGTATGTGGTTAAGATATCTATATAAGTGACTTTTAGAAGTCTGGGGTAGGTCTTTCTTTCCAGTGAATAATAATAATAATAACAATGACTCCATAGGTGGATAAAAATGCCAAATCCAGTCTAAACATCTGGCTGACTGTGCAACCAACCATCATCATCATCATCATCATCATCATAATAATAATAATAATAATAATAATAATAAAATAATTTTGCAATCTCCCATAGCAATTTGCAATGAATTTTTAGTACATTTCTGCTGTGCATATTCACAGATGGTATGAATATAACATGCATGTGAACCTCAGCTGTTGAGACCATGTTCATACCCATTAGCAAGAACAGGATGAAACCATAGTACCTGGGTTATTAAAGGTGTAGATAAACTATGCAAACATCTCCTGACTTCACACTTGATAAGAGTAGTTATCCTCAGTTTTTTGCCCCCAGGGGAAGGGAACAAAGTGAGCATCAGCTCTGGATCAATGTTCAAATTGTAGCAAACACCTAACGGAAGCAATGCCAAGGGGAAAATGCCTTGTATTGTGCCTTGCTTCCTAATGAACATGAAGTGCTGATCAATCAGTCAATGAGCCCAGGCTGGCTGGCTCTTGGCTAGCTCCATCTGCGAATGTAAATTGAATGGACAATAACAAGCACTCCTTAATTAGCCTTCACAGCTGCACTAGTAAGGCCTCATCTAGAACAACCCCTGTTAAATTTCATGGTATGTATAATAGAGTGTTGTCATTAAAATGATTGAGATTGGCCATGCGTGTGCTTAATCAAACAAAATTAGCCCAATGTGTGGGGCAAGAACAGCACTGCCTTCGGCAGATGGCCTTGGGATTAACAAAGAGCAGACCCTATCTCTTGGATGCTAAGACACTTAAAAGTACAAATGGCAGCAGAGTGGGTGCGTGATTGCTAGGTACCTTAGCTATTAACATTTTGGCTCCAGAGCAAACATTGATAGGGAAGTTAAAGGTGAGCCAAAGGATATCCAAAGGTAGGTGCTCAAACAAGTATCTTTTGAGTTTGCTTCCATTTAGATGAAGCTGTTTGATCATCAGATGGTGGGAGCTGTTTTTCAGTCCAGCTTTTGCTTGGCACACTATTTTGGAACCCAGGGATGAGTCCCAATGGCCCATACTCTTGAGTAGGATTATATAGGTTAATCATACTAAGATTATGTCACCCTAAACCAGTGTTTCTCAACCTTGGCAGCTTTAAGATGGGTGGACGTCAACTCCCATCTTAAATACAGGCTTTTCTCTGGTTTATTGCAGTAGGCAGATCTTCTGTGTGAAAGTGGCTCTGTTCCTATCTGCAATAAAGAAACCAATCCAGCAGTATTGTGTCTGTAAGAACGCTGTTGAGAAGCCAGCTCCTGAACCCAGGCTTAAGGGTTGGGGTGATACAAAACAGGTAGTGACATATCTTGTATATTGGTGGACATTTTTTTTTTCATTTTTTTACCGATTTTTCTTGAAACTTAACAGGGTTTTTTGTTTGTATTTTTTTTAAAAAAACACCACATGGAAGTTCCCAGCTTTGAGTACTTAACTGACTGTAGCTGATTCCAGTGAGCTAAGCAGGCTCACATCTGGTGAGAACTTGGATTGGAGACCACTAAGAAGTCCCAGGGCTATAGTGTAGATTGGGAGTTTAAAAAATTGTTACCAAGAAAACTTCATAAACATATCTATATAGTCACCTGGAGCTGAGTTGTATTCAAGAGGGTGTTTATCTTATTTGAAAGACTCTGCTCTCATTTTCATGTACTTTCTGGCCCCAAATACTAGAGCATTGCATTACCATTTTTTAGCCATTTTTAGAACTTCTGACAGCTAGAAAAAAGAGTTTTGTGAACCACGTTTTGCCCATCCCTTTCCTGTGATTGTTGTGATTCTGTTTGTTCTATACGCTTGTTATTCCATCTTCCTTCATCCATGTTCTGTAAAACGAGAATATTTTATTGCTTGCTTTTGTATTCATGGAGGATAAATCTATCAAGAGAATGAGTCGTTAGGGTTGACCCAGTATTCTTTTTAAAATTGTAAAATAATGTGACAGAATAAAATAAAGCATGAACGTTTGGAATAGACTGTAACTGGAATTTATCTTCCATCTGAGCTTTATTTCTGCAAGCCATATTCTCTCTCTCTCTTTTTTAATTGACATGGTCTGGTTTACTTACACTACATTAAGAATTCAAAACAGAATCATTGCTGTGCTTGAGAGCTGTATGGCCATGATGTGTCTATACCCACAAAGATGAGTCATGCAAGCCATGGTATTCCCTGTGGCATTCTGTGGAAGTGAAAGTTGGACTTTGAAGAAGCAGGATAGGAAGAGTATTGATGCTTTTGAACGTTGGTGTTGGAGAAGACTCCTGAGAATACCATGGACAGCCAAGGAAACAAACTGATGGATCATTGAACAAATCAATCCAGAATTCTCACTCGAGGCACAAATGACCAGGCTCAAATTACCCTACTTGAGATGCATTACGTGACGACCCTGCGCTCTGGAGAAGGCTCTGAGGCTGGGGAAGGTGGATGAAGAGGATGACCAGCAGCAAGGGGGATGGACTCAGCTACAGTGGCGATGGGGCGCCACTGGAAAACCTGAAGGACCAGGTTAGGGACAGATCATCGTGGAGAAAATCTATCTATGTGGTCTCTAGGAGTCAAAAACAACTTGATGGCACATAATCAATCAATCAATCAGGTTGGCATCTGCAGCATACTTAGAGAAGCTCCACCTGACGGCTACTCATTTTTACTTCCAGTTCCATAACTTTCCTGATTTTCTAAATAAACATCTAGTGCTGGAGTTTGCCTTATTGCTTCTCCCTCCAAGTCCTTTTTCCTTTCATGTTACACAACCACAACTAAGGGAACAAAGGTTATTTTATTACATATATTAGAATGACCTTAGGTAAAGGTAAAGGTTTCCCTTGACATTAAGTCCAGTCGTGTCCGACTCTAGGGGGCGGTGCTCATCTCCGTTTCAAAGCCGAAGAGCCGGCGTTTGTCCGTAGACACTTCCTCCGTGGTCATGTGGCCGGCATGACTGAACGGAATGCCGTTACCTGCCCGCCGAAGCGATACCTATTAATCGACTCACATTTGCATGTTTTCGAACTGCCAGGTTGGCAGGAGCTGGGACTAGCAACGGGAGCTCACCCCGTCACGCGGATTCGAACCGCCAACCTTCCAATCGGCAAGCTCAGCAGCTCAGCGGTTTAACCCGCAGCGCCACCGCGCCCCTTAGAATGACCTTACCAATCAAATATTTGTAAGGAAAACAAGTAGCACTGTTTATCTGGAAGTGAGTCCCATTTGAGTGTGATAAAGTGTAAAGTAGACTTTATATTCCTAAACTCAGAATTTCACAGGCATGACGACTGTAGCCATGAATGGTGTTACTTGGAAGAAAGGCTATAACAGATCTAGACAAGATATTGAAGTGCAGAGACATCACACTGCCATACGTACTGTACAAGCTATGGCTGATCGTAAGATAGGGCTGTGAAAGCTAGACTATCAGAAAGGCTGAATTAAGAAAAAATGATGCTTTTGAATTGTGGTGCTGAAAAAATTGTGCTGCAAAAGGTGTTGATAATACCTTGGACTGTAAGAAGAACAAAAAGTTTAATATTAGATGAAGTACAACCAGGCTGAACAGTGGAAGCACATGAAGGATGCTAAAGCTTTGGCATTTTTGGTTATGGGAGAAGTTTGTGATGCTTGGAAACAAATTAAAGGGATTGAAAAGGAGACCAAGAGAAGACATGGAGGCTAGATGCTGTCACTGATGAGATGATGTTGTTGTTGTTGTTGTTCCTGGCAAAGGTTGTTCATCTGAACCACAAATAATTAGAAGACTGAAGCAAGCTGCATGAAGGAACTTTAACAACCTAGGAAGTGAATTCTGTTTGAATTCAGTGGAGCTTAGATTCTTGCACAGGAGTTATGCCATCACTTTATGGCAGGAAAAAGGAAAAAGACAAGGAGCATTTTCTAGTGCCACATCAAAGAGATTTAATAAATGATAAATGCATTATAAATATTGTTGCCATAGCACTTGGACAAAGAGATTTAATAATTGATAAATGTATTATAAATATTTGTTCAGTCCCTCCAAAGCCCAACCCTCCCAAGATTGTTCTTGTTCCTTTATAATATATAACAATATAAGAGCCAGTCTGGGGTAGTGGCTGAAGTGCTGGGCTAGAAACCAGGGGTCTGTGAATTTTAATCCCCCCATAGGCATGAGAGTCACTAACCCAGGGTTTCTCAACCTTAGCAATTTTAAGATGTGTGGGCTTCAACTCCCAGAATTCCCCAGCTAGCATAGCTCACAAGGTTGTTGCTGTGGGGAAAAATCAGAGGTGGGAGGTAGCATTAAGGATGTATGCCATCTTGGGTTGACCCAAAATAAAGGCAGGAGAAAAATGAAATAAATACATCAGACAAAAAAACCTTCAGAAATCACAGCCCCACCCCTTCCAGAGATGCCCCCGCATCGTGGCCTGTCTGCTGTGATTCTTCACCCCCCCCAAAATAAAAAAAGTATGTGCTCCCCATTGCCAGGAGTTTGCCATTCCAGCCCTAGTATGGTTGGCTTCACAGAATGTGCTAAACTTTGAACCTAGGTTAACACTTGCTGTATTCATGTATTCTGTCCAAACGAACCAACCCTATCTTGGCTTAATATGTACACCCAACAGTAAAACAGTGGCTTTTTCCCACCTCATGTCGCAACACGAACTACCCAATTCCATTTGAATCCAGTGAATATGTTTCAGAGTACCATCTTAAGAACCAAATGCTCAATAGCATTTTCTCTTCCATTTTTTCTCCCAAACAGCACCCTTGTGGGGTAGGCTGACCTTCCATGGCTGGGCTACCATGGCTGATAGTTGGCCTCTTCTCTCTTTTGCCACAGGAATAAAATTAAGACTTCTCATTTGGGCGGGGGCGGGGGGGGGGGAGAGGAGTCCTCAGTGAATCCTCTAAGAGGCAAGAATTTGCCAGCAGATCAAAATAGCAAACAGAGCTCTGAAACTGTTCTTCTTCCCTCTCTTCTTAGCAGTGAAACCATCTTCATGCTCTGCAGAAACTCTCTCCTCGTAATTTCAATGAACTTCTTTTTCTTGTTTCATCTGCATGAACTGCCTAAATGAGTTTATAATTTGCCTGCAGTTCCATTTTTATGATATCGGCCTTCCATCTGTTATTTTTACGGTTTATGCAGCCACTCTCTTGGTTACCCCAATGGCACCACATTAAAATTGATGTTGCCCTATCAGCATCTTAGCCTTCCATGTATATTCCATGCACCGTGAGAGAAAGCACATCCTGAAGAATTCGTGTTTTTTTTTCTTCGTAACACTGAGATTTGTTGTTCCACTACACTTAACAATTATAGCAGTCCATAATTATTAAAAATGGAATAGACTTTCTCATATGGAGAGAGAGGCACAAAGGGGAAGAGATGAAGTAGTTTGGTTTCTCTCAGGCCATAAAATTCTTGTTTCAAGCTTAGCATCTCTGAACCTCTGGTCCTGAAGGGATACTTGGTATGGCAATAATGTAGGGGAAAGAAAATGGGGAAATGTATTTTTTTTTCTTTTTGCAAATGAATCTAAGGTTGCAAAGATACCCCTCTAGGTCAAATGCATTCATCTCAGACAGGGCTGCCAGTCTAAAGAGAGCTTGCACATCTGTCCCAAACCGCTTTCCCTGTAGCTATATATTAAGAAGAGAAGGATTTGGTGGTTTGGGCAGAAGGACGGTTGGAGAGAAGCTCCAAATCTTAGCCCTGGGACAGAGCAGGGTCTCTCAACCAGGGCTCCGTGGCACCCTCAGGTTCCATGAGAGGCCACTAGGGGTTTCCTGGGAGATCACAATTTATTTAAAAAATTATTTCGAATTCAGGCAACTTCACATTAAAGAGGTAAGTTTCATTCTATATTTTCAGTTTAAGAACACCGTTAATGCATCTATACAGGCCTACACATGAAGCGAGTGGAATAATTTGGTAACTTCCGGCCTATATCTGAGCCTGAATGTGCAAGGGTTCCCCGAGGCCTGAAAAATATTTCAAGGGGTCCTCCAGGGTCAAAAGGTTGAGAAAGGCTGCATCAGAGTGACAGGTTTTGCGGTGGATATGTATTCCCAGGGAAGACAAAGATTTACACAATGTATGTGTCAGCGGGAAAACCTCCCAAAAGAATTCCAATCCACAAGGTTCGATGATACAGAGAAAAGAGTTTATTTGTAACGCATTTGCAAAGGCGGGTTCCCTCCATGCAGGTGCAGGAAAGAACCAAGAACAAAGCTAGCTCAAAACCTTTATACCCTAACTATCCTCCCCCTCCTTCGAGGGCTCAGCTCACAATCTTCCTGTTTCCCAAGCATTCTTGAGTTAGTTACTAAGTTTATGTGTTTATGTGTCCGGGATGATTCTGCCATCCTTATCTCTTCCTCCTTTCAAAGGCTAATCCCACTCAAACACCTCTTTATAGATGCCAGCTACTCTACACAATCAGCTATAAATTCCTAACCTAAACGGCTCTATCTAACACGCATATCCTCAGCCCCACGGGTTCAGGGTCCGGTCACCCACCTGTGGCTAACTCCCTTTTTCTTCTCTCATGAGTTTGAGGCACCTTCAGGGGATGCTCTTCACCCCCCCCCTCACATATGTTACTAGGAGTCATTTTGCTGTGAGCTCTAAGAGGCTAACATTCAGAAGAAGCTAGCCTAAATTGTAATCTGAAGGGGTTCTGTTTACAACTTTCTAAAGTGAAATAATAAAAGTTAGCTTGTTTGTTCCGTTGGTGGGGAGGAGTGACTCCTATTCTGTACCTTCCCCACATCCATCAAGTGATGTTTTCTGTCTCTTTGAGAAAATAAAAGAATGTCCAAATCAGGAAAGAGTTTGACCATCATGGCAAAGCCAATGGATCCCTTTGAGGTCCTCCTGGATCACTGGGGTCTACAGTGAGGGTCAAGGAAGAGCAAAGAACAAAAGCAGTGTTGAACTGCAAGCTCCTCCCTCTTTGTATGTGTGTTGTGATGTACAAATGGGTGAAAGGGGAGGAGCTTGTGGCATGATGGCGCAATGCTCTTTTTGACATTTTAATGAAAGCACCAGATCCTGTGGGGACCTCTGCTCTGAATTATTGGTATTATGTTGCAATTCTGAAGGGCCCCCTCCCTAGGACATTTGGAGCGGTTAGGCTGCATCACACAAACCTTTAAATGTTGGGAGCATTTTAATATTTTACTACCTAGTTTGATTTTTTTTAAGGTTTCTAGATATGACATACATTTGTCTATTCTTTATTTTTGTATTTTTATGTTTTAGGTCCTTGACTACTCTCTGAATGGGTAGGATAGATAGATGGGTAAAGGATGGATGGATGGACTTCCTCTACAGCAAATGAGCACAATTTGGCTATTGAAGGTGACATATCTCTGCCAGGGAGACAGATCTCTCATTTCACCCTGAAAGACTAACCATAAAAATTAATTTTTGTCTTTGGCTGAATCTAGATTTTTTTTCCTTTGCTGCTGCAGACTGGAGATTAGTGGGATTCTGTTTTCATTATCATAGAGTATCAATGATTTTAAAAAAAAATCAGATTTAAGTAGATAGGGGAAGGGAAGGAAGCGAGACTGTTCATTCCTGTTCCCCCTCTCTGTAATTAAAGAATATGGCTCAGAGCATGTGCCCCTGTGACCATTCCTTTGCCAATCCATAGCATTCTCTCATTATGCTGTTTTTTAAACTGCTTTTTGTACTTCTGTGACATCCAAGACATTATTAGCTGGAGAGCTGATGATAAGCTTTAAGGAATAGTACACACTTGGCTGCACAGCCAGGGAAGGGGGAAATAAGAAAGGTAATTAAAAAACATTGCAGGAATAGAAATGAAGGCTTGTCTTCTGCTGGAAGGGTGTATAAATTGAACATCACTCTTGCTAAGGTGTATGCTGCTGGGTAAAAGAAAGGGGAAGCCCAAATTTCAGTTCTCCCTTGAAGTCGAAAGTGTTGCCCTCTACATGTCTGGCTTATTGATTGATTGCATATTCAATTAACAAGACAGTCTTTAATCTTAAAGAGAAAAAATAAAAAATAAAAAAAACAAACTAAAAATACAGACTAAGAAAGAAAAAAAGAAAAGAAAAAAATCTGCTTTATATTTTATACTTAGCAATACTAACTGGTTGACTAATGAAGTCATGATTCTAATGTGAACAGTATAAAATGTTGTTTAACATGTCACAACATCTCTGCCATAGTAACACGTATTGCCCATATCCTTTGATCAGTAGAAAATATCACCAAGACAGATAAATCACACATTTCCAACAACCATTCCTTGACATCTGGCGATGCCTGGCATTGTACCAATGAGAACCCCTGATCCATGGTGCTGATGGCAGTGGCGTATGAGATTTGCATTGCAGAATAGTCAACAGGTTGCTAACAGGAGACGGGGAACAAGCATGCACAGGACAGAACTATTAGTCATTTTGTTCCAGGCTTGGAATGTTTCAGATGCTCCACAGAGGGAACAAGGGAATTTGAACTAAATCCTTTGCTCCTTCATTTCTTTTCCTAGGACGCATAGGCATAACATTTCAGCCTTATTTAGTTGTGCTCTGTCTAGCAACTGGAATGGAATGAACCCAGACTTTTTTTTGTTTTTTTTGCAGTTTAATTCCTCATGTAGAAAGAAGAGCTGAGAAGTGTTTGATGATCTGTTTTTATAGGATACTTTGTTAAATTTCAGAATATAAGTAAAACAATATAAAGATAGAACTTGAAGAAAGAAGGAATGAAGGAATGAAAAAAAGAAAAACTTAAAAGTGCAGAAACAAAACAAAAAAAGAGAAAGAAGTGACTTCTGACTATTTTCAGCAGAGATACAAGCATAAAAATACATCAGCCTTACTCTATTTTATCTATAAAACACATTATTTCTATATTCTTATACAATCCCAATCATCAGATCCCAAGATTAAAACTTTATCTTTTTCAGTTTCAAGCAGAAAGTCCAAAAGTGGTTTCCAAGTAGAAGCAGACAAATTATTTTCTTTAATCAATGCAGTCAGTTTTGCCATCTCTGCCAGCTCCATTAATTTCACCATCCATTCTTCCACTGTGGGAATTTGTAAGTCCTTCCACCTTTGTGCATATAAAAGTCTTGCTGCTCTTAATCATATATAGAAACAGAGTCCCAAATTTTCTTTCAAACCATTTATCCATCAAACCTAAAAGAAAAACTTCTACTTTCAACTGTAGGTTGACCTTAAGAATCTTTTGAATTAATGTACATACAGTATCTGACTCCAATAAGTCTTAGCTTTCTTACAAGTCCACAGAAGTATTTGATGACATGGAGCTGCTTTCTGCTTACTTGTGATGATTGCCTTAATCCAAATAAAACTCTCAGAATCTCAATTCAGGTTCTTGGTTTATTTAGAAAAAAGTGCAAACAGGTAAAAAGCTGAGAATGAGAAAAGCGCGCCTAAACTCAAACTAAATAGCGTCTTTGCAAACATCACCCCACCCCCTCCCTCACAGACAGCCCACCCCACATTCCCAGGTGCTCCTAATGAGCTCTGCTGATCAACGGGCAAAAAGACCTTGACATTTAAGAGATAGCCGAAACACATTCCTCCCTGGCACAACCCAGCACGTCTCCCGTACAAGGTTCCCAGCAGCACCCTCCCAGCCAGTACACGTATCAGCACCATGGCAAGCGAACCGTTACGATGTAACAACACCGGAACGGTGAACATGACATTCCGCCCCCCTAAAAGAAATTCAAGCAGAGGGCTTGGAAGGGTAGGCAACATGAAAAGCCCTAAGTAAATCAGGGGCAAGAACATCACGTGCAGCAACCCATTCAGGATGGGGAAAATGCTTCCATCGGACGAGGTATTGCAGAGACCCCCGCAGCTGCCGAGAGTCGAGCACCTCCTTAACCTCGAAATGCTGCTGCCCATTGATCATGATTGGTGGAGGGGGAGGTGAGCGGGGATGCCAACGCGATGAATCCTGAGCGGGCTTGAGCAAGCTGCAGTGAAAAACAGGGTGCAAACGCTTCAAATTATGAGGCAAATCTAAACGAACAGTCACAGGATTAATCACTGCAGTAATAGGAAAGGGTCCAATAAACTTAGGAGCCAGCTTCTTTGAGGGCTGAGGGGACTTTATAAACTTCGTCGATAGGTAGACCAAATCCCCCACCTGAAAAGCAGGCTGTCGGCGCAAGTGGCGATCAGCATGCCGTTTATAGGCAGCTTGAGCCTCCCGAAGAGCGGTCCGAATAACCGGCCATGAATCAGCAAGCCTAGAGCCCCAATCACAGGCGGCAACAGCCGGTGCGGGAGGCTGAGGAAATTCTGGAATGGGAACAAAATCCTGACCAGAAACAATGCGAAAAGGGGTTTGCCCAGTGCTTTGGTGAACAGCATTATTGTAAGCCACTTCAGCAAAAGGGAGCAAGTCAACCCAATCATCCTGATGATAATTGATGTAAGAGCGAAGAAATTGCTCCAAAGTGGCATTAAGGACCTCAGTTGATCCGTCCGTCTGGGGATGCCACACAGTAGATAGTGCCTGCTCAGTGCCAATGAGCTTCAAAAAAGCCCACCAAAACTTCGAGGTAAATTGTGTGCCCCTATCGGTCACCAAACGAGAGGGGCATCCATGTGGACAGTACACGTGTACCAAAAAAAGTCTAGCCAGCTGTTGCGCCAAAGGAATAGAAGCGCAGGGCACAAAATGAGCTTGCTTAGAAAAGTAGTCCTTGACCACCCAAATTACAGTTTTCCTTTGACTTGGGGGTAGGTCCACAATGAAATCCATGTAAAACACATCCCAAGGGTGTGCAGGGTCAGCCACCGGCTGCAGCAGGCCCTGTGGCTTACCCACAGACCGCTTAGACATAGCACAGACAGGACAAGAAGCCACATAGGCTTTGACATCCTTACGCAGTGTGGGCCACCAGAACTGCCTACGCTCCAAATGGAGGGACTTCAGAAATCCAAAGTGGCCCGCCTGCTTACTGTCATGAGACCGAGCCAGGACAGCAGAACGTTGAGAGTCAGGTACATACAAATGCCCCTTAACCCAAGCGAGATCGTGCTCAATGGACACCTTATCAGGATTAGCAAGAAGCCAGGGATCGGACTTCAGCACAGCCACAAAATCAGAGCGCAGCGCTGTTGACAGTGGAGGCTGTTTCCGAACTGGCGGGGAGGGAGGCGACGCGTGGGCCCGAGCGCAACTCCGTGTAAGAGCCACCAGCCCCAATTGCGGTCCCAATAGGACAGTGCAAATAACATCGGAGACTGGGCCCTCGTCCTGCGGCAATCTGGAGAGGGCATCAGCCAAAAAATTCTTCTTCCCAGGGATAAATTTAAGGTGGAAATTGAAACGACTGAAAAACCGAGCCCACCGAATCTGCTTTGGGCTGAGGCACCTGGGAGTCCGGAGCGCCTCGAGGTTGCGATGATCAGTCCAAACCTCAAAAGGGGAAGAAGCCCCCTCCAATAAATGCCTCCAAGCCTCTAAGGCTGCTTTAACAGCAAAAGCCTCCTTTTCCCAAACATGCCAGCACCTCTCCGTCTCTGAAAACTTGCGCGAGAGATAGGCACAGGGCTTCAAAAGACGAGTGGGATCCTTTTGCAACAAAATAGCTCCAATGGAAAAATCAGAAGCATCAACCTGAACAACGAACGGAAGGTCCGGGTCAGAGTGGGCGAGTACCGGCTCTTCAGTAAAAAGAGCCTTGAGCTGATCAAAAGCAGCCTGACATTCAGGAGTCCAATTGAGCACGGCCCCCGGGTTTTTAACCTTACGGGTTTCCCCCAACCCCTTAGTCCGTAACAAATCAGTAAGGGGGAGGGCAATTTCAGCGAACCCCCTGACAAAGGAGCGGTAAAAATTGGCAAACCCCAGGAAACTTTGAAGTTGCCGCCTGGTTCTGGGTCGTTCCCAATTAAGTACCGCTTGAACCTTCACAGGATCCATCTCAATGCCTTTAACAGAGATTCTATAACCGAGGTAATCCAGGGAAGATTTGTGGAACTCACACTTAGAAAGCTTCGCATAAAGCTTGGCGTGCCGAAGCTTCGTGAGAACCTGTTTAAGAAGCCGCTCATGTTCCTCCAGCGATTTAGTATAAATGAGAACATCATCCAAATACACCAATACCCCCTTAAACAAGTGTTCATGTAAAACCTCATTAATCAGTTGCATGAAAACCCCTGGAGCCCCCGCCAGACCAAATGGAAGAACCTTATATTGGAAAGAACCCAATGGGCAATTAAAAGCCGTTTTCCATTCATCCCCCTCCCGAATGCGAATGCGAAAGTAGGCTTCGCAGAGATCCAACTTGGAAAAAACTCTGCCAGTGGACAGATGTGCGAGCATGTCCTTGACGAGGGGCAGAGGGTATTTTTTGGAAAGTGAGGCGGAATTCAACCCACGGTAGTCCGTGCAAAGTCTGAGGCTGCCATCCTTCTTCTCCTGAAACAAGACGGGAGCCCCGACCGGCGAATTTGCCGGCTCAATAAAGCTACGAGCCAGGTTCTTGTCAATGAACTCCCGCAAAGCGGAAAGTTCCTTCTTAGTCATGGGGTAGATCTTTGGCTTTGGCAAGGGGACGTCCGGAAGAAGTTCAATTGAACAGTCCGTCTTGCGATGGGGGGGTAACTGGTCGGCCTCCTCTTCCCCAAAAACATCAGCAAAGTCGGAGTATATGGCAGGAAGACCCTCCAAAGGGGATGGGGAAGCCAGAGCGGGAACCACCTCTGCCCTCCCGGCGGTCAGAGGCATGGCACGACTCAGAAGAGGAGCTTGATAGAAGCCGTCCTCGAAAGTAATGGAGCGGGACCTCCAGTTGATGTAGGGATTATGAGAGGCGAACCAGGGAATACCCAAGACAAAGGATTCCCTACTGGGGTAACGATGAACTGAATGAGTTCGAAATGGGACCCCATACGCAAAGCAACTTCCCCAGTAAAGTGGGTCGCTGCCCCCCCCTCTGCGGTGGAGCCATCAAGCTGCTGAAAAGTCAGTGGCTTCGAGAGGGGGAATCACAGGATCAGGAAGGAAAACGTTGAGGGAGAGAAAAGATTGCTGTCCACCCGTCCTTTTTTTCCTGAGTCCATACCTTGCAGGATGGTCTCCTTAATCAGTTTCACTGATAAATTGGGGATTGATCCATTCAGGCTGAAGTTGTGGCTCCTGTTTGAGGGAGTACCATGCATCCATCAGGAGAAGTAGCCACTGATAGCCCATCAGTCACCTTTTAAAACTTAAATGGTGGTGGCCATCCAAACTCCACAGTTTTAAGCATTGTCTTACTAGAACTGTTTCCTTTTATTGATTGTAAATACTCCAATTTTGTTGTAGTGCAATGCTTTACAACCTTGGCCACCTTAATTTATTAAAGAGAGACAATTTATTGTGTTTTTAATGCTGGCTGGGGAATTCTGGAAGTTGAAGTCTGCACATCTTAAAGTGGCCAAGTTTGAAAAACCCTGTTTTAGTGGATAACTTTATACCAGATACCTGAGAGAAAAACTTCTCTTTGCCCTTATTTTCCATGCCATGGAATATTATATTAAATTTGGAATATTTAAATTAGGTTTCCCCTAACCTACCTTCTTTCCAAGTGAAAAAGCTGCAGATGTTCTAATCTTCCATTGTAGCATTTTATCCCCTTAATCATTTTAGCTGGGTGTCTCTTGATGATTTTGGTTTGTCTGTAACTATAAAGATAAGAGTGATAATAATTTGTTAGATTTAAAACCTGTTTTCCCCCCAGGATCTTAAGATGTCACTTGAAGCATCCTTCCTCCATGTTTTCCTCACAACAACCCTATAAGGTAGGCTGAGAGACACTGGGCCCAAGTCACTGAGTGAGCTGCTGTGGCTAGGATTACTTGCTATCCAAAGAGGCAAAGGAGGACATGGACAAATGGAAAGGAGGACAGATGGGGAAAAGGAGGACACACTAACTGTTTTAGTTTCTTGGCATCTGTGATGCCAAAAATTATAGCAAAAAAACCAGCAAAAAAAATGTACTTAGGCCTACATGTTTATGAACTTACTTTTTCCAGCATCAGAAAGACTGGTTTTTCAACTGCAATATTTCTCCATCCAATCTTTGTTTTCAAGAACATATGCTGGCAATAATATAGATTCGACTACTATGCACTTTCCAAATTTCACCACAGAAACATATGATCAGTCATGTAATCCATCACAGTCATGTGATCGTAGATGTGTAGGGGCTGGATTGAAGCCAATTGCTGGAATCAGGAAATCAATTAAGTAATGTAACTCTAGGCTGTTGGGTCTGTCGACGGACGAAGGAAAGAAAGAAGCCGACTATTTACAAGGTCAGAGTACACGAACCTTTGAATGACTGCTGTTGTGAAAACAGTGCCCCCAAACCCAAAATACTCAAAAGGCTGGAAAATATTTGATTTGAAGGCTATGCCAGCTGGACAGAAGAGATGAGAAGTAAAAGAAGGACATGTCCTCCTTTTGCCAGACGTCTGGAAACCAAGCTGTGGCTGAATCTAGATCTGAACTTGATCTCTCCAGCCTAAGTCCCAACAACATCCTGTAACACAAATACTGTACTCACATTGCTCTTCTGTGCCTGAAACAGGGGCATCTTCTGTGGTACTGAAGGGTGGAATCAAAGAAGGGAAGATCTACCCATATCCATTTAATCCCTTCTTCATTCCATTTACTGTATATTCCAGTTACTGTCCCACTGTTTTATTCATAGCAAGCCCAAGGCAGCTAGCCACCTAGGAAGATGGGAAGGATTGTGCCACAGAATATTGTGGCACAACCAAGCAACTAAATTGCTGACATACAAATTGCTGGGCTCACGATCTGACTTCAGCTTTCCTTGGCTTTGCAGACCTGTGCAGGTCATCACTGTGAGGATCGGGCACGTCCATGACCACCATCTTGACTTTTTTACCCCACCCTGCGGATGCCTCTGGGGCGAAGGCAGACTATAAGAGAATCACTTCCCTTTTCTGTTCTTAAAATGTAAGCGAAAGCTGCAGGGATTACCTTGGTCACACTGTAGGATTTCAATATTTGTATTCTTTAAAATCATTTTAATGATCTTGTTTTTAATATTCTGTGGCACAATCCTTCCTATATGATTGCATCTTCCTAGGTGGCTAGCTGTCTTGGGCTTGCTATGAATAAAATGGTGGGATATTTATTTATTTATTTATTATTCACATTTCTAACACTGCCCATCTCCCCCCAAAAGGGGGACTCTGGGCGGTTTACAATAAAATTCACCTTAAAACCTCAACATCATAAAATCACGTCAACACCTACAATGCTAAAATAATAAACAAATATAAATATGGAATCCAAGTGGGAAATTTCCATTTGGTAGGGAGAACTCTACATCACCAGCCACCCCCAGGAAGAGCTATTGCCCTTCCCATCCCAAGCGAGGCGGCAGAACCAGTAAATACAGTAAAGAAGGGACGAAATGGATCGGGTAGTCCTCATTTAGCGACTGCCTCGTTTAGTCACTGTTTGCAGTTATGACAGTGGTGGAAAAGTAACTTTGCATCCAATCCTCACATTGACGACCTTTGCAGGTCTGTAAAGCCAAGGAACACTGAAGTAAGATCTTAAGTCCCCCTTTTTGGAGGAGTCCCCCTTTTTGGGGGAGATGGGCAGTGACAGAAATTTGAAAATAAATAAATTAAAAAAGTAAGCACAGGCATGGTTTCACTTAGTGACTGCTTTGCTTAAGGACCAAGTTGCTGCTCCCAATTGTGGTCGCTAAATGAGGACTATCTGTAGTTGGAATTTAAACCTGAGCAGTGTCTAGTAGTGTTTCCTTACCAAGATCGATTCCAGGCTTTGTTCCTTTTGTTGAGCTTAGTAGCTGGTGAGAGTCAGTGAAGGGAAGTTATCAAGGCTTTTGGGGAAGACATTTCTCATATGGAAGATTTACATCCATCAAATGAATCAATGTAGACATCTACTCGTTCTCTCTCAAATGAAGTGAAAGTGGGCCTGTTTATGTGACACATTAATTAAAACTGTGCCTAAATCTTAATGATCCTTGGGAGAACAGTGAACAAAGAGAGCAGAACAGGGACTCTAAAAAGATTGCTTGTCTTAACATATGCAGCGGTGCAGGGATTCTGTAAATGAAGAGCAATTAAGTTGAGATTAATGCCCAATTTGATTAGCCTCTGAAGTTGTCTCTTGCAGGGAAAGGTGACCTGTAGTGAGGAACTGTTTGCGGGGGGGAAGGTAAAAAAGTCATAAGAGTAAAGGCAAAAGACAGCAAAAGAAAGTTAAAAAGGAAAAAAAAAGATCAAAAGCAAACAAATTTTTGGCAATATCAGACCATTCTCTTCTGGAAAAGTGAACTTCTATCTTTCAAATTTGCACCAAACAAGTTCTCTTCACGATCAATCCCTATTTCTCTCTTTACATGTTGCAAGATGTGCATTGTTTCTAGGCTGTGCTTTCACACTCTGGATGATACATACCTGATTGCATCACAGCTCTTTTCTTTGGGATGTGTTAGGAAGACAGCAATGTATTTGGATAAAACGACACGCAAGAAGAATCATGGGACAATCATTTGTATGATGATATTACAACTACTTCCTCTCCTTGTTTAACCAATGTCCACTTGTACATTGACCATATGGAAAGAAATATGAGGTATGAAAGAGCGAACTGCAACATCCTGAGTGTGTGTCACTGCAGCATGTGTGTCACACATGCCCACATCAGTGTGTTGGCTTCCAAAGTGGTCTCTAAATTAGAGATCCTACTTTGTATAAATCAATGTGAAAATTCATGGGATAATATAGGACAATGGCTATGTTTATGGCTTACTGGCCAAAATGTGCTGAAACTGTTCTGTCCATGCAAGAAATCCTGCATGCCACACAATGACAACTAAGGTTGGTAATCTAATCTATACCTTTTCTGCCTTAGTAAAAAGTATTAGGTGAAAGTATTAACTGAGGAACACCTGATTGGTGGCAGGGGTTTATATCTGTAGGTCCATCTGGTGACTTGGAAAATTGTGACTTGGAATGTCAGAAGAGTAAATGGCGAAGAACATGAATTAGGGAATGAAAGCAATGAAAGAACAATTTATTGTGTTTTTTATGATGCAAAGAAAAAGGGAAAGTATATAATAGATATTAAAGAAGGCTGTTCTTGTGGAGTTGATAAATATATACAGGGAAGTGAAGGTGTAGATTCATTTATGAATGAAAAGGCTAAAATGTATGTATGAATGTACAAATGTACGAATATATGAATAAGAGGGTGTGAATTGGCATCATTCTAAGTTGCTGTGGGTGTGTATGAAAGTTGGAATTCAGTGGGTGCAGACAATTTCACGATATGCTCGAATGAATGCTGGTAATAGAAGAACGAGGGATGGTTTTTGGAAAATGAAGTGACAGGGGAAGTATAAAAGTAAATCGGATGGAGTGGGAATAGGCACGTAGGATGTCTGTATCAAACAGGAAGGGATAGGCTGAAAAATAAATGGATACCAAAGACTATGCATTGACAGCAAACATGAGTGAGTGGTGTGAAAGAAAGATGTTGAAGTGGCTTGGGCATACAGAGAGAATGAAGGAGAATCTAATTGCAAAAGTGAGGTAGTCCTCACTTAACAACCATACCTTTAATGATGGTTCAGACTTATGATGGTGCTGAAAAAAACAACTTACGACTGGTTCTTACATGACCATCACAGCATTCCTGTGGTCACCTGATTGCAATTTGGGCGCTTGGCAACCGGTTCACATTTATGACCATTGCAGTGCCATGTGGTCACATGATCACCATTTTCGACCTTCTCGGCTGGCTTCTGGCAAGCAAAATCAATGTGGAAATGTGTGCTTCGTTTAACAACGTGTGGTTCACTTAACGCCCATGGCGATTCACTTAACGACTGCCACAAAAAGGTGGTAAAATCAGGTCAGATTTACTTAATGACCACTTTGCTTAGCAACCGAAATGCCAGTCCCAATTGTGGTTCTTAAGCAAGGACTACCTGTGTATGGAGAAATAGCAAATGGGTTGCAAGGAATGGGAAGCATGCCAGGATGTGGCTGATAACATCACGAAAAGAGCCGAGAAGTTTAAAGAACAAAAAGCAATATATGAAGCAGTCCATGGATGCAGTGAAAGCAATGTTTTCCAAGGACAGAAAGTTATAGGAAGATACGGGGAATGGTAATGGTATGGACTAGATTTAATTGGACCCCCTTTTCTTTTCTCTTATCTCATGCTTTTAATTTCTTTGGCTGACTCTCTCTTAGTCCTTTTTTGCCCTCTGTATAACATTAGCCAGCCCAAAAGAGAATAGATATGGATAGATATGGATATGTATGTGTGGAGGAACGCAGCCATCCAAGCCCTGCGCTTGGCACACAATTTGGAGTGGAAGCCATACTGAGAAATTCTTCACGCATCACCTCAAGATAAGGTTGACAAAGCTCAGGATCTTCTTGCCACATTATTTAATCAATTGGTTTCTGGTACTACTGAATCCCAAACTTAATACATGCATGTGAAGTTATACAACTGCTGCCTGAAACTGGGGTCTTTCTGGGGGTGGGGGGGTTAATGCAGTTTTTGGCATTTACAAATACTTTGTGAAAAGGTTACCCTGTTCTAAGAATCTTTTATTAACACTGAAGAGCAGTCCAGAAAATGTCAGGCTTCTCTACCATGATATTTACACAAAAAGGCATGCCTGGGCTGACAAGGTTCTTTCCAGCCGGATGGCATTAAGAAAAGCTGGGATCATCTGATTTCTGAGAGGGGGTGATTGTTTTGCCAGCTTGGGACTTACTAGGAATTGGCAAAAGGTGGCAGATTCTCATTTCCACTTAAGGGCAAAAAAAGATCTTAATAGCAAACATACAGATGAGGGATTTGCTTCCCCCCGACTGGTTTTCAGATGCAGGGTTCTTCTTTTTTATCTTTAAATTTTATTAAAGATTTTTAGAAAGGATGGTGCGTGTTACACCTCTGTTCCGCGAGTTGCACTGGCTGCTAGTTTGCTTCCGGGTGCAAGTCAAGGCCATAAGGTCTCATCAAGGTCTCATCCCCATAACATCGACCCGCCCCACCTGGTCAGGCAGCGAGGGCATGCTACGGGCCCCATCGGCAAAGGAATTTCATCTGGCGGGGTCCAGGAGGCAGGCCTTCTCTGCAGTGGTGCCCGCCCTTTGGAATATCTTGCCCCTGGAGTTGAGACGGGTCTCCTCGCTCCCGGCCTTCCGGAAGAAACTGAAGACCTGGTTCTGCCGCCTTGCTTGGGATGCGGAGGGTAACAGCTCCACCTGGGGGTGGTTGGCGCCATAGCACCCCTTATTGATTTGGATTCCATCTCATCTTGGATTTTATATTTATTATCTTATTTATGTGTTTAGACTGCAATTTAGGTGTTTATGTTTTTTATTATTTTTTTTATTGTAAACCGCGGTGATACAAATTTAAATAAATAAATAAATAAATAAATAAATAAGGGGTTTCACAATAATGAAGTGATAAGACAGTAACAATAAAAGCATAAAAAACCCGTAAGATAAACCAAATCCCAGCAATGAAGTGAGCATCACTGAACTGACCACTTCATGCAGCAGCCAGGGGCTGACAGCTCATATAGTTAAGAAGTTTCCCTTGGTGTTTAGCCTGAACCTATTTCCTTATAGTTTTAACCCACTGTTTCTCATTCTGGTTCTAGGGCAGTAGAAAATGTCTCTGCTGCTTCTTCTGTTTGATAGCCATTCAGATATTTGAAGATAGCTATCATATCTCCCCTCAGTTGTTTTTTCTGTAGCCTAAACATGTCCGGATTTTCCATGGTCCGCTTCACATTTGGAACCCCTTATGCTTGCATCTTCGTTAATTCTCTCTGACAGTCATCATAAACCCTCAAATCAATTATGTTTCTAGATTCATTATTTATTCCTTTGTCACGTGTACATGTGAATAGACTTCTGCTTAAACCACCCAGAGTCCCTCTTTTGGGGGAGATGGGCGGTGATGAAATTTGATAAACAACAAACAAATCAACCAACCAACCAACCAACCAACCAACCAACCAACCATATGTTGGAAATACAGATAACTTTTTTTAAGCAAATATTTATTTATTTTCTATCCCACCTTTATTATTTTTATAAACAACTCCAGGCGGCGAGCATACCTCATATTCCTTCCTCCTCCTCTTTTCCCCATAACAACAGCCCTGTGAGGTGAGTTGGGCTGAGAGAGGGGGACTGGCCCAAGGGCACCCAGCCGGCTTTCGTGCCTAAGGCGGGACTAGAACTCTCATACCACGCCTGATTGGCTCTTGGGCTGAGAGAGAGGGACTGGCCCAAGGTCACCCAGCTGGCTTTCGTGCCTAAGGCGGGACTAGAACTCTCATGCCACGCCTGATTGGCTCTTGGGCTGAGAGAGAGGGACTGGCCCAAGGTCACCCAGCTGGCTTTCGTGCCTAAGGCAGGTCTAGAACTCTCAGTCTCCTGGTTTCTAGCCTGTTGCCTTAACCACTAGACGAAACTGGCTAACCATACAGTTACAATTCTCATTCATTTTTTCTGTATTGTCTTCTCTCATCCCCACTCATTCATTCATTTCGCCTAACAGAATAATTCCATCCCCCACCCTCCGGATTGCAATCATGTTACACAATTTTTCCAAAAGTGTACCTAGTTCCACTATTTTCACCATTACTATTACCAAACAGCAAATTCAATTCCTATGTTACAGGTAGTCCTTCCTTATGACTACAATTGGGACTGGAACTTCCCTTGCTAAGTGAAGCAGTTGTTAAGTGAGTCATGCCTGATTTTATGACCTTTTTTACTGTGGTCGTTAAGCAAATCCAGTTTCCCTCATTGACTTTGTTTGTTGGAAGCTGGCTGGGAAGGTTGCAAATGGTGATCATGTGATCCTGGAATGCTCAACCGTTGTAAGTGCGAGCCAATTGCCAAACGCCTGAATTCTGATTGTGTGAGCGCAGGGATACTGTGACAGTCTTAAGCATGAGGAACAGTTATAAGTCATTTTTTTCAGCATTGTTGTAACTTCAAATGGTCGCTAAACAAATGGTCGTAAGTTGAGGACTATCTGTATATACCCCACAGCAAACTAGATGACAAGTTGTATAAAACTTAGAAGATTTTTTTTTGGTGTCTTTGAGTCAGTCTTGACTCCTGGCAACTACACACATATATATTTAAAAAGCGTTTACAGAATCATGTTGCTTTGATTTTAATTTTTTTAAAAAAAATTTGGCGTGGGGCTTCAAATTAGTTTTGACTCCTGGCAATTGCCTGGACAAATCCCTGCAGTTTCCTTGGTAACTCACAGTCTCCTGGTTTCTAGCCCAGTGACTTAACCACCATACCAAACTGGCTCTCTATATCTATTAGTCCTAATTTAACCTATGGTTTAGTTGGCCCCATTCATGAATTTTGTTGTTGTTGTTTATTCGTTTAGTTGCTTCCGACTCTTCGTGACTTCATGGACCAGCCCACGCCAGAGCTTCCTGTCGGTCGTCAACACCCCCAGCTCCCTCAGGGACGAGTCCGTCACCTCTAGAATATCATCCATCCATCTTGCCCTTGGTCGGCCCCTCTTCCTTTTGCCTTCCACTCTCCCTAGCATCAGCATCTTCTCCAGGGTGTCCTGTCTTCTCATTATGTGGCCAAAGTATTTCAGTTTTGCCTTTAATATCATTCCCTCAAGTGAGCAGTCTGGCTTGATTTCCTGGAGGATGGACTGGTTTGATCTTCTTGCAGTCCAAGGCACTCTCAGAATTTTCCTCCAACACCACAGTTCAAAAGCATCGATCTTCCTTCGCTCAGCCTTCCTTATGGTCCAGCTCTCGCAGCCATATGTTACTACAGGGAACACCACTGCTTTAACTATGCGGGCCTTTGTTGTCAGTGTGATGTCTCTGCTCTTAACTATTTTATCGAGATTTGTCATTGCTCTTCTCCCAAGGATTAAGTGTCTTCTGATTTCCTGACTGCAGTCAGCATCTGCAGTAATCTTTGCACCTAGGAATACAAAGTCTTTCACTGCTTCTACATTTTCTCCCTCTATTTGCCAGTTATCGATCAAGCTGGTTGCCATAATCTTGGTTTTTTTGAGGTTTAGCTGCAAGCCAGCTTTTGCACTTTCTTCTTTCACCTTCATCATAAGGCTCCTCAGTTCCTCTTCACTTTCAGCCATCAAAGTGGTATCATCTGCATATCTGAGATTGTTAATGTTTCTTCCAGAGATTTTAACTCCAGCCTTGGATTCCTCAAGGCCAGCGTGTCGCATGATGTGTTCTGCATACAAGTTGAACAGGTAGGGTGAGAGTATACAGCCCTGCCGTACTCCTTTCCCAATCTTAAAACAGTCTGTTGTTCCGTGGTCTGTTCTTACTGTTGCTACTTGGTCGTTATACAGATTCTTCAGGAGGCATACAAGATGACTTGGTATCCCCATACCACTAAGAACTTGCCACAATTTGTTATGGTCCACACAGTCAAAGGCTTTAGAATAGTCAATAAAACAGAAATAGGTGTTTTTCTGAAACTCCCTGGCTTTTTCCATTATCCAGCGAATATTGGCAATTTGGTCTCTAGTTCCTCTGCCTTTTCTAAACCCAGCTTGTACATCTGGCAATTCTCGCTCCATGAACTGCTGAAGTCTACCTTGCAGGATCTTGAGCATTACCTTACTGGCATGTGAAATGAGTGCCACTGTTCGATAGTTTGAACATTCTTTAGTGTTTCCCTTTTTTGGTATGGGGATATAAGTTGATTTTTTCCGATATGATGGCCATTCTTGTGTTTTCCAAATTTGCTGGCATATAGCATGCATTACCTTGACAGCATCATCTTGCAAGATTTTGAACAGTTCAGCTGGGATGCCGTCGTCTCCTGCTGCCTTGTTATTAGCAATGCTTCTTAAGGCCCACTCAACCTCACTCTTCAGGATGTCTGGCTCTAGCTCACTGACCACACCGTCAAAGCTATCCCCGATATTGTTATCCTTCCTATACAGGTCTTCTGTATATTCTTGCCACCTTTTCTTGATCTCTTCTTCTTCTGTTAGGTCTTTGCCATCTTTGTTTTTGATCATACCCATTTTTGCCTGGAATTTACCTCCGATGTTTCTAATTTTCTGGAAGAGGTCTCTCGTCCTTCCTATTCTATTGTCTTCTTCCACTTCCGCGCATTGCTTGTTTAAAAATAATTCCTTATCTCTTCTGGCTAACCTCTGGAATTTTGCATTTAATTGGGCATATCTCCCCCTATCGCTGTTGCCTTTTGCTTTCCTTCTTTCTTGGGCTACTTCTAGTGTCTCAGCAGAAAGCCATTTTGCCTTCTTGGTTTTCTCTTTCTTTGGGATGTATTTTGTTGCCGCCTCCTGAACAATGCTGCCAACTTCTGTCCAGAGTTCTTCCGGGACCCTATCTACTAAGTCCAGTCCCTTAAATCTATTCTTCACCTCCACTGCATATTCCTGAGGAATATTAGTGAGCTCATATCTAGCTGATCTGTGGGTCTTCCCTAATCTCTTTAGTCTGATCCTAAATTGTGCAAGAAGAAGTTCGTGATCTGAACTACAGTCAGCTCCAGGCCTAGTTTTTACCGACTGTACAGATGTCCGCCACCTTTGGCTGCAAAGGATGTAATCAATCTGATTTCGGTGTTGTCCATCTGGTGAAGTCCATGTATAAAGCCGTCTCTTAGGTTGTTGGAAGAGAGTGTTTGTTATGCAGAGTGAATTGTCTTGGCAAAATTCTATCAGCCTATGTCCTGCTTCGTTTTGTTCTCCCAGGCCATACTTACCTGTAATTTGAGGTGTCATTTCACTGCCCACCTTAGCATTCCAGTCTCCTGTGATGAAAATAACATCTCTTTTAGGCGTGTTGTCCAGTAGGTGCTGCAGATCCTCATAGAACTGCTCTACTTCAGCTTCTTCAGCATTTGTGGTTGGGGCGTATATTTGGATCACTGTGATGTTAGATGGCTTGCCCTGAATTCGAATTGAGATCATTCTGTCGTTTTTGGGGTTGTATCCAAGCACTGCTTTAGCCACTTTACTATTAATTATGAAGGCTACTCCATTTCTTCTGTGGTCCTCTTGTCCACAGTAGTAGATCTGGTGGTCATTTGATGTGAAGTGGCCCATTCCAGTCCATTTCAGTTCACTGACGCCCAGAATGTCTATCTTTAATCTTGACATCTCACCAATAACTACATCCAATTTGCCCTGGCTCATAGATCTTACATTCCAGGTTCCAATGGTGTGTTGATCCTTAGAACATCGGATTCACCGTTCACCACCAGAACCGTCGGCCGCTAGCCGTCCTTTCGGCTTTGAGCTAGCTGCGTCATCACGTCTGGGGCTAGTTGAGCTCATCCTCTGTTCCTCCCCAGTAGCATTTTGACCATCTTCCGACCTGGGGGTCTCATCTTCCGATGGTATACCGACATATCTCTGGTTGTACTGATCCATTTAGTTTTCACGGCAAGAATACTGGGGTGGGTTGCCATTACCTTCCCCAGGGATCACATTTAGTCTGACCTCTCTGTCATGACCTTCCCGTCTTGGGTGGCCCTTCACGGTTTAGTTCATGGCATCATTGAGGTGCTCAAGCTCCAGCACCACGACAAGGTAACGATCCTTTGCGGAGCCATTCATGAATAGGAATGATTTTTCCTGTTGAAGAATTCAAATAATTTCTATCTGCATCAGCATACAAGTAATAGGAGCACCCCCCAGCCACATTTGTGCCTTTAAAAAAATCTCAGAGTAATTATTTTAGAAGTGTTTTCTTTTCTCCCCTCTTTAGCCTAGGATGGTTATAGCAGTTACATTATGATAATTGTACTCGTTTGGGTCCATAAAACATATTTTATAAGATGTGAACTGCACATCCTAATAAAGTCAGTTGGAAGAAATTAAAGCAATCAGTTGCATCAGAGGGCATATTTTAGGAAAATACACAGAAATATTCACCTTCACTCTCTGAAAACCGAAGTAGCTTATTCATTATGATTTTGAACTGGGGAATCCCTGGTTATTATTTGTTGTTATTATTATCATTGTTCTAAACAGATTCCTGCTAATTCTGAATATACTAAAGCACAGTATTAGTATGCAAAACTCACCAGCAATTAGTTAAGGTGTAAATAAGTCAGGCATAGATAAGTTTTATTGCAGCACTGTAATTTGTCTCACTTTTTTAAAAAAAAAATATTATCATTGCCCAGCTCCTCATACCTTGCTTTACTGTGACCATAAATAACATTTGATCTGATTAGTTAATTAGATCAGAGAGAGATCATACCCATACATGTGTATCACTGTTATCCAGTTATTTAAATTTTTAGTTTTTATTGTTATATTTTATCATAAACTTTGTTTTACTGTAGGACAAAACTTTAATATCTTTTATTAATCCAAGCTACAAACATTTTTATGTATTAACTAATATCATACCATATTAGGTTACATATTCAATACTAATTTTTCAATACTAATATAATTTTTATAAGAATTCTATTAAGTTTAGAGCAAAGGTAAAAACTACAAAAAAGAAAAAAACTGCAAAAAGAAAAAAAACTAAAAGTGTAGAAACACAAGAATTTTTTTTAAAGATTACATAAGGAGGTGACTTCCGACTTTAACAATCAAGAATATACAACAGTTTTCCATAATTAATCCCTTACTCTCTTAAAACAAAATCACATGATTTCTATAAATCATTCCATTAGCACATTATAAAAATCACTAAATACAATTGTTTCCTCCCCTTATATTAAAAGAAAAAAAAATATAAACCTCCTAAATAACTCCCCCCACAAACAACACTTATTTAATTATTTCCTTCCTACTACTATTCCATACATTTCTGTCCACTATAATAAAAATCAAACTAAAAAGCATATAAATTTTCTGCTCTTATAATTAATACTACTACAATTATAATCTTCAGCAAAGGATCGTTACCTTGTCGTGGTGCTGGAGCTTGAGCACCTCAATGATGCCATGAGCTAAACCGTGAAGGGCCACCCAAGACGGGAAGGTCATGACAGAGAGGTCAGACTAAATGCGATCCCTGGGGAAGGTAATGGCAACCCACCTCAGTATTCTTGCCGTGAAAACTAAATGGATCAGTACAACCAGAGATATGTCGGTATACCATCGGAAGATGAGACCCCCAGGTCGGAAGATGGTCAAAATGCTACTGGGGAGGAACAGAGGATGAGCTCAACTAGCCCCAGACGTGATGACGCAGCTAGCTCAAAGCCGAAAGGACGGCTAGCGGCCGACGGTGCTGGTGGTGAACGGCGAATCCGATGTTCTAAGGATCAACACACCATTGGAACCTGGAATGTAAGATCTATGAGCCAGGGCAAATTGGATGTGGTTATTGGTGAGATGTCAAGATTAAAGATAGACATTCTGGGCGTCAGTGAACTGAAATGGACTGGAATGGGCCACTTCACATCAAATGACCACCAGATCTACTACTGCGGACAAGAGGACCACAGAAGAAATGGAGTAGCCTTCATAATTAATAGTAAAGTGGCTAAAGCAGTGCTTGGATACAACCCAAAAAACGACAGAATGATCTCAATTCGAATTCAGGGCAAGCCATCTAACATCACAGTGATCCAAATATACGCCCCAACCACAAATGCTGAAGAAGCTGAAGTAGAGCAGTTCTATGAGGATCTGCAGCAACTACTGGACAACACGCCTAAAAGAGATGTTATTTTCATCACAGGAGACTGGAATGCTAAGGTGGGCAGTCAAATGACACCTCGAATTACAGGTAAGTATGGCCTGGGAGAACAAAACGAAGCAGGACACAGGCTGATAGAATTTTGCCAAGACAATTCACTCTGCATAACAAACACTCTCTTCCAACAACCTAAGAGACGGCTTTATACATGGACTTCACCAGATGGACAACACCGAAATCAGATTGATTACATCCTTTGCAGCCAAAGGTGGCGGACATCTGTACAGTCGGTAAAAACAAGGCCTGGAGCTGACTGTAGTTCAGATCACGAACTTCTTCTTGCACAATTTAGGATCAGACTAAAGAGATTAGGGAAGACCCACAGATCAGCTAGATATGAGCTCACTAATATTCCTAAGGAATATGCAGTGGAGGTGAAGAATAGATTTAAGGGACTGGACTTAGTAGATAGGGTCCCGGAAGAACTCTGGACAGAAGTTGGCAGCATTGTTCAGGAGGCGGCAACAAAATACATCCCAAAGAAAGAGAAAACCAAGAAGGCAAAATGGCTGTCTGCTGAGACACTAGAAGTAGCCCAAGAAAGAAGGAAAGCAAAAGGCAACAGTGATAGGGGGAGATATGCCCAATTAAATGCAAAATTCCAGAGGTTAGCCAGAAGAGATAAGGAATTATTTTTAAACAAGCAATGCGCGGAAGTGGAAGAAGACAATAGAATAGGAAGGACAAGAGACCTCTTCCAGAAAATTAGAAACATTGGAGGTAAATTCCAGGCCAAAATGGGTATGATCAAAAACAAAGATGGCAAGGACCTAACAGAAGAAGAAGAGATCAAGAAAAGGTGGCAAGAATATACAGAAGACCTGTATAGGAAGGATAACAATATCGGGGATAGCTTTGACGGTGTGGTCGGTGAGCTAGAGCCAGACATCCTGAAGAGTGAGGTTGAGTGGGCCTTAAGAAGCATTGCTAATAACAAGGCAACAGGAGACGACGGCATCCCAGCTGAACTGTTCAAAATCTTGCAAGATGATGCTGTCAAGGTAATGCATGCTATATGCCAGCAAATTTGGAAAACACAAGAATGGCCATCAGACTGGAAAAAATCAACTTATATCCCCATACCAAAAAAGGGAAACACTAAAGAATGTTCAAACTATCGAACAGTGGCACTCATTTCACATGCCAGTAAGGTAATGCTCAAGATCCTGCAAGGTAGACTTCAGCAATTCATGGAGCGAGAATTGCCAGATGTGCAAGCTGGGTTTAGAAAAGGCAGAGGAACTAGAGACCAAATTGCCAATATCCGCTGGATAATGGAAAAAGCCAGGGAGTTTCAGAAAAACATCTATTTCTGTTTTATTGACTATTCTAAAGCCTTTGACTGTGTGGACCATAACAAATTGTGGCAAGTTCTTAGTGGTATGGGGATACCAAGTCATCTTGTATGCCTCCTGAAGAATCTGTATAACGACCAAGTAGCAACAGTAAGAACAGACCACGGAACAACGGACTGGTTTAAGATTGGGAAAGGAGTACGGCAGGGCTGTATACTCTCACCCTACCTATTCAACTTGTATGCAGAACACATCATGCGACAAGCTGGCCTTGAGGAATCCAAGGCTGGAGTTAAAATCTCTGGAAGAAACATTAACAATCTCAGATATGCAGATGATACCACTTTGATGGCTGAAAGTGAAGAGGAACTGAGGAGCCTTATGATGAAGGTGAAAGAAGAAAGTGCAAAAGCTGGTTTGCAGCTAAACCTCAAAAAAACCAAGATTATGGCAACCAGCTTGATTGATAACTGGCAAATAGAGGGAGAAAATGTAGAAGCAGTGAAAGACTTTGTATTCCTAGGTGCAAAGATTACTGCAGATGCTGACTGCAGTCAGGAAATCAGAAGACGCTTAATCCTTGGAAGAAGAGCAATGACAAATCTCGATAAAATAGTGAAGAGCAGAGACATCACACTGACAACAAAGGCCCGCATAGTTAAAGCAATGGTGTTCCCTGTAGTAACATATGGCTGCGAGAGCTGGACCATAAGGAAGGCTGAGCGAAGGAAGATCGATGCTTTTGAACTGTGGTGTTGGAGGAAAATTCTGAGAGTGCCTTGGACTGCAAGAAGATCAAACCAGTCCATCCTCCAGGAAATAAAGCCAGACTGCTCACTTGAGGGAATGATATTAAAGGCAAAACTGAAATACTTTGGCCACATAATGAGAAGACAGGACACCCTGGAGAAGATGCTGATGCTAGGGAGAGTGGAGGGCAAAAGGAAGAGGGGCCGACCAAGGGCAAGATGGATGGATGATATTCTAGAGGTGACGGACTCGTCCCTGGGGGAGCTGGGGGTGTTGACGACCGACAGGAAGCTCTGGCGTGGGCTGGTCCATGAAGTCACGAAGAGTCGGAAGCGACTAAACGAATAAACAACAAAACACAATTATAATAATCTTAATCATATTAAACCTAAAACCAAGCATTTATTATTGAGGACATGCTGCGAATCCCGCCGGTTGGAGAATTCTACCTGGCGGGGTCCAGGAGGTGTGCCTTCTCTGCAGTGGCACCCGCCCTATGGAATATTCTGCCCCCGGAGGTAAGGCAGGCCCCTGCTCTCCCCGCCTTCTGGAAGTACTTGAAAACCTGGTTCTGCCACCTTGCTTGGGGTGGGAGCGGTAATAGCTTGTCTTGGGGGTGGCTAGCACCATAGATCCTTCCCACTGAATAAGAACGTTGACCCTTGGGTTTGGTATTTATCTTATTCTTATTTATTGGTGCATTTATTGTAATTTATATTTTATGATTTTAATTCTGGTTTTATTGTAAACCGCCCAGAGTCCCCCTTCTTGGGGAGATGGGTGGTAATAGAAGTTTGAAAAATAAATAAATTGAAAATAAAATTTACGTATTAATCTTAATCCAAATCCTTACAGAAGGATAACATCAAACATACCTTAAAAGCAATCCAGAGAAACATTCTCAAACCTTTACCCCACTTCAAAATAGACCAAAGCATTCACATATTTCCACAATAAACACAAAGCATTTTTCACAGAGAGATCAAAGAACCCAACTGCCCCCCTTAAGAACTCCAACTTCTCAGCAGAAAACCACCCGTAGATAACAACCCCTTCCTTCCCATAACATTCCATCAGCAAGATGATTCCCTTTATGGTTTACAATTCAGTCTGTCCCTTTAATTTCTTTGAGTTGACTGCCCAGTCATCTGGCAATTCAGCAAAAGCCTCAATCTCGCTGTCAGTAGAGACATTTCTGTCATTTTTAAATTCCTCAGCTTCCTCCACAACATCCCCAACCAGATGACACATTTTAGAACTAATGTTTTCCACAGTGTCCCAAATATCTTGCATAATGACAAGAATCCAAAAGGATCTGTTTGAGGTCTTGATGGAACTCTGAGAAAGCCTGCTTGAAATCCTCCTTGTCTCATGCAGTAGATTATGGTGCCCCCTTAAGGACTTAACCAGCAAAAGTAGAAGATAATGGAAAGTTTTCAGAACGTGTTTACAAAAGTGAGAATCTGGTAACAGGAAGTTTCCCAGAAAAAGTAGCAACAGAAAGCTGAAGGTTCAAAACAGCAGATTCAACGTGACGGAAAATATTAAAATCTTTAAATTCAGTACAAAAATAATGACAGAGAGACAAATATTTACTTCCAGTCCTCCTTAATATTTAGATAGGAAACTGTCAGGTTATAGAGTAAAGAACCATGCTATGACAAGAAGCTGAGCTGCAGCTCTAGTGTTTATTGTTCTACTCTACTAGACAGAATCCTGCTAAACTGAAAGGCCCTAGCAAGACCTACTAGAAAACCCCCAGAAGCCTAAGGGGGCTCTTTTCTGATCTTCCTGCCTGGGAGCCCAAGAGATTCAAGACTGTGCATGCGCTTTTCCCCCTGGATAGGGCCCCCCTATTTTTCACCAGCAATCTCCATAACAGAAACAAGTGGAAACTTTAAAAGGTTTTTTTAAAAATTAATCCCAAAAATAACGATAAGCACCAAAAGCCCACTTCTCCTTGCTATAGAAAGCCTCTCTTATGGTACAGAAACTTTAAAAGATAAAAATTGGATGATTTAGAAATTGGGTGGCTGGTCTTAGTGTCCCTTTAAGGCTACAGCACGGCTTAGAAATGGTGACACCCCAGCCTCCCGGCGGCTCTTACCAGATTAGTGCAAACGCTGTTTACGATCCTCTGGCTTCAAGTTGCCATTCTGGAGGGCAAATGGGATGATTCTGAGCATTTTCTGTCTGTGAAAACGCTCCAGGGCTTCAGGAAAAACCTGCCTGAGCCCTGCCCCCCCAAAATGCCATGTTGTCAGTTCTGCTTGCAGAGTCCACAAGCACCGCTGTTCAGTCTGCCATGTCCCCACCAGAAGTCCTATACTAATATAATTCTTATTTCATTTTTTTGTGTGTATATTAGTTTTTAATATAATTTTTAAACTATCAACATGGGATTAACTCAGTCCTTAAAATCTAGACCAGGAGACAGTGAGTTCTAGTCCTGCCTTAGGCATGAAAGCTGGCTGGGTGACCTTGGGCCAGTCCCTCTCTCAGCCCAAGAGCCAATCAGGCGTGGTATGAGAGTTCTAGTCCCACCTTAGGCACGAAAGCCAGCTGGGTGACCTTGGGCCAGTCCCTCTCTCTCAGCCCAACCCACCTCACAGGGTTGTTGTGGGGAAAATAGGAGGAGGAAAGAGTATTAGGTATGCTCGCCACCTTGAGTTATTTATAAAAATAATAAAGGCGGGATAGAAAATAAATAAATAAATAAATAATCTGTTTACTGCAGTCTAGTGGCCATGCTGATTTTTGCAGCCCAGATATGTAACTCTACTAAAAGAGGTCTTACAAAACTGAGTTGTCTTGAGTGATACCCTACCCTACTTGTACTTGTAAGAAGGACGTTACCCAGAAGTAACCCAGTACTTGCAAGAAGTGCTGTTTCTCAAGTTGGCGCTAATTTACATGGCCAATGATTAATGATAATGAATAATAATAATAATTGACTGATTGATTTATCATATTTCTTCACTGCCCATCTCGTATAGTGATGACTCTGGATTTATTTATAATAAGAATTTATTATACTTGTATGCCTCTTGACTGTCAACAACTCTGGTTGGATTGAACTTGTACTCTACTAGCGTTGTGCATGCTTGAGAGTGGTAGAAGGGAGTTGGGCCTAGTGTGAGCTGGTCCATGGCATTGCACTGCTTTTCATTCAAGAGGTCTATGTAGCTGCTTTAACTTGGGAAGATCTAGAACTTACTTTAAAGAGGAGCTTGTTAATGGGGAAGAGACAGTCTGATTCCATGCTGTACTTTCGCTTCACTTGTGCTGATGTTAAGCAGCATGGAAATATTCTGCTTCAGTAGAAGAGGCATCCATCAGCAGCTTGTTGATTATCTTCTCATAGCTCAAGGTAGCACACACAGCATGCCCCCTTCCCCTTCCTTCCCTCCTTCCCTCCTTCCCTCCTTCCCTCCTTCCCTCCTTCCCTCCTTCCCTCCTTCCCTCCTTCCTTCCTTCCTTCCTTCCTTCCTTCCTTCCTTCCTTCCTTCCTTCCTTCCAGAATAAAAAATAAGCAAACAGATCATCTGCATCCAGAAGGAAACTCTCTATATCAGAGTTTCTCAACTTTGGCAACTTTAAGAAGTGTGGACTCCCAGTTGAAATCTTCAATGACCTGCTGGCTGGGGAATTCTGGGAGTTGAAGTCCACACATCTTAAAGTTGCTAGGGTTGAGAATCACTGCTCTGTATCAAACAAAGCATCCTACAGGGGCTTAACCAAGCCTGGGAGAGTTGTCCCCCGCTATAGAAACCTGTGAGGAAGGTTGGGCTAAGGGAGAAATATTGGTGTGTGTGTGTGTGTGTGTGAGGTTACCTGCCGAGTTTCAATGGCTGAGGGTGGACTTGAGCCTGGGTCTCCTCACTCCTATATCTATATCTTAACCACGACACTACCCTAGCATAATTGTTTGAGAGAGCGAGAGGGAGCACGTAAGTGTCCAAAACCCTGTATCCTATTATCTTCTGTTCTATAACTTAAACAGGTGTTTTGTTTACCCTCCAGACTTTTTCTGTGTTCTTCTTTTTGCAAAGGCACTTTGTCACTTATGTTCCATGACAGATTGCTAGTGTTTCAGCCCACATTCTCTAGCAAGTGATTTATGTCTGTGGTGGATGCACCACTCTATAAAGAGAAGGCTTGACTTCCTGGTGGATGCTTGACAGGTGGGGGTGCTGAGTTTATTTTTCATGTGAATTTCAGCTGAAATGTTCTCCCCCACGCATCCTGTCGGCTTCTGAAACAAGTATTAGTAGTGTCCTTATTGCTGAAATATATGCCATTGCTCTTCTTAATGCCTTTCCCCCCTCCTGCCTTACTTTTCTGCCTAGATTCGGTTATATAGAGCAGCGTTTCTCAACCTTATCAACTTTAAGAGGCGTGGACTCCCAGAATTCCCCAGCCACCCCACATCAAATGCCAGGAGCAAAACAATGATCGATAAACAATTAAAAAATGCAGGACCACCCATTCTAACCTAAGGCCTGGGGGGAAAGCGAGATTTTCAGGGCCATTTTAAACACAGCCAGGGAGAGGACCAGATATATGTCAGGGGGGACAGTGTTCCAAAAGGCAAGTACTACAGCAAAGAATATTTTTTTTCCAAGGCATTCCTTGAAGGGAATAAGCATATATTTTAGTGGAATGGAAGTTCCGTATTTCCCACTAGCAGTTTAAACGGTAACCTCTTTTTGCCCTGTTAATTAAAAGTTAAAGGTTGCGCTTCAGCTGGCTAAGACCTTTTGTTAAACCTCCATGTGTTTAAGGAGTGGAACCAATGCAGTCACGTGGCGCTGAGACGAATGGCACTCCCACCCATGAATCCACATGTGGCCTTGCAGTCTTATTGACCAGGAAAAAATTGAACTTGGATGCCACAAGCTGAAGACCTCTCTTGAGATTCTGATGATTGGAGCAATCTATATACATATGGCAGAGGTGGGTAGGAAGTTGAGAAGACCATCATTCAGACCTTTCCTTTACTGGCCAAGAAAAGATGTGCAGAAAGAAGAGAAGAACAATTTGCAATCCATCTTGCACCTATTCTGGAAGCCAAAAGAGGAAAATGGGAAAGGACTGACGAGGAAACCAAGGCAATGGTTTTATTTGAGCTTTGGTAGGGTGGTTAAAGCAGCTCTTAGACCAGGAGTGGACAAACCAAGTTCTGTTGGCTACAGGCTGCCTGGATGCCTGGTTTTCCTGGGCACAGGAGTCCACACTGAGGATTTCCTGCTCTTTCAAACTAGGCAGTGAATGGAAATAGTGAGTCTTAACGTGGTTATGATGTTGCCTATATAAATTTTATATATAAATGTTAGTGCAGGCTTTCCCTCTGTGGAAACAAAAGATGAACTTTGAAGAAGCAGGATAGGGAGAGTATTGATGCCTTTTCAGCTTCAGTGTTGGAGAAGACTCCTGAGAATATCATGGACAGCCAAGAAAACAAACAAATGGTTCATCAAACAAATCAGCCCAGAGTTCTCACTCAAGGCACAAATGACCAGGCTCAAATTATCCTACTCTGGAAACATTAGGCAAAGACCCAGCTCTCTGGAGAAGGCTCTAATTATGGGAAAACTGGAAGGAAAAAGAAAAAGAGGAGGACCAGCAGCAAGGCTGATGGTGGATGGTATTCCAGTATGTTCTAAATTTTCAACCAAACACTGGAACCAAACACTCCAGAAAGGTTGAGGAAGTGCTATATATTACAAGCATGAGATTTCAACTCCAAAGCCTGAATTTTATCACCCGATAAAGGGCCAAGATGGCCCTGATCATTTGGTAATGGGAGATCGAATAACAGGAGGGGGATATCTGACTTGGTTCTCTGAGTGTGCATGAAAAGGGGATAAATCTTTTTCTGAGCACAGCACAGAACATCTGGACTTAGTACGTTTCATCCAAACATTTTGAGTGGGCTATTAAAGTCAAGCAATCTGAAAGATTTTGAATGTGCTGCAACAGGATGAATAGGAACTGGAAAGAAGCCTTTGTTTCTGTTTTCATTCCTGTTTTCAAGCCTGCTTTCATTCCTAGAGCAACAAAAATAGGTAGGTTGATGGTTAATGCTAAGTGTAAACTTCTAGCCAACATAGAGAAAAGTTGGCTAAGAGGATGATTTCATTAAAAAGAATGTCTAGACAAATTACAATAAGTGTGATTAAATGCAGCTGCAATTGTGTGCTCCAGGAATTTTCAAAACACGTATTTAAAAAAAAAAATTGTGCAGATTTTGGTAACAGTTGGTAATAGCATTCAGCATAGACTGCCAGCCTATTTACTTGAATGACAAAAAAGAGGAAGAAGGGCATGTTTTGAGTTTCCCTTATTTCTTTTGGTAGGAGACTTGAAACAACCCAGAACAAAACTCCTATTTTAGTTAGAGTTTTATATAAATCTTTGAGACCTGGACGTGTTTTGTTCCAAATGTGGAATACCAAAAATGCCATTTTATTTTATTTTATTTTATTTTACTATTAGGTGGTGTACAAGACAATCAATCCAAAAATATAAACCCCCCAAACATCTGAAAAAAGGAGCCATTCTAAAATAATACAATACAGAGGACCCATCGTTCACTCTGATCCAAGGGCTACAGCCAAGTTTTCTAGGCTCTTCTAAACACACACAAGGTGGGGGTCAGACAAATCTCAGGGGTGGTAGTGTTCCAGAGGGTAGGTTCTGTGACAAAGAATGCATTAAAAGTGGGCTAAAGAGTTCAGCCTAAAATTAGAACCAGGCTGAACTCTTTAGTCTTCTTCCCCCCCCCAGCAATTTGTGTATGGAAGGGAGGACTGTTTTCAACCATCATTTTTAACAATGAGGCTTGCATTCTGTCTGGTTCTCAAATGCCCATGAGAATGCCATTATGTCTTAAACATTGTTCCCACAGGCATTTGGGCAAAGCTGCCAGGAAATTCAGCTGGGATGGCACAGAAACAGCTGGATGTTGTTGGAACAAGCAGCCTTTTTTGTTTTAACAAAAGAGGAGGAGGAGGAGGAGTTGTTGTTTCCATGTGTGGGCGTGTCAAAAACTGCACAATGGCAAGTGATTGAATCCCTGCTTCTAAAGGGCGGGGCTTCAATCACAACACCACACTTGCCATCTTGCAGATTTCGACACCTCTGAAAATATCTTTTAGCCTCTTTGTCTATAAAAATGCCTCTCCTTTGAACTTCTTGTAGATACTCTTCATTTCGCCTGGAATCAGGTGGCGCCAAAATGTTATGAAAAAAAAAGCCTAACTAAATCAATACATTTCCCAAGGGAAAAATGCTCTCTCTGATGTGCAAGCAGATACGAATGAGGTTGTCAGCACACTACATTTTAATTTGCCTTAACCAACCCCCCTTTTTTTTTTCCTTGAATGGGTTTTAGAGATCAAAGACATCACCCCAGATCCTCAACGGTGCCGAAAACGAACCAACTCATTTTCCTTTCGTCCTTTCTATTTCTTTAAGCGCTGTCCTGAGTCCTCACCCCACCTAGCCCAATGCCACCCACCCGGCTTTCTGAACAAAAGCAGAAAAGGCTGTGTGTGAGCGACCTGCCTCTGGTTTCCATGGAAAAAGCTTGCAGCTTCTAGCATCGCTATTGTGTCCTGCTGACAAACATTAGCTGTTTTGATGTTGGCAGGGAATGGTTGTGAACCACCTCCCCAGAAGGGAGTTTTTGAAAACAAAAGGTCAGCTGGAGCGCCTGACCTGATTTTGCTGGAGCATCTACCCCAGGACACAATGGGAGGAAGGATCAGGATTTTGTAAATGTCGTCCTAGCTGAACTAAGAGGGGGAAAAGCCAGTTTGGTGCAGTGGTGAAGGTGCTGGATTCGAAATCAGGTAACCGTGAGTTCTGGTCCTCCCTTGGGCATGGAAGCCATCTGGGTGACCAGTCCCTCTGTCTCAGCCCAACCCATCTCCGAGAAGGCTTGTGGGGAAAATAAGAAACAGTGAACATTATATATGCTGCCTTGAATTGTGAAAAATAAAGGGAACACAAATCTAATGAATACACAATTGGATAGATGACCTTTCCTGTCTATGAATGTCCCTGTCTTAGCTACAGCCATGTCCTGTTTGGGGACCACAGTTTCTAAGCTGCATATTGGAGAAGGGCAAAGGAGAAGGTATAGTAAAAAATAATCTATGGGGAAAATGGTTTCTGTGGCGAATAATCTCCAAGTAAAAGCTTAAAGTTATGATTATGTTTTGGATGGAGAAGGCAGACTGTAGAGGAGATGTGACTCTCTTTCAACTCTGTTTAGCTAAATAGCAGAAGACAACCCACAAGGGTGCAGCACACTGTGCAATGCCATGGTTTGGTACAACTGTGGTTGGTGGCTGGGCCACACCACACATGACTGAGCCCCAAAGAAGCAAATGATGTTATAGACTAGAGGAAAAAATGATCTCCAACCTGTGAGCCACGTGTCACCAAAACTCCCAGAAACTGGGCAACTAAATAGCCAATTTCCAAGGTTGCCTTTCTGTTCCCCAATGGCTCTATTCTGACCCTTTGTGTTTCCTGCTGCCCTCCAAAAATGGAAAAAAGGGCTCAGTCTTTTCAGCCCCACTCCTCCAGTTTTTTTTTTTTTCATGTCAGAAGCACCTACCAAGGCGCTTCTGTGTTGAAAGGATTTGCCAGTGACGTCACCATTGCCCGGGGGATGCCCGAGAGGGCTCCTTTCATGTCCCTGTTATTTTCCCACCAAAGTGGTACCTATTTATCGACTTGCATTTGCATGCTTTCGAACTGCTAGGTTAGCAGGAGCTGGGACAAGTTGATGGGAACTCACTCTGTCACGCGGCTCGTGCTTTCAGTTTTCGAACTGCCGAGCTGCCGACCTTAAGGGTCCTCTGACTCAGCGTCTTAACCACTGAGCCACCGCGGCCCCCACTCCTCCAGTGATAGGATCGCATCGCCCTCCATCTCATCTTTGTGGGCCAGAATCTTAGACCAGAATCCCAGATGTAATCCTGCAGCCAAAGAAGATTGCCTGCTTACAGCTTGGAGCCCTGTATGAATGAGCAATGCAATCTGCCTTGGGGAGATGGGTCACTTTGGACATGTCACTGCTCCACCTCAACCAAGCATCACGGTGTGATTGATCTGCTAGAGCTGGGTGCTCTGCTTCCAGCATCTCAGCAGCTTCCCCCATCCAAGGGGGCATTTCCCCATGAAGAAGCTAAGCCAGGCTCTTTTGACTTTATGGCCCTTCAGTCAAAGCCTTGATGAAGCCAAGTAAGATCTCACGGGCCTTCCTGTGAATTCAGACTCTAAACTGGCTGGGGAATTCTGGGAATTGATGTCCACACATCTTAAAGTTGTCAAGTTTGAAAAACACTCCTCTAAACCTTATTTAACCACGTCACCAACCTGGACCACAGCCTCCAGTACATACCCATCTTATGCTTTGATGTCAGTGAAACAACAACAACAAAGTTTTAATAGGCTTAAAATATTTTTCACGGTCCTCTCTTCCCTTTGGATTTACTGCAAAACCAAGTATTTCTATTAAAAGCAGACTTTCGTAATGTTGCAAGTCCCTCTTTCTACTTCAGTAACTGTCCCCAAGTGTGCTTTTTGTCTTTTTTCCTCTTTTTATGTGGAGGCTTTTCAGTATCCAGAAGAAGAGAACAGGAACAAGCTTCAGATTAGAATACACTGTCAGCTATATCCCCAAACTGGAGGCCCATCTGTCTGGTGCCACAGATCTGAAAGCCTACAGGACAAAGGGAAATATTTCTATAGGGATTACTTAAATCGGAACACTTTAGTTTTCTACGGGAAATTTTGGGCGGGGGGAGAGAAAAGAATCTTCAAAGGAATTGGCTTTGTGTGCCTGACAGCTTTAGAAGTAGGTACAAATTGGAATTCTGACTCAGGCATCAAATATGCTATACTGAGTGTTTTGCTTTGAAAGAACCACACAATGGATAGAGGGACAGAAATCCAGTTCTGTATCCAAGCGATACAAATCCCACTGGCTTTCTCTGGAAACAATTCAGAACAGGCAGTCCCACACTGTGTTTCCCTCTGTCTTAAAGTTATATTCATATAAATCAATTAAATCAAGGGTACACAGTTCTGGAATCTGAAAGCCACACTAGATTCATAAGTGGTGTGTAAGGGACTGTAAGTGGAGAAGCCCCTGTTTTCCAAGAACAGATTTATCAATGAAGAAAGAGTAAAGATGAGAAATTATATCTATCTATCATCTATCTATCATCTATCTATCTATCTATCATCTGTCTGTCTGTCTGTCTGTCTGTCTGTCTGTCTGTCTATCTATCTATCTATCTATCTATCTATCTATCTATCTATCTATCTATCTATCTATCTATCTATCTATCTATCATTATTCAGAGGGAAGGAGAGGATTAAGAAATAATAAGCCAAAACATTAAAGGCATAAGAATATAGCTAAATCCAGTTCATACCAACACCACACATAAACAACAGCTGGAGCTTTTATTGCACTGTCATAGACCGCATCTTGGCTTGTTTGACTGTAGCCTGTAGAACCCGCTGCCCCTCGCGATCTTGGCTATGAAGCCCAATTCCTTTTCTTCCTTAGACGGCTTCAGTAGTGGAGATGCCAGTGGGGAAAAAGGAAATACTAATTACATCCCTGCAATTTTCTTGGCCAAGGGGTTCAATTTATTATTGATTTACTTGTTGAGATTTTTAAACCACTCAGTAACTGTCAGGCCTTCAAAGCTGACCAGATTAGGAAATGCAAGCTAATACTACTTTTATTATAAGTTTGCAATAACCGAATCTTGCAAGTCTGAATGTCCTCCCTCCCTCCCTTTAATCTAGGGAGGATCTTGCCTTGTATGAGATGCTTACTTGGATTACAGTTCTGCCCCAAACTCAGATTTCTTTTATCTGATTGTTGTCTTGGTAGTGGCTCTTCCTCCTGTCCATCAGGATTTTTTCTTCTGCCCATTACAATAACTGAAGCATCCCAGGAAGTTTACCATAAAACTGTCTGTCTGTCTGTCTATCTCCATCCATCCATCCATCCACCCACCCACACACGTAAACCCATGCAATTTGTATAAAAACATGTATATATTTTAAAAAATACAAGAAAATACCATATAACCTAGGAAGTAGCAAGGTGGTCATTCAAAATCCCAAACAATACAAACTGAAATGCAGTTTAAACCCTGGGAATATAGAAAGACCTTCACCTGGAACAAAATGATGCTAATGTAGATCCCAGTTGAGACTCTCTGGGGAGGGAATTCCATAGAAGCTCTTTTACTTGTAGGAGGCCCACCTCCCCTCCTTTGGGAGGAGGACCTGGAGAAGGGCCTCAGTACAGAAGTAGTTTGCAACTTTCTTCTTCTTCTTTTGTTTGCTTGTTTGTCTGTTTGCTTCCTGATGGTCTCCCATCCATATTCTAACCCAGCCTGGCCTCAGTGAGCTTTTCAATATCAGGCAAGATCAACTAGGGTATGCTATCTCATTGCCAATAGAGAAGAAAATCCATATTGGAAAAAATATGCATACAATGGATTGCACAATGATCAAATGATACCCATATATTTTAAATGTGACTTGGCTCCTTTTTATGATAACCCATTTAATACTAAGAGATAGGGCTGTGCAGAGCTATCAGCCTCAGAGCGAAGAGAGTTCTCTTTAAGGATTTAATTCCTGTAATTTTTGTCGATCTCTCCAAATGTGCTTTTTTTGCCTGTTTCACACTCCTAATATATTTGTCTTCATTATCTTGGAGTAAGTACATGGGGGGCGGAGAGGGAGATGTCTTTTTAGCTTCCTAGTCCAGCCTACAGCTCTGAGACTTCAGATTTCCCATCCAAGTATTAATCAGGTCTAACCCTGCTTGATTTGGGGGAAAATCAGCCAAATTTGATGAGATGTTAACACTGGCTGGGACTTCATTGGAAACGGATCCAACCAAATTTTCAGCCGGAGAGAATATAAATGATCTCAAACATCCATACCTCCCTAATTCACCGCAGATTCTGGAAGATGCTGTTTTTCCCTAGATGTCCATGAACCACCCTGGTACAATCTGTCCAGCATTTGTCAATTCGGTGGGAGTTTAATGCTGTAGATAAACTGACCCCGCATCACTATAAACATACACAATCAATCGAGTTGCTGCTGTTTGACTGTAAGTCACTTTGCTAGGTTTTTTTTTTAATGGCCAGGATATTTTGAAATTCATGGTGTTGGCAGCTCACTCAGTAAGAAACTGCTGACAGGTCCCTAAAGGCTGGCTTAGCTGCTGACAATTTATTATGATGCTCGTTCCGTGTCAAAGGAAGTAAGCAGGGCTGTTTTCTTTTCAATATCAGCACCTCTACTTTCAAAATTCAGTGTAGTAGACAATATATGGCACAAAAGTAGATCCCTAGGGATGTTCCCTCTCTGTGCCCCCCCGCCTTTTGTTTGGTAAAAGAGGAAGATACTAGTTCTTAAAATTGGCTACAGAAATAGCCCAGGAAGAGCAGAAACTGAGCTGAGATACTGCACTGAGGAAAGCAAATTGGAACTGATGTTTTAGACCAGTGTTTCTCAAACTCAGCAACTTTAAGATATGTGGACTTCAACTCCCAGAATTCTTCAGCCAGCATGCTGACCAGGGAATTCTGGGAGTTGAAGTCCACACACCTTAAAGTTGCTAAGGTTGAGAAACACTGGTCCAGAGGGTTAAAAGATTTTGAAGATGTTGTCTGAGCAACATTTTAAAGTAAGTGCATTCAAATGCACTGGCTGAAATCCATTTGGGGGACCAATTCAAAGTTTTGGTGCAGATTTTTTAAAACCCTGAATGATTTAGGATTACAGTAGCTCAAGGAACATCTCCATTGTGTACTTGACCAGACATTTTGGTCCTCTTCAGAGGCCTTGTTTTGGATTTCCCAAGGTGAAATGAGGTTGTTGCTTAAAGGTAGGTGGGGGTACTCATGTAAGGAGTCCCACTTGGGGAATGGCCTCCCCAGAGAAGCCCACCTGGTGCCCGCAAAAGTATTTTTCCAGTTCCAAGCAACAACATCCCTTTTCTCCCGGGTGTGGCTTTCATACTTCCATACTCAGTTTGAAAAATGCAGTTTCATGTTTTGTATTTTATTTTTCCCTTGTACTATTTATTCATTGCCTTTGGTATTTGGGAACTCCAGTGTTTGGGTTTTCTGGGGCAGATGAGCAGAAACCCTTCCCCATCCTAAGAGGTTCTGCTGGACAATGCCTTGAAGAGGCAGTGGAGGCCACAAAAGTGAGCCTTCTTCACGGCCTTCACCACCATGCAGAAAGGGTGATTATGTGCATAAGGGAATGTTCGGTCAGCCCTCTGGTGACCCTTAAGATCATTTGTGCTTTAGCTATCTTCTGGCCTGTTTCTTGTCAGTGCCCCATTCTGGTTCCCCATCCCTTAGGTCTACAGTGGCATTGAGTGGGTCACTGGCTCTGGCTTGAGGAAATTTCCCCTTCAGATTCCACAAACCTTTGGAGGTGGGACTATCTTAATGATTCCCCCACCTTGCAGTAGTGGGGGCTTGATGCCATGAAACCAAACTTCAGCAGAAGGTGGTCTGACCACGACTGACGGGTAACTATTATTGCTTCCCCAACATCCAGGCCGCTTCCCTTTGAAGCTGAGGCACAAACTAAATTGAGGGGGTGCCTTGCTGGATAGGTTGGTCCATTAACAGTTTGAAATAGACCTGTGACAACTGTGGAGATCATAAAATCCTGAGCTGGACCTGCTGTGGCAATCTCAGCATGGATTTTGAAGTCACCAAGGCTACCATCCAAAGATTTTGGATTTTCTACGGGGAGGTGGGCGGTGGCAAAATTTGATGAATGAATGAATGAATGAATGAATAAATAAATACATTTCCCAACACATCTGAACCCACCTCTCCCAGTTCAGTCAGAGAAACTCTTCAGCAGTGAGGGAAGGAGATAAAGAGTGTCCCCCAGTGCCAGACACAGGGCCTTTTGGCCTCCTCAAGTTGGTGAGAGCATTTTTTTTTGTTTGTGAGCAAGATGGCGTTCCTATGGACCATGGAAATGCCCTTCCCTGATCCCATAGCCTGGGTTTATTCTGTACTGAGAAACCAAGTGGGCTCAGCTCAGTTCTACATCATGCAGGTCGCTATCCAGGTCTTAGTAAGACATGTCAGGTCAACATTCTATAGAATACTGTGGAGAACTATCCACCCAACATACATTTTATGTATGTATGTATGTATGCATGTATGCATTTATTTATTTATTACTGTATATTTCAAATTTCGTCACTGCCCCTCTCACTTGAGCGTGACTCTGGGAGGTTTTGAATACATGGTACGAATTCAATGCTAGTGATCCAACCATCCTCCTAACTCAGCTCTTACCCACACAGGGCTGAACTTAGTACTTCCCCACCCCTGGGGAAACTCCTAGTTCTCACCTGGGAGTACTCACAAACAGCCCATGCCTGTCCTTTAGGGCAACTGCATGACAACACCAAAATCCACTGAGCAATCTCATGAGATGAAAATCATGAATTTTTTTCAGGTATCATGGGAGAATGACTAAATCTTGTGAGATTCAGTAATCTCACCAGTTGTCAGCTGTTTAAATGTTTTTCATTTAGGGGAGTGTATGTGGTATTTTAGAATGCAAGGGGGTCCTGAAGAATGCCATATTGCTTATCTATCATCTATCATCATCTATCATCTATCATCATCTATTATCTATCCACTACAAAAACTCCTGTTCGTCTGTTTGTAACCTTCAGTTGGGCGAAATGGTACATCATAGGGCAACAAGTTTTGAAACAAGGTACTTCAAATGGGCTAACTTACAGAATGAGTCCAGAATCCAGACCCATTACTCCCATGGAATTGAAATTTCAGCACTAAAATTACCACTTCAGCACTGCCATGCTGCTGTGCCACCACAGACAGCTGCAGTCACGTGATCATCATTTCCAATGCTCCCTGCCAGCTTTGCACAAGGAAAATCAATGGGGAAGCCAGCAGGAATTTGGAAGTCACTCCCGCTCCCAGTGCTTTTTTTGCCTGCCTGTGATCCTTCTGTTTCTCTGTTTAGGTAAGGAAATATCTCTGAAAGGATGACCCAGCAGGTCACAGGTTGTCTAGTCCCTGATAAAACCATGTGAAACACCCCAGAAATCCTCAAAGATGATACAGGAGTAATGCTCTTTAAGTATCCATGTCCTAAGATGTTTACAACTTCATATAACAAAACTAGCACCTTGAATTAGGCTCAGTGACCAATAAACAGCCCATTTTTGACTGACGCTATCTCATGACCACTTAATCCTCATAGCTCTATCTGCCCCAGTGGCTATCTCTGGACTGTCTTCAAGGGCAGCCTCACATGGAACACATTACAGTAGTCTAACTGGGGTGGGGGGATGGGGGGGAGGATTCGCAGAATGCTCTGAATATATTTTCCTAACAATGTAGTTGCTATTTTAGTGTGAATGCAGCCCCATCCAGAGAGGGATGCTCCCCTAATTTCCAAGACTGAGGAACTGTCAATTCTCATACCTCCAATTTGCTAAGATTCAATTTCAATTGACTGCCCATTCATCCTACTAATTTCTGCCTCCTAATAAGACTTTTCTATGTACCTGAAAAAACATAATAATAATGCAGCCACAGGACAGAATGAATACATCTAAAACCCATGCAGAGAAAAAAGAGGCTGAACAGGGTGTGAGTTTTGTGTGTGTGTGTTTGTGTGTTCCTGTGTGTGTTTTGTGGGAGGGAGAGGTTGGGTTGATGCAATTTCCATGGTTTATTGATTTTTAATGTGTTTATTTCTTTATGCTTTTATGTGGATTAATCCCTCGACTCCAGAGCAAACAGAAACATAAAATTAAATGTATTAAAACTAAGCACACACATACACACACACACAATTATTGGAGTAGAGTGAGCTCTCCCAGGCTTTATTTGCCCAAGCTTAGAATAAGTTGAACCATTTCCCTAAAGTGCTGAGAAACAATACAGATTCTTGCAGGTCAGTCTGAACTGGCTTGGCATTGGAGAGCTCATCTCACAAGTCTTTCCAAATCTATTTACAGGTAGTCCTCACTTAATGACCATAATTGGGACCAGCAACTGTTGCTAAGTGACACAGTCTTTAAGTGAAACATCACATGACCGCCTCTGAGTTACAATGGCAGTTCTGCTGTGGTCGTTAAGCAAATCCTGCATAGTCATTAAGCACAACATCACGTGACCATGACTTGTGACTTCCTGCCGGCTTCCCCTTTGCTTGTCGGAAGCCGTCTGGGAAGGTCACAAATGGTGATCATGTGACCATTGGATGCTGCAACCGTTGTTAATGCATGCCAGTTGCCAAGCACCCAAATCACAATCACGTGACTGTGGGGATGCTGTGACCATCTAAGTTCGAGGTCTGGTCGTAAACCTACTTTTCCAGCACCTTTGTAAGTTTGAATGGCTGCTAAACAGGGCAGTCGTTAACCGAGAACTACCTGTATTTATTTATTTATTTATTCATTCATTCATTCATTCGATTTCTACGGCCCCCCATCTTGCATACTTGACTCTGGGTGGTGAACAACTCTAAAATAAATAAAAATTACTAATTTTTACCATTACTAAAATGAAGTTAAAAAAATAAAACAGACAAAAAGTAAAAACACACAGTGGCTGGAGAATCATACAAAGCTTTTAATATAGCCATGCAACAGGCTCTGTTCCATACTTGGGGTCCACAGAAGCAGGTCTTCTGGAAGCTGCCCACAGGGTAGGGGCCAGCCTAATCTCAGGAGGGATGATGTTCCCGAGGGCAGATGCCATGGCAGAAAAGGTTCTTCTTCGAGGCCTGTCAGCTGACACCTTAGCTGACGGTACCCACAACATGCCTCCCTCTCCTGCCGGTTCAGATTGGAGGAGTAGAAACAGCTGGGAAGAGATGGTCCCATAAGTAACCCAGCCCCAAGCCACACAGGGCTTTAAAGGTGACTAGCAGCACCTTTAGAAGTGATTCTTGTGATAGCTGGGGTAGCTGGACCTACAGACCCAGGTGAGAGAGCAGTGCTTTGCCCCGATGAGGCGCAGTGATGCTGTTGCTTGCTTTGGATGTCTCTTCCTGCAGAGATGTCTCTGCACATCAAAATGTGTGTGGAAGGAGGGCCTTCCCGAAGCAGCTTCAAAGGAGAGCGTTTCTTGGTAGCACCTTTGAAGCACATCACCTCTTGGAATCTCTGCCTTGGAACTGAATGTAATTCCAAGATCGGCCTTAGCGTTTCCCCAAAGTTTTCCTCGCTTGCAAAAAAAAGGCTTCTGTTTTTCTACCTTATGCTCAGGGTGCTTCAGAGCAACTTTCAAATTTCTCTTAGTGGTGTTTTGGAGATGACTTCACTGTGTGTGGAGGTGGTGGGGGGGCAACTGCTGGGGCTGGTCCTTTCCTGTTACATGTCTCCATGTCAGCCTGAAGCCTCCCTGGCTGCTCATGCTTCCCAATCTTTTTTTTTTTTATGGCAGAAGTTGAACATTAATGGCGATGGGGGAAGCCAAGGAGGCTGCGGATGGTTGGAGGGATGATTGTACAATAAATGGAGGCTGTACATGCATATCCGTGCTGATTTCCTAACTAAGTGTAAGAAGATCTACTCCTCCCATGAGCATTTCACCAACATTCTTTGAAAAACAGTTTCTCTTTCAGCAAACTGAATGAGGACTGGTGGAATGAACTGCAAGGGAATAATTCCGATTGGCACTCATAGAATCTGCTTCATTTCCTCACTTCTTTACCTGTGTGCTACTTTTCCTCTTAATGTCCGTTTTCCCACATGTTCTGACCATTCAATCTTAGGCTACAAGTAGAAATGTGCAGCCTACTAGCTCCCTACAACTATACACCCTTATTCTTCCTTATATTTCCCTTTTCTCTTTATTCCATTCCAATATTCCTTTCCTCCTCCTTTGTCCTGTGTTTCCCCATAGTTACAGATACTCCTCGACTTACAACTATTTGTTTAGCAACCATTCAAAGTTACGACAGTGCTGAAAAAGTGACTTACAACCAGTCCTCACACTTAAGACCATCACAGCATCCCTGTGGTCACATGATCAATATTGAGGTGCTTTGCAACCGGCATGTATTTACAACTGTTGCAGTGTCCTGGGGTCATGTGATCACCATTTGCAACCTTCCTAGCTGGCTTCTGACAAGCAAAGTCAATGGGGGAAGCCGGATTTGCTTAATGACCACGTGATTCACTTAATGACACCCAAAAGTGGTAAGATTGGGTGTGACTCAGTTAATGACTGCCTCGCTTAGTGATGGAAATTCTGGTCCCAACTATGGTTGTAAGTCGAAGACTAACTATACTAATCCAGGATTAGTAGACAATTTTAATTCCATAGCTGGTTTTAGCCTTACCCATCTCTAGCTCTGGCTCCACCCACAGCTAACATGCACCTATCAAGAGTTTACAAAGAGGAAAAGTGCCCTCAACTGACAAGCCATCCTAGAATGAGCCACTGTTTGGCACTCAGAACTGACTTATATGCACATGTCAAGAGAAAGGCAGGGTATGAATCAGAGGTTTTCAGGCCCTGAGTTTGGTCACAAAATCTCATGTGATTCTTCTCCACATCCCATAAGATCACTAAATTTCATAAAACTCCCCCAAACTCTTGGAAGCTGTCATGCAAAGAAGCTGAAATTTTATAAGATCTTTGTAGGACCATCTGTCTTCATCAGAATCAGACTGCACAGTGGAGCAATCTGCTAACAGAAATGGTGGGTTTTCCATCTCTGGACGTTTTAATAAGAGGATGGACAGCCCCTTCTGAAGGATGGTTTAATTAGTTTTCCTGAACACTGCAGAGGGTTGGACTAGATAATTGTTGTGGTCTCCTCCAACTTCACAGTTTGGTGGTTCTGTAATTCTGTGGTTCTATGATTATCCCAAGGGGGGCTACTCTGGGTCCCCACCCCACATGAAGCAAAGGAGGTGGGAGCCCAGACGTTTGCCTTCCTTGTGGTGGCCCTCATATTATGGAATACAGGGAGCCATCACCTTGCTTGCATTTAGCAAAGCTGTGAAGACTATCTTATTCCAATGGGGTTTTGGTGCATATGATGGACCTTGGTTGGATAGGTTGAAAAAGGTTGTATTATGCTGCACTGTGATGTTTTTATTTTTCTCTTAGGTAAAGTGCCTTGAGTTGTTACAAGTAGGGCAGTATAAACATTAGGTTATAAATAAATAACTTTAGGAAGAGGCTGGTTTCACCAATAAGGCATACTTTGACTCTCTGAGGTGCCAAGCCATTGATTCCTAATCTAACGATTCTAAGTTTTAAAAATAAAGGCAGTGTTTCTTTTGGGGGCCAGTACTTGGCATCTTCTATTAGCCAGCAGCCCAAGGAGAGAAAATTCTTGCCCTTCTCCTCTAGAAGTCTACTTTCCCCTCACCACTGCAATTCAGTACGTTTTGAGAAATTTCAAGCCTGTCTTATTAATCAGCAGTTCGGCAAAACCTCTTGAGTCTTCCTGCTTCCCCGTGTATAATTGGTCTTATATAAATGGAAATATGTTATTTCATCTCATTGCGAAAAAAACGAGAAAACAAATAATCGTTTCTCCTCAAGAAATATAGGCCTTTTTTCCCCCTGTGCGGACTGTGCATTGATTTCCAGTGTTCCCATCTATTTTCGGAACCTTCAAGGAACAGCTATTACTGCTCAATTACTTTGCTTCATTAACTGAGTAAGAACTCGTATAAATATTACAAGTCTCTGGTTAAAAGAAGAAAAAGAGAAGGGGAAACAAAAGAGAGAGGAACTGAGATGAAGAGCGGATGGATAATTAGGGATGAGCAAATTCCCTTGTTTAATTCCTTGATGCCTTGCCCTGCATTCTACTGCTCCAGAATTCCAATTTTTAATTTGGTAATGCTTGAGGAATTTGATATTTGAAAAATCTCATGTGGTATTGGCATCAAGGTCCAAATTACCTTAATTTAAATCTCTGTATTCCAGCTGCAAGTGGGACGCGGTGGCGCTGCGGGTTAAACCGCTGAGCTGCTGAGCTTGCTGATCGGAAGGTCGGCAGTTCAAATCCGCGTGACGGGGTGAGCTCCCGTTGCTAGTTCCAGCTCCTGCCAACCTGGCAGTTCGAAAACATGCAAATGTGAGTAGATTAATAGGTACCGCTTCGGCGGGCAGGTAACAGCGTTCCATGTAGTCATGCCAGCCACATGACCACGGAAGTGTCTACGGACAAACGCCGGCTCTTCGGCCTTGAAACGGAGATGAGCACCGCCCCCTAGAGTCGGACACGACTGGACTTAATGTCAAGGGAAACCTTTACCTTTACCTTATTCCAGCTGCAATGCATTTCACATGGGGCAGCCTTTAAAAATAATTTGGAAATTACAGTTGGTCCAGAACACAGCGCCCTGGGTGTTAATGGGCTCCTGATGGTGAGAACAAGTAACACCAATATTACGAGTTTTGTATTGGTTACCAATTCAGTTTTGGGGACAATTTAAAGTGGTGATTTTAACCTTTCAAGTATTGTATGGTTTGGCACCTGGATGCCTACTGGACTGCCTCCTCCAAGCTTTATCAGCCTGACATGCTGGCTGGGGAATTCTGGGAGTTGAAGTCCACACATCTTCAACTTGCCAAGGTTGAGAAACACTATAATAGAGCATCGAGGGAAAAACCCCTCACAGTCCCACAGTTCTGGGAGGTGAGAGGAGCCAAGGCCACCAGGTGCTGCTTTTCAGTGGCAAACACTGGTGTTGTGGAACTGTTTTCCTGCAACAGTCTTGCCCCTTCCTTGATGGCTTTCAGAAAGTTATTAAAAGCAGTTTTTCAGAGAGAGTTCCAGTGATTTTCACTTACTACACCATCTATTACTTTTATATATATATTTTTATTCTTACAGTTACAGGGTATGTGGTTGTGAATTTATTATTTTTTTTAATGCTGTTTGTGTTTTAATCCTACTGTGGATACTTTTTGTCAGCCCTCCGAGGTAGTTCAGATGGGAAACCAAAACCATGAGTACTAATACTATCTTTATTGTAAGGTAACAGTAACAGAATCTTGCAAGTATGAAAGCATTTCTCCATTCCCTTGCCTTTACTTTCCAGAGAACCAGGGAGAGTCCCTTCTGAGACGCTTTCTCCACCTTCATTCCTTTTGTGGGCTACCTCTTGTCTGGCCATCTCAGCCCTCTGAGTCTGGCACAAGAACTACTTTAATTTCCAGAAGGAACTTTATTGCTACTAAGGCAATGTAGCAGAAACTTGAAAGTCTGCCAAAGCAATTCTCCAGATCAACTTATACCTAGCGTAATTAAGGCAATGTTTCTCTGAGCCTCATTCTCATGCTTCCCCACTTCCCTGGACTGAATGGTTTCTGACATGGTCTTCCTCCCTCTTCCATGTTCCCAGGCTTTGCTAGACATTCCATCACAAGTGGAGTCAGGACCCAAAGTGGGCGGAACTGGAGCCAAAATGGAAAGGCGCTTGAAATAACACTGAAATGAATTATCTGATTTTCAATAATGTGTGGGTACCCAGGCAACCATCTGTTAGCTTTATCCCTGTGCTAAGGGATAAAGGGATAAATGCACAGCATAAATACACATTCAACTACATTCAGCTATGCATTTTGACAAGTATTCAACAGTTAAGGTTGTCTTTTGAGAGACATTCTGTACGTAAATACTGATTTAAAGCATTTATTTTCAGAGAAGTCTGTATCATTACAGAAATGGGCAACAGCATTTGCAGAGGGAGGGGGATGGACTGTCGCGATGCTCTCACACTTCCAAAAGGAGCAAGGCTGACAACTCAATGCCCCATCCACCGTCTTGCCAATGTTGACCCCCTCCCCGATGAACGCTGCTGGAACTGAAATTGGAATGGACATTTACAGATATGGAAAAGGCAAACTATTAGTAGAAACACAAATCAAAGATAGACAAACTTGCTTACTTCTAGCTTAACGTGTGCTGTCGAAAATACTGAAACACCCCAGTATAATCCCCTTTCTCAGTGAATCAGAGTGGATGTAAACCCAGTACATTTTAGCCTGTCCCCAGCATGGACCCTAAGTCTGATCCCGCCCCCCAAGGAGATGCTCCACCCACACCTTGTCATTCAGCATAGCAAGCCAACTTTACCTACAGGAGCTGTGAATTGGGGCAGTTTTCTGCTATCAGCCTTCAGTCTGATCTTTTTTGCCCTCAAGCCCAGCAAAGGAAAGGGATGGACTGAGTTTACTGTCACTAGCAGTAGCTGCTGGGCCCACAGATACAGAGCCTCCAGTACCAGATCGGACCCTGTTGAATACTGACTCCTATGATAAAGAAAAACAACCACCACAACTTAGGGAGAGGAAAGCTGAATTTTATAATAACCGTGTATATATGGGAAGCATTGACAATATCATTCCAGCCCCAGAAACAAACTGACTGTCTAAATTTTCATCTTCTACTCAACCATCCCATCCAGAACATTTTGTCTTGGAGAGACCTACCATACAGATTGTAACTTGGAATGTAGCTGGTTGGAAAGAGTACGTTGACAGTGATTTGGTGAGATTCCTTCCTGAGTTTGAGATATTAGCTTTAGAAGAAACCTGGTTAGCAGGAAGGAGGACCCAGTACAACTCCCTGGTTTTCAATGTTTTTAAATTCAATAATTTTAAAGAAATTAAAGGATAAAGAGTGAGCCTCAGGGGGCTTATGCATTCTTACTAAGGAAGAACTGCAACGGCAGGGTGAGAAATTATATGATGAAGATAATCTGCCTCATATACTGGCCATGAAGTTCAGATAGCAAGATTTTGAGCTTATACTGGTAAATGTTTATATTCCCCAAATACATTCTCTTACTACAATTCTGACTGCTGGATTTGTATAGAAAGAATATTGGAAGAAATCGTTACTTTGCATACCGAACCCATAATTATTTTACTTGGTGATTTTAATGCTAGACTAGGCCAATCTCTTTAGAGATTTTGCTTGATAGAGTAGACTTCCAAATGATTTTTTTGATAATCATCCCCATATTGGTCTTCAAGAGATCACAGAAGTAATACTGCTGGTCTATACTTGGTATCACTGATTATTAAATGTAACCTTCAAATTCTGGGAAGCCAGGAAAATCACCACGTATACCCATACACCTTCCACTCAGGCCACTCGAGCTCTGTGTTAAATCTCATCCGTGCATCAAAAAGTAAAGCTGACCTCTTTTCAGAGGTCATTGTCTATCAAGAGGAGAAAGATCATCAGCCAGTGAGTGTGAAATTCCCAGGCTGTTCAGACTTAAGTTCATATAACATGGCTGATATAAAGTCAAAATAAAAGCTTAATATGGTCTGAAATAGTTACCAAGGCAATACTGAATACCCTCAAATCACAGAATGCTGTCACTTGGGCCTTAACAATCTGGTCACCCACAGTGGACTCGCAGTCAGTCTCCAGGGCATTCACAAACTAGGACTTCAACCCACATGTTGAAGAAACTCCTAATAACCAAATCTTGCTCCAAAAGTTTTTTAATTTTTTAATTTTTAATTATTTTCTATCCCACCTTTATTATTTTTATAAATAACTCAAGGTGGGGAACATACCTAATACTCCTTCCTCCTCCTGTTTTCCCCACAACAACCCTGTGAGGTGAGTTGGGCTGAGAGAGAGGGACTGGCCCAAGGTCACCCAGCCAGTTTTCATGCCTAAGGCAGGACTAGAACTCTCCTAACACGCCTGACTGGCTCTTGGGCTGAGAGAAGGGACTGGCCCAAGGTCACCCAGCCGGCTTTCGTGCCTAAGGCAGGACTAGAACTCTCCTAACACGCCTGACTGGCTCTTGGGCTGAGAGAGAGGGACTGGTCCAAGGTCACCCAGCCGGCTTTCATGCCTAAGGCAGGACTAGAACTCTCCTAACACGCCTGACTGGCTCTTGGGCTGAGAGAGAGGGACTGGCCCAAGGCCACCCAGCTGGCTTTTGTGCCTAAGGCAGGACTAGAACTCTCCTAACACGCCTGACTGGCTCTTGGGCTGAGAGAGAGGGACTGGCCCAAGGTCACCCAGCCGGCTTTCGTGCCTAAGGCAGGACTAGAACTCTCCTAACACGCCTGACTGGCTCTTGGGCTGAGAGAGAGGGACTGGCCCAAGGTCACCCAGCCGGCTTTCGTGCCTAAGGCAGGACTAGAACTCTCCTAACACGCCTGACTGGCTCTTGGGCTGAGAGAAGGGACTGGCCCAAGGTCACCCAGCCGGCTTTTGTGCCTAAGGCAGGACTAGAACTCTCCTAACACGCCTGACTGGCTCTTGGGCTGAGAGAGAGGGACTGGCCCAAGGTCACCCAGCCGGCTTTCGTGCCTAAGGCAGGACTAGAACTCTCCTAACACGCCTGACTGGCTCTTGGGCTGAGAGAAGGGACTGGCCCAAGGTCACCCAGCTGGCTTTCGTGCCTAAGGCAGGACTAGAACTCTCCTAACACGCCTGACTGGCTCTTGGGCTGAGAGAAGGGACTGGCCCAAGGTCACCCAGCCGGCTTTTGTGCCTAAGGCAGGACTAGAACTCTCCTAACACGCCTGACTGGCTCTTGGGCTGAGAGAGAGGGATTGGCCCAAGGCCACCCAGCTGGCTTTCATGCCTAAGGCGGGACTAGAACTCACAACCTCCTGGTTTCTAGCCTGTTGCCTTAACCACTAGACCAAACTGATAGATCTCCCTGGTTTGACAATGAATGTTGTTAGATGAAAAAGAAATTCAGGGCAGCTGTGAGATTTGTTCAGAGGCATCCCTCTGTACATATTCAAGCTAAGATGCTGTCTCTAAGAAGAGAATATTAGAAACTTGTCAAATCAAAGAAAAAGGTTATGCTGCTTCAATTTGGTTAGGACTTGAGCTGTCAGCAAAAAGTCATAATTTGGCTATATTTTGGCACTCTGTAGCTGGAATCCTGGAAGAATGGAGATTCGCATTCAATATATCAGTCTCTGCTGAGGGTTGGGAAAACTATTATCATCACTTGTTCGCCTTCTTGGAACCTGTTGAGAAACAGTTCCTAAGTACAGATAGTGCTCGACTTACGACCATTCATTTAGCGACCAAAATTACAGTGGTGCTGAAAAAAGTGACTTATGACTGCTGTACAGCTAAACAATGAATTTTCTGGTCCCTATTGTGCTTGTAAGTTGAGGACTACCTGTAGTGATTTACCACCTACTGAAGCCTCATCCTTTTTGGCCACTAGTCTCAGAAAATGAGATCAAATCTATCGTAAAAGACTTGGAGAGCAATGAAGCCCCTGGTGAGGACTTTCTACTGGCCAAGCTATTAAAAAAACACCCCGACTGGTGGGTCCCTCTCTTGGCAGGTTTATTCACACATATAAATAATACTGACCATATCCCAGTTGGGTCAAAGATGGCAATTGTAGTTCCTATATACAAAAAAAAAAAAAAAAAGAAATAAAAAGGACCCTAGCAATTATAGGCCTGTTAGTCTAATAGATATTGTGGCTAAAACATCTGCCAGGCTCCTCTTGAGTAGAGTTGGGAGCTGGGTAGATGAAAAGTGCATTCTCGCAGAAGAACAAGCTGGCTTCAGACCGAGTCAATCCACTATCGACGATTGCTTTGTCTTGAACCATCTAATTACAAAATATGTCCGTAAGGGGAAACAACTCTTTGCTGCCTTTATAGACCTTAGGGCCGCATTTGACACAGAAAACAGAGGAATATTATGGAGGAAAATGACTGTCCTCAGGCTGCTGGCCCTGATCAAAGCCCTTTACACAAACACTTGCTTGAGAGTGCCGTCTGGGGTTAATGGAGCCATGAAAAGTAGGATCGATACTCACAAAGGGGTAAGACAAGGGTGGGTACTTGCACCACTGCTTTTCAATCTATACATTATCGACTTCCCAGGACTGATCAAGGATCCTGAAGTACACATGCCTAAGGCACTCAACACACATCGCGACACCTTGCTATAGGCTGACGATACGGTTTTACTATCATATTTGCAAGCTGGTTGCATAGGTTGTGAAGAAGATTTGGCTTCTACTGTCATAACAATTCTCCGATTATGAATAAACCAAAGTAAAAAAATCATGGTTTTTGGAAAACGACATCACAGCCATAGATGGCTATCAGATGGTGAGCCAATTAGTGCAAGGTAACACTTTTCCTTATCTAGGGGTAGTCTTCTTCGAGACTGGATCTTGGCTCCATCATCATCAAAGATGCTCGCTCAGAGCGAGGGCCTGTGTGAATTTACTGCTCAGGTTAATAAATCACAGCTCTCCAGGTTCCTTAGCCCCAATTATTAAAGTATACAAGGCCAAGGTTACCCCCACGCTCTTATATGGAGCTGAAGTCTGGGGCTTAAAACACATCCCGTTATTAGAACAAACACAATCACAGCATCTGAGAAATATCTTGGGTGTGGATAAAAGGACCTCAGCTGCTGCAGCTGGAGCCAAATTGGGAATTCATACAATTCGTTCTTTGTCTAAATCAGGGCATACAGCTATTGGCGCAAAATCAATGCTGTGGAAACTGACAGACTCCCCAAACCGTGCTGTTAAAACAGACAAGATCTCAATTACACATTTCCTGGATTGTACAACTAACAAATTATATCAGGACCTGTGGTCTCCCTGTTTCTTGCCCAACTGTCTCTGGAAAACAGGTTAAAAAGATTGCTTCAGAAAGAATTTTCAGAGCTCAGAGAGTAAGGCTGGCACGTTGAAATGGATGAGCCACTATAAATGTACCTTCCAAATTGCCAAGTATTTAAACACAGAAATGCCAACATCTTAGGGGGGGGGGGGTATTTACTTGGGCAAGATTTGAGCAGCTGGACACAATGGTTAAATATGGAAGGTTTAACCGAGTCCCTTATAATGAACGCACTTGTATTTGCAAAGCCCCGGAGACAAAAGACATAACACATATTATTTAAATATCAATTGTCTAAGAAAGAGAGAGATCAGTAGCTGAGAATTGCATATGTGGATCTGATTGGGGAAATCGTAAGGGTGACATGGAAATATGATTTGCATTTTCCTTATTTCTTTTATTCTATTTTTAACATATGGTCTTATTACTGTTTTGTATTTTATATTTGGTATTCTAATATGGCCTAATGGCTAAGCAATAAAGTATTACTATCACATTTTTATTTATTTATTTTATTTTTCAAATTTAATTATAGTATAATTTTACTATAACAATACATTTTAGTGAAAGTGAGTAGATTCCAACAAACTAACATGGCTCGCTACTGACATCCACCCTGAAGCCCATTTTAATTATTATTATGGATTTCAATACTGCCTAAAGGAAAACAGCTATTTCCTCCAATGAGAACACTATTAACAAATTCAGATGGAGTTCGATTTGGTGAGCAGGCCTATTTCAGAATCCCTGTACCGTTAGTAGTGACAAAAAAGCTATGGATTTGTAAGAAAATAGATTTGCAAGCCTTCTCCCCACAAATAATGGTTTCTGGAATGGCAATGGTGAGCATCTGTCTTTCTTAGGTTAAAAATCCATATCCCCACCCAAAGCATTTGTGAGAGATGCATCTGAAAAAGAATGTGTGCTCCTTTCCAGCTGCATACAGAACAAAGATTGTCAAGTTGCCTAACAAACAGCAGATCTGGGACACTGGCATTCCAAAACCATTTTGGCAGAGAGTTTAGTATCCCACCCAGGTACACTACACACCGATCCTTGACACATATTGGGAAAAATGGCCAACAAAAATAAAGGAGGGTTTTTAAAAGCACTTTAAAAATGGAATTTGTGAAAAAAGAAACTTTGGTGGAGCAGAACACTGCCATCTGAACACAAGCAATAAAGCAAACTGGACTTATACTATCCTGGTTCTTCCTTGCGTTGTTACCATGAGATAAGTCCACCCGGATTCGAGATCATTTTGCTCAAGGCTCTTTTGAAAATGGATCGGCCTTGCCGCAAATGCACAGCGGAGTTCTTTTACAGTCACAGCAAATCCACAGCCCAACTCTTTCTCCCTCTGAGCCCTTTCTATCCTCAATGACTGTCATTTGTCCTAACTCTCTCAGATTCCTTGCAGCAAGCTTGCCAGCTTAGTCCAAGCAATTCAGAAGAAATGACAGGCAATTGCCGGACCATTTCCTGTAGGATAGCAGAACCATTTTCTGGGAGGGTGACAAGTTACAGTTTTTGGCAATCATTATCTGAATGCTATGCTTTAGCACGGATTTGACTCAACTTGCTTGCCATATTCATTTTGCCCTGTGAGGCAATTGCAGCGGAGATGGCTGAATGCATGCCCAAAAGGCTGTTTCAAAGACGGTGGTGGACAGTCTGTGAGCTGCCCGAGAGGGATCTGAGTTAGCTTTTCATTATCAGGGTTTGGACCTGCCCAGTGCTGGAATTTGGGGGCTCCTTGGAGGAAGAACAGAGAAAGTAGGACCTCCCACCAGGTTCTGTGATCCCAATGATTCTTGCAATGCCAGACTAAAGTCAAAGAAGCAAAGATCCACATCTTAGTTCCTTGGATCTACCCTTACTTCCTACAGGGTTGCAGAAATAGCGAATATGACATGCCAGCCTGATCTTCAGGGGCACTGATGAAATTCCTACCTTGCTACATATCACTCTTCTCAGATGGTGGTAGAAAATAATACGCAAGTACCAATAAGATCCACAAAACTGAACGTTTGGGAGCAATCAGGTTGCTTGGAGAAGCCAATGGCCTGAACAGTGTCACTGCTGAAGCAATCACTTCTTTAGAGCCTGAAACTCTAGTGAAAAAAGTCTTCTTAAGAGAAAAACACTCATGGACAGGGTGGGCAGAATATATAATAGGAGGAGAGATGCTGGGTCAGGCAAAAATTCTACTCAGCAGGCACTTAGCATCACATTCTCCCTTACTGCATCCAGCCAAACACACAGCATCAGAAAGAAGAAAAATAGTAGATATCTGAATCTGATTTTAATATGATTAGAGGCTTGAAAGAGTGCCACTCCAGGTATTACTTAAGCCAAATAAGAGATGCTTTAACATGGAGAAGGTCCAGTCTTTGGTATATCAAAAGCTCATGGGTAGATCCTTGAAGGGAGCTGCTAGAATTATGGAGCACTCCCGTGCAGAGGGCAGCTTCTTACTGGATCCCTTCAGATCCCAGTCTGAGTCTACCCCTTTCCCACTCCATTGGATCTTCCTAGAAGTAAAAGAGTATAGCAGAGTGTCTGCCCCAAATGCTAATTCTGGGTGCCCAAACACAGTTCGGGCTATGAAAATATACTGGAAGAGTTTCCTAATTCGGTAGGACTAGCTGCATGCCCCAAATTGTAAATCTGATTTGTTTCAAACAGAAAGAAGTTCTGTTCAAAGATTTTGGATTGGCTGCAATTTGGCAGAACAATATTCCCAGGGTGTCTGCACAGTAGAGTCAAAAAGTTAAAAGCCTTGATGTTGCAGCCAAAACTCCGCCTGTTTTTTAATGTGTGTTGCTCTATCGCACAGGGCTGCAACTGGGGGGGAGGGCACAAGCGGGGCATGTGTCCCAGGCGCTGTGCTGGGGGGGCACCAAAATGAGTGCTGGGACAGTGCCAAAATGGGTGCGGAATCCATGTTTGCCCTGGGTGACACAGAGCCTAGTTGTGGGCCTGCTATCGCATCTCTCTCTTTCTCTCTGTTATCTTTCTCTTTCTGTGTCTCCCTCCCTCCATCTCTCTCTCTCTCTATTGCATATGAGAAAGAGACAGAAAGAAAGGGGAGAGAAGACTGCAAACCCACGTTTTTCTTGAATACTGTTATTTTTTTCCCTCTTTCCCACAACTGGATATTAGCATCTTCACCCTGCTCAAGTAGTGAAAGAACATTCCAAGTGATAAACAATTGGTATTTTGTCGAGAAGAAGGCAGTGTTCTGCCAAAGAAATTATTTTTCACATCAGTTCCAGTGTCATCTTTGATTAATTTTCATATCGTGCTTCATTATGGCTCATCCTTCTCCTTCAGAGGTGTCCTTCAGTTGGGTTGTGAGGAAATGCAGGAAACAAAAAAATAAATGAATCTTACCCAGCTCTTCTCAGAAGAAAGGCCTCTGGAGGAGGAGGAGGTTGGGGGGGTGGGGGGAGAAGGTTTAACACTTAGCTGGCCAAACCTGGAGCAGAGATTTGCTAAGGTGGGCTGAGAGTGTTGAGGTCTTTCTCTGCAGTTTGTGACTGGAGCCAGATAATTAACATTACTATCATTATTATTATTGCAGTTTGCTTGACATGGAGCTGCTCCCCTGCTTTTATTTTTTTAATCCATTCAATTGTATCCAACTCTCAGAGACTGCCTGGACAAGTCTCTGCAGTTTCCTTGGCAAGGTTTTTCAGGGGCGGTTTGCCATTGCCTGTTTCCTAGGGCTGAAAGAGAGTGACTGGCCTGAGGTCGCCCAGCTGGCTTTGTGCCTCAGGCGGGACTAGAACTCATGGTCTCCTGGTTTCTAGCCTGGTGTCTTAACCACTACGCCAAACTGGCTTTTTATTATACGGTTGTAAATCTTGATGCGCTATATTATTCTGATACAATGGTTTTTATACAATATTAATTAAAATTATTGACATTCTATTGTTGAGATAACTTAGAGTATTGGAAATAAAGAAATGAGAAAGAGATATTTATCAACATTAATTACAATTTAGGGTATCGATATGACAAACATAAAAGTATTCGACTTTTTCATCCGACACGGGGCTGTTCTGAAGATCACGCAGGATGCAACTGATGCAAAATGCAGCAGCCTTTATGTTCTCTGGACAGTTTCAGTACTGCTCTGTAACATCGTGACTGTGGGAGCTGCATTGGTGACCAATATGTTTCCATCTACAAAGCTCTATATGGCCCAGGGCCTGTATAGACTGCACCTGCCTTTCCCATACAGATTCCCCAAGGTGAGGGCACAAGGAGTGCCAGCTAAAGATCCCCACCTAATGAGAGATATAACAGGAGCCCCCGCCCCCTGAGCATTCTCTATGGGGACTACTCTGAGATGAGGGCAGGTCCCTCCTCTTCTGGGCTGCCACAACTTCTAAACCAGCGTTTCTCAACCTTGGGAACTTTAAGATGGGTGGGCTTCAACTCCCAGAATTCCATGGCCAGCATACTTTCTTTGCACCAAAAGAGCTGATAGCCAGCACAATATTTTCCCAAATCCTCTCAACAACAATTTTGTAAGGTAGGCTAGACCACAGCAAGAATAGGTCAGCTGCAGCTCAACAGATGTGTTTTTCTAATGTGTGTAGCTTTTAGAGCCATCCCTCAAATTACAAACAATCCTAAATCCTTATTTTTGGTTTTGCTCCTAAACATAAACCCCTGGGTTCAGCGTCTTGTTATATCTCATATGTCTGGCATGGAATAATTTTCATTCAGTAAAAGAACAATATATACACTTCAAGACTGATATTTCACACCTCTTCATTAGATCATCTAGACTTTAAGATACGTGGACTTCAACTCCCAGAACTCCCCAGACGGCATGCCATAGCAACTTTAAGATGGGTGGACTTCCAATTCTGGGAGTTGAAGTCCACACATCTTCAAGCTGCCAAGGTTGAGAAACGCTGTCTTAAAGCATGCTGGCTTTACGTAATACAAGTCAGAAAATCAAAGAGAGGCGATGCAGGTGAGGAATAGGGAAGGAGTGAAACTGGGCTGAAAAAAAGGATCAACATTCATTGCTTAACCTTTTTAAAATTTGCATTTCAAAAAACTGACATGCTCGACTCACAGTTCTTTCTGTCTTTTTGCAAACCTTGCATGCCATAATTAAACACAACAGCCCCCATACCACTGTGTTCACTGCCCCATTCATCGATATGGCTCCCTCTTTTTGTAAATAAAAGCCCAGCTAGAAATGATGCTACAGGAATGGCATCCTCAGTGAAATTGGGCAGTCCAGGGGACCTTTCAAAGGGGACCATTGACTCACTGAACAAACAGACATGATGCAATGTCATTTTCGAGCCTGTCACCTGCTTCAGAGCTCATTACTCGCTCTGGGAACGTAATCAGAGAGCGATGTAGAAAACAGCTGCAGTTCAAACATTCGTGGTGGGCTGAAGAAAGAGGTGAGCTCTCCTAAAAGTGTGGTGGGGGGAAGTAACAACCCCAAATGGTAGCTTTCCGGATGATCAAGAAAAAAGCTGAACACTTGTAAGCAATTGGTTTTGAGATCTGCATGTTGAGAAGGGATTAGCAGAAAAGCTCTCTCAGTTGCCCTGTCTTATCTCTTCAAAAGCGCTCCCTGCTTAATTCTTTGGTATGCATATTAACAAGGAATTTAGAAAGCAGTTATCCACTCTGCTCAATTTCAGCATCTTCCCTCTTCTGCAAAAAAGTTCTGCAAAAAAAAAAAAGGTGTATGCAAATTCAGACAGAAGCCAGGAAAGAGAGGGTATTAAGCCCTTCTTCCCATTTTTCTGATTTCTTGTGGAGGTCTGGCTGACCTCCAAGAAGAAGGGGAGAGGGCTGGTAAACGTAATTGTTCCAGTCTCTTTCGGGTCGAGCTCTGTTGACCTGGAAATAACAGTGGTTCAACTGCAATGCAATTAGTGGTGGCGTTCTCTATGTCTGAGTTAGTCCACTGGCTTCGCAGAAAAGCCATAGAATAGTCAACAGTAGGTAGGGAAAACAACAACAACCCATAATTTAACATTAATTTGATCACCGTGCCAATTTGCCCAGCCTCTAATGCTTAAGCATCTTTTGAATTGAGCACCATTTGCCCCAATGCTTCTTCCAGAGATTGCACTATGAAATGAAAAGCTGTGTGCACAGTCTGAATTTGGAGGACCTGAGGCTGTAAGCCAGTATCTCTGCAGATCTGTGTGAAAAGGTTCTTTAAGGATAGCCCCTTATTCTTGATGAGATTTTAATTAGAGTGAAGGGCAATGGGACATCTGAGATGGTGACACAGTAATACCTGTGGCATTATTATCTCCGCCCAGAGTCCCTCTCTTGGGGGAGATGAGCGGTAATTAAATTTGAATGAATGAATGAATGAATGAATAAATAAATTGCACGCTTTTGCCAATGTAATGTCCAATCTGGATCGTGGGCTGCAGTGAACCAGAGAAGGAGATGGACAGTGAAAGTTGTGGCAAACTGTGATTGAGGGCAGCTTCCCCCAAAGTGGAAAGGGAATATGGTATTCTGCCAATCCATGGACAAGGAGGCTGATACAGGAACAAGATGGGATTGTTCAGAACCCCAGATGCTGCTTAGATTGTGGAGGATGGTTTAATTGGTTGATTGATTATATGACATCAGGTCATTTTCAACTCCTAGTGACCACAGAGATAATTTTTCTCATGAAAATCTGTTCCTAACCTTGTGTTTCAGGTATTCCAATGGAGTACCCATCACTACTGGAACTGAGTCCATCCACCTTGCTGCTGTTCATCCTCTTCTTCTCTTTCCTTCTACCCTTCCCAGCATTAGAGCCTTCTCCAGAGAGCTGGGCCTTCACATAATGTGACCAGAATAGGGCAATTTGAGCCTTGTCATTTGTGCCTCGAGGGAGAACTCTGGGTTGACTTGTTTGATGATCCATTGGCTTGTTTTCTTGGCAATCTACGGTATTCTCAGGAGTCTTCTCCAACATCAAAGTTTGAAAGTATCAATACTTTTTCTATCCTGCTTCCTTAAAGTCCAACTTCCACTGCCATAGAGTGTCACAGGGAATACCATGGCTTGCATGATCCTGATCTTTGTATGTATAGACCAGGATTTCTCAACCAGGGTTCCGTGGCACCCTAGGGTTCTGCGAGAGCTCACTAGGGGTTCCCTGGGAGATCACAATTTATTTTAAAAAATATTTCAAATTCAGATAGCTTCACATTAAAGAGGTAAGTTTCATTCTTTATTTTTAGTTTAAGAATGCTGTTAATGCATATAGACAGGCCTTCACATTAAATGAATATAATAATTTTGTAACTTCTGGCCTACATTTGAGCCTGAATGTGCAGGGGTCCCCCGAGGCCTGGAAAAATATGTATATCTGTATTGGAGAAGGTCGGAAGTCACTTTCTGTTTTTGTTTTCCTTCTATTTTGCACATTTATAGTTTTTGTTTTATCTTTAGTCCTATATTCTAGCTTTTCTATAGTTTATCTTTTGTATTTTAACTATACTCTGAAAATTAATTAAGTTCTTTTTTTTAAAAGTAGAAAAATATTTCAGTGGTTCCTCCAGGATCAAAAGGTTGAGAAAGGCTGGTATAGACGCACCATGGACATTTGAATATCGATGGATGGTTTAAATGCTCATAAAACAGTAATGATTCCCTTGAGTCAAGCTCATTTTCTGGTGATTTCATGAACATGTCCATACTTTTTTTGGAAGCAGAAGAGAAGTTCAATCAGGCAGAAAACAATACCGTAATCAAGGAACTACCAAGGAGAAAACTGTTAGAAGTTCTGGCAAATCCAGCATGCCTGATTAGCATATGGATGGTTGCTCTAGGATGCAAATTGAGGAAGCTGTTTGTTGCCACTCCCACTTCCTCTCTCTCTCTTCCTTTTTCTTCCACCCAGGGAGAAGCAAGCATGCTGCTCTGCTCTCCATTCATCAGGGCCATGTGCTCAGGCCTTGATGAAGGATTCTGCCCCTTTCTTCCACGCAGCCCTTGGCAGCAAATAGGGCTGATGTCATGAGTGCCATTGAGCTGAAGTCATCAGCGCAATGGCACACATGACAATAGCAAGGAAATAGGTGAAGGGGCTCAAGATAAGTAGCCATCAACCCACAACGACTAACGGCCAACAAACAATAACTAAATGGATCACGGAGCACACCCAAGCCATCAGCGCCAATACATCGGAGATCGCCCAGCTGACAGCAATCACCAGAGGAATAGAAAACCTGATGATGGGCGACCCCGGAACCCCTCACCCACCGGCAGGGCAACGTATTGGACAAAGGGGGGTGACGTGACCGCGAGTGAGGGGGCGCTGACCGGCGCGGGGTATTTAAACCCCGCACCGGCGCGCTCCTGTCACTCTCAGCTTTTTTCTTCCGACGCTGTAACTGCGCTGTGAATAAATCAGAGCCTGATCCACGAACCAGTGTCTGAGTCTTATTCAGAGGCAGGCAGCGCATGACATAAAGCTGAGAGTCATAAACTCAGCCTCGCCGAGCCCCACCGGACGACAACGAGCCGCGGGAGGAGTAGACGGTGAGAAGACCAGCAAGATGAGGCCGGAGCGGCGCGGGCAAGGAGGGCGAGCCGCGCGGCAAGAGACAGAGGAGGACCGACCAAGGCCAGAGGCACCGCGGACTCCCGGAGCCATGGACGCCCACCCCACCCGACCCGAGCCTCAGCTCCAACCCCAAGGGGAGATGGCGACGGAGGCAACCCGACCGCGGGAGGGAGCAGCACGACTTCCGAAACCAGCGGAGGACCCCGCGCCCCACATCGCACCCCAGCAACGGGCGTGGAGCGACAGCCCAACGGCGGTCAACACGGAGGAGGACGATGGAGACACCCAGCAGACGGCGGAGGAAGCGGACCCGCGGCAGAGGGAGGAGGAACCCCGCCGGCAACCCACCCCCGAGGACGCGCCAGCGGAACCGGCCCCAGCGGCGGCGCGGGCTGTGGACGAGGAGGCACGAGCTGAACTCGCGGCCATGCGGGCTCAACTGACGGAACTCCGGACCATGCTCCAGTCGCTTATGCCCCCCGCGCCACCCAACGACGTCCCCGCACAGGCCCACACCCCGAGCGAAGCACCGAACCCCCACGGGCCAGCGGAGGGTCAGCAGACGGCACAGGCGGACGACACCACAGGCCGGGAAGCGAGAGGCAGGGCTGCGCAAAACGCCCGGGCCCCAAAGGACTTCCCCATCTTCTTCGATGGGACCCCCACGAAACTCTCGTTCTTTGTCACGAACGCTAGGGAGTTCATGGGGAGGCACGGACACTCCTACGACTCCGAGGCCGACAAGATCGCCGCCGTGGCGATCAAACTCCAAGACAGGGCGGCGGACTGGTACGTCCAACTGTACGAGTCCAGCTCCCCCGCCCTCGCCACCTTCCCTGCTTTCATCAATGAGATGAAAAACTACTTCGAAGACCCCCTAGCCAAAGTAAGGGCGAAAAGCGCACTCCAAAGACTTAAACAGGGCACACGCACGGTCCCCGACTACGCCCTGGAGTTCAAAGCCCTCGCAGGGAAGGTCAGCGACTGGTCCGAGACCACCCTGCTGGAAATGTTCAAAAGGGGGCTCAACCGCGACGTTCTCCAATGGGCCCTCTACCGCGACGACCCAGAAACGCTACACGGGTGGATCCACCTCGCGGGGAAAGCCGAACACGCGCACCGCACCTTCCTCATGACAACCACGGAAGACACAAACTATGCCGGAAAAAAGGTACCCGCACCACACGTGGGGATGGCCGGCCCCATATACCCAAAAAAGAAATTCAACCGGGAGCCCTGCGGGAGGTGTGGCAAATTAGGGCACAAGACGGTGGATTGCTTCGCCAACCGACCGCCGACCAGCGCGCCCAAACCCACCCCGAAAATTAGCCCCAAACCACTCAACCTGGGGCCGCCCCCTCACCGCCGAATGACCGTGGCCACAGCGACACCAGAGGAAGGCTGGGACGCTTACTGGGGGGAAGAGGATAACGCAGACCCCGAACAGCCGGCGGGAAAAGCTCCCCGCCTGCCCTGAAACGCGTGGCGAGGCAGGCGGTGGGACAGCAGCGTGGACCACCTCGACGGAACGACGAAAGCCCCGTAATAATGGCAGCAATCAAACTTTCTGCCGGCAACGGAGCCACCACGGCCGCGGCACTAGTGGACTCGGGGTGCTCAAAAAACCTCATCCACCCCGACCTAGTCGCCAAACTCGACCTCCGCTGCCTCCCCCTCCCCACGCCGCTGGCATTCCACCAGCTGGACGGCTCCACAGCGGGAGGGAAACCAGCCACGCTACAAACCGAGCCGGTCACCCTGCAAATGGGCACTCACACCGAGCGCACATCGTTCGTCATCACGCACATCGGACGGCCCATTGCAGTCCTGGGGATGCCATGGCTCGCGACAAACAACCCGCGGATCAACTGGGAGACCCGCACCTTCACATTCGGCGACGGCGAGTATCGAGCACCAGTTCCAGCGGGCAGAACCAACCCCACTGTAGGACGAGCGGAGGCGACCACACAAGACAACGCCGCTACCACCGCAGACCTACCGGAACAATACGCCGACTTCTCCGAGGTCTTCGGAGAGGCAGAAGCTGACCAACTACCCCCCCACCGCAAGACGGATTGCCGGATCGACCTACTGCCCGACGTCCCCTTACCTAGACCAAAGATCTACTCGATGACCCCGAAGGAGATGGCAACCCTCCGGGAGTTCATCGATAAAAACCTTGACAGGGGATTCATAGAGCCAGCATGCTCACCGGTCGGAGCCCCCGTCTTATTCCGGGAGAAGAAAGACGGCACCCTACGGCTCTGCACCGACTACCGGGGCCTAAACGCGGCTTCCCTGTCCAACAAATACCCCTTACCCCTGGTGAAGGACATGCTCGCCCACCTGTCCACGGGCAAAGTCTTTTCCAAACTGGACCTTCGCGAGGCGTACTATCGCATCCGAATCAGGGAGGGGGACGAATGGAAGACGGCGTTCAAGTGCCCCCTAGGCGCCTTCCAGTACAAAGTACTGCCCTTCGGACTCGCGGGGGCCCCTGGGGTGTTCATGCAGCTCATCAATGAGGTACTGCATGAACATCTGTTCAAAGGGGTCCTGGTCTACATCGACGACGTCCTCATTTACACAAAAACGCACGAGGAACATGTGACCCTAGTCAGGCAAGTCCTCGACAAGCTCAGAAGGGCGCAGCTCTATGCCAAGCCTACAAAGTGTGAGTTTCACAAAGAGCGCCTAGACTACCTGGGGTACCGAATCTCCGGGGACGGCATCGAAATGGACCCCGCAAAAGTCGAAGCGGTGCTAAACTGGGAGCGCCCCCGCAACAGACGCCAACTACAGAGCTTCCTCGGATTCGCGAATTTTTACAGGTCATTCGCCCGGGGGTTCGCAGAGATAGCCCTCCCCCTAACGGACCTCCTCAAAACCAAAGGGGTGGGGGACACCCGACGCGCCAAGAACCCAGGCACAGTGCTGAATTGGACTCCCGCGTGCCAGATCGCATTCAACAAGCTGAAAGCGCTGTTCACTACGGAGCCAATCCTCGCGCACCCGGACCCAGAACGGCCGTTCGTGGTCCAAGCCGACGCCTCAGACTTCTCCCTGGGAGCCATCCTGCTACAGAAAGACCCCACGGGACTCCTGAAACCATGCGCCTACCTGTCAAGGAAGTTCTCCGAGACAGAAAGGCGATGGCACGTCTGGGAGAAAGAAGCCTTCGCGGTGAAATCAGCGCTAGAGACATGGCGACACCTACTCGAGGGAGCCACCCAGCCATTCGAAGTCTGGACTGACCACCGGAACCTCGAGGCCCTACGAACGCCTAGACGCCTTAGCCCAAAACAGGTCCGATGGGCCCAATTCTTCAGCCGCTTTAATTTCCAGCTGAAGTTCATGCCGGGCAAAAAGAACTTCCTGGCCGAAGCCCTCTCCCGACTGCCCCAAGACGAAGAGCCCGCCCCAGACACCATTGGGACGGTCCTATCCGCCTCGCAACTAGGGATGGCCGTGACCACCCGAAGCGGCGCGCGGAGGCAGCTCGACTCTACGGCGCAGCCGACGGCGGGACAACCGGCGACCGGAAGAAGCCAACCGCAACTACCAGGGGGAATGCGCACGGACCTCGCCGCCGCCCTCAAAACCGACCCCTGGTTCCTGGCAAACCCCGACAAGGTAACGATGGCACAGGACCTGGCATGGGGGGAAGGCAGAATCTACGTCCCGGACTCGCAACGCCAGGCGATCTTGCATAGGTCACACGACGCCAAACAAGCGGGACACTTTGGGTTCCTCAAGACCCTACACCTAACACGGCGTCAATTCTGGTGGCCCGCGCTCAGGCGAGACGTAAAAGCCTACGTGGCGTCCTGCCCAACGTGCGCTAGGGCCAAACGGGCACCAGGCAAACCTGCGGGGCTATTACAACGGGTGGCAGAACCCTCCCGCCCATGGGAGGAAATCTCTATGGATTTTATAGTGGACCTCCCACCCAGCCAGAAGAAAACGTCCATTTGGGTGGTGAAGGACTACTTCTCAAAGCAGGCCCACTTCATCCCCTGCACGTCGGTCCCATCCTCACAACAGCTAGCCAAACTCTTCCTCATCCACGTGTACAGGCTACACGGATGTCCCGCACGTGTGGTGACCGACAGGGGCACACAGTTCACCTCCAAATTCTGGCGGGCCTTCCTAAAGCTGACGGGGACCCAACAGGCCCTATCTACGGCTTGGCACCCCCAGACGGACGGAGCCACAGAGGTTCTTAATGCCACCTTAGAGCAATTCATACGATCATATACTAACTACCACCAAGACGACTGGGCTGAACTGCTCCCGTTCGCCGAAGTCGCATACAACAACGCCGTCCACACGAGCACGGGGAAAACTCCATTTGAAGTAGTCTCGGGGCGCGACTTCGTCCCCATACCGGAGCTACCTCAACCCCCGGAACCCCAGGTGGACGCTAGCGACTGGGGACGGAAGATCGCGGAAGCATGGCCAGTAATCACGGCGGCGCTGAAGGATGCACAGGCAGCCTACAAAGAGCAGGCCGACAAGCACCGGCGCCAACAACCGACGTTCCAAGCGGGGGATATGGCCTACCTATCCACCAAGTTCCTAAAGTCAACCCAACCCTCGAAAAAACTGGGGCCTAAGTACATCGGGCCGTTCCGAGTCACGCAAATAGTGAACCCGGTAGCAATACGCTTGGACCTGCCACACAACCTACGGAGACTCCACCCGGTGTTCCACACCAGCCTCCTGAAACCGGCAACCACCTCCCGATGGCACCCAAGCACGCCACAGCCCGCACCGCTGATGATCGACGGGCAACACCACTTCGAGATAAGGGACATTCTCGACTCCCGCAAGCAACGAGGAACTCTACACTATCTGGTCAGGTGGAAACACTTCCCCCACCCGGAATGGGTGGCGGCGCACAACGTTAACGCGCCTGACCTAACCAGAGCATTTCACCGGGCATACCCCGACAAGCCACAACCAAGGTCAGCAAGCCAAACCCCCCCCCGCAGCCCCCCCGCCTCCCGTGCCCCAAGGGAAAGGGCCCCCCCAAGCCCGCGACTTGGGTGGACCTCCCCCCCCCGGGACTCACTCCCCCCGCCCCGGGCCCACGAGGTGATGACAAGCGTTCGCCAGCACCCTCCCCCCGCCCCCCCGGCCGCGGGGGAGTGGCAAGCAAGTCAACAGGGCAACCTGGGGGCAACGCCCAGGAGATACAACAAAGGCGACGCACTTTAAATTGGAAAAAAAGAAGGGCCCTACCTGGAGCTGATAAGCACCCGACCAGCCACGCCTCTCTCCTCGCCGAACTGAGCCAAGCAAACAGGGTGTGGCTGGAGCATGCGCACGCCAGGACGGGACCCGGGCATGCGCACCATGGACACACCCTGGGAAGGCACGTGGTAGAGGGAGGAGCAAAGGGAGGGGCGACAACTACTCCGGCGGGAATTTCAAAAAAAAAAAAAAAGTGCCGTTTGACAGCTCCACCGAGAAAAAAAAAAAAAAAAAACCAGAAAACCGGGGGGGAGCACTATTCGGAAAGGGGGCAGTATGTCATGAGTGCCGTTGAGCTGAAGTCATCAGCGCAATGGCACACATGACAATAGCAAGGAAATAGGTGAAGGGGCTCAAGATAAGTAGCCATCAACCCACAACGACTAACGGCCAACAAACAATAACTAAACGGATCACGGAGCACACCCAAGCCATCAGCGCCAATACATCGGAGATCGCCCAGCTGACAGCAATCACCAGAGGAATAGAAAACCTGATGATGGGCGACCCCGGAACCCCTCACCCACCGGCAGGGCAATGTATTGGACAAAGGGGGGTGACGTGACCGCGAGTGAGGGGGCGCTGACCGGCGCGGGGTATTTAAACCCCGCACCGGCGCGCTCCTGTCACTCTCAGCTTTTTTCTTCCGACGCTGTAACTGCGCTGTGAATAAATCAGAGCCTGATCCACGAACCAGTGTCTGAGTCTTATTCAGAGGCAGGCAGCGCATGACAGCTGAGGGTTTAGGGCAAACTAAGTATTTAGAAAGAAAAGAAGAACAAAGGGACTTCATCTTTTCCACCAGGATGGATGTAACAGAAGCAACAATAAAGTCAGTAAGAATTCTTTCACTTACTTTTAAACCTACTATGTCTAAGTGTGTGATTCTTTATGCTTGGGAGGGCTGAGTGTGTAAGATCAATAACTTGTGTTTCTCTGGTGTGCTCATTAAAGCTATTTTAAGATAATATTCTTTTTTTGTGCCAGCTTCTCGGCTGAGTTAAGCTCTGCTCCATTTCAGTGGTTCTAGCAGGCCACTAAATTGGCTTCAAAAACCACATCACTACCAAAACTGGCAGGGCAAGCTACTGCATATAAACCGGCAGCAAACTCCACCCTCCCTCACACTGATGATGTCACCTAGTTGGGTAATGAAATGTCTGCAAGACAACAACCAAGCTCAGAGAGCACCAAGCACTCCACCAGAGATAAATTTCTCATGCTTGTCTGTCGCCAGAGAAAAGATGGTTCTCTCTTCTGAGCAATAGGGCCGGTCAGCTCCTGCAAATTGTTTTGGAAATGAGGGCTAGCCTCTTTACCACTGTATGGACCAGCTCTCCCAGTATGTCCATGAGGGCTCTTCTTAGGTAAAGGTATCTACCCTCTGGTAAATTCTCACTTAAATTACTGCAATGGAGTTGAAAAAGGTTCAGAAATTTCCATTATTGCAAAATATTACAGCCAAAAGCCTACTGGAACTGGGGGAGTTGGAATGTATCATGGCAGTTCTTTACCATCTTCATTGCCTCCAGTTTCCAGCTGCAATTCGAAGTGCTGGTTTAAACATATAAAGCCCTTAACACAGCTTGGGACCGTTCCTACCTGGGCCTCCAGATAATCTTCAGAGGATTTAGGTGTCGTTCCAGGCTGATGTGTGATTCCTTGACTTCGGAATGCCTTTCCGGTAAAGTAGGCCTGGCTGCAGTTTTATTATCTCCTGGGTGTCAAGGAAAGACATGTTTATTCTCCCAGGACTTTAAAAAATAATGCTGCTGTGGTTTTTGAATTGCTCCTTCTCTCTGTTATTTTTATTCTGTAATTTTCATATAATCTTTTAATGTATTTTTAACAAGGATTTTATTAGATTTAAAGCAAAGATAAAAGCTACAAAAAAGCAAAAAAACTACAAAAAGGAAAAAAAAACTAAAAAAGTGTAGAAACACAAGAATTTTTTAAAAAGATTACGTAATGAAGACTTCCCCACCAGAAGTCTTTTAATGTATTTTTTAATGACTGTAAATGGTTAATTGCTAGCTTTTATTGAAAACCGATTTGAGATATGTTTTAGAAATCGGACTCAGAAAACAGTTTACAGTAAAAAGTTAGCAATTAGTAATTTACAATACTTAGTAATTTATAACAATTTAAATCATTTCTAAAACCTCAAAGTAGCTTGTTATAAAAGTCAACGATTAATAATTTACAATATTTTAAAATAAATACATAGTTTAGTCCATGGCCCCGGGATAGTCTGGAAGCCGCCCTTCCAAGATATAACCAAGTCTGAGCTTGCTTAGTCTTTGAGATCAGCCAAGATCAGCTAGGTACAGTTGCTAATAAAGAAGACAATCCATATTGGGAAAGTTGTGTGCCCAGTGGATTGCATAGCAGTCAAATTATATCCTGCTATTTTAGATGCAATTGGAACAGTTTGCCTTCTTTTTAATTTTAATCCATTTCACGCTCAGGGATAGGACTGTGCATGGAGTCAGCGCGGTATGTAAGAGGAGACTTCTCTTTCAGGTCATCATTCATTTACTTTTTTTCTGGGCTTCTCCAAACACTATTTTCTGCCTGTTTCATAATCTTCGAACAAAATGATTTTCATTATCTTGGAGGACAGTATGCAGGGGCCTGTGGGTGGGGTGGAGAGAAAGGAGGGGGAAAGAATCTTGGTAAAATGTTAGCATTTCAAGTAATTCTCGCAGAAGAAATGGAAATAGGGGAAGCGAAGCCAGCCACAGCAAGAGAGAAAGTGGATTTCATTTTCCATATATCAGTTTCTATTAGTTCCAAGGATAGGTCTATATAACCGAAGGTGTTTGCCCATGGTCAAAGCACATTGGATAAATGGACTTTCAGAAGCACCTACTGATGGAGCTGACAATACCATTAGAGTTACCTATCAATCACAGTCAGAGGATAGCATAATGGGATGCATCAAACATTCGCTGTGTCGTGCCTTAAGTCACATCCTGCAAGCAAACAAAAGAGAACGAAGCGCAACCTCTTGCAATTATTCCTTAATAAACTGCAGACTGCAACGTCAGCCTCATTCAGCTCAGCAACAGCCAAGCTTGGCCCCTAAATTGGCCCCAAACCCCACTGTCGTTCCATCGTATGCAGATGACACGGTCATTTTGCCGGTACGTCTTATTGTAATGGAAGGCTGACTGCCCGAATGGGAATTTAATAAACTAAGTAAAGTTCTTTTTTTTAATTAATTTTTTACTGAAGAAGTTTTTTGCAAAGTGAAAACAATACAAATTTAGAGAAAAAGGTAAAGAAAAACAAAAGTGATAATAGGAAGGAAATGAAAGAAAAAAGACAAAGGACAAAAGAAAAAGAAAAAAAAAGAAAAAAGATGTAAAAGGGTGGCTTCTGATCTTTTTTACAGCAGTTATAAATGCATTTATATTTTATTCTCTCTATAAGTTACATCATGGCTCCCTTCTTTCTATATTCTACCCTTTTTTATCATCAAACCCGCAAGTTCATTTTTTTCCTTTTTCAGCAAAAAGTCCATAAAGGGTTTCCAGTCACTAACAAATGTAGTTACTCTCTTTTTCCTAATCAAATAAGTCAGTTTTGCTATCTCTGCAAATTCTGTCATCTTCACCAACTTTTCCTTCATTGTTGGTATTTCAGAGTCCTTCCATCTTTCTGCATACAGTAGAATAATCTTGCTGCAGTTACCATGTACAATTTTTTTAAAAAAATAAGTAATGATGAATGAATAACTTTATTGATTAGTCAAATGACCATGTCAGAAAGTTGAGCATCAGCCACTATAAGATATAAAATATGATACCATAAAACAGCTAAAATACAGTAAAATTAGATAAAATATCCTATGGTAAGATAAAATACGATAAAATAAGTAAAGTTCTCCAAATATTGAGGTGTTGTTTTGAAGCAGATAACAACTTTTGGCTGATCTTGAAAAAAAAAAGTGAAGCAGGGCCAAGCCTGAAAAGTACTTGGCTGGAAATCCCAGGGCTATAGACAAATCTGGAAAATATCCTAGGAAAAGGCATCAACAAGTCACTTTGGTATTACTGCCAGAAATCTACACAGAAGTCTCCTGGGAGTCTCCAAGAAGCGAGATCAATTCTAGGGAAGACACATACCAAATACTCTGCTGAAAATGGTCACTGGTTTTAGATTTCTCTGCAAAAGAGGTGGCTTTCATATCCAGCCGACCTCAAACATCTCAGATGCTACGTGGGGTGCAAAATGTGTACACAAGCAATTGGGGACGCTAGAGGTACTTCAATGTACATTACTCGGATCTCCCTTTACAGCATCCAAAGGAGCCCCATGAAATGCTCCACCTTTCAACAGACCTTCTGAACTTTTATATTTGTTCCTGGCTTTGTTAATTCTGGTAGATCATTTCCTTGTCATTTCGCTGAGATTTGCAACGTGAAAAAGGTTATTAAGCTATGAATGTGGAACGTCAGACTCTAGCCTCTCACCCAGGGGTAGCAAAAATAACATCCCCCCATCTTCTGATCTCTGCATCCTTACAGTGCTATGGCACTCCCCGGCCTCCACCTTAGCTGGGTCCAATCCATCCGTGCATCAAATTCATCCTCATTCACCACGTCTTTGTCCTTGTGAGTCCGGAGAGATGGAAATAGGGAATCACGTCCTTCTGCAGTACCTGCTTGCAGAGGCTAACGCCTTTGTCAGGACCACCTATTCTTTTGGGATAGTCCAGGGAAGTAGACTGGATTTCATGCCTCTTTTACCAGAACAGCATAAGCCTCTTTTCAGCACAGAAGACAGGTTCACCCACTGCTTGCTTTGTACGTTGACCGCTGCGGGCAGAATGTTGATTGTAACGTTCTAAGAATGTAGTTTGCAATGCTTTGGTTTTTAACACAAAAATACATGGGGGGGGGGTGCATGTGTGCGTGTATGTATGTGTGGGAAAGTAAATATAATCGGGCTGTGTGGAGAAGAGGCACGGCAGACATGTATCCTATGCACTCCAAAGCACTTTTTAGAGATAAATCTGAAGCAGGGCCCTAAGAGGTAAATCTTGTCTGTTTATTTTATTTATTTATTCATTCATTCATGCTTCAAATTTCTATCACCGCCCATCTCTCCCAAAAAGAGGACTGTTTGTTTGTTGTTCAAGTGACCGTAACTAAACCAGTAGGGATGACACCCAGCCGGAAATGCTGCTGCTGCTGATGATGATGGTATAATCCTATGTGGTATGTTGGGTAGATGTAGTGTAGTGGTTAATGTTTTAAATTAGACTGGGGAGATCTGGGACCCAGGTCTACCTTCAGCCATAGAAACTCACTGGCTTCCTTTGGACCAAACACTCTTTCAATCCAGCCTACCTCACAGGGTTGTTAATGAGGTTATAAAATGGAAATTCCCTCATATAAGCCACCTTGATCTCCAGAAAAAAAAAAAAGCGAGCTGTTTGTGCATGTGTGTGGATTTTAAACAGAGGCCTATCGTTCTCAGTTAAAATGGTAGCCGTTGTTAGCGACAAAACTCGAAACAAATTAGACTCCAACAGTCTTTGAGTTTAGCAATAGAAAAAGACTTTATTTCGCTCTCTCTCTGAGCTTCTACGGTTTGCAAAGCATGGTGGACTTTCCAGGAGCACGATGCAACGTGTCCAAAAGAAAAGCCACACCATACAATATTTCAAGTTTATTTTTATACATTTTCCTGTCCCGTCGCTCCTCTTTATCCGTTTCCCCATTGGCTGGGTACTCTCAGACTTGCAATCTTCCGGCCGCCTTTGTTTTAAACCATTATCATATTAGGTGATGTGTTTAGCCGTTGCCCTGATAAGTTTAGCCATTACCAGATGATGAGTTTAGCCATTGCCATGATAAGTGATGAGTTTAGCCCTTATCATTTGATGAGTTTTCCCCACTGTCTCCTCCTGACTTGGTGTTGGTTTAAGTATTTAACATGGCGTTGCTTTTGCTCACTAGCTTGAACTTATTTACACATTAAAATCTTTACCTCTCACACCGTGATAATGTGATCAAAGCACCCGCCAATGCCCCTGTATCTCTAGTGAAGGAGCAACCAGGAATATTTGGTTCCTTGAATGTACAATGTGATGTGAAAAATAATGTGGAAAGCTCTGTTTGTTTGTGCATTTGTTTCCCAGGGCAAGGCACTGTTCCAATTACCAACGAATTGCTAGCTTTTGGAACAGCTCGGCATATTAATTTACCACAAATGTTTTTCTCCATATTACCTCAGACAGTAAATGCCTCTCCCATAGTTATAGAAACGATCAAGGTATAAAAACGAGCTTTCAAAATTAATTAGCCTCCTGTTTATAATATCCGCTGCATAATATCAGCAATCCAAACCCACTGAATAGAGCAGAGGAATTAAAGTGAGGTTTTGCAAATGGCAGCGCATGCATGCACACACATGGCCATCTGAAATTTGGGATGAAAGAGAAGGGGCTCATGAAAAAATAACAGGAAGTGTATTTTTTTTTTTTTTGCCAGTGGTTACCTATCAGAAATCATGAGAGCTGTATAAAGGGTAATACAAATATTCCAAATCAATACACTGTTGATGTAAACCATCTTTACTGTGTGCATTCATTTATTTATGGCAGTATTTCTCAACCTTAGCCACTTTAAGATGTGTGGACTTCAACTCCCAGAATTCCCAGCATGCTGGCTGGGGAATTCTGGGAGTTGAAGTCCACACATCTTAAAGTGGCTAAGATTGAGAAACATTGATTTATGGAGTCGATCGTTCCTCCAGGAACACAAGATGGCTTACATGGGGATCTCCCTTCATTTTATCCAACAACAATCCTGTGGAGTTGGTTGGAATGACAAAAAGCGATTGGTTAAAAGTTACCCAATACGCTTCTGTGAGTGAGGGTAGGTTATAATCTGACCCCCCTGGTTCTAGCCAACATTTAGCCCAACTGCTGGATGTATGTGCTCTGTCATTCACCTTCTAATAATAAGAACAGTAAGAAAACAACAACACTACTATAATTTTTAATATTACTGCTACTACTAGTATTACATTCTTAGCCAATCATATGCATACCTTTGATTTTTCTCCAGAATTCTTTTTAAGTTTAAATAATGCAAACAATAATTTGCTATTTACAAACAGGATGTTGGATGTCTTTGCCCAACAAAATTTGTTTGAAGTATCACAGAATAAAATTGCCCCTTGGTATGCACTTGATAAAACCAAATTTGAATATGAACATTATCTGAGGTGCGTTCAAGTGCCATCCCTCCGAGGGGTAGTCATGAGACGATGGTTCTAGCAAATGGCAGCAGCGAGGGCTGATTTCTTAATATCCCAAACAGTATGAGCTTCTGCCCCCGTGCCAAAGTAATCACAGATACACAGGAGCCCCTCCTGATAGGGAAATCAGTTTGGCCTGATTCACATACAATTGACCGTTCAATGAATTTAGACAAGGAGACACCATTAGGGAGCTTAGCAAGCTTTGCACAGGCTGACGCTAAACACAGAGATGACGTTACAAAAGTCCCTAATGTTTTTTTCATTATTTTCATCGGCTGTAATAACAATGTTTTAATTTTCTTACTGATTTCCGCACACATTAATGCAGTTCATTCATGTCTGGCCACTTTTACGTGTATAGGTTTTATCTTATTTGTGATGATGGCGGTCAAAACAATACACATATTGACGGATTGCTTGGTACTATTATTACTATGAAAAGCACTTACTTCTTGGCAAGGAAACTCTTTCTCAGGTTTGGCTCCAAGCAAAGTTTGAACCTGAAGCTTTATTATTAGTGATGCTCCCCTTTTAGTATTCTTCCTCCGTTTCTTAACCTTGGATACCAAACTTAATTATCCTTCCTTCCATAATGCCATGACTTTTAATTCAGGTCCTATCCTGAAAAAAAAAAGAGCCGCAGTTCCTGTATTTATGAATAGGCATGAAGATCCCCACCTTGCCCCCCTTTCCTTCTCTGAAATCCTGTCTATTTTTTGGCACATCAGATTGTTGCTGAGTTAATGCACTAATGGACGTTTACAATTACTGCTGCTCTGATGTAATTAATGGTAAATCAGGGAAACCTCATAAAATCAGATTTACTGTACACATTTCTCTGAGTTCTCCATTAAGGGGAAATATCAATAAGGTTAAACAAATTGGGAAGATATAGATATTTTCTTCCTAACACTAATTATGGCATGTAGCTGCCTCCTCCTCCTCCTCCTCCCCTCCTCCTTCTCCTAGAATTACTTATTCCTAAGGCAATTCCCCAGTGAAAGGGAAGGGACTGCAGATGTAGAGGACAGACCTGGCTTCCTGTAACCTTAGCAAGGGAAGGTCTCGTAGCAGTTATCTCTGTGCAGAAAGCTTGTATGGCCTGCTTCTGCTCATCCAGCCCCAACTTTGTGTTTCAGCCTGCAATCATGCCCATCACTTCTCATGTGGAGCAGCTGATGCCTGGCTTGTTGTCTCAGCACCCCTGGTGTTATTCAGAAACATGGAGCGCCCACACACCGGGCCATTTCCTTAAAGATGCTCCGAGATCACACCGACTCGGTGTGAACTGTGAGAACTGCCCCACAGGGTGAATGGTTCTGATATGATTTTGTTTCTGAATGTCCTTTTTGGTACAAATGTCTAGCCTTCTCCAGAACGACCTTCTGGTTTGCCTTCTAAGTTTGATAGTCCAGTAATCTATCAAGCTTGGTGGCTCCACCGTCCTTTAAGAAGGTGGTGGTTCACCCCTCCTCAAGAGGCCATCCCTGGACCCAACATTTCTGGACAATTTTTGGCTGGTTTCTAGCCGTCCCTCCTGAGGGAAGGTTGTGGAGAAGGTGGGTGCACAGCAGAGAACTCTGGAAGAAGTGGATTGTCTGGACCCTTGGCACTTCTTGGCCTCTCAGCTGCTTTCAGTACCATTGATGGTAGTATCCTGCTGGACTGGCTTTGGGCATTGGGGGTGAGCGGTGCTGTGTTGTGCTGATTTTCTTCCTTCCTCTGGGGCTGATTCTAGTTGGTGTCGATTGTGGGGAGAGGGGGACTTCAGCCTGTGGCCCTTGCTTTGTGGGGTGGTGCAGTGCTCAGTACTTTCTCTGCTTGTGTTTAACATCTACATGAAGCTGCTGGCTGAGGTCATCCAACAGTTCAGGGTGCAGTATCATCAGTATGTGGATGATACCCAGCTTTATATCTCCAGCCCAGGTTCATCTGAGTGATGCTGTGGAGGTCCTGTCTTGGTGTCTGGAGGCTGTGGGGGTCTGGATGGGGACCAAGAGGCTTCAACTCAATCCTAGCAAGATAGGGTGAGGCTCTGGGTTTTAGGATCCCCTGGTTCTGGGACCTTCCAACTCTAGTTCTGGATGGTGTTGCACTACTCCTGTATTGGTATGTGGGGATGACCTTGGGAGACAGGGCAGTGAGACTCAACCAAGTCAGATAAAAAGCAGCTTAGCCCGCAGCAGGAATGTGGGAGGGGCAAGAGGCTCAGAAGGGACCCTCACTTGTTTCTTGGGCTGTAAAGAAGACAGGGGGAGAAAAGCACTTTCAGACTTGCAAGATTCTGTTAATGTAACCTTACAATAAAGTAGAATTAGCTCATGTAGTCATGTTTCCTGTCTGGTCTACCTTGTAAGGGTGGCATCAATCTTGCAAGTCTGAAAGTACTTCTCTCTCCCCATCCCCTTTACAGCCCCCAAACTAGGGAGGTTCTTCTCTGAACCTCTTGCCCCGCCCACATTCCTAGCTCCTGTTATCTAACTGTCCCCTTGGCAGTGTCTCTTTGCCCAGTCTCCCACAGTCATTCCCACATACCATTACATCGGGGTCCTCCTGGACTTTCAGCTCCTGCTGGAAGAAGGGGTGGCATCTGTGGCCAGGAGTGTCTTTGCACAGCTACTTGTGTGCCAATTGTGCCCATTCCTGGACCTGGAAGCCTTATTCACAGTCACTCATGCTTTGTTTGTTTGTTTATTTATCAATCCAATTTTGCCACTTCCCATCTCCCCCCGACAGATTGATTATCCCCTTGACGTGCTGTACATGGGGCTGCCCTAGAAGACGTTTTGGAAGCTTCAGCTTGTGCAAAATGCACTGGCACAGGCAGCTGTGGGTGTTGGTCATTTGGCATGTGAGACATCTCTGCTCTGCAAGCTGCACTTGTTGCCAGGATGCTTCTGGGTTCAATTCAAGGTGCTGGTAGTTGCCTTTAAAGCCCTTCATGGCTTGAGGCTGGGTTATTATGGGCCTGTCTTGCCCTGATTGTATCTACCCATCCAGTTAGATGCAGCAGGAGAGGTATACTCCAGGTCCTGTCCACAAAGGAGTGTCATCTGGTGGGACCGAGGAACAAAGCCTTTTCTGTAGTGGTGCCCACCCTCTGGAACATCATTCTTCTGGAGATCAGACTCACCATGACCCTGCTGGCCATTTGTAAAGCCCTGAAGACCTGGTTTTGTCATCAAGCCTAGGGCCCTGGTTGTGTGAGGGAGCCCATATCATGGTTATGTTAATTGTTGTTGTTTGTTGATTTTTCTTGGCTGCTGTATATGGTATTCATAATTTTGTTATATTGTTTTTATCTTGCTTTAAGGATTGTTAGCTGCCCAGATTCATGTATTTGAGATGGGTGGCCACATAATCAAATCAAATCATATCAAATCAATACAATGAATAGTTCCTGGTTGTTGTTGTTTATTCGTTTAGTCACTTCCGACTCTTCGTGACTTCATGGACCAGCCCACGCCAGTGCTTCCTGTCAGTCGTCAACACCCCCAGCTCCCCCAGGGACGAGTCCGTCACCTCTAGAATATCATCCATCCATCTTGCCCTTGGTCGGCCCCTCTTCCTTTTGCCTTCCACTCTCCCTAGCATCAGCATCTTCTCCAGGGTGTCCTGTCTTCTCATTATGTGACCAAAGTATTTCGGTTTTGCCTTTAATATCATTCCCTCAAGTGAGCAGTCTGGCTTTATTTCCTGGAGGATGGACTGGTTGGATCTTCTTGCAGTCCAAGGCACTCTCAGAATTTTCCTCCAACACCACAATTCAAAAGCATTGATCTTCCTTCGCTCAGCCTTCCTTATGGTCCAGCTCTCGCAGCCATATGTTACTACAGGGAACACCATTGCTTTAACTATGCGGGCCTTTGTTGTCAGTGTGATGTCTCTGCTCTTAACTATTTTATTGAGATTTGTCATTGCTCTTCTTCCAAGGATTAAGCGTCTTCTGATTTCCTGACTGCAGTCAGCATCTGCAGTAATCTTTGCACCTAGGAATACAAAGTCTTTCACTGCTTCTACATTTTCTCCCTCTATTTGCCAGTTATCAATCAAGCTGGTTGCCATAATCTTGGTTTTTTTGAGGTTTAGCTGCAAACCAGCTTTTGCACTTTCTTCTTTCACCTTCATCATAAGGCTCCTCAGTTCCTCTTTACTTTCAGCCATCAAAGTGGTATCATCTGCATATCTGAGATTGTTAATGTTTCTTCCAGCGATTTTAACTCCAGCCTTGGATTCCCCAAGGCCAGCGTGTCGCATGATGTGTTCTGCATACAAGTTGAATAGGTAGGGTGAGAGTATACAGCCCTGCCGTACTCCTTTCCCAATCTTAAACCAGTCTGTTGTTCTGTGGTCTGTTCTTACTGTTGCTACTTGGTCGTTATACAGATTCTTCAGGAGGCAGACAAGATGACTTGGTATCCCCATACCACTAAGAACTTGCCACAATTTGTTATGGTCCACACAGTCAAAGGCTTTAGAATAGTCAATAAAACAGAAATAGATGTTTTTCTGAAACTCCCTGGCTTTTTCCAATATCCAGCGGATATTGGCAATTTGGTCTCTAGTTCCTCTGCCTTTTCTAAACCCAGCTTGTACATCTGGCAATTCTCGCTCCAAGAACTGCTGAATTCTGCCTTGCAGGATCTTGAGCATTACCTTACTGGCATGTGAAATGAGTGCCACTGTTCGATAGTTTGAACATTCTTTAGTGTTTCCCTTTTTTGGTATGGGGATATAAGTTGATTTTTTCCAATCTGATGGCCATTCTTGTGTTTTCCAAATTTGCTGGCATATAGCATGCATTACCTTGACAGCATCATCTTGCAAGATTTTGAACAGTTCAGCTGGGATGCCGTCGTCTCCTGCTGCCTTGTTATTAGCAATGCTTCTTAAGGCCCACTCAACCTCACTCTTCAGGATGTCTGGCTCTAGCTCACTGACCACACCGTCAAAGCTATCCCCGATATTGTTATCCTTCTAAACAGGTCTTCTGTATATTCTTGCCACCTTTTCTTGATCTCTTCTTCTTCTGTTAGGTCCTTGCCATCTTTGTTTTTGATCATACCCATTTTTGCCTGGAATTTACCTCCAATGTTTCTAATTTTCTGGAAGAGGTCTCTTGTCCTTCCTATTCTATTGTCTTCTTCCACTTCCGCGCATTGCTTGTTTAAAAATAATTCCTTATCTCTTCTGGCTAACCTCTGGAATTTTGCATTTAATTGGGCATATCTCCCCCTATCACTGTTGCCTTTTGCTTTCCTTCTTTCTTGGGCTACTTGTAGTGTCTCAGCAGACAGCCATTTTGCCTTCTTGGTTTTCTCTTTCTTTGGGATGTATTTTGTTGCCGCCTCCTGAACAATGCTGCCAACTTCTGTCCAGAGTTCTTCCGGGACCCTATCTACTAAGTCCAGTCCCTTAAATCTATTCTTCATCTCCACTGCATATTCCTTAGGAATATTAGTGAGCTCATATCTAGCTGATCTGTGGGTCTTCCCTAATCTCTTTAGTCTGATCCTAAATTGTGCAAGAAGAAGTTCGTGATCTGAACTACAGTCAGCTCCAGGCCTTGTTTTTACCGACTGTACAGATGTCCGCCACCTTTGGCTGCAAAGGATGTAATCAATCTGATTTCGGTGTTGTCTATCTGGTGAAGTCCATGTATAAAGCCGTCTTTTAGGTTGTTGGAAGAGAGTGTTTGTTATGCAGAGTGAATTGTCTTGGCAAAATTCTATCAGCCTATGTCCTGCTTCATTTTGTTCTCCCAGGCCATACTTACCTGTAATTCAAGGTGTCATTTGACTGCCCACCTTAGCATTCCAGTCTCCTGTGATGAAAATAACATCTCTTTTAGGCGTGTTGTCCAGTAGGTGCTGCAGATCTTCATAGAACTGCTCTACTTCAGCTTCTTCAGCATTTGTGGTTGGGGCGTATATTTGGATCACTGTGATGTTAGATGGCTTGCCCTGAATTTGAATTGAGATCATTCTGTCATTTTTTGGGTTGTATCCAAGCACTGCTTTAGCCACTTTACTATTAATTATGAAGGCTACTCCATTTCTTCTGTGGTCCTCTTGTCCGCAGTAGTAGATCTGGTGGTCATTTGATGTGAAGTGGCCCATTCCAGTCCATTTCAGTTCACTGACGCCCAGAATGTCTATCTTTAATCTTGTCATCTCACCAATAACCACATCCAATTTGCCCTGGCTCATAGATCTTACATTCCAGGTTCCAATGGTGTGTTGATCCTTAGAACATCGGATTCGCCGTTCACCACCAGCACCGTCGGCCGCTAGCTGTCCTTTCGGCTTTGAGCTAGCTGCGTCATCACGTCTGGGGCTAGTTGAGCTCATCCTCTGTTCCTCCCCAGTAGCATTTTGACCATCTTCCGACCTGGGGGTCTCATCTTCCGATGGTATACCGACATATCTCTGGTTGTACTGATCCATTTAATTTTCACGGCAAGAATACTGGGGTGGGTTGCCATTACCTTCCCCAGGGATTGCATTTAGTCTGACCTCTCTGTCATGACCTTCCCGTCTTGGGTGGCCCTTCATGGTTTAGCTCATGGCATCACTGAGGTGCTCAAACTCCAGCACCACGACAAGGTAACGATCCTTTGCTGAAGAGTTCCTGGTTAGGTGGGAGCAAATCCATCAGCATGGATTTGCTACTAGCAATGTGTCTTTGCCTGGTCAAAAATCTGTGACGAAAAGGTCATTTATTTTCTGAAAGATGCATTCCAAAAAGAGTGTCATCAGAAAAGTTATGTTACCAAAATTAGATCTTACACTGGGGAAATTTTCCTTGACAAAGAACATCAGGGAACTTTGTATGAAGAAAGCTCTCTTGGATATTGAGGTTAAAAATTAAGTCCAACTGAACACGTTGTGCAAAAGAGTGCCAGATGGAGCTGTTTTAAGGAAAAAAAGATGCAGGTTTTTTTTTAATGGAATTAAATATGAATTTATAAAACTAATATTGCCATAGTAACATGGACAGTAAAACTGGCTGCCTTGTAACACTTTAGTGGATCTTGCACCAAGCAGAGGGTTGGACTAGATGACTTCTAAAGCCCCTTCAAACTCTTATGATTTTATACCTGATCTCAGTTGCCTGGCTAAAGCAGGTCTGCTGTGGTGGCTAAACAGTTATGATAATAATGATGGAAGGAATTTACCATTGCAAAGTAAAACTTCCAAAGGGAATTGGACGAATTTATGGTTATTAGTTCAATATGGCTTGGGGATTCAGCGGGCAGTTGTCTGGATAGAGATATATGGCTGTATTTTTCAGTAGTATTTAGATGACTGCTGTTGGAAACAGAGTGCTTGGTTAAGGCAGAACTCCTTTAAGTTATTAACCATAACTGCAATCTTTCTACTGTCGATCATCTGGGTCCAGATTTTCTCAAGGTTCTCCTTGGCTCATACGACTGAACCTTGAAATCAGCATCAGATAAACTACGCTAATTTAGGGTAAAGCTTTCTAAAGGCTTGCACTGCAGTTAGTTTCCTGGGAAGATCTAATGGTCATCCTTCTAAAAATCTGCATCTTTGTGAATTCTGTAATGCTGTTTGCTGGATTAAAAGATGCATGTAGACATGCATAGTTCAGAGCAATGTTTCTCAACCTCAGGAACTTTGAGGTGTGTGGACTTCAACTCCCAGAATTCCCCAGCCAGCCATGCTGACTAGGGAATTCTGGGAGTTGAAGTCCACACATCTCAAAGTTCCTGAGGTTGAGAAACACGGGTTTAGAGAAACAAATATACAAAATATGTACATTAGTGGTGATGATACAGATGACTGCATTCTGCGAGGTACAATTGCTTTTAAAAATTAGTGTTTGGGGCCAGACTGTGAATAAAAATGCTTTCTGTGTGTGTGTGTTTGTGTATATTATGCAAGGGCATCCACAGGGAGTTCTAAAATGTCAGGATGGCAACCATGGTCATGTGATTGAAGCCCCACCCCTTTGTATCCACCACACATGAAAAAAGGGCAATGCTTTAGCGAGGCAGCCACTAAAGGAGGACTACCTGTACAACACTTCCCTCACCCAGAAAAGGAGGTGACATGATCCAGTTCTCTGAAAGCTTAGCATCCCCCAAAGTTCTTTTAAAATGCCTCCCTAAAGGGCGCTCTGCCCCAGTATGATGCTCTCTCAGAATGGAGGATTGGCTTGCTTTGGATCTGTTTTCTAGGCTGGTGGGCAGGCATCTGAGCAAAGCCCTGATCTTTGTCCACCCAGCATTTTTATTTTCAAAGGCTCTTTCTGAAACCCCTTGAGAGCCTAGAGATGTTCTTGGAAATCTATCTATCATCAAATTTATATAGCTGCCCAGATACCTATGTTGAGCCCAGACTGATTATGTATCATCATTTCCAACTCTAAGTGATCACATAGATTTTCTCCATGATGATCTGTCTCTAACCTGCTCTTTCAAGTCTCCCAGTGGTGCCCCCATCGTCCCTGTAACTGAGTCCCTCCACCTTGCTGCTGGTTGTCCTCTTTTTCTTCTTTCCTTCTACCTTCCCCAGCATCAGAGCCTTCTCCAGAAAGCTGGGTCTTCACATAATGCATCCAAAGTAGCATAATTTGAGCTTGGCCACTTGTCCCTCAGAAGAAAACTCTAGGCTGAGTGGAGCCCAGAGTGTCCTTGTAAATAAAGAGGGTGAATGGAAAAGGTTTGGGTTGGTTTGCAACCACTTTGCTTCCCATGTAGTTTTATAACAACAACAACAACAACAACAACAACAGGAATGGAAGTCAAGATGCCTGGTGGATGCCAATGGACTGACACCTGAACACATCAAATTGGGGATGAGGGGAATTTAAATTGTGTTAGATGAGTTGGTTAAATGCATTTGATCTGGGGAGAAGAAAGTCATTTAGTTTGCAATGTTATGTTGTGCCTTGAAATGGGAAGACGGGGGAAAAGTTACCCGTTGGGAGATGCGATCAATACATCTCCAGGATGCTGAATTTCATTTTAACTCCACGGCAGAGAGCAGGGACCCTCCGATTTCTCATTATAGAGAACGGCCTTTTTTCACAGCCTGTTTGGCCACCTGCACTTCATTTTCACCAGCCTTACTGAGTGGAACGTTTTAGCCGGGGCACGCCGGTGTCCGTTTGCTCGGAAAGTCATTTACCTCGGAATAATTCCTATTGCTCCCACCCACCATGCCACACTTGTGGAAAGCTATTGATCTGAACCGAAGCAAAGAAAACATTCGCTGGCAAGAAATTTTTTTTTTCTAACAGACGCAGAAGAAATGCTTTGAGTCAAATGATAGGTAAATAAGCTTGATTGGTTGTGGCAAAAAGAACGAGGGAAACTCATTATGCATCACAGAGTTTGTTGGAAAATAAGCATGGCTTAGATATTTAACATATAGATTGCCTGTTCTTGAGAGATGGGCAAAAAACATTAGTGCCAATAAAACAGACCATTCCCCCCACTACCCTGCTTAAGAAAAGGAATTATTAGCATCAACCTTCTCTGTAGAATTCTCACAAGTTTTGTCAGGCTGAAGGTATTTATTTATTCAAAGCGTGATTAACTTAGCTCTTCTGTACAATCAAGAAACAGGACTGTTCCTCCCTTCTGTGGAGTTTTGACTTAAAAGGCACCACATCGAGGAAAGGAGGAGGAGGAGGGAGGAGGAAAACAAACTTAGATGCCAATTCTTAACATTTGACAGCAGTCTAGTCCTTATAATAAAAGCTGGACTAGAAGAAATTTGAAGAGAGGAGGAGCCTGTTTAAAATAATGTTCAGAAGAATTGATGAAGTAGACTTACATCCCATCTTGCTCAAGTTTTATCTCTTACCCTATTTTTTGTTTTGGGAGATATGCAAGAGAGATATTTGAAGAATTGAATTGAAGAATTCTCTCACCTCTTCTCCCCACTGGCCCTTTTCTAGGCTAAATATACTCAGATTGATTAACTGTTCTTTCCAGATTGTTTTCTAAATTTTTCACCCTCTGGGTAGCCCGTCTCTGAATTTGGTCCATTTTGGCACTCTCCTTTTTGAATTGTGGTGCCCAGAACAGGACACAATACCCCATGTGTTGTCCAATCAGGGCAGAACATAGAGTAGAACAATTACTTAGTATGATCTAGATGCTATACTCCTGTTAATGCACCCCAAGATAGTACAGGTAGTCCTCATTTAACAACCACAACTGGGACTGGAATTTTGGTTGCTAAGTGAGGTAGTCATTAAGCAAATCCAACCCAATTTTATGACCTTTTTTGCAGGGGCCATTAAGTGAATCACTGCAGGCATTAAGCAAACCATGCGGTCATTAAGCAAATCACGTAGTTCCCCAATGATTTTGCTTGACAGAAGCCAGCCAGGAAGGTCAAAAATGGCAATCATGTGAACATGGGGTGCTGCAACGGTCATAAATGTGAAACAGTTGCCAAACACCCTAATGGTGATCACATGACCATTGGGATGGTGTGATGATTGTGTGAGGACCAACCGTCAGTCAGTTTTTCCAGCACCATTGTAAGTCTGAACCATCACTAAACGAATGGTGGTTAAGTGAGGACTACCTGTATTTGCCTTTTTAGCAGCTTCATCACTGCTCGCTCGTGTTTAACATACGTTGACAAGGAAACCCAGGTCTCTTTCACATGTATTCCTGTCAAGCCAAGTCTCCCTTATCCTATACTTATGCCTGACATTTTTCACACCCAGGTGCAGAATTTTACATTTCTCTTTGATAAATTCCACCCTCCTCATCCTAATCCTTTAATTATTCCTCTTTTTATGCTGATTTAATTATCCCTGTTTTATCAATTACCATTTATTTACATACGACCATGCCTATTTTCTACATTATTTAATTATGCTTCTTTCATGAGGGTTATAGTTCAATCCAATTAGTCATGGCTTTTCTGCTTGAAAATGGTAGAAAAGTGCACTGGTGGTTTTTCACAGTTATGTTCATCCCTCCCCATGGATGACATGCTTGATAAAATATTGCTCCCAAATGCCAAGTACGGCCCCTCCTGCCATTTTTTTCTTCTTTCTTCTGCTAAGGAAACACAATTACTTTCTGCTTTCTGAGAAATAAATGAACTGAAATTCTATGCCCTACGGACACAAACATATTGAAGAAGCAATGTTGCTGGCTTCCTCGATTATGGAAATCATTTTTAAAAGGTGATTTTACCACTGCAATTGCAGTTGCTCCACAAGCAACAGAAGACAGGGAGATAGACTATTAGTGGCTGAAATTGCATTAGAAAAAAGAGGTGATGTTAAAATGAATGGGGCCTTGGTAAGCAAGGAGGAAAAAACAACCCAGATTCCATTAAACCAGGGTTTCTCAATCAGGGTTCTGTGGAACCCCAGGGTTCCATGTGAGGTCATTGGGGTTTCCTGGGAGATCACAATTTATTTAAAAATTTATTTCGAATTCGGGCAACTTCACGTTAAAGAGGTAATTTTCATTCTTTATTTTCAGTTTAAGAACACTGTTAACACATATATATAAGCCTACCCATGAGATGAATATAATAGTTTTGTAACTTTTGACCTATGTTTGAGCCTGAATGTGCAGGGGTTCCCCGAGGCCTGAAAAATATTTCAAGGGTTCCTCCAGGGTCAAGAGGCTGAGAAAGGCTGCATTAAACAGTGACCTCCATGTATGTTGTTGTTTATTCGTTTAGTCGCTTCCGACTCTTCGTGACTTCATGGACCAGCCCACGCCAGAGCTTCCTGTCGGTCGTCAACACCCCCAGCTCCCCCAGGGACGAGTCCGTCACCTCTAGAATATCATCCATCCATCTTGCCCTTGGTCGGCCCCTCTTCCTTTTGCCTTCCACTCTCCCTAGCATCAGCATCTTCTCCAGGGTGTCCTGTCTTCTCATTATGTGGCCAAAGTATTTCAGTTTGGCCTTTAATATCATTCCCTCAAGTGAGCAGTCTGGCTTTATTTCCTGGAGGATGGACTGGTTGGATCTTCTTGCAGTCCAAGGCACTCTAATCTTGGTTTTTTTGAGGTTTAGCTGCAAGCCAGCTTTTGCACTTTCTTCTTTCACCTTCATCATAAGGCTCCTCAGTTCCTCTTCACTTTCAGCCATCAAAGTGGTATCATCTGCATATCTGAGATTGTTAATGTTCCATTATCCAGCAGATATTGGCAATTTGGTCTCTAGTTCCTCTGCCTTTTCTAAACCCAGCTTGTACATCTGGCAATTCTCGCTCCATGAACTGCTGAAGTCTACCTTGCAGGATCTTGAGCATTACCTTACTGGCATGTGAAATGAGTGCCACTGTTCGATAGTTTGAACATTCTTTAGTGTTTCCCTTTTTTGGTATGGGGATATAAGTTGATTTTTTCCAGTCTGATGGCCATTCTTGTGTTTTCCAAATTTGCTGGCATATAGCATGCATTACCTTGACAGCATCATCTTGCAAGATTTTGAACAGTTCAGCTGGGATGCCGTCGTCTCCTGTTGCCTTGTTATTAGCAATGCTTCTTAAGGCCCACTCAACCTCACTCTTCAGGATGTCTGGCTCTAGCTCACTGACCACACCGTCAAAGCTATCCCCGATATTGTTATCTTTCCTATACAGGTTTTCTGTATATTCTTGCCACCTTTTCTTGATCTCTTCTTCTTCTGTTAGGTCCTTGCCATCTTTGTTTTTGATCATACCCATTTTTGCCTGGAATTTACCTCCAATGTTTCTAATTTTCTGGAAGAGGTCTCTTGTCCTTCCTATTCTATTGTCTTCTTCCACTTCCGCGCATTGCTTGTTTAAAAATAATTCCTTATCTCTTCTGGCTAACCTCTGGAATTTTGCATTTAATTGGGCATATCTCCCCCTATCACTGTTGCCTTTTGCTTTCCTTCTTTCTTGGGCTACTTCTAGTGTCTCAGCAGACAGCCATTTTGCCTTCTTGGTTTTCTCTTTCTTTGGGATGTATTTTGTTGCCGCCTCCTGAACAATGCTGCCAACTTCTGTCCAGAGTTCTTCCGGGACCCTATACACTAATTCCAGTCCCTTAAATCTATTCTTCACCTCCACTGCATATTCCTTAGGAATATTAGTGAGCTCATATCTAGCTGATCTGTGGGTCTTCCCTAATCTCTTTAGTCTGATCCTAAATTGTGCAAGAAGAAGTTTGTGATCTGAACTACAGTCAGCTCCAGGTCTTGTTTTTACCGACTGTACAGATGTCCGCCACCTTTGGCTGCAAAGGATGTAATCAATCTGATTTCGGTGTTGTCCATCTGGTGAAGTCCATGTATAAAGCCGTCTCTTAGGTTGTTGGAAGAGAGTGTTTGTTATGCAGAGTGAATTGTCTTGGCAAAATTCTATCAGCCTGTGTCCTGCTTCGTTTTGTTCTCCCAGGCCATACTTACCTGTAATTCGAGGTGTCATTTGACTGCCCACCTTAGCATTCCAGTCTCCTGTGATGAAAATAACATCTCTTTTAGGCGTGTTGTCCAGTAGGTGCTGCAGATCCTCATAGAACTGCTCTACTTCAGCTTCTTCAGCATTTGTGGTTGGGGCGTATATTTGGATCACTGTGATGTTAGATGGCTTGCCCTGAATTCGAATTGAGATCATTCTGTCGTTTTTTGGGTTGTATCCAAGCACTGCTTTAGCCACTTTACTATTAATTATGAAGGCTACTCCATTTCTTCTGTGGTCCTCTTGTCCGCAGTAGTAGATCTGGTGGTCATTTGATGTGAAGTGGCCCATTCCAGTCCATTTCAGTTCACTGACGCCCAGAATGTCTATCTTTAATCTTGACATCTCACCAATAACCACATCCAATTTGCCCTGGCTCATAGATCTTACATTCCAGGTTCCAATGGTGTGTTGATCCTTAGAACATCGGATTCGCCGTTCACCACCAGCACCGTCGGCCGCTAGCCGTCCTTTCGGCTTTGAGCTAGCTGCGTCATCACGTCTGGGGCTAGTTGAGCTCATCCTCTGTTCCTCCCCAGTAGCATTTTGACCATCTTCCGACCTGGGGGTCTCATCTTCCGATGGTATACCGACATATCTCTGGTTGTACTGATCCATTTAGTTTTCATGGCAAGAATACTGAGGTGGGTTGCCATTACCTTCCCCAGGGATCGCATTTAGTCTGACCTCTCTGTCATGACCTTCCCGTCTTGGGTGGCCCTTCACGGTTTAGCTCATGGCATCATTGAGGTGCTCAAGCTCCAGCACCACGACAAGGTAACGATCCTTTGCTGAAGGACCTCCATGTATAAAGAATCCATAATGTGCTGGAGAAGATGCCAATGCTAGGGAGAGTGGAAGGCAAAAGGAAGAGGGGCCGACCAAGGGCAAGATGGATGGATGATATTCTAGAGGTGACGGACTTGTCCTTGGGGGAGCTGGGGGCGTTGACGACTGACAGGAAGCTCTGGCGTGGGCTGGTCCATGAAGTCACGAAGAGTCGGAAGCGACTGAACGAATAAACACCAACAAATGGGTTTTCACTCTTGTTTGAATGCAGCCAGCACATGTTTATATATATATGGGGGCCGTAGCTCAGACCTTGCCATCATGCAGAAAGTCCCAAATTCAATTTCCAGCAATTCCAAATAGGATTGGAAACACTCACTCTCCAAATTGCAAAGAGCTGCTGCCAGTGAGTGTTAATGACATGGCAGGGAATAGATCTAACTTGGTGTTAGCAAGTCATGCTGGTGATAGAGCATTAGATGGGGTGGAAAATCGGTGTAATTTCCAGTTTAGTCGGCACTTGGCACACTTCCAGCCAGTCCGTGTCCAATTCAGAGCAAGCACACATGCCACTCAGTACAGATAGTAAAAAAACATTAGCTTGATGTTTATTTATTAAATCTCAGCAAACATAAAACAAACAAAAAAAAAACAGACAAAAAGAAGAGGATAGGCAGGGAAAAGCAGATGCACAGGGACATGAACAACAGGCAAGAATTAACATATCTACAGCTATATATCAAAAGGGACAGAACTTTCCAGAGTCACTGAAAACCAACCTGTGGGTAATTATCAGGAAGTGGTGTTTGGCTATTCCAGCCTTAAGCTTTTAATTGACACAATGGAGCAGAATAGAGATGGAAAGTAGAACACCAGGTGATCCCTCCTGTATTCTGTACCATTAAAGGAACAGTTTGATGGATGGGGATGACATGTCTAATGAGATGGACCTAGGACCGCATTGGCACTACAGTTCTAGATGGATCTGAAGTCATGTTGGTCAAACAGCCTTAATTGGACTTAAGTCAGGGTTGATGATGATGCAGCACTAAGTGGACCTAAATCAGGATTGGCAATAGGGTGCTAGAGCTAAGTCAGTGTTGGTAACATGGTTGTAAGAGATTTTGGGGAGTCTGGGAAAGTAATGGAGAGAAAAATAGACATAAACGATTAAGAGAAAGAAGAGGAGTCCATTGGCAGCTTATTTCATAAGCAGCATCTTAGCCCAGGTGGAGAGAAATCAGTGAAGCAGCTTTTCAAATGACTTAAATAAATGTTGCTTCAGTTAACTCACTCTAAATGAGGCTGGGGCATTCTTCTTTCAGTTTACAAAATTCTGTATTTACCCTAGATGAGCATTAACAGTACCTTACTGAAATCTCTGGAATCCTTGCTTCCTTGGGCTGTGGGGCTTGACAGTGGAGCCACATGGACCTGAGTCAGTGTGGCAAAGTGGCACCAGGTGGGGTGATATGGCAGTAGATGGGCCTTGGGTTGAGTTGATGGAACCCACCTTCTTTCTTCAGGGATGGAGATGGAAAACTGCTGTGGATGTTTCTTTTTTAAAAGCTTGCTTGTTGCACTTTCCAAACTTCAGATATATTCTGAACACGTCCTGTGGAACAGTGGCTGTGCAACTGAGTTGAACAACCGTACCCAAAGATTGCCCAGAAATGATTTTGCATCATCTGGAGGAAAGTTTTGAGTGGATTCCCCCATGGCTTTGTCTTCACACCAGGGTTTGACTGATTATTAAGAAGGAATTCCTGATAGCAAGGGCAACTTAAAGAGGCAGTTTGGTGTAGTGGTTAAGGGCTAGAAACTGGGAAACCCTGAGTTCTAGTCCTGCCTTAAAGCACAAAGCCAGCTGGGTGACTTTGGGCCAGTCCCTCTCTCTCAGCCCTGAGAAGAAGGCAAGGGGAACCATTTCTGAAAATCTTGCCAAGAAAATGCAGAGAGTTATTCAGGTAGTTGATGGGAGTCAACTCTGATTTGAAGACACACAAAGACGCACACACATACACAAGAGCAGTTAAACAGTATAACAATTTACTTAAGAAAGTGCTGGATCAGCATCTTGCTGGGGTGAGCAAGTTTCACATGAGGGATGGAGGACCACCAGTCAAGGATGGCCTAACAGCTTTTGGCACTGAGCATATCTTTAAAATGGTATATGGAACCCACTTTGCTTTGCATACCATTTCAGACAAAGATGTGTAGATGTTATATTATGTCAGGCCCTCATTTTATGAGGTTTTACATGACTGCCCTTCAGCAAAGGATCGTTAGGGACAATAGAATAGGAAGGACAAGAGACCTCTTCCAGAAAATTAGAAACATTGGAGGTAAATTCCAGGCCAAAATGGGTATGATCAAAAACAAAGATGGCAAGGACCTAACAGAAGAAGAAGAGATCAAGAAAAGGTGGCAAGAATATACAGAAGACCTGTATAGGAAGGATAACATTATCGGGGATAGCTTTGAAAGTGTTCAAACTATCGAACAGTGGCACTCATTTCACATGCCAGTAAGGTAACGTTCAAGATCCTGCAAGGTAGACTTCAGCAATGGAGCGAGAATTGCCAGATGTACAAGCTGGGTTTACATCTATTTCTCTTCTATTGACTATTCTAAAGCCTCTGACTGTGTGGACCATAACAAATTGTGGCAAGTTCTTAGTGGTATGGGGATACCAAGTCATCTTGTATGCCTCCTGAAGAATCTGTATAATGACCAAGTAGCAACAGTAAGAACAGACCACGGAACAACGGACAGGTTTAAGATTGGGAAAGGAGTACGGCAGGGCTGTATACTCTCACCCTACCTATTCAACTTGTACACACAACACATTATGCGACATGCTGGGCTTGAGGAATCCAAGGCTGGAGTTAAAATCGCTGGAAGAAACATTAACAATCTCAGATATGCAGATGATACCACTTTGATGGCTGAAAGCGAAGAGGAACTGAGGAGCCTTATGATGAAGGTGAAAGAAGAAAGTGCAAAAGCTGGCTTGCAGCTAAACCTCAAAAAAACCAAGATTATGGCAACCAGCTTGATTGATAACTGGCAAATAGAGGGAGAAAATGTAGAAGCAGTGAAAGACTTTGTATTTCTAGGTGTGAAGATTACTGCAGATGCTGACTGCAGTCAGGAAATCAGAAGACACTTAATCCTTGGGAGAAGAGCAACGACAAATCTCGATAAAATAGTTAAGAGCAGAGACATCACACTGACAACAAAGGTCCGCATAGTTAAAGCAATGGTGTTCCCCATAGTAATGTATGGCTGCGAGAGCTGGACCATAAGGAAGGCTGAGAGAAGGAAGATCGATGCTTTTGAACTGTGGTGTTGGAGGAAAATTCTGAGAGTGCCTTGGACTGCAAGAAGATCAAACCAGTCCATCCTCCAGGAAATAAAGCCAGACTGCTCACTTGAGGGAACGATATTAAAGGCAAAACTGAAATACTTTGGCCACATAATGAGAAGACAGGACAGCGTGGAGAAGATGCTGATGCTAGGGAGAGTGGAAGGCAAATGGAAGAGGGGCCAACCAAGGGCAAGATGGATGGATGATATTCTAGAGGTGACGGACCCATCCCTGGGGGAGCTGGGGGTGTTGACGACTGACAGGAAGCTCTGGCGTGGGCTGGTCCATGAAGTCACGAAGAGTCGGAAGCGACTAAACGAATAAACAAGAACGACATGACTGCCACGCCTGTTCTTGGGAAGGGGGAAATCTCTGTGTTTTTACAAAGCGTATATCCTGTGTGGTGAGGATCAGAGTCCCCTTCAAACTCATAAACTCTAGGATTTCTGTTGATACCCCATCTTTCCCAGGGATGCCCCTTGAGCGATGGATGATTCTTACTGTCGATCAACAACGACAATAACAACAGCAGTTCTAATTTGCCTAACAAGCAACATTCGCTTTAGGATTACATTGGTAAAAATGTTTAAAAAATTAGAACAGCCCCCCCGCCCTCCCACAAAATAACAAATGCACATTATCCAGTACAATGAATAAAAAAGCACAAAAGCTGCTGCCCAGTGCTGATCCTTAAAATCAAACTGAACGCAAATTATAAAACCTATCCATTGCCCCTTATTAACTGGGTTCTATGGCAGAAGGGTATCTATCTATCTATCTATCTATCTATCTATCTATCTATCTATCTATCTATCTATCTATCTATCTATCTATCTATCTATCGTTTCTTCCTGAAACCATAAAGGCATTTTACCTTCCTGTGGATTTGACACTGGGTGTGGATTGCTATCAGCACAAAGGGCAATTGGCATTTAGCAGGTTGCCATTTGCCACTATAGACCCAACCACAAAGTATCTTTCCCATTTTTATCTCCTGCAAAAAGCTATGATTTCTTTTTTTCCCCCATGGGCAATTCGGAGTTTGCTCTGGGTCACTCTGAGGAAAGATTATGTCATTTTGCATTGCCTTCTGTTCCCTATCAGAAAAATACATTTTCCACTTTTCTCTTATAAAGTACGGTACAAGCAGAGTGGGAGAATGAAAACATTTCAAAAGTAATTGACATCCTGAACCATGAGAATACACTGTGTGCGTCTGTCTGTGTGTTTAATGGATGATATAGTTGCCTGTCAAAGCAATATCGGCATTTACAACCCCAGGCACACTCTTTGTTTAAAGGATTTCATGCATCTCCATAACAAAATGCTTTTATGGGGGTACAAAAAAAAGGGTAACCTAGAATGGTTTGTTTTGTTGGGCAGTGTTGGGGTTCAGAGTTTGTGATCATGGTCTAGACAACAGATTTCCTGACATTTTGCTCATAACTGTCCCCAGCATCTTCAGAGGCAAACTAAGCAGGGACTGACTGGGCTCCTGTCTTTATAGCCAGGTGTCCTGACTGCTGATTGGACCAATCAGGAATCAATACCACCAAAACGACCCATTGGGATTGGGCAGAAACCAATCAGAGCCAGCCCTCACCAACCTGCACCAATTGGAGACCAGCTTGGCAAAAGACCAATCAGAAGTCAGGGCACCTGGCTATAAAGATAGGAGCCCAGTCAGTGCCTGCTCAGTTAGATTATCTTGCTTCTGAAGATTTCAGCCACAGTTGCTGGCAAAATGTCAGGACATCTGTTGTCTAGACCATGATCACCACACCCTGAGCCCCAACAGATACTGGCCTTGAAAGCCTATACCAGTAAATGGTTTGTTTTCATGAGGACTAGTGAGTTGCTTCCATACACTAGCAATGTAAAGACTGATTTAAGTTGATTCTAAGTGTTTACATGAACACAATTGTGTTCTCTGTGCAGCAATACAGCTGTCATTTGCCTGATTTTTTTTTTCTGTCTGGCCTACAACCTTAGGATTTCTTGCTGACTCAAGTGCTAACCAGCTATTGTTACAAAAATCACAGGACGTCAGTAATGATATCTAGGGGAAGGGATATATTTCCAACATTTGTGTGTACAAATTAAAGTTGGGCTGAAAAATTTTCCTACATTTTTTAAACCATTGTTTTTCAACCTTAGCAACTTTAAGATGTGTGGACTTCCCCATGCTGGCTGGGGAATTCTGGGAGCTGAAGTCCACATATCCTAAAGTTGCCGAGGTTGAAAAATACTGGTTTGAACCATTTTCCTTTTGTCTGTTGGAAAATAAGTTGCTTTGGAGGATTTGTTTTCATGAAAAATTCATGAAAATTTCATGGGTGGATTTGGGATTCTTTATTCAATAGGAGTATAGCCCACAGTGTATTCTCCAGTTGGCCTATATTAGATCCCCCACTCTTATTTTAGCCTCCCAACAGGAACCCTGAGAGGTAGACTGGCCCAAAGTCACCAGAGAGTTTTTATGGTTGTGCTAAGCCTACAACTTTAATCATGGTTCCAAACTGGATCTCAGACATCCAGTTGATAAGGACTCCTGCAGAGCATGGCTTCTGAAATGCTTTCCAGCCACTTTACCTGATGGGTACATCCCTCCATCCACCAATTGTTTCCTTCCTTCATGAGGCAGAATGGAGTCAGGATCACCTGGTGTCTTATTTTCCATCTCTCTTCTGCTAGTGCAGTGTTTCTCAACCTCAGCAACTATGCCACTGCTGCTAAGTACACAAAAAGGTTAAAACTGGAGCAACCAAAGGCCACTGCCTTTATGACTGCCCATGCACAGGATTGTTTCCAGTGGCTCTGGAAAGTTCTGCATCTTTCTATATAGATATTTGTCATGTAAATTCTTGCCTGTTCCTGTTCCTCTCTCTCTGTTTTTGCACGTCTTTGATCCATTTTGCCAAAACTGACTTTTTGTTTTGCCCCTTCGAGTCAGTGTTCACTCTTGGTGACTGCCTGAACAAGTCCCTGCAGTTTTTTTTTACAAGATTTCAGAAGTAGTTTGCCATTGCCTCCTTCCTAGGGCTGAGATGGTGTGACTTGCTCAGGGTCATCCAGCTGACTTCATGCCTTAGGCAGGACTAGAACTCACAGTCTCCTGGTTTCCAGACTGATGCTTTAACCACTACACCAAACTGGCTTTTGATGTTTGCTGCTCTTTATACATCAAGTTATATATTTTTGCCAGATGTATGGCATGGTGTGTGTTTGCTCTGACCTGGATACAGGGATTGACTGGAATATGCTGGTTGGAAACAAATCTGGAAATTACCTACAGGAATTTTCCATCATTACCAGCAGGGGCCATAAGGGGGTGTCTGTATTTCTGTTCATGTATTATGTGTCTGTTCTCCCTGCATACTGCATCTCTGTGCATTTGTATGTATATGTACACTGGGAAGCATGGGGCAGTCTGCACGTGCTCCAGTCTGGGCCATGTGTCCAAGAGAGTGGGGTGTAGAATAGCTAGAAAGAAGCCTTTATGAAAACTGTAAAACTTGCCAGAGAGAGAGAAATGAATGAATGAATGAATGAATGAATGAATGAATGAATGAATTCATTCATTCATTCATTCATTCATTCATTCATTCATTCATTCATTCATTCATTCATTGTCTATATGTGATTCCTTGACCTTGTGAGGATGGAAGGAGCATCTATCTACAGGGAGGTAAAAAAACTCAAGATGGTATCTATGAGGTGCAATTGAAGCCCTGCCCCTTTTTATCTGCATTGTGGGGGCAGGACCTCAATCACACAATCATGGCTGCCATCTTGATTGTGGCTATACCTTCCTGCCCACCTCAAGTTGCCCAAATTTAGGGAAAGTTGCCCAAATCTACTACCATGATTGTTTTCCAGAAAAAGCAACAACAAATCAGCAGTAAACTAGGTGGCTTTTAAGCAGGATAAGATCCCAATTCTATCCATTTTTCCCTAACACCCCCCTGAACATGGTTCTAGTTGGTTTAAATGGATTAAAATATTGAAAAACATGTTTTGAAAGGGATGCACATTTAAATACTGTATGTATCCTTGTGCATTTAGACAGTATTTGGAGAGATTCTTTTTAGAAATAGGAATAGTACAGGTAGTCCTTGCTTAACAACCATTCATTTAGTGATGGTTCGGGCTTACAACAGTGCAGAAAAAAACAACTTATGACTAGTCCTCACACTTATGACTGTCTCAGACGCCCGGCGGTCACATGATCATGATTTGGGTTCTTAGCAACTGGTTCATATTTATGACTGTCACGGTGTCCCATGGTCATGTGACCCCCATTTTCAACCTTCCTGGCTGGCTTTTAACAAGCAAAATCAATGGGGAACTGTGTGATTCACTTAATGACCACATAGTTCACTTAACGCCTGCAGTGATTTGCTTAACAACTGCTGCAAAAAAGTGCATAAAATTGGGTCAGGTTCACTTAATGACCACTTCACTTAGCAACCAAAATTCTGGTCCCAACTGTGGTCCTTAAGTGAGGACTACCTGTAATGCTATCTCTAGCAAAGCAAACAGAATGAAACTGTTCACCCATCTTAGACAGAGAAAAGGAATTTCAATATACTGTTGCTCACCTTCCTTCCACCCATCTTCCAAAAATGGTTTAGGTTGAGCAAAACGGGGAAGAATGTCAACCTTGCCTTGTTTATAGTCGGTGATTAAAAAAGACAGATCGCAACCTTGTTTGAAAAGTCATTTCCATATGGTGCTCTAAATGCCATCACATTAAATTAATACTCATAAATAAGCAATAAAGGTTAATCGGCAAGTCTCTTGTGTGGATTGGCATGGCCCATCCATTGGTATTTAACTGCTTCAGAAGCATTGCTTCTCCTAGCTTGGCCAGAGATCTTAAAACTATCATGGCATCTATGAATGGGGAATATCTGAGATGGATATAAAAATAAATGGAACCAGAAGCTGGGAAAATAGGCCCACAAAGTTGTTGGCTGGCTGGGGAATTCTGGGAGTTGAAGTTCACGCATCTTCAAGTTGCCAAGGTTGAGAAACATTGAATAAGAGGAAGAGGGCAAGGTACATGCCTTGTCACAACATAATAAACCAAAGCCAAACAAATCACATCATGCTGGCTGGGGAATTCTGGGAGTTGAAGTCCACACACCTTCAAGATGTCAAGGCTGAGAAACACTGCTCTAACCCATGTTATCTAAAGGTTTCTCATAAAGTTGCAACAGTACGGTAGCACTTTCCTAGTATTCTTTTGAAAAATGAGGGATCCCTTTCCACTGATAATTGTAGACTGGCACCAACGTATTTGGTATTTGCTGTATTAGAATGGCATTTAGAGTCATAATGAAGCCAGAGCAGCCATGCTCAACAGTGCATTTCAAGCATTTCATTGGAGCCAAGGGGAATACAGAACCTAATCAAAATTAGAAAGGGGAAGAAGCAAGAAGGGTGTAATAAGAGACAGATAAAGTGAGGAATCCTTCATGTTCGTGAGCTGAACAAGGATGTTAATTGATATTATCTGCAGGGAACCCTTATGTACAGAGACAGCGTGCCTTTGAATTTCAGTACCTGGGACAAAACTGTGGGAAACAGCACCTGTCTTTCTACTTTCTTTGGTGCTCCATGGAAGCATCTGATTGGCCTTGAAGTAGCAGGGCCCAGGATGAGATGGATCTTTGCTTTGATTTTCTTTTTTCAGTTGTCTGTCTTTATTCCAAAGTTCATGGCATGTTCAGTCCTCACTAAAAATGAATAGTAATAATAATTAGTAATGATTTCTTAAACTTGTATGCTGCCTGACTCTCAACGAGTCTGGGCATTTTGAAGGGTTTGGGATAGGGAATATCCCCTTCTAGATATTTCCTTTTTCTGCCCAGGCTGATACCCTTCCTCTTCTTGTCTTTTGATGATCCTGTTTTGACCCTAATCCCACAAACACTTCTGTGCATTTAAGCCAGTAGCAGTAGTAAAATGGTGGATCGAGTGAAGTTCAAGTGTTTGGGATCCTTTGAAGATGCAAGTCCTGGCAGATGACATTCTCAGCATGTCAGAGAAAACTTGGGTGGAGGGCAGTTAGTTAAATCTCTGCTAACCGCTCAGAGTCCCTCGTGGGGGGTGGGGGAGATGGGCAGTAGCAAAATTTGAGAAAGGAAGGAAGGAAGGAAGGAAGGAAGGAAGGAAGGAATGTAAGGCCTCTTGCTGCTATTGAAAACTTTCCAACGTTCTAACAGGATTATTGATTATGCTCCTGACTTCTGAAGAGGAAATGCTGTCGGTGAACTGATTCTCTCTCCTGGGACTTGGTAAAACATAGAATGTCCTTCACCTTCTGTCATCACATTTGATATCCTGAGATTGTAATGTTATGGAGAAATGAAAATAGCATTAGAGAGTTGGAAGGGGTGTAGTTCATCCCCCTGCTCAGAGTTTTGGGCTAAATTAAAACTGAGCATAGGTAAAGGTAAAGGTTTCCCTTGACATTAAGTCCAGTCGTGTCCGACTCTAGGGGGCGGTGCTCATCTCCATTTCAAAGCCAAAGAGCTGGTGTTTGTCCGAAGACACTTCTGGAGCTTGATTCCAACCCAATGTATTTATTTAGTTCAATCAATCAATCAATCAGTCAATCAATCATTTTATATGGCTGCCTATCTCACAGCAGTGACTCTGGGCAGCTAACATAAGATTAAAACTCAACACAGCATAATAATAATAATAATAATAATAATAATAATAATAATAATAAATATAATCCCAGGTCCTTGGGAAGGACTTGATAGGTGGACAGAAATGCCAAATCCAATCTAAACATCTGGCTGACTGTGCGATCAACCATAATGATAATATAATGGCATCTGAGGACAACCACCACCATCATAAATAAGCATCCTTCTCGCAGGCCCAATTAACATCCTGATCCCCTTGCCTGGGAAAACAGGCATGTTTTTAAGCCTTTATGAAATGCCAGCAGACGTGGGGCCAACTGGATCTTGGGGGTTTGCAGAGGGCAGGTGTCCTACTTCAGGTTTCAGCCTTGCACGCACACATGGTTTCATGGAAGATTATCAGTTTTGTTTTCAGGTAACAGAGTTAGCAATGTGCTTAGGAATGTCAAACAAGGCAAAGGCTTGCCTGCGAAGTGTGTTTCCAAAGAGGACCGTGCAGAAGAGTCGTCTAAAGTTGGTCCAAGGTTCAAGAGCCAGGTCACGGCTGGCAGCCAGTCCAAGGGTCTAAGGATCAAGAGTGAAACTCCTACACAGGGATCACACCTGAGCTAGACATCGTTTAGCAAAGAGAGCAGAGGCAGCCCAGCCTCTTCCTATATAGGCTGCAGCCAACTGCCACCCATCGGAATGTTTACTCTGTTGCTTGGCGAATAGCCTAACAGAACCTCTGCTCCGCCCTTCTTTCTACTGGGCCATGACAGCCTCAGCCATTTTGTAATGATAATAGTACATTCTAGAATGTCCATGAGGATCAGTCAGAAAAGGAGAAACAAGTTACTGGGGGTAAGGAGAGAGAATGTAAACAAATGGTAGGAATAAGTAGATGTCAGTACAGCATTCAAGATTATTCATTCTGGAGCATATTTATTAATCTGTTTAGATATTGTTATGCTAATATTCTGCCTTTCCTCCAGAAGCTCAGGATTGCTTCTATGAGGATCTTCCTTTTTATCCCTACTACAACACTCTTTGAGGTAGGCTAGGCTGTCAGAAAGTTACTGGCCCCAAGTCATCCAGGCCGAGGACTTGAATATGTGTCTTCCAAGTCCTAGTCCAACCTCTTATCTACCACATGGCTTTCATGCTTGGATTCCCCTAAAATCATATGGCATATCAGGTTGTAAATACAACAGTATTGGCTGAGCTGCACTCCTAGAACAAGATCTTTAGGAATATGCTAACTTCCTTAAGATTTCTAGCTCTCTCTGTTCTTACAAACAATATATAAATGGTTCTAAACTTGAGGCTGTTGCCAAGGACGCAACGTCAGGCTAACTTTCTGCAAGATATTTGGTGGTGTTGGAAAGAAAGGTTGGCTGTGGCAATTATTTTGCAATGAAGAATTCAAAATTTAGCTATATAGGAAATTGGAATATAAGGGAAATATAAAATGAATGACAGATATCCCCCTCTTTGTAGCTCCGTGTTCTACAGATACACCAAGGAATGGGGGCATGGCAAAGGTCTCAAAGGGACCTGTCCTACTTCAGGTTTCAGCCTCGCTCACCCACACAGTTTCCTGGAAGATTATCAGTTTTATTTTCAGGTAACAGAGTCAGCAATGTACTCAGGAATGTCGGACAAGGCAAAGGCTTGCCTGCGAAGTCTAAAGTTGGTCCAAGATTCAAGAGCCAGGTCAAGGTTGGCAGCCGGTCCAAGGGTCTAAGGATCAAGAGTGAAACTCCTGCACAGGGATCATGCCTGAGCTAGACATCATTTCCAGCAAAGGGAACAGAGGCAGCCCAGCCCCTTATATAGGCTGCAGCCAACTGCCACCCATCGGAATGTTTACTCTGTTGCTTGGCAAATAGCCTAACAGAACCTCTGCTCTGCCCTCCTTTCTACTGGGCCACGACAGCGGGCACTGCAACAGATGTGCTGGCACTTGGCTTCCCAGAATCCACAGCTCTGTTAGTCACGGCAGTGTCTAGCAGTATATTACAATCACAGTTACAGTCCCAATACATCAAGCACCATCTTGCCAGGACTGAATCTAGCCCAAACGTTGAGAGATGGCCTTTGGAGAGTCCTGCACCTACTGAAGTGTGGATGAGATAAGAAGCCTTTTCTGTGGTAGCCCCCTCTTTTTCCCTCAGAAATCTGTGTGTCCCCAATCCTCCTTGCATCACAAGCAAGTTGAATCATGCCTGTTGCATTCTGCCTTGGGCCATGCTGATGGTGGCTGCCGTCATAGGAAATGGATTGTATATGCCTTTATTGGGTATATTTTGGTTATGTATTTTTGTTTTGTTCTGCTGCTTGCCACCCAGAGCTGTAAGGATGGGGGCAGTTTAAGAAAAAAAAAATTGGAAAGTGCAGGGCTGAACACAGCTGCTATGTATAAATAAGAATATATACCTGCACTTTCTAAAATTCTTTTTAAAGCTGTTCACAAAACCTTGGCACAGAAATGTTTTTAACTGGGGAACACATGTACCCAAATGCTTCCAAGCTTGCTTGCATCAGGCCAAATTTCATACAAATGTGAGCATATTAAGAGAAACACAAAACAAAAATGTCCTTTGGAGGACTTTTTAAAATGTGGAATTGTAAAAAACAACAACAGTTAAGAATTGAAAAATTAGAGTCTAAGGAAATTGACTTATTCCTGACAAAGGTGTGGTTTGTAAACAAATATCCCGCAGTTGTTTTCACTTCCCAAATGTTCTCAATCAATTTCTGCTCAAAAAGGTCATTGAATTTATGGTTAATATGTGTATCTTTTGAGAGACTGAATGCTTGTCTCCTTGCAAAGGTGGAGTAAGAACATTTTGTGTGTGTGCAGGAGTACCATTTTATTTCAGACCATTGAGAATTACCTACTACCTACAGTGATAGAACATGCACAATTTTGTGCCTAATCCCCACCCTTTGGCTTGGTCATTTGCAAATCATAGGAAAAGTGAATACTGAAGCTACACAAATCTTACAGAGGTTCTCAGGGTTCATAGGATTTGATGAAAGGAGCAGCACAACAACATTTTTTTGATCCCCCCTATTTATTACACAAACCATATTTATTTTAGCCACATTACTTAGCAAGAATTATTTACTACTATGCTTGACAAGATCATCTCCCTTCCTTTCTTGTCCTGTCTGCCACCATTTGAGTTTGAAAAGACATTGCAAAGGAATTCTCTTCTTCCATACTCAAGATTTTTTTGACTAAGTATGTGCCATTAAGTCATTTTCAACTCCTAGCAACCAGCTAGATAGATTTTCTTCATGACAATCTATCCTCAACCTGGTCCTTCAGGTCTTCCAATGGTACCTGTATCATCTGCTCTAACTGAGTCCATCCACCCTGCTGCTGGTCATTCAAACTCCTCAAAAGACAAAACCAATCCCCTCAATAGAATTTTCCTCTATATTTCTATAGAGCATATGGCTATGTGTAGATCCACATGTAAAAGCAGATTGTTGCAATTTACATTAAAAAAAGCACTACAGTTCTATTTTGAAAATGGGGAGTTGGGTTTGCTGCATAGAGGTAATTTTAGGTGATTGATTGATTACATGCCATCAAGTCATTGTCGACTCTTAGCAGCCACATAGATTATCTCCGTGACTATGCGTCCCTAACCTGGCCCTTCAGCTCTTCTAAAGGTGCCCCCATCGCCACTGTAACTGAGTCCATCCACCTTGCTGCTGGTTGTCCTCTTCTTCTCTTTCTTTCCACCTTTCCCAACATTAGAGCCTTTTCCAGAGAGCTGGGCCTTCGCATAATGTGTCCAAAGTAGGCGAATTAGAGCCTGGTCATTTGTGCCTCATGTGAAGAATCTGGGTTGATTTGTTCGATGATCCATTGGTTTGTTTTCTTGGCTGTCCATGGTATTCTCAGGAGTCTTCTCCAACACCAGAGTTCAAAGGCATCAATATTCTTCCTACCCTGCTTCTTTAAAGTCCAACTTTTACTTCTACATTTCACAGGGAATACTATGGCTTGCATACTCAAGACTGCAGCCTAAATTTGCTCTAAATGCACATATGCTTGCAGGCTATAATATTTGCTCTAACAAGCATGTGTGCCATTTCTAATTACTCCTTACTTACATCCTCCTGAAGAGATGAGGTCATGCTGGCCATATCCTTTCTCTCTGATTGAAACAGGCATCCTCCCTTCTCTGGTGGCAAACTGTTTTGTCTTCCATCATCTTCAATTCTTGAGGGACCATCTGCATTGAGTAGATAAGGTCCCACAAGAAATCCTCCTTTTGGTGATCTTGGACAACACTTGAATTAATGATTCTTTTCATCAGTCTTAAGGACCTGCCCTGAAATGCTCCAAGGATTTTCAAGCTCCCCTCAAATTAACTGCTTGGTCCCTCTCAAGAGTTGCAGCCAACTTTGTTCTTTACTAATCCCATAAATCTTTAACAGCCACTGCTGTCTAGGTCCAGGTTATTTTGTCCCAGCCATTATCTCCACTTCATCAAGTTGTTCTTCCCAAAATTCTGGGTAATGCAAGATTCTACCTCTGATGCCAACATAATAGCCCTTCCTCCTTCTATGGGAACATTTCCCTGTGGCAAATTAAACTATCCCCCAATTTCAGCCTCACTTATCAGCTTGCTAGCCTGAAATGTTTGGGTGTTCACATGGATACATGTCCTGCCAGCAGAAAGCCACAGTGTAAAAAGCTATATCAAACACTTTCAAGGACAATTTCACATCATGATTGTTTACCAACTGAAATAAAAGCCTACTTGCATGTAGCATACTACTGGGTTCAAGCCAGTGAAGGAAAAATGATGAATTGGTTTTGTACAATAATGTGTTAGGTATATTGTAACTATAATGAATTTATATACTAGATCAGGGTTTCTCAACCAGGGTTCCCTGGAACCCTAAGGTCCACAAGTGGTCACTGGGGGTTCCCTGGGAGACCATGATTTATTTAGAAAATTATTTCTAATTCAGGCAACTTCACATTAAAGAGGTAAGTTTCATTCTTTATTTTCAGTTTAAGAACACTGTTAGTGCATCTATACAGGCCTACCCATGAAACGAATATAATAATTTTGTAACTTCTGGCCTGTATTTGAGCCTGAATGTGCAGGGGTGCCCCGAGGCTTGAAATATATTTCAAGCGTTCCTCCAGGGTCAAAAAGTTGAGAAAGGCTGTACAAGATTATGTAAATTACATAATTTCCAGGGAAAAATGTAAAATTCTCAATGTGGTTTTAAAAACAGTACTGATCCTCAAACTGGGCCAAAGAAAGACAATGAAAACGATCAGGAACTAGAAGCTAAGGGCATATCCTCAGTAGTGACAGTGTTTTCATAGCATTGCCCAGCCATTGCTGAAGATAGCCTGACCTCATTGTACATATTTTCACCCAATGATGGTTGAATGACTCTAGCAGATCTATATGCTGAGTGGGAAAATGCACTAAGTTCTGCAGAGAGGCTGAAAGACAGAGCTGCTAGGTATGCTTAGTCTTGAGAAAGGATGACTGAGTGGATTTATGGTAGCAGGCTTCAAACATCTGAAAATATGTCACACAGAAGGTCAAGATCTGAACTGAAGAAGAAAACCTGTAGTGAAGGTAAAGGGAGAAAATGAAGGCGGAAAAAAAAGGAGAATTGTATTCCTTCTGCAGTACAATTTGTGGATACGTTGCTAAATTAAGTTCTATTAATTCATTGTGAAAACAAGCCTCAGCGACCCTAGATTTTTTTACAGTTTTTGTTCCAGCGTTAACAGCAGACATCAGCAATTTATTTCAAGTTTGGTTGATGTTATAAGAATAGGAAGTATTTTGAGGCTGAACTCATCATTGGCTAACGGATGTCCTTATATAAAGAAAAGCCCCAATATTGGTGGGTGTTCAGAAGTGGGTGGAGTGAAAAGGGTTATGCTGTTGAATGTTTCAGTAGAACACACACAACGGCATGAATACAATTTTCCCACTATGATTGGAATGATTGCTGTTTAAATTATATTCATCTTCAACTTTCTCCCCAGACTAGTGCCTTTTAGAGGAATTATTTATTTCAGTAAATTGTATTTCAATAAATTTATTGTAAGTGACCACTCAAACAGATTCTGGGCATCTTACAAAATCTAATGCAAGAGAAAACAATTAAAAACATAGACAAAACATTACGATCACAACTCCCAAAATTCTCTATGTTGGAAGTTAGGATCAAACACGTATAGACATACTGAGCGGGGGAATGCTGCTGTATACACATATTAAACATAATATAATATAATAAATATGATATGATGATATATAAATATAAACATGCATGGAAACCCTTGCTTTCTGCCTGGTGGACACCAGAAGCTCAACTTGTAGAAGGAGTAGGGTGGAGTTCTAACAAGTGATTTAAGAAGTTTTATGCTGATGAGAAATGTACAACTGTCCTCATTAAAGTATCAGGTAGGACGAAGAGATTCGCATTCACTGAACGAGATGGTTGGAGACCAATATGTTCAAACATATGTTTTAATTCCTCATTTTCTCAGATATGTCTCTTAACATACAGACACACACACACAGACACACAGACACACACACATTTTCTCTTTTCAAGGTTATGATGCCAAATGCTTTCCTGCATCTGGAGAGACTAAAGTTTTAAAGCAGTATTTTAGTCTCTCATGAAAACATTTCTTAGAGGAACAGGCTTCCCAAAGAATCAGTGGCGTCCCCTGATTCTCACATCAAGCATAAAGGCCCAGTTTTGTTTTCCTCTCTCCTTTATTATGATTTGATGGGGAGAAGTGCAAGTCAACCACCTTGGATGAAGGTCAAGTCATGACCAGCAAACCACTGAGTACAAAGTTTTGCCAGGCTGTTATGAAGGAGAATATATATCAGGAGAAAAAGCTCTACAGGCTAATGTTTTTCTTAGATATGTCAAGAGAATTAGAGAGGTTTAGAATTTGTGGATCTAAAGTCTCCATGGCTTTATCTCCAGATCCTTCCTGATCTATTCTACAGTACAGGACCAGTGTTGGAATGATGAACGACAGGAGAGCAGCAAAGAGAAGGCTTCTGAGAGCAAATCTCTGCCCATGGACTTCCTCCTCCTCTGGCAGAATAGGACAATTGTACCATCAAATGATTCCTTCCTCTGTGCAGAAGAAAGAGAAGTATATTTGCACCTTGTGTTCTTCTGCAAATAGTAAAGACTGGAAAATTGGGGCTTTAGTCCAGGGAAGAAGCTTTGAGACCCCCTAAAGTCTCAACCATGATCCAGTCTAATTAATTAATTTCTTGAATTTATAAGCTGCTGTCCAGGCAAAAATGGGTATGATCAAAAACAAAGATGGCAAGGACCTAACAGAAGAAAAAGAGATCAAGAAAAGGTGGCAAGAATATACAGAAGATCTGTATAGGAAGGATAACAATATCGGGGATAGCTTTGACGGTGTGGTCAGTGAGCTAGAGCCAGACATCCTGAAGAGTGAGGTTGAGTGGGCCTTAAGAAGCATTGCTAATAACAAGGCAGTCTCAACAGGTAGCAGTGCTGTGTAATCTTGCCTGGGCTTGGAAGCTAAGCAGGTTTGGGCCTGATTAGTAGTTGAGTGGGGCTTTGATGCTGAAAAACATCCTGGAAGAAAGCAACGACAAGCCACATGTGTACCATTGCCAGGGCCGCAACTAGGGGGGGCAACTGGGGCATGTGCCCCGGGCACCGCGCTGGTGGGGTGCCAAAATGAGCGCTGGTGGGGCGCCAAAATGAGTGCTGTGGGGGTGCCAAAATGGGCGCGGAATCCATGCTTGCCCCGGGTGACACAGACCCTAGTTGCGGCGCTGACCATTGCCAAGAAAACCTCAGGAGTCAAATGTGATTTGAAGAAGACTTTAGTTTTACTATGGGACTGGATAAGATTAACTGCAAAGAAGACCAGACGAAGAACAACAAGAACAGCAGCCAGGCTTAGAATTGGTAGTGAAGATATTTAAGTGGTAGATAGCTTTTGCCTTATAGACTGAATATTAACTGTAAAGGAACCAGCGGTTAAGAAATACGTTGCACCCCAGCATTTGGTAGAAGAGCCATGGAAAAGACATTCAAATGCCCTGATGTGTTTATACTTACAAAGACCTGAATAGTGCAGGCATTGCTTTTCCCTGTGATATCCTATAGAAGTGAAAGTTGATATTTGAAGAAGCAGGATAGAATGAGCATTGACACTTTTCAAGTTGGGTATTAGAGAAGACTCCTGAGGATACAGTGGACAGCCAAGAAAACAAACAAATGGATCATTGAACAAATCAACCCAGAGTTCTCACATGAAGCACAAATGACCAGGCTCAAATTATTCTACTTTGGACTGTATGCTCTGGAAAAGGCTCTAATGCTGGGAAAGGTGGAAGGAAAGTGACGAGGATGACCAGCTGCTAGGTGGATGGACTCAGTTATGTCAGCAATGAGTACACTGTTGGAAGACCTAAAGAACCAGGAGAAAATCTATCTTGACACTGACTTATGGTACACAATCAATCAATCCATCAATGGGAACATTACACTGTTTATTTATGAAGACATTTACAGTTGCTTCAAAAACAATGTCTTAATCAGGGGCCATTTTTTCATGGTGAGGATTGGCAAAGATCTCCCTTACAACTGTGCTTGCATTCTGTTCACCTGTTCTACATTGACATCACATAATTACCAAGAAGCCGGATGAAAAAGGTTTCTGCAAAAAAGCACAGAGACATTTCCGAGAAAATATAATGGCTCAAATTTCATTGGAAGACTTGGTTGCTGGGGTTATAAGGCTGACCCAGCCTTTTCAGTTCATGACCTTGTCCTGTAACTGGGGCCCAGTTTTCAGATATATAACACTTTCTTCTCTCATAATCCAATACCTTCTGGCATTTTTTAAAAATGGAGTCTCCCTTTCAGTCGAAACACTTCAGTGGAGGTCACACAATTATAGGCGGAACACTTATTCTGTGTTTATGTATACACATGTTAACTGTCCCCCGTTTTTTATAATGCATGTCATCTGAAAATAATTAAAAGACTGAATTGTAAACATACTACAAGGGATTTCTCATTGACCTGTTTCACTGGAAAGCTGCTACAAGGCTGATTTTGCTGTTTGCTTTTATGATAATGGAACACTAATTTTGATGCCATTTTTTAAACAATTAATTAATTCCTTTGCTTGAGGAATGCATCAGCTGGTAAGCATACGGGCCAGCCTTAAGTGCAATGTTTAGATATCCAGTGCTTCTTGATAGGACTAAGTCATCTGTATATGAACTGAGCTAAGTTTCAACATCTAAGAGATTTTTAGGGAACACATACCCTTCAGCACAACTGATGGAGGGGAAAAAATCCCCATTTTCCCTAACCCTTAGAATATATTTGGATTTATGAATTCTGCTGGAATGCCATATTCCATTTCCCATTTCCTGCAGACATCAGTCAGAAGCTTCACAGAAGCTCAAGAACATAGCCTGAAAGTGACACCCCCAAATATCCATCGTCTCCTAGCAGCTGAGCCAGGGAAGAGAAGGTATTACATTCCTGCTGAGCAGTGGCATTTGCAGATTTTCACACACACACACACACACACACAAAACACGGATGTTGCTGCTCCTGGGAAGGGGATGCTGAGATTTGTAGTCCCAGTGTTCCCCTGAAAAGGAAAGGATGTGCAATGAAAAGTACAAATGCTGTTTTGTTGTCACCTCTTTCTCCTCCCCTGGTAAGCTAGCTGACCCTTCTTGGGAGAAGACAAGAGAGTAATTTACATTCTTTAGGGCTGGAATGGAAATGCTTTTGATGACTAGGGGTGTACTTCAATTTTGGGGGCGGCCAAGATTTGTAGTGAGCAACACTGTAATAGAGATGGACAGGACTGCATCGCATACATGCATGGGACCAGAATTTTTCAGTTCAATTGGATTCTATGGCTTTAGCCAGCAAATAAAACAGAAATAAAAGGGAAAGAAGAGCGTCAGCTAGATAAACACAAATAAGCATATACAGCAATCCATTTGAAATCTTACTATGGATTCTCTGCTAAAGCCTTGATTATTATTACGGTTGGCTGCACAGTCAGCCAGATGTTTAGACTGGATTTGAAATTTTTATCCACCTATTGCATCCTTCTCAAGGACTTAGGATAGGCAGATGTTGCTGCTGTTATTATTTCATCCCATCTTTTTTATAGATAACTGAAGGTGGTGAACATACCTAATCCTCCTGCCTCCTATTTTCCCCACAACAATAGTCCTGTGAGGTGGGTTGGGCTGAGACTGGCCCAGAGTCACCCAGCTGGCTTTCATGGGTAAGGTGGGACTAGAACTCACCAACTCCTGGTTTCTAGCCCAGCACCTTAACCACTAGACCAAACTGACCTGCAACATTGCAGGTAGTATAAAAAATCTTATCGGCCAGCAGAAAATCAACATAGAAAGTGTCTGATTGTCTAGGGTCTGCTGCTAGAAGGGGAAGAATAAGCTTTTGACCCAATGTCAGATAAAACCTGCAAAATAAAAGAACATACGTTATTAATTCTACCTCTTGTGTGCCACAAGGGCAAAAATAATGAGTTACATAGAGCTTGCAATATCTGCCCTGTAACAGTGCTGAAGAAAGGATAGCATAAATCTGTTTTTTTAAAAAGAATCCCTTGAAATTCACCCCACAAAAAAATAGAGGGCATGGAAGCTCCTGAAACTGAGATGGAAAATTTTAAAAAGAAATCTGAAACAAAACAGATTTATGCTTACAAAGATCAGAGTTGTGCAAGCCATGGTATTCCTTGTGACCCTCGATGAAAGTGAAAGTTGGACTTTGAAGAAACAGGGTAGGAAGAGGATTGACACTTTTGAACTCTAGTGACAGCTTTACAATACAAGTAGTATTGAGCTACATGACACAGGTTTCCTAACCTGATCTACCTTGAAGGGCTGACAGATGGACATCAGATTTTCTCTGTTGGAGATGCAAAAAATGTGAAGGTTCATTGATCTATCTGATACAGTTTTGTGAACTTTGGCATTTTCTTGGAATAGTATTTTAATGTACATAAGTAGATTCATGGGGAAATCTGGAATCTGACAGTCTATGAAGAATTATGGTGTACTGGGCATGGAAGGTGGCCAAGATAATTATACTTAGAAATTGGAAAGCTGATATTATTCCAGGCATTAAGGATTGGCTTTTGGTTCTGGAAAAGGCAGTATTTTCAACTAATCAAAGAGTGAAGCAATATATTCTCTTTTGGCATAGATGTTAACGATATTTTACAATAATCCAGTGATGTAAATTTGCATTTTTTTACTTTTTTTGGGGGGGGGGTATTTGATAGTATTATAAGTTTTTTTTTTTTGTAAACCAGTTCCTATAAGTTTAACATACACACTAGAGCTTTAGTTTCAACCCTAACCCTAACCCTTTGGAATAGTAATTTGTTAAATTTTCTTTAAGGATTTGGTGTGGAGGTCTTTTATTTTTTATTTCATGGATTGTTTCGTTTTAATGTTGTCACTGTTGTGTATTCTGGTACTCTGTTTATATTTTGCATTCTTCTAAAATTAAAAAAAACAAAATTTGGAAAAAAAATATTTAAAAAAGGATGCCACATGGGATCTCCCTTGCTGTTCCTTATGGACCCCCATGCAGAGGTCCCTACCTCTGTAGGCACTCATCCGCTTTCCAACAGCTGCTACTATTTGGAGATTTCTCCTAATGAGCTAAAATCTACAATTTCCACCCATACTCCCCTCTGCAACAACTTAAAAAATCTTGTTCATGACAGTGTTCTTAATAGCAGTGTGTGGATCTGTATAAAACTGGGTTAATCATGTGAATCATTATTTTTCTTCATTTGTTTTATGGTGTTTTTTTAAAAGGACCCCAAATTCACAGTCATTTGTCATTTGCAAGTTTCCTTGATACAGGCAAGGTTCCTCTCTTGCTGTTTTTCCAAATTCATAGAAGCAAACGTTTTTCAGAGGTGTGCACTATTTTGGATTTAAAAGCAGAAAGGTGCTTTGGAGTATACAGGGATGCCCAAATCCTTAAACCAAGCAGCAATTTTCTCAGGTTCATGTTGCAGCTATAGAGGACGGCTGTGCTGTTTTGAGAAAAGATACAGCTGCTTTAAAGAGTTGTGGCAATGTGCCAGGTGAGCACGATTGAGACCTCCAAAGTATCTCCTTCTCTTTGAATGCAAAGCACTGCACAATGCCATGATTCCAATTTCAGGTAGTTTTTCTCTCCTGTCCTACCCAGGGATTGGATCTGAGCCCTTACTCCAGCCTTTCTCAACCTTTTGACCCTGGAGGAACCCTTGAAATATTTTTCCAGCCTCAGGGAACCCCTGCACATTCAGGCTCAAAGGTCGGCCGGAACTTACAAAATTATTATATCTGTTTCATGGGTAGGCCTGTATATAGGCATTAACAGTGTTCTTAAACTGAAAATACAGAATGAAACTCACCTCTTTAATGTGAAGTTGCCCGAATTTGAAATAATTTTTTAAATGAATCATGATCTCCCAGGGCCTGGTGACCTCTTGTGGAACCTTGGTTGAGAAACCCTGCCTTACTCTGTCCCTCAGCTGCCATGCTTTGTTTTTGTCCCTAAGGCACATCTTCTTGAGCTGCCCAAATCTAACAAATTAATCAGTGTCCTTTTCCAGCCTCACCCACATTATGTGATCTAGAGGTGGAATAGAATGACAGCATTCAGTGTTACAGAACCTATTTTAATAAATGATGGCTAAGCACTTTTTCTTTGAGGCTGTAAAATGGCTATAAATTGCTTTTTAAAAATCCACACACACCCCGCACCACTCTTTGTAAGATTTGAAAGGTTTCAAGGAGAAAGCAGGCCTAACACTGAGGCACCAATGACAGTTAGTCAATGAAAAGAAAAAGAAAGGAAAGCAATAGAAAATCAAGCGGGGTTTCTGTCTGTCTCACAACTTGTTCGAGTACTAAATTACAGAATTAATAGGCTTTTAGAAGAGGCTGACACAATGTTACTGTGAAAACGACAATTAAATGTGGGAAGCTGGTGTTTGCACTGCATTTAATTTTAAGTGAAGGTTTTGAAACTCTATAAATCTTCCTTATTTCACGGTTACTTTCTCTCTTTCGCCTTTGACAACAAATTTCAAAAGTGTCAGATGGGATGGAAGAAAAAAAACACCTTTAAATTCTGTCTATCCTACCTTTACCATTCACACTTCCCAGATCGAAACACCCTTACGATTTTGTTTTACCCTGAATTTTTGAAGCACAGAACTCTGGTTAAAAAAAGGATACATTCAAAAAGAAGCATTCAAATAGCAATTTTAGTATTGAAATTATTTGCAAGAGTATGTCTCTTAGACAAAATCACACACAGAGAGGGGTATAGTGGGAAAATTATACACAGAGATTTTCACACCAACCTTTTTTTTTAAAAGAAAAAAATCCATAACCCACTGAAATGTGGATATAACAAATCTAAATATGAGGAACTGAGAGCATGGGCTTTCCCAGGGGGTGTCAGAAAAGGCAAGATGGTGGCCGTGACCACCAGTTGAAGATCCGCCCTTTTTTACATGTATCAATGCATGTAAAACAGGAGTGGGGCTTTAATCACATGTTCATGGCCACCATCTTGACTTTTTTGACTCCCTCTGAGGATGCCCCTGACTGAGAGAAATCAAGATCAGTTTATTTGTCCATCCTTCCTCTCCATGAGTGTGTACATTTACCACAAAAGATGAAACATTTTGTCCCAACTTGACTGAGGGTGTTGAGAAAGGCTACTACGGAGTAATAATAGATGAACAGTAGTAGAAGCATAAACAAATCTGGATTCAGGATTATATAAATCCTCAACAAAGAACAATTGTTCCAATACGTGTGTATGATCAACAAAAGTCTTAAGAATGCTGGAAGGATTTGGTGGTCCCTTAGCTCCATTTCTGCTTGCTATGTGTTCTAAATATAAATTGTTCACAGTGCTTTCTTAAGTTTCTGGCTAAGAAATTGTCATGGAAGAGTCCTCCAATGAAGGAAAGGCTGCAGCTGAGAAGCCACCAAGGGAGGTGTGGGAAAATTTCCCTAAATTAAGTCAACTGGCGAATCACTATATGGAGGTAATTAGGGCTCAGGGTGATGTTAATGGCTAATGCAGCGTTCCTTAACCTTAGCAACTTTAAGATGTGTGGACTTCAACTTCCAGAATTCCCCGGCCAGCAGTCCATACATCTTAAAGTTGCCAAGGTTGAGAAACCCTGGGCTAATGAAGGGTAGGGCCCTTGATGAAAATGGTTGATGGAAACAACATTCCTCTTATTAGATAAAAATGTTTGACTTGAATTTGTCCTCATTAATGACGTATCTGACCTCACTGGGGTTCATCCGGCTAGGATATTTCTGCCTATATTCAGGCAGGGTTTAAACAATCTTATTATAATTCCTTTGATTGGGTTTACACTACCTGAGATGGATGAATCACAAAGAAAAGTGGCGGTGAGTTAAAATATTGTACAGTGAACTGTGTTCTGAACCCATTGCTGGTCCTTTGCTCCTACCAGCAAAACTGTCAAACTTAATTGGCTCACAGTAGAAAGTAGGTGTATCAACCCAAGTAAGCTCACTGCTTGGGTGTTCTGCACACACACGTTCGCACATGTAGCCATCAACAGGTGAAAGAAGAGGAATTTGCCCGAGTTAGAGGAAAGTGAGAGATCTGAAACTCCTGAAAGCACGTACTATATTCTACATCTTCATCCAATGTAAGTGAAGGGGATGAAGGTCCTATAACAAACCAGGGACCATGAAGGGGCATAAGCTTTGTGGTTTCATTTGATAATGTCTCTTATAACTGAAAAGGGGTCAGTTTCATGCTTCTGAAGCTTCTCTAGAGTGAGGGGATGCTGAAAAGTCTTGCCCTAAAGGTAAAGGTAAAGGTTTCCCTTGACATTAAGTCCAGTCGTGTTCGACTCTAGGGGGCGGTGCTCATCTCCGTTTCAAAGCCGAAGAGCTGGCGTTTGTCCGTAGACACTTCCATGGTCATGTGGCTGGCATGACTACACGGAACGCCGTTACCTGCCCGCCAAAGCGGTACCTATTAATCGACTCACGTTGGCATGTTTTCGAACTGCTAGGTTGGCAGGAGCTGGGACTAGCAACGGGAGCTCACCCCGTCACGCGGATTCGAACCGCCGACCTTCCGATCGGCAAGCTCAGCAGCTCAGTGGTTTAACCCGCAGTGCCACCGCATCCCTACTTTGACCCTATAAGTTTGACAGATGTTACCAGAGGAGGAGGTCCTACACATATCCAGGCTCTAAACCATGATGGGCTTTAAAGGTGACAACCAGCCCCTTGAACTGTACCGAGAAGCCCATCAGTAACCAGTGCAGCTTCCAAAGCAACGATGTTATATAGGTGCAATGAAGCATGCTCATGACTTCTTGGGCTGCTATATTCTGGACCAGGTGCAGATTCCAAAAGCTCCTGAAGGACAGTTCCATGGAGAACACATCACAGGATGCGCCAGATGTGCTCTGCAAATGCCCTCCTGGCCATAGCTGCCACCTGCTCCTTAAGTAGGAGTTCTGCATCCAGGGGGATGAGTTCTGAGTTCAGTACAGAGGAGCATGACCCTGTCCAAAACTAAAGATGGAATCTCTCTAGGATTGGATAGCTTCCAAACTCAGAGTCTTGCTGGGATTAGGATTCAAATTTGTTCCTCCTCATCCAGACCCAAACAGCCTCCAGGTTTCTGGACATCGCTTGGACAGTGACATTTGTTTTGCCCAGGATTGACAACTCTTACAGTTAAGACATTTTTCCTGATGTCCAACCAGTCTACTTTTAAACCCATGGTTTGCAGTCCTTTCTCCTTGAACAACTTTGAACAATTATGCCCCACCTTATATACAACAGCACTTCAGATCCTTGAAGACAGTTTTCAGGTCTCCTTGAAGACTGATCTTCTCCCAAAAAATCTACCCAACCCAACTGTTCCTTGTATATTTTTCCTTCCAGACTCTTATTATCTTGGTTGCTGCCTCTGGATACACTTTTAAATGTCTGTATTCTTCCTAAAATGTGATGCCCAGAATTATTCTCATTTATTAAAACAGACAGCATGGTGAGTTGGAAATGTCATGGCTTATGTAGCTAAAGTGGCACCAACTGTGCCAAAGAGGCAGGCAGAATTAGCATGTTTGAGAATACCCCCTAGTTTGCAGAGGTACCTCTTTTCAAAAATTCTTTAAAATAAAAATAAAAGCCGCTCAGTGATGACTATGTTTAAATGAACTGGAATATTGGACAACTATTGTCCTGGTGGACCACTGCTTAAGAATGAGTCAGCAGTGTGCTGCAGCTGCGGAAAGAACCAATGCAGTCCTGGGCTGCATCAGCAGAGGGATAATATCTACTAATAATAACATCTACATGAAACCGCTGGGTGAGATCATCCGTCACTATGGGATGAGGTATCATCAGTATGCTGATGATACTCAATTGTATATCTCCATCCCAGGTGAAGTAAGTGATGCCATGACCACCCTCTCCGAGTGTCTGGGGCTGTGGGGGCCTGGATGGGTAACAACAGGCTTCAACTGAACCCTGGTAAGACCGAGTGGCTGTGGGTTAATGGTTCTTCTGTATCCAGGACATTAACATCTCTGGTTCCGGATGGGGTTGCACTGCCCCAGACAGACCCGGTGCGTAACTTGGGGGTCCTCCTGGACTCACGGCTCCTGCTTGAAGAGCAGGTGGCAGCCGTGGCCAGGACAGCCTTTGTGCAGCAATGTGCTGTGCACCAGTTATGCCCCTTCCTGGACCAGGAGGCCGTTCGAACAGTCACTCATGCCCTTGTTATCTCTCAGATAGACTATTGCAATGCGCTCTACATGGGGCTACCCTTGAAAAGTATCCAGAAGCTTCAGCTGGTCCAGAATGCAGCTGCGCGAGCTGTTTTTGGTGCCCCCAGAAGGGCACATGTAACACCACTGCTGCGCGAGCTGCATTGGGTACCAGTTTGCTTCTGGGTCCAATTCAAGGTGTTGGTTATCACCTTTAAAGCCCTACATGGCATGGGGCCAGGTTACCTGAGGGACTGCCTCTTCCCCATTACATCAACCCGTCCCACCTGATCGTGCAGAGAGGGCATGCTACGGACCCTGTCTGTAAAAGAATTCCATCTGGCGGGGTCCAGGAAGCGGGCCTTCTCTGCAGTAGCTCCCGCCCTGTGGAACATGCTGCCTCCGGAGGTGAGATTGGCCCCATTGCTCCTGGCCTTTCGGTGGAGTCTGAAGACCTGGTTCTGCTGCCTCGCTTGGGGTGGAGAGGGGAATAGAGCTACATGGGGGTGGTTGTTATAGACCACTCCTCCCACACTTGGACTGTTTTAGATGTTTCATCGCTTGGATTTTTTATTCTTTATTCTTTATTTCTATTTATAGTATTTTTACTGTATTTTACTTTTTGTATTATTGTGATGGTTTTAATCGCTTGTTGTAAACCGCCCAGAGGCCTCCGACGGGAGGAGATGGGTGGGGATAAATTAGATAAATAAATAAAATAAATAAATAAATATCAAGATCACGGGAAGTGATAATATTGCTCTAGACCTCACTGGTGAGGCCACAATTGGAATACTGTGTCCAGTTCTGGTCACCACAATACAAAAAAGATGCTGAGGCCCTAGAAAGAGTGCAGGGAAGAGCAACAACGATGATAAGGGGACTGGAGGCTAAATCCTATGAAGAACGGCTAAAGGAACTAGGTATGTTTAGCTTAACGAAGAGAAGACGGAGGGGAGACATGATAGCAGTCTTCCCATACTTGAAGGGCTGCCACGGGGAAGAGGAGATGATTTATTCTCTGTAGCACCTGAGGGTAGGACAAGAAGCCATGGGTGGAAGCTGATCAGAGGGAGATCCACCCTGGAAATAAGGAGGAATTTCCTGGCAGTATTAAGCAGTGGGACAGCTTGCCTCCCGGAGTTGTGGGTGCTCCATCGCTGGAGGTTTTCAAGAAGGGATTGGACAACCATTTGTCCAAGATGGTATGAGGATTCCTGCCTTGGCAGGGGGTTGGACTAGAAGACCTCCAAGGTCCCTTCCAACCCTACAATTCTATTATTCTATGATTCTATTGGAGAAGACTCTAGGCAATACAATTTAGTGTGTGCAGTCTTGAAAAGAAAATGTGCCATGGTGCAGCTTTTTATTGCATGTCAGATTGTAAATGTAATCAATGAATAAATTCCCAGTGACTTTGTCAGCCCATCTCTCTCTCTCTGTCTCTTTGTGTATAGATGTGAGTTATCTTAAACCAAATCTAGTTGCCAAGCTGGGATGCCAATGTCTACTACATTTCCAGACAGGTTACATTATTTATAAAAAACATTTTCTTCCTTGGCACAGCTTCCACTTAAGCACCTACATGTAATTTCTTCTAGATAAATGGGTTGGAGACACCAAGGAGATAAATCTGTCAGCATAAATAGTTATAAACAGAAATGTGTGCTGGAACATCTTGAAACTTTCCCCTGAATTCTCAGCAGGATCCTCTAAATCATTTTTCAGAGGCGAGGAATGCTCTTGGTGAATTTCCTAAAGCTTGGAGAAAGTGTTCCTTTCCAAATTTATATCAGGGTTTCTTCTGTGTAGAATCTGTCTCTTGGCTTTACATTTCCACTTAGGTAAAATTTGAAGGCGAGACTGAGAATTAGCGATCCTTCAACTGTAGCTGTATTTTACATTGGTTAAATACCAACATCATCCATATGGATGGGGCACCCCTATGTTCCCAGGGCTGTCGATAGCTCTTCTTTTTATTCTTTCCAACCTGACAGTTGTTGTGTGACGATTGCCTTAATCTAAATAAAACTTGCAGACTCAGAATCTTGATTCAGGTTCTTGATTTATTTAGAAAAGAGTGCAAACATGTAAAAAGCTGAGAATGAGGAAAGCGTGCCCAAACTCAAACTAAATAGCGTCTTTGCCAACATCACTCCACCCCTTCCCTCACAAGCAGCCCTCCCCACATTCCCAGGTGCTCCTAACGAGCACCGCTGATCAACGGGCTAAACGACCTTGACATTTAAGAGATAGCCGAAACACATTCCTCCCTGGCACCATCCAGCCTGTTTATTGTACAAGGTTCCCAGCAGCACCCTCCCAGCCAATACACGTGTCAGCACCATGGCAAGTGAACCGTTACGATGTAATCCCATCTGAACGGTGAACATGACATGTTGGAAAGCAGTTGCTTAAATCAACTGGTCATTGTATATTGCTTCTTGTCCACATTTTCCCAGCTACACAGCTTCTCTTTTTGAAGATGGGGAGATGCGTCTTTTCCCAAAACCACACTTCCTTGGGCAAATTTTTGGTTGTGGAGAATGACAGACACCAGGGTTGTATAGAGAACTGGATCTGGAGGACAAAATGTGATTCAGCAAGTGCATGTGTGCACACGTAGCAGCTGTGAGGAACACTTTAAAGCAGCTGTGACTTCCCAGGGTTTGTACACCTGTTGTCCACAGCTGGTATGAAAATCTGGGGAAAGACATATTTAGATGTTCCTGATATGTGCTACGTGCCCACCCATACACTGAACAGTTATGTCCTTAGATTTGTGCTACATTTTAATATTTGATGGATTGACTGATTTGAATCATAACCCAGCTTTCCTTGAGGAGGTTAAGGTGGCATACAAAGCATACCCTCCTTTAGTTTTTCTTTTTTTCTAGAATAACAATCTTGTGAGGTAGGTTGGGTTGAGAGACAGCAACCAGCCAAAGTCATTCAGGAGCTTCCATGGCTGAAGGTGGTCTGGAACCTCGATCTCCCTGGTCCTAATCCAGCTGAAGTGTGACCAGGAAGATGAGGGAACTGGTAAGTAGATTTAGGGGGAGCAAACTATCTATGGTTGCGAAAGTTGGACCATGAAAAAGGTAGACAAGGGGAAAATCGACTCGTTCAAGCTGTGGTGTTGGGGAAGGCTCCTTTGCATTGCTTGCTCAGCAAAGGTGACCAACAAGCAAGTGTTGGAGTGTATAAAACCAGCCATATTGCTGGTGGGCACAATCACAACATTCCGCCTTACGTATTTCAGCCGTATCAAGCGATCAAACGCACTGGAAAAGGCAATTATGCTTGGAATGGTCAGTAGTCAGGATGGTCAATGGTCAGGAAGCGAGACTGCCAAAATCACAGTGGCTAGACACCATCAAAGCAGACACTAGCCAGAGAATAAAACAACTAAAAGAAGCCGTACAAGATCGGAAAATGTGGAGAGAGCTGGTCCATAGAATCGCCAAGAATTGGACACGATTGAATGGATAGCATCATCATTACAAACGGTAAAGGAAGCACTGATCAAGAAATATACCTCAGACTAGCACTTGGGAGGGCTGAATTAGAGGATATCCAAAGCATTTCCCTCTTCTTTGACTAGATTTGCATCCCATGCTAACTTGCTTATTAAATTGTAGCAGGAAAGGACACCAGCAGGGACACTGGGGGTGGTGATGGTAAAAAAAAAGTCAAGATAGTGGCCATGACCATGGGGTTGAAGCTCTGCTCCTCCAAGGAGAGATTATTCTGGATATTGGTAACCTCCTTGGTGTGTTCCTGGTGGTAGGGGAACAAACAGCTGATCAGGAAAATGTTGCCTTTATGAGTAGCTGCAGAAACATCCGACAGGTTGCAGTAAACTCAGAAAGCAGGGAGAAAAATGACTGTGGGGAAGGGTATTTAGCTGTCGTCCTGCTGCATCCACTTTGAGGTTGTGTGTCTTACCCACTGCACTCCTCAAAGGCCCACTGATGCCCTCAGCCTGGGGAAAAAAAATTGTGTACTCTATTCTGCACAAGGAGCTGAAAGCTGAAACACATTTTCTGGGTGGGTCTTTTTGGCTTTGCTGTTGTTGCAGTACAGTGCTTAATTTTACTTGATTTCACCAGTTATATATTATTAATAGGTTTTATAGGCTCTGGTTCATTTAGACTTGTTATTGTGCAGGAGTTACCTGTTTGGCATTCTACTATTTTCTTAGAATTCAAACTACTTTGGTTTCAATGGGCCTACTTTGTATTTTTTGCATTCTAATTCAATTGGATCCCTTTATTTCTATTCTGCATCTTTAAGCGTGAAAACAACAACGACAACAATGCTGGATAGAAGGAGTTTTGCCCCAGAAGTGGAAAGAGAATCAACTTGGAGACAATGGAGGATGCCAAATGTATTTCCCCCAGGCAGTAACAAAACTAAATAATTCAGAATTGCAATGTCTAAGCCCAATTTGGAGAAAGAAAGATCCCAATTATGTAGCAGCAACTAGAAAAAGCTGGTTCAGAATAGGTTCTAGACATCTGGCAAAAAGAGGACATGTCCTCCTTTTTGTTCTCATGTCCTCAGACTGGCAGGTATAGTTTTAAAATTGAATATTGTCCAGCTTTTTAAGTGTTTTGGTTTTTTTTGTGGGGGAGTGTTACTGTTTTCAAAACAGTAGTCACTGAAACTTTCATGTATTATGATCTTGTAAATTGTCTGCTTCTTTCTTCCCCCTGTCCATCAACAGACTCGACAGCGTATACTTACTTTATTTAATTTATTTTCTGATTCCAGCAATCAGCTTCAATCCAGCCGCTTCAAGTCTATGATCATTGGAGTCTGTGGATCGCATGATTCATCATACTCTTCTATGGTGACATTTGAAAAGCATGTTGTTGTTGATTCTATGTTATTGCTAGCATATGTTCTTGAAAATAAAGATTTGTTGGAAAAATATTGTGATTAAAGAAATAGTCTTTCTGATGCTGGAAAAAGTAGTTTTGTATACATGTAGGCCTAAGGACACTTTTTGGCAGTTTGTGCTGTAATTTTTGTCATGAATGCCAAGAAAGTTAAACAGTTAGTGTGTCCTCCTTTTCTGTCCATTGTCCTCCTTTCCAATTGTCCATGTCCTCCTTTGCCTGTTCAGACATCTGGTAATCCCTACCTAAGAGTGACATTGGTCCTCTTTTATTGTTCCAAGTCCCAGTGACTTCTAGACTTATCTGCTATCTATCTAGATGTATCTGCTATCTGGTGGACTTGACTCTTTCTTAAGCTGACCATATTTCCTTGAGACAAAAACGGGAGATTGGGATGGCAAAACGGGACGCGGTTAAAAATGGGACATTGGGATGGCAAAACAGGGCAGGGCTGGGCGATGGGCTGGATCGACAGGCAGGAACTTCTCTGGTTTTCTTGGGCTGGGAATCTTCGGACTCCTTTGTTTGCGAGCGGCAAGGCTGGGCTGGAGAGTCTAGTGAACAGTTGTCCCCGACAAGCCGTTCCTCCTCTGGCTGTGCTTTTACGTTCTTTTCTTCCCGCCCTTTCAAGGCAGGAGCCAATCGGCTCGCCCTTTGGTCGCCACCTATCAGCTGATCCTGTTTTTTTCTTTTTAGGTTTCCTGCCAGTTGAGCTCTGCGGCTTTTTTCCCGCCATTTCTGCTGAGCAAACCCTCCTTCCACTCAAAGTCAGACTGCATTCTGACAGGTTCACGGGAACTTTCACATTTTTAAGTAAGGTTATTAAGAAAACGGGACAAAATAGACATTTATATTAAAATGACGGGACGGTCTGGAAATGTTAAAAAAGGGACTGTCCCATTCAAAATGGGACATATGGTCAGCCTATCTTTACTCTTTCTAAAGCAGGAATCTGTCATGAGTACTGATGTCGCCATCAGTACTCATGACAGATTCCTGCTTTAGAAAGAGTAAAGATAGGCTGAGGGGGCCTCTATCCAGGGGGGAAAACGCATGCGTAGTACTGAGGAATTAAGCAGCCATTCAAAGAGACACAGATCAGACCCGCCTTAACTTTTGGGGTTTATCTGTCTGGGTTTTTCCCACGCTTCTTCAGTTTGTTAGGATTTTCCGTCTTATGTAGCAGCAATAAACACTAGAGACCTATTCCTCGTCTCAGCATGATTCCTGACTGTTAGGACATCAGTCCTAACAAACTGAAGAGGCGTGGGAAAAACCCAGACAGATAAACCCCAAAAGTTAAGGCGGGTCTGATCTGTGTCTCTTTGAATGGCTGCTTAATTCCTCAGTACTACGCATGCGTTTTCCCCCCTGGATAGAGGCCCCCTCCTGCTCGCCATCAGTACTCATGACAGAATGGGTACCTTCTTGAGTGTCACGTTGTTGTTTATTCGTTCAGTTGCTTCCGACTCTTCGTGACTTCATGGACCAGCCCACGCCAGAGCTTCCTGTTGGTCGTCGACACCCCCAGCTCCCCCAGGGACGAGTCCGTCACCTCTAGAATATCATCCATCCACCTTGCCCTTGGTCAGCCCCTCTTCCTTTTGCCCCCCACTCTCCCTAGCATCAGCACCTTCTCCAGGGTGCCCTGTCTTCTCATTATGTGGCCAAAGTATTTCAGTTTTGCCTTTAATATCATTCCCTCAAGTGAGCAGTCTGGCTTGATTTCCTGGAGGATGGACTGGTTTGATCTTCTGGCAGTCCAAGGCACTCTCAGAATTTTCCTCCAACACCACAGTTCAAAAGCATCGATCTTCCTTCTCTCAGCCTTCCTTATGGTCCAGCTCTCACAGCCATATGTTACTACGGGGAACACCATTGCTTTAACTATGCGGCCCTTTGTTGTCAGTGTGATGTCTCTGCTCTTAACTATTTTATCAAGATTTGTCATTGCTGTTCTCCCAAGGATTAAACGTCTTCTGATTTCCTGATTGCAGTCAGCATCTGCAGTAATGTCATACTTGAGTGTCATACTTTTTTTTTTTAGCTTTGTGAGCACTGAGAGTTGCAGAGGGCCCTTTGGGGTCACACTCCACCTTCTGGCAAATCTGGCTCTGTCCTTAAATTGAGTGCTACCCAAGGACACCAAAAGGTGTCATGAGCAGCTGTTTCCTTCTGTGTAGTTGGTTGGGCGGGCAGCTTTGGCAAGATGATTTGCTCCATGGCTCACCTGCTGATATTATGGAATATACTTTGTTCTTCTCTGCCACCATTGATCGATGCTGCTACCCGCTGTCTTGACATTAGCAGAGATGTTTTGGCAGCTTTGCAGAGAATATGAGATTTCACAACACTGTTGGAATACATATTATCTCCCTGGGCCCTTTTTTAAATCATTGTCATAGATTTCAGCTTGTTGTATAATACCATGCAAAGATGGTGGTGTGTGTGTGTGCACATAATCATTCCCTTTTTAGTAAGTGAAGCATCAAAATAATGAATACAAATTAAAAAAAGTTTTACTTGCTGGGAAAATGGATTAGGATAAAAGAAGGAGAGATGAGACAGAGAGAAAATCAAGATGTAATATAGTGAAGCTGGAAGGTTAGGCCGGTTGGTTCATAGCAATATTTGAACACTATCAGAGTAAACTGAAATTTATTAGAAGATGCTGTTTTCCTAAGAATATTTCTTTACTTTGTCTCTTCCACTCCCAGAAAAAAGAAGCCACTTGCAGAGGTTTTTTTTCCAAATCGTCTCCATTTTTAAATTCCACCCCCCCCCCCCCGTAGTAAGTAAGATAGCAACCTGGTTGCAAAACATTTTTTTTTAAAAAGCCAACCAGCCTCCCCCTCCCCTTTAAGGAAAAATGAAAGAAGGTGCCCTAGTAATGCCAGTAAAGTAGATCCTCATCTCTGATAAACTTAATGCATGCTATTGACCAGGGGTATCTTTGGTGGGCAGAGAGGGTCAAAACAGCCAAGATGGTGGTGGTGATTGCACCATCAAAGCCCCTTTTGGGGGTGTTATGATATTGTGATGCATATAAAAAGGGGTGGGGCTTTGCTTGTCTGGTCATAGCTGTCACCTTGACTTTTTTGTCCATCCCTGTCCCCCAGATTCCCCTGGAACTGAATCCACCTTGGACACCTGCATTGTCATGGATATTCACAGCAAGGAAGTCTGGTCACATCAACTGTGCTGTAAATCACTGTGGAGCATGTGGGTACAGATTTGATAATAAAAAATTAAAAAGTATTTGCCATTGTGCATATATGAGCACAGGGTACTGTCCCCTTTGCAGACAACCAGGTTCAAGTCCAACCTTACCACTCAGGGGTGACTTTACACCAGCCACTCTTTTGTAACTCAACCTACATCATAGGGTTGTTGTTACAGGGATGAAATAAAGAGAGATTCCCCATGTAGATTCCCTACCCTAACCCCTATGTGCTTCTGGAGGAAAGGTGGGGTACAAATCTAACAAATACAATAAAATGAACCCATACATGGGCCTGATGGCTGCCATGAGGTCCTGCTTCTTCTTTGTCAACATTTGGCATCTCACAGAGAACAAACTTCAGAGAATAAACTTCAGGATCAACTCTTCAGGATCAACTTTGGGCATGAATCTGGATCTGAATTTGGAATGGGGTGGGAATAATCTGTCACTCCAGTTATGCCAGGACCAAGTACAAAATGCAAAATGGCAACAACCCAAATTCCAAAATATGGAAGGAACAGTTGAGTTAGAGGGGAGGAGCTGTAAAAACCTGATAGGGATTAAGGTCCAATAGAAGAAGCACAGAAAAATGGCTTTGAGATTTCTAGTACCACAGGAGAAAATGCGAAGACTTTATAATAGGTATGGGGAACTGGTGGGCTTCCAAATGCCACTGAACTATAACTCAAGCAATTTCAGAGAACTTTGTCAGTGGTGTTGAGGTGCTAGAGTTCTATAGGGTTCTAGATTTCTTACCTGCTTTCAAGGGCCCCCTAAGCAGGAGCTCATCCTTGAAATCAGCTGCTAAAATAATCAGGCACTCTAGATTTAGGCTTTTCTAACTGACAGTCTCCAGATGATCTGGAACTGTAGCTCTAAAAATTTGGAAGCCTGAATTTGTGGAATTAGTATGCCACGCATCTGGATATACCAGGTTGGGATAGGCTATCCCAGGCAGTCTCCTCCAAACTAGAAGGCTGGGTAGGAGGCATGAATGTGGGATCCTGAAAAAGCTCAGCTGAGAGTCACTGTTCTCACTCGTACTTCACACCAAAGCTCCTAACTGTCTCAATTGGAAAATAAGCCAACATTTGACTTCTTGCCAGACTGCGGTGACATAGCAGCTCTGAACAGTTTGTGCAGCCATTTTCAGATGCTAAAAATATCCCAGCTCTGGTTCTTCTCCTCTTCCTGTTCTTAAAGGTATTTATAATATTTCTTTACCCCCACCCCCACCCCCAAGTTAGATGGACAACTCATGACTGACATATTTATGCAGGAAGGATGGAAAAGCAGTTAAAAGCAGCTGAGGGTCATCTGAAGGCAAAAGGGCTTAGGGGTCAAAGAAGGAAGAGACTTATAGCTAAGTCCAGGACACTAGTCTGGCTTTAAGAGAATTGGGTACAGGCTCACCCATGTGAGAAAGACTTTGAGAGGGCGATGAGATGCCGCCTAGGGAACGGTTAGATAAGAGACAGCATAGCCTGTAGCTTCGTGATGGGTGGAGAAAGAGGCTCAGGAGGGACCCTCCCTAACTTCCCAGACTGTAAAAGAGATGGCAGGAGATCTGTACTTTCAGACCTGCAAGATTCTGTTAATGTAGCCTTACAATAAAGTAGAATTAGCTCACCTGGTTGTGTTTCCTGCCTGGCCTATCGGGGAAGGTTGGCAGCGCCCCAGGCTCAATGGCAAAGCCATGTTGTGTCAGTTTGGTCACCATGAGTTGAGTTTGGCTGGAGGGCATCAGTACCTTTAATCATACTGACTGTATTTCCTGCATTGAATTTAAGTTTGTGTGAAAATGCATGTGAAAACATGTTTGGGTTTTTGAAAGGGTGTAGAATGTAGGAATCATGAGGTTAATCAGAACCCTCATTATGGGGTTGTGATTAACCTCATGATTCCTACATTCTACACCCTTTCAAAAACCCAAATCATGAGGTTAATCACAACCCCATAATGAGAAGCTCTCAGAGTGATGTGGGGCTAGTCACTGTCCTTCAGCCCAACTCACCTCACAGGGTTATTAGCGGGGAAAAACTGGAGGATGGTATGCTATGTACATGACCTTGAGCTTCTGGACAAAAGGCAGGTTATAAATCTAACCTATAAATAAGAAAAATAAATTATGGAATCAGAGCTAGAAAGATCCATTTAAGGTTCACATCCAACCCCTGCTCAGTGCAAGGATCTAAATTGGTGTTTCTCAGTCTCAGCAACTTTAAGATGTGTGGTTTTCAACTCCCGGAATTCTTTAAGATGCATGGACTTCAACTCCCAGAATTCCCCAGCCAGCATGCTGGCTGGGGAATTCTGGGAGTTGAAGTCCACGCATCTTGAAGTGGCCAAGGTTGAGAAACACTGGTCTAAATTAAAACATCTTGATCTGGAAGCTGAATAGGGCAAACTTTTGCTTAAGGGGAAAACGTTTATATGAACCAAAGTGGAACAGCTAGATTGGTTTGTCACCTTTTGCAGGTCAATGGCTGTTGGAAGGTCGCCTCATGCAGTATCACCCTCTGTCTTTAATTCTGGACTTGTTCCCACACGGCTCTCACTTCAACCTTTCTGACTTCATAAGCGGCATGAAACCCCCCCCGACCTCTTTGCTGAAAGCTCATCTTGAACTAAAGACTCTCTCTCCCACCCCACCCCCTTTTCAAATTTCCCCAGAGATCTCATTGATCAAATTTAGTTTTGTATTGCAGGAGCATCCCCCAGGAGGAAAATAAAATATTCTTCTCTTAAAGAATGTGTTATTCTTCATTCAGAGTTCCATTATAAAAATCACCCAGCAAAACCTTTCTGAGTTTGCTTGTTCTTGTTTGCAGATTTTGACAAACTCAGAGGGCTTCCTGCCTGCCAGGTATGTAAGTATATTTATGGGTGTACCTGTGTGCATGCACATGTGGGTGATTTAGAAATCTGTGCTTGAGCCACACACCAACTGAGCCTGCCGCAGCGCTATATTCCAGAAAAGATCTCTCAGGAATGGAAGCTTTCCATAAAAGGTCACCAAAAGTGTGAACCTTGGGCTTATATACACATGTATTTGCCTTCTTGGACCAAAACATAAGGTGGACATCTTTCCAACTAGCTTTCCTCAACTTGGCACCCTTCAGGAGTTTCAGAATAAATCCCATCTTCCTCACTTCATTGAGCAAATGGCTATAGATGATTGATGCTGGACTCCAAAACCATAGGAGAAATACCAAAGCTCTTCTATATAAAATTGATGGATTAAACCCTAACCCTTCCTGGCCTATCGAGAGGTAAAAACCGCCCAGAGTCCCCTTTTTGGGAGAGATGGGCGGTGATAGAAATTTGGAAAATAAATAAATAAAATAAAATAAATAAAAATGGATCTTCCCGGAAACAAAGGACACTTCAGTGGACACCTGCAGTGTATGACAAAAACCACTGATGCAGATCAAGATGATATGCTGAAAAATGACTCATGGCTGCATCCTAACATTAGTATGCTTGCAAATGTGTCCTGGCTTCCTAGAATAATGAAGAATGGTACTTTGGATCATTTTGGACCTTTTGGAGAGTCATTCTTCCAGAGTTTTGCTGTTGTTTTTAGATTCCCTGTGGAATCAATCTGGCTAACCCTGTGGCAATAATTCTCATTTTGGTAAATGCCGACCCAGACAATCTTGTCCAAGGATAGGCAACCTTTTTTCGGCCATGGATACAATTGGAGTTTTGGCAGCATATGGTGGACAAACTCACAAAATGGCTGGCAGGGGAGACATGCCTATTCACAAAATGTCTGCTACGGTGGGCATGCCTTGAAACAAAGCCCCTATTTATCATATGTCAATCTGAGTCTCCCAGAGCTTTCTACCATCGCAGTGCGATGTTATGGGTCCAAAATGTATTCTGGCAAATAAACATCGTACTAAAGACTCTTTTCTTTGGAGCCTAGCAGTTTCTTTTTCTTTTTGAAATAAAACAATATTTTTTTAAAAAAAATTAAAAATATTTTAAAAATAAACTATAAGAGAGGTGGTGTAATGGCATGTGGGAAAGACCTTGGGACACTGGGCAAAAAGATGCTGCCAAGGGAATGGTCAGATAAGAGAAAGCACAGCCCACATCTGGAAAGTGGGCAGGGTAATAGGCCCAGAAGGGACTCTCTTTACAGAAGGGTAAACCAGACAGGAATCACAACCAGATGAGCTACTTCTACTTTATTGTAAAGCTTCATTGACAGAATCTTGCAACCTCTAACAGTGACCAGGATATATGTCTAATTACATGCCCTGTGGAGTCTTGGTGCTCTCTGAGCCTTGTTGTTTTCTTGAAGATGTTTCATTGCCAGATCAGGCAACACCTTCAGTGCGAAAAGGGAATGGGTTTGCTCTCAGCTTACATACCGTGGCTTGCCCTGCTTGTGTTGGTGGGGGTGTTGTTCTCTCCTTGGGAGTTCCTTGATTGGGCTGTTGTTTGCTGCTTGGTTGAGTGACTGAGTTAATAGTTCCTTGATTAGGGTATTGTGTACTGTTTGATTGTTTGTCTGGTGTTAATCCTAGTGTTGATTTTTGTATATCTGGTGTTGATTGCTGGTGAGGAGGTGTTCTGGTCTTTTGGTTTTTCTGTTGTCTCTTTTGAATGGTATGTAAATGTTGTGTACCTCTATGTGCCTGTTGATGGCTGACTTGTCTGAGTGCCAAGCTTCCAGGAATTCTCTAGCATTTTTGGATTTGGCTTGGTCTAAGATGCTCAGTTTCCCAGTTGAAGTATGGTTGAATCCGTCCATGTGTTGTGAGATTAAGGAGTTCTCATCGTGTCTGACTGCTAGTTGGTGTTCGTGGATGTCTTCTGCTAGTCTTCTGTCTGTCTGTCCTACACAGTGGCTGCTACAGTCCTTACACTTTATGTTGTAGATAACTAAAGGAGTCCCCCTTTCAGGGGGAGATGGGCGATGATAGAAATGTGAATAATAAATAAATAAATAAACTCCTGTTTTTTCTTCTTGGGCTACTGGATCTTTTGGTTTGCTTAGGATGTTCTGAAGGGCTTTGGCTGGTTTGTGTGCTATGGTGATGCCATGTGGTTGTAACAGTCTGTTGGTGGTTTCCGAGATGTTTCTGATGTATGGCAGTGTTATCCTTTTCATAGTTTCCATTGGTTGTGCTGTAGTGGGTTGAGTGGTCAGGCACTTTTTGATAAAGTTGAGCGGGTATCCATTTTGCTGGAAGTTGCAACAGCAAAGCTCAGAGAGCACCAAGACTCCACAGTTCAGCCCTGAGCTACAAATATTCTCTTTGATTAATTACATGTCCATTCATTTTAGATTTGATTGAATAACAGAAATAAGTAAATGGTAGGAATTTCTTGATTACATTCCTATCCCTGATCGATTCTTTTAGGGAAACTGTTCAGGGGATTATTTGATTCCAAGGCCCCAGTGCTTTATTTCTAGCTTCGTTTGGAAATACATTGCAGGAGGAAAGGAATTTTTACGGGGTGCCTTTTCATAGATGTCAGTGGCTGGGTGATTCTTCATCTGTGACATATCCCAGCTCTTGAATCACATGCATCATCTAATGCACAACTGATGTAGTGGGAAATCTTGCCTCATATCCTATTTTCTCCTCCTCTCCCCTAGTGATAAATGCTGCCTTTTGAATATTTTCCTATCTGAAAAGAGGACATTTTCAAGAGAGAGAAAAAAGAGCTTTATCCTACGACGACGGTAAATCTCACTGTGTTTACAACGGGGGACTGACCAAAAGGAGTTTATTAAATCTATAAAGGGTTTGATGTATACCAAGCCGTTACATAAAGTCAATACTTTGGAAAGAACCAGGCAATAAATACTCTACTAGGAGCAATATTTTTATGAGAGAAGAAGCAATCATATAAAGATTAGAGCACCCATTTTGATATGGAATGGCAGTCAGCGGAAAAAGACATTTGTTCTCTTCTTTCCCCTTGAGTTATATCCTGAACGTGTCATAAGAGAGAAAGGAACCCTTTGTTCCCGCCCAATTCAGCTGCCCAATTTAAAACAGAGAAAGAAAGAAACAAAATATTGGTATATCAAACACGACACATCAACCGCCCCCTCCCTATATATATTGTTACAGGATGCAGGCAATAACCAGGACATTGGCTATGCTCACACACAATGCTTTACCAAGTTAGCAGGGGCATCGAGGGGCATCACAATAGTCCAGATGGGGGCTGCAACTGTGTGTTGGAAGCCCTATCCCCTTTTCTAAAATTATTATTTAATCAATTTATACAGCAGCCCATCTCAGCAAGTGACTCTGGGTGGCAAAGGAAAGAAAGATAAAATTAAAAACAATTGCAATCAACAATACAAAAATTAAAATGCATAGCAGCTGAGGAAAATTTCACAGTCAGCAAGAGACAGGTCCTTTCACAAACTTGGGGCCCCAGGCCTGGACACAGAGCCCAGTCTTTAGTGCCTTATGAAAGGCCAACAGGGTCAGGGCCATCCTAATCTCCGGAGGGAGAATATTCCATAGGATGGACACTGTGGCAGAAAAGGCACGCTTCCTGGGCCCTGCCAACTGGCATTTCTTAGCCAACAAGACTCAGAGTGTGCCCATCCTGTTTGACTGGATTGGACAGGTAGAAACAATTGGGAAAGATGGTCCCTCAAGTAACCCAGTCCCAAGCCATGGAGAGCTTTAAAGGTGACCACCAGCACCTTGAATCGAGCCCAGAAGCACACCAGCAGCCAATGCAGCTCACAAAGTAGGGGTGTTACATGCACCAGCATATGCATGGGTGACACATGTAAACAAGGACAGGACTTTGAATGAACAGTCACAGCCATCCTCTTGATTTTTTGACACCCGCCCCCCCCATGCCCCTTCAAGTTAGGGAAGGATTTAGCAAATTTGTTTGCACAACATGCTAAGCTTGGATACTGCTAACCTTGCGGGTATGTATCTGAGTGTTTTGTGAGTTAGCTTATTATGCGAAACCTGCTGATTGATTTATGGTTCAGTACAGAATAAACCCAGGAAATCTGCTATTAGGTTAAGCATGTTGAGTTATTGGCGATGGATTTTATGGATTAGTTATTTATTTTGGGGGTAATGCCCAGGGTTGGTTCTGGCCAGACGTATTGCTAAAATATGGATTCCAACTTTTCAAACAAATATATGGCTTAACAGAAAAAAAAAGTAACATTCCCACCCTTTTCATTTGTAACCAACATCTTAAATGGCTTTTTTCAAGTAAGACAACTCGTTGGACTACATGAGGGGTACACAGTCTGAGATCCAGGACTCCATGTGCCCCCAGAAACCCTCAAAGTTGCTTCTGTGTTACAATTTTTAGGATGACAGAAGAGGAAATTCAAAATATAGACATACCCATCACACCCTGTTTCTTATGGGGTATGCAGCATTATGCAAAGCTGAGAAGAAACTAAGAAATGGTGAATGAAATAAATTAAAGGCTTAAAATAAGAGAAAAGAAAATGGGATCTAAGTAATCTAGTGTACGCTAGCCCCAGTCGCTATATCTCCCCATACTTTTCCGTCCAACAAACCATCCTTTTCTACTAGGTCAATACCCTTTTTCTTATATTGCTTTTCATTCTTTAAGTATCTTATTTCTTTTTCAGAATTTCATCAGCTCCATCCAACCTGTATTTTCTTAGTCTTCCTCCCCCTCTCAACTCATTCACTCTTCCTTCATCTATTTTTTTTTTTTTTTGCCATTTGATCCTCATTCAGCATTACTGTTTGGCCAAACAACTTCAACATACTTCTCCCGCACTGCTCATTCACTTTGTACTTAGTTCATATTGATTCAGTAGCCATTCATTTTTGATGCTATTTCTCCTTCTTTGACCACTCAGACTTCTTAAAGAAAACTTCATCCCCACTGTACTCAACTTATTTTTATGTTTCTCCTGATGCAAATAGACTCTTTCTAATTTATTAATTGCAAAGTCATTTGAAAGCAAATTTAGCTTTCTCTTGGTTCCACTTTTCCAATATGGCTCTAGTCACTTTTTAAACTTTATCATAGAATGTTAGAATGATAGAGTTGGAGGACCTCATAGGTCATCTTGTCCAATCATCGCTCCGTGGAGGATCTACTATAGCATTTGAGACGGATACTATAGCTCTCCAAACTTTGTTTCAAGACCTCCAGTGAAGGAGAACATCCTACTTCATGAGGCAACCTATCTTACTGGTTGACAGAACATAAAAAAGACAGGAAATAGGAAGACTTGCACAATGTATTTGCAATTTTCAAGTAAAAAAAAAAGGAAGTTGATTGAGATAATGAGCAGGATAAATGAATGAGAATTAAGCAAGCATATTGTCATTACAAAGATTACAGATAGATAGATAGATAGATAGATAGATAGATAGATAGATAGATAAAAGTTGAATGGATGGCAAAAGAAAGACACTTAAAATAGGATAGAAAGTAATGGAAGGACACTCAAGCAAAAAGGGAAATGAGGATGATGCAAGATAAATGAATTGGATGAAATCACAATTTGCTAGGGAGAATGTCATCAAATAAAACCACACAAAATCAAAGTCTGGGTGACATTGATACCACCAGATATATAATAGTGAATTTCTGCTCTGTATTTTGCTCTCCATAGTCTCTCCACCATGATCTTGCCACTCATCCACAATAGCAACAAGATAGAAATGACTTGTGCTGACTTCTGGAATATTATTGATTTCTCAGTCTTTCCGCCCAGGACTCCCTAGTGGTCTTCTTTTCAAATTCTAACCAACCCCAACATTGCTTAGTTTTTTTAGAGTGACCAAGGTTGTTAGGTGCTGGCTCCTGTTAAAGGCAAAGGCTCCACTGAGTCAAACTCAGTTCCAGGTGATTTCATGGATATGTCTTAGCAACAGTATGAAAGTGGCTTGCTATTCTTCCTTCAGTTTCCCTGTCTGGCCTACAGCCCTAGATTTCTTCACCCATCTCCCATCCAAATACTAACCAGAGCAGATCCTCCTAGTCTCTGGGTTTAGGCAAGGCTGGCCAGAAGGCTTACTGCTGGCCCTATGGGTGTAGTTATAGAATCTGTAGTGGAGAAAATAAATCTAACAACGAAAGGGAGACTGCACCCTTTCCCCCACCCCTACCCCCGGATTTTAGATATGACCATATCATCTCTTTGCCTAATCCCATCAGACCCAAATTGACCCTCCCTGCCCCCGGACAAAGCCCCCAGCCATCCCATCTAACCGAAGAATACAAGCCTCACCCACCAGCTCACAGCACAGCCCAAGGGTGGCCCTAAAGAGGGAGCTGCAACACAGGAACAAGGTGAGTGAGAAACCTCAGGATTCCATCCTCAGTCAGGGACCCGCCCCCCCCCCCATTATCTCAACATTCCACCTCCTTGACAAGGGACTTGCCCAGCTCTGCTGCCCTCCTGATTGGCCCACGTTGCCTAACAATAGAACTAACCCTAGGTAGACAGACAAGGACCCGCCTAGCTTCCCCAGACTGGCCAGCCAATCAGATCCCTAGGATTTCCCACCTTGTAGCCCTCCACTTCTATAAAAATCTTTGCTCTCCCATTGTTCAGGCTCCCTCTTTGTTGTAAAGCAGGCACCCAATGATCGCTGCAATGAACATGGTTCTTCTCCTCAGTGTTGTGCTCCTTCTTCAGACTGAATCCACCACAATCAAAGCCCCTGTTCTTTATTTATTTATATCATAGCCCTCACTCCAGCATTGTCAAATCATACCTAATCATACCTACGCAACACTTCCCACCACACATTCAAACATAGCTCATTTTTCTTCCTTTTTAAGGCCTTTCTGAGAAAATCTGGACTGACAGGGAAACACTGTTTCATTTCTTGCCTCTGTGCAACAATCTCTAAATTAGAAGGTGAGATTAAGATTGATTGCAATGACAGGATGGTGCCATCAAGCAATGCACAGCAATCCTCTCCTGTTGACAGAATGTGTCAACTGTGTGTGCCAGCAGAGAAATGATCCTGCCCTTCCAAGCTGTAATCTCATTCTCTCAATGATTTATCCAATTAGAAGGAATTAATGTAGTAGGCAAGGGGGGAATAATTCTGGGAGGCTGTTGTCTTTCTTAGGAAATTGCTTTTTAAAAACAACAACAACAAATTAATGGAGCAGAGCTGATATCTGTTACAAGGTGACTAGTGATCCTATGACAACTGATGGAACCCTAAGTTCCTTTTGTGGTGTAATTTGCAACATTTTTTTCCTTGATCTTCCAGAGCTTTGCTCAACATATGTTCCCTTGGTATATAGGAGCTGAATAAGTCCAGTACATTGAAGGTCCAAATCAGATGGTATTGACTCTTCAGCACCTTTGACTGCCTGACCACAAGGGGGCAGTAGCGTGTAGATAGAAAGTTAAGGATTACTCTTCCTCCTTATCTAGCACTCTGCCTTTTCTGTCTCTTAAGAGATTGCTGATCCAATGGCTCTGTAGGTCACTTCTGGAGGGACACAGGAATCCAATAGATTCCAGATTTCATTAACAATTCATGTGGCTGAAAGGCTTTCCCCAGAACTCTAAATGAAGACCTTCTGAAGTATTTCAGATCTGAAAGGTCATATGCACACCCTTGGAAACAGGCACTATGCAAGCCAATGAGATGAAATGAAATAATGAAATGAAATGAAATTATCAATCAGTCAGTAGGCTTTGCTTGTATTAACACTCAACCCATAGAAAGGGGAAAGGAGGCTCAAATTTCTTTGGTTGCAAATGCGCCGAGGCCCAGGAGGATTCATCAAAGCAACTGCCAAATCTCTTTTCCCACTAGCCTAGGTTTTAAATTTTAATCTCCTCTGTTTATTTTATTCTCTTGTCTTATCAGCATCATGTTCTTCTTTTATAAGAAAGGAATACCATAAAGTCACTACACAGATTTCAGTTCATCAGTTTTTAATTAAATATGAATGGAAAATTCTTTTCCCATCTGCCTCTGACTAGTAGTCTAGCGACAAGGAAAATAGGAACACTGTTTTATTCCAAAAGAGGCAGACACACAAATGTAAACAAATTATTTTTTTTCCCTCCATAGTAAATCCCCCACCCCTGCTGAAAATCCAATAGGTATTTCAATCCCATTTGATTCGTTCTTAAAAATGCCATTCTTTTCATCACCTTTATAAAGATGTTACGTCATTTTAGTGTTACTGTCATGAGTTCTGATGGAGAGCAGGAGGGCGGCCCTATCCAGGGGGGAAAACGCATGCGTAGTTTAGAGAGTTTGAGCAGCCATTCAAAGAGACACAGAACAGACCCACCTTGACTTTGGGGTTTATCTGTCTGGGTTTTCCCACGCTTCTTCAGTTGGGTAGGATTTTCTGCCAACTGTAGCAGTAATAAAGTACTAGAGACCTATTCCTCATCTTGGCGTGGTTCTTGCTTAGTCAGGACAGTTGCTCAAAAATCCAGACCAAGCCAAGGATATTCTCAACTGTCTATACTGGCTCAGTTCTGTAGGTACAATTATTGCTAGCATGGAGAGGATCATTACGGAACTTAAAAATGATGAAATTGGCAGAAAAAAGAGGTACTATCTCAAACAAATTAGAACAAATGTAAGTTACATGCAGGGTTTTTTTTTAATAACAAAATGAAGCTGAAGTCAGATGAAATGCATTTGAAGTTGGGTGGGTGGGGGTGGGGAGACAGAGAAATGGAGTAAAATAAAATTTCTCGTAGTTGACCTTCCTACTTTTAGATTAAAATAATTACTTTATTTATTTATTTATTTATTTATTTATCGATTTATTCGATTTCTATAGATGTTAACTGTATGAGAAACAGGCATGGAAAAATGTAAGTTAATTAATTAGTTATGTAGGATCTGTTGTATTCTTCCACAGAAATGGGCTTTTGTTTTAACGAGCAGTGTCTGGGGGGGTCAAAAATCAGCAAAATGGCAGACAGAGTATCATGGTGCAAACCCCACCCCTCTGGAACATGCATGTGACACAGGTAGAAAAGGGGCGGAGCTTTCATCACAATGCTTGGTCCACCATCTTGAACTCTTCTTGTGGACACTCTTAGTGGACAGTACTGGTTTGGGGTGACTTAGCTTTAATTTTCTGCTGACTTGTTATCCTCCTAAATTCAAAGCTGGAGTTGGAAAGCTAGATATGGAACCCTCTGTTTCTACAGCATCCAGACAGGCTCCAAAACAGAACATGCTGGTGGGATTTATCCCATGTTCCTCCTTTTAAATGTAAAGTTTAAGAAGGGACTTAGAAATAGGAGCATCCATGACACAATCTTGATTGGGATAGATAGGCACCAGGGTTTCTTCATTTCTTCATGTGTTTATTTATTAATTTTGATGGTGCTGACAATGACTGAGGTCTCTGACTCCATCCTACCAAGACCAGTTAACTATGGATATTAGGGCCCCCAAGATCCAGAGATTGTCCATCTTTAATCTTGAATGGGGTAGCATTTCCTCATTCAAGAGTGGTGCACAATTGGGGGGGTCTTCTTGGACTCACAACTCCTACTCAAAGAGCAGGTGGCAACTATGGCTAAGAAGGCCTTTGCACAGCTCCATCTTGTGTGCAAGTTGTACCCTTTCCCTGATCAGGAGGCCATCCAGACAGTTCATGTTCATGTTGTAGTCATCTCACAGCTTGACTATTGCAATGGGGCTACCTTTGAGGACCACTTGGAAGTTTCAACTGGTCCAGAATATGGTGGCATGAGCAGTGATGTGCTTCCTTTGGCATACCCATTTGACCCCTCCGCTTCACAAGCTACACTGATTGCCAGTTGGCTTCCGGGTGCCATTCAAGGTACTGGTCATTATCTATGAAGCCCTATATGATGTAGGGCCAGGTTATTTGAGGAACCCCTTATCTCTCATGGTTTCTGCTTGACTGCTATAAGCCAACAGAGTTGCTGCACTCTGGTTCCTGTCATGTTCACCGTTTCGATGTTCTGTTAACATCGTAACATTTCACATGTCAAACCTTTAATCCGTGTATTACATGCTTGAACGTTTCCTGGTATTTTCCATTATTGCTGTGCTCTTTATTTTCCTACTTTGGAATGTATGTTTGGGTTTGCAACTCTGTTCAAGGTTACTTTCCCAGGCACATGTAACGGTTGCTAGCACCTGGGAGGGGGTGGTTGCTAACGAGCGCTCGGGGCGGGACTGGGTTGGAAGCAAGGCTTTTAAGTTTGTATTTGGCGCGCTTTTGCTCATTCTCAGCTTTCTCTGTATTTGCATACTATTCCTTTAATAAATCAGTTATCTTTAAGCCCGGGCTTGTGAGACTGAGTATTTGGGATTAGGCAACCATTACATAAAGCTGAGAATCATTTATATCATCTTCCGCTAGCCCCATCCAAGTTTGGGTAAAGGGGAGCGCTAGCGATGATAGAACCTCAACAACGCGAGAGTGATGGGAGCAAAGAGGAGCCGGACTCGACAAAGACCCTGGTGGCTCCGAGTTCGCGAGCCCAAAGGGCAGCGCGTCGAGAGAAGCGGGATGCCCAATTGGATGATCTATTGTTGGCGGTGCAGGATGCTACAAGGGGTGAACTCCAGCCCGAGGTGGAAGCAAGAACGGGGAGGGATTCACCACAGCCATCCTGGGAACCTGAAATCCCCTTATCACTGAGGGTGGTAGTGACCACTAGACCCTTAGAAGAGCCTGTCACCCCTGCCCGCATGAAAGCAATAGAGGATAAAATGGACATGATAGTGGCCCTCCTGAAGGATATCCCCAGAGGGTCGGTGTCCCTGCAGGAAGATTGGGAGGAAGACCCCACACAACTGGCTTACCCGAGAGAGAGGTCCCCGTCACTCAGGGGAAGAAGCAGGACTCGGGCTTCCTGACAATCGAGGGGAAGGGAGTCGAGAGCAACCAGGGATCGGCCACCACTGGGGGCTCGACGTGCGTTGACGTTTGCGGAGCCATCACAGCCGGCGGAGCCGATAAGAACCCTTCCACCATTTGGGGTAAAGTTTGATGGCGACCCTACCAAGCTATCTTTTTTCATTACTAATGCTAGACATTATATGGAAGATTGGGGGCGAAGTTTTCGTTCGGAACAGGGTAAAATTAATATTATTGCTAACAAGCTAAAGGGGCGGGCAGCGGATTGGTATGTGCAGTTATGCCAAACAGAAGCTACGGAGTTAGAGGACTTTGATGAGTTTCTGTGGGCACTAAAACTGCATTTTGAAGACCCCTTGGCCCAAGAGAGAGCGAAAAGGGCACTGAAAAAACTTTATCAGGGAACCCTCTCCGTCGCAGACTACGCTTTGGAATTTAAAGCCCTGGCGGGGAAGGTGGAGGATTGGTCCCAGTCAACTTTAGTGGAAATGTTTAAACAAGGACTGGAGACGGAAGTCCTCCGGTGGGCTTTGTGTTGGGATGATCCCAAAACGTTGTATGGGTGGATACAGTTGGCGGGCAGCGCGGAAAATGCTCTAGAAACGTTCGCCCATAGCAAGGAACTGAAGTAGGGCAGAGCAAGTAGAAGGGCTCGTACCATGGGATTTTCAACCCGCCCTAAAACGAAAAGTTGGGAGGAAGAAAGAGAACGACGATTTGCGAAAGGTCAATGCCTGAGATGCGGGAAGGAAGGGCATCGTGCCACTTCGTGCCCGAAACACAGACCAGAGGACCGGCCAGGGAAACCGTCGGGAAAATCGCCATCATTACCGCGTAAGATGAGGGCTGCCTGCGCAGAAGTCGACCCTTCAGACCTCCCATTTGGGGAAGAGGAGGAGGAATTACAGTTCGACCAGCCGGCGGGAAAAGGTTACCACCTGCTCTGAAGGGCGCCGTTGGGCAGGTGGAAGAAACCGGGCGCGACCACGATTTGGTGAGTGGGAATTTTCCTACACTGACTGTCAAATTGAAATTGGGATCTAGAACCAAAACTGTGGAAGTCTGGGCTATGCTAGATTCGGGTTGTTCACGTTCGCTAATGCATCCCGATGTTGTAGCTGCTTTAGAACTGCCCACGTTCCCTTTGCAACGGCCAATGATCTTCACGCAATTGGACGGAACTATGGCTGGGGGAAAAGCGGTCACCCACTCCACAGGACTGGTGGCTTTACAAATGGGTACCCATTGGGAGAAATTACCTTTTGTCATAGCTCCAGTGGGGGATCCTTTAGTCATTTTGGGAATGCCTTGGTTCATACAACAAAACCCTTTTATCAACTGGCTGCATAGAACTGTAACGTTTGCTGATGGATTTTATAAAGCACCAGAAAAAGACTTATTGGAGGACATTGAGGGTGGACAGGTGGCTACCACCACTGTACAAACCCTTGAACTCCTAGAAGGACTGCCCAAGCAATACCAAGATTTTGCAGATGTGTTTGGAGAGAAGGAAGCAGATCGCTTACCGCCTCACCGAAAGACAGACTGTGCCATTGAATTTCTGCCCAATGCGAAATTACCTCACCCAAAAATCTATGCCATGTCTCCTAAAGAGCTGGCTACACTGAGGGAATTCATTGACAAAAACCTAGCTAGGGGTTTCATTGAGCCAGCAAACTCCCCGGTGGGGGCACCTGTTCTCTTTAGACCAAAAAAGGATGGTTCTTTGAGACTATGTACCGATTTCCACGGGCTCAATGCAGTATCAATATTAAATAAATATCCTTTTCCCCTCATCAAAGATATGTTATCACAACTGGCCAAAGGTAAAATCTTCTCAAAATTAGATTTAAGGGAAGCCTATTTTCACATTCGCATAAGGGAAGGGGATGAGTGGAAAACAGTGTTTAACTGTCCTCTCGGGGCTTTCCAATACAACGTGTTGCCTTTTGGTTTGTCTGGGGCACCTGGGGTTTTTATGCAACTCATCAATGAGGTCTTGCATGACCACCTATTTAAAGGGGTATTAGTGTATTTGGATGATGTATTGATTTATACTGAAACCATGGCAGAACATATTCACTTGGTGCGTCAAGTGCTTGCTAAACTGAGAAAAGCAGAGTTGTATGCGAAGCTGTTCAAGTGTGCCTTCCATCAATCACAAATTGATTACCTGGGATATAGAATTTCAGCAAAGGGCATTGAGATGGACCCTGCCAAGGTTGAAGCCATTTTGGCATGGGAACTTCCCTGTACCAGGCGGCAATTACAAAGTTTCCTTGGATTTGCCAATTTCTATAGGGCATTTGCCCAAAATTTTGCTGAAACTGCCCTTCCCCTTACTGAACTACTAAAAACGAAAGCTCGGGGGATACGCGGCGCTCGAAGAACCCAGGTGTGCTCCTTAAATGGACCCCAGCCTGCCAACAAGCGTTCAATGCGCTCAAACAGATTTTCACCACTGAACCTATTTTGCAGCATCCTGACCCAACTAAGCCTTTCGTAGTGCAGGTTGATGCCTCCGACTTCTCCATCGGAGCAATTCTGCTTCAAGCAGACCAATCTGGCACTTTAAAACCCGCTGCTTACCTCTCTCGCAAGTTCACAGAAACAGAGAGAAGGTGGAATGTTTGGGAAAAAGAGGCGTTTGCTGTCAAAACAGCCTTGGAAACTTGGCGTCACTTATTAGAAGGGGCTTCCCACCCTTTCGAAGTGTGGACTGATCATAAGAACCTAGAAGCATTAAGCACCAGTCGAAAACTCAGCCCCAAACAACTTCGATGGGCTGAATTTTTCAGTTGCTTTGATTTCACACTCAAGTTTATACCAAGCAGGAAAAACTTTTTAGCTGATGCTTTATCACGCAGACCCCAAGATGCTGGCCCTGGGCTAACAGTTCAGGGTACTGTATGGACTGAAAAGCAATTGAGTTTGGCAGCTGTGACATGCAGTCAGACGTGAGCGCAACAGGCTCAACGCCAGACCGCTCCACCTCCCTCCCGTCCGGCGCGTCTGCCAATTCCATCAGACTTGAAACAACAGTTGCTTTTCCACCTGAAATCTGACACTTGGTTACAGGCGAACTTAAACACTGTAACTTTTAGTGAGGACTTTGCCTGGCGAAACGATCGTCTGTATATCCCTGAGGCTTTACGAAAGATGATCCTCCAGCGCTGCCATGACAATAAGTTGGCTGGACATTTTGGATACCTTAAAACGCTTCACCTCATCAGACGTCAATTCTGGTGGCCAACTCTTCTAAGGGACCTTAAAGCTTATGTGGCCGCTTGCCCTGTGTGCGCAACAACCAAGCGCAAAACTGGCAAGCCTCAAGGCTTTCTGCAACCTGTGGCAACCCCTTCCTACCCATGGCAGGACATATCCATGGATTTTATTGTTGACCTCCCACCCAGTCAACGAAAAACAGTCATTTGGGTGGTAAAGGACTTTTTCTCCAAACAAGTGCATTTTATCCCATGCGCTTCCATCCCCACTGCGCAACAGCTGGCATGCCTATTCCTCGTACACGTGTACTGTCTTCACGGAATTCCCGCCCATTTGGTGAGTGACAGGGGCTCACAATTTACATCACAGTTTTGGCGGGCATTTTTAAAACTGATTGGCACTGAACAAGCCCTCTCCACTGCGTGGCATCCAGAGACGGATGGATCTACTGAAGCTGTTAATTCAACACTAGAACAATATTTACGGGCATTCGTCAATTATCAACAAGACAACTGGGTGGACCTGCTTCCATTTGCTGAAGTTGCCTACAACAACGCCGTACATCAAAGCACTGGACAAGTTCCTTTTAAAACTGTCTTTGGCCGGGAGTTTGTCCCGATACCCGAACTCCCGCACCCACAATCACTGCCAGCCTCTCTCACTGACTGGGCTAAAACCCTACAAGATTCATGGCAAAACATTCAACGAGCCCTCTGCCATGCCCAAACCACCTACAAAAGGCATGCAGATGCTAAACGCTCCCCCCAACCTACGTTTGCTGTGGGGGATAAGGTCCACCTATCCACAAAATTCATCAAATCACCGCAACCCTCGAAAAAACTTGGTCCTAAATTTGTTGGTCCTTTCCCTATTATTGCACAAATTAATCCTGTGACATTTAAACTTGATCTTCCCCATAATCTTAAACGTTTGCATCCTGTTTTCCATTGCAGCTTACTCAAGTCATACCTGCCGTCGGACCGCTGGCATCCCCAGCCGACCCCACCACCTCCCATTATGATCGATAACCAGCAACACTTTGAAGTCAAGGAAATCCTTGACTCACGCCGCCAGCGCTCCACTTTGCAGTATCTCATCCGTTGGAAACATTTTCCTCATCCTGAATGGGTTGCTAGTCATGATGTTCGCTCTCCCGACCTTGTTTCTCGTTTTCACTCTGCCTATCCGGACAAGCCGGCTCCTTAGCATTGTTTTTAGGGGGGCGATATGTCATGTTCACCGTTTCGATGTTCTGTTAACATCGTAACGTTTCACATGTCAAACCTTTAATCCGTGTATTACATGCTTGAACGTTTCCTGGTATTTTCCATTATTGCTGTGCTCTTTATTTTGCTACTTTGGAATGTATGTTTGGGTTTGCAACTCTGTTCAAGGTTACTTTCCCAGGCACATGTAACGGTTGCTAGCATCTGGGAGGGGGTGGTTGCTAACGAGCGCTCGGGGCGGGACTGGGTTGGAAGCAAGGCTTTTAAGTTTGTATTTGGCGCGCTTTTGCTCATTCTCAGCTTTCTCTGTATTTGCATACTATTCCTTTAATAAATCCGTTATCTTTAAGCCCAGGCTTGTGAGACTGAGTATTTGGGATTAGGCAACCATTACAGTTCCTTTGATTAAACAGTGCCATCTATTGGGACCCAGGAAGATGCCTTCTCTATCATGGCATCTGCCCTCTGGAATGAGATTCCCCCCCACCCGACATCCTTGTGCCTCCCATCCTGATGTGGTCCATAAAGCCAAGAAGTCCTAGTTGTTCTCCTAGGCCTTGGGTTAAGATAGATGGAGCCCCTTGTTGGATGTGCTTTGGTCAATGTTTTTCTATAGAACAACAGGATCCCGTTGTGTTTCTCTATTCTGTATTGTATTTTTATCTTGTTTTTCATTATAAGTCGGTTTGGAGTTAGGCGGTGCCTAAGTGGAATTAATTAAATAAATAAATCAAGGCAAAGTTAGAATGTGCATTTAAAAAATAAACATGAAAAACTGGTCTCAAAAGCCTGGTGTTTTTTAAAATGTGCTTTTAATGTCTTTCTAAAAGGCAAGGGATTATAGCAACCCATTCAATTCAGCAAGGGGATATATTCTAGAATGACTGGAAATGAAACTATGGAATCTCTAAAACAACCAGATTAATCCAAGACCTATGGATTGCTTCTATACCTGAAGATGAAGATGACATTTCCTGTACTGACATTGGCCTTAGGAGACTGTTGGCCAGATTAGCTGATTTTTGTGAAAAGGAAAAACTGAGAACAAATTACGATAAAACAAAGGTCTTATTACTTACTACTTCTACCAACATCAAATACAGATGGATGAGTAATTGTAATGGGATGTGGGAGCGACCCTGGGAGACAGGAGGAAGAGATTCAGCCTAGACAACCATCATGCAAAAACTATCTCAGCCCACAAAAAGAAAAAGGGAGTGGGAAGTGTCTCAGAAGGGGCCCTCCCTAGTTTTCTGGAAAGTAAGGACAAGGGAGGGGTGAAATGCTTTCAGACTCGCAAGATTCTGTTACTGTAACCTTACAATAAAGGTAGTGCTAGTACTCATGGTTTGTGTGTCTTGTCTGGACTACCTCGAAGGGCTGACATCAGTGCCCAACAAACAGAGCAATGCCCTTCTTTTAAATACCTAGGTATCATCTTTCATAAGTTCCTTATATGGAAAACTCATTTATCCATCATTTTAGCAACTGCCCCACACATAGTGGGCACCATCTGAAAGTTTTTCTATTTCAAAGGAGGGCAGCTGGTAATCCTTGCCCTTAAAATATTCCAGGACAAGGTGATAGTTTAGGTGTTGTATGAGGATGAGATCTCAGGTAGGATGAGAAGGTGATTGCCCAGTTGGAATTAGTCCAAAATTAAGAAACTAGAAAGCCTTTAAGAACCACATCTTGCTAAATTTTGTTTTCTTCATTCTACATTTGGGAATCAATGGACCAAACTATTGACCCCTATCTGTAATGGTATGTGGGAAAGACCTTCAGAGAAGAGTGAAGAGGTCCTGCTTTGGGAACGATCATATAAGAGAGGGCATAGCCTGCAGCTGGATAGCAGGTGGGGCAAGAGGCTCAGAAGGGACCATCCCTAGTTTCTCTGGCTGTAAAAGAGATGGTGGGAGAACTGTACTTTCAGACTTGCAAGATTTGGTTAATGTAGCTTTACAATAAAGTAGAATTAGCTCATCTGATTTTTTTTCCCTGTCTGGTCTACCTGGTAAAGCTGACATCAATCTTGCAAGTCTGAAAGTACAGTTCTCCCACCATCTCTTTTACAGCCCAAGAAACTAGGGGGGGGGGCCTTCCGAGCCTCTTGCCCCGCCCACTATCCAGCTGTGGGCTATGCTCTCTCTTATCTGACCGTTCCTAGGCAGCATCTCTTGGCTTCATCTCCCAAGGTCTTTCCCACACACCATTACACTATCCTACAAATATATTCCCTACATCCTTTTGGGGAATATAGCTCTTGGAACAGAGAAAATGGTGGGCTTCTTAAAAGGGATGCCAAGAAAGATGCTATTGCAGTAATCTAAATTTCCATCCTGGTACCATTACTATTAAAAATACAGAACCTTCTCCCAGTACATGTAGTACTCATTTAACTACCACTTGTTCAGAGACCATTCGAAGTTATGACGGCAGTGAACAAGGGGACTTACAACCAGTCCTCAAGGTTCTAGCCATTGCAGCATCCCCACAATTATGTGAGTGTGGTTTGGGCACTTGGCAACTGGCTCACAATTGCAACAGTCGCAGCGTCCCATGGTTGCACAATTACCATTCATGATCTTCGCTGCTGGCTCCCCACAAGCAAAGTCAGTGGGGAAGCTGGCAGGAGGCCACAAATCAGGGTTACGTGATGTTGCACTTTACAACCGTGTGGGACTCAATGATGGCAACAGGAACTGCCGTCGTAAGTTGGTGTGGTCATGTGATTTTCTGTCCTAATTGCCATCATTAATTGAGGACTGTTGAAAAGCATCTCTGCCCCTGTGGTGGTGGCCAAGTTGAGCATCTCGCAGCAAAAAAGATTGCCCTTCCAGGAAATGAAAATATTCTAATTTTATGCTAGCATCCTACTAATACCATTTATGATTGAACCTTACAAATATTCTGAATTTTTAAAAACCTTTTTTCCCTATGTGCATAGTTTATTGTAGAATACAGTTATTCCACTGGGCCCCATTGTGGCATGTCCATTTATCTCTCTCTCTCTCTCTCCCCGCCCCCTTTCTTTCTCTTTCTCTCTTTCACACACACACACACATACACACACAAACCTCTCTAGCACATGTTAGCTGGGGAATTCTGGGAGTTGAAGTCCAGACATCTTAAAGTTGCTAAGGTTGAGAAATACTACTTTAGAAGAAATCTCCTCAGGTTAGAAATGCTGAAGTGAAGAATTTTTCTGGATCAAAATATGAAGAGGAAATAATTGTTGGTTGTTTCATTATTAAATACAGCATTTATATACTGACCCATCCAAATGACTCTGGGTGGTCCACCATCATAAGACCACAAATTAAAAACAGTCAGCATTAAAAGACAACAGACAATGATAAAACCAAATGCCAGTTAGGTATTACGTGAAAATTCAGATCCCAATCAAATCAGCCTTTCCAAATAGAAAAAGAAAAATGTCCCAGTATATGCGCTGTCCTGTTTTGATTGACAAGCAGTAGGTGGCACTGTAGCCTAGACCACATTTTAAAAACTGTTTTATGGAGACAGGCTTTTGCTCACTTCTAAACCAAATGAAAAGAGAGACAGGCAGTTCCAAGGAATTGGCTGCTTAGCTTAAATTCACTTGCATACACATTTGATTCACCCAGTACACTTAACCAGGTCAGCTAAAAGGCCCAGTGGCTGCATTCACAATACAGGTAAAGCTTGTTTAGTGCTAATCTTGGTTAGGTTTCTTAGTAGCTTGGCGTTTTTGCATGAGCCTAGCCAGTTTGACTCATCTAACGTTCATTGTATTGCACAAACTCAGAAAATGAGTTAATTTAGCCACACTAAAGCACACATTTTCCTTCCATTTATATCTATTTTATTTAGTTTATTTTTATACTGCCACGCTACCCAAAGATTCAGGGTAATGCACAGTTCAAATCCTGATTTTTTTTTTCACACCCTCACCTCCTCACAGATGCCCCTGCTTGGGGTAATTCCCTATCTTTTTCCTCAAAAAACATCATGGCATGCCCACTTTCTTTCCTAAAAGCCAAGTTTCCCATGCATGTTGATGCTTGAGAATCTCCAAGGAAAAATAAATTGGCCAGATTATAAGAAAGTTTCTACTGTTGTGAAGGAGTACAGTGGGTACGGTGAGTCTCCACAGTGGGTATCTTAAACTTTTTGCCCTCAAAAAGCCACCCAAACCTTCCCACACCACCCAGAGGGCTGCATACAATGCCCTCAGCCAGACTGAAAGCATCCTGGGGTGCTGATAAGCACATGCACCAGGGATTGACAGGGCCTCCATCTCAGTTTAGGACTTCATATTTATGCTTCAGGTGATGAAATGGCATAAGAGACATCTAGAACGCCACTAGAGAAAAATAAAGAAGGACCCAACCAACCATGGGTATGACTTTCTTAAGGACTACCTTGTGGGGATAAGGGTGGTGGAGCACAGTTATTTCTCTGCTTTATTGTGTCTGCAGAAAGCCAGCCAGTAGCCCTATTTGGGGTGACCCAGTCCATCCTGGGGAAGGAGGAGCTGTGGAAAATCTTGCAGGGCCCCTGTGAGATTATTCTAGGCACCTGTAATGGTGTATGGGAAAGACCTGGGGAGACTGGGCCAAGAAATGCCAGATAAGAGAGAGCATAGCCTGCAGCTGGACAGTGGGTAGAGCAAGAGGCTCAGAAGGGACCCTCCCTAGTTTCTTGGGCTGTAAAGGAAATAGGGAGAGAATTATACTTTCAGACTTGCAAGATTCTGTCACGGTAGCCTTACAATAAAGTAAAATTAGATCATCTGGTCATGTTTCCTGTCTGGTCTGCCTGGGAAGGCTGACATTCTGTCTCTGCGTATTCCATCTCCTTTAGCTTTGTTTCTTATCTCACATTCCTCTCTCCAAGGGGGTTCACATGGGGGGGTCCAAAAAGTCAAGATGGTGGCCAGAACCATGCAATCAAAATCCCACTACTTTTTACATGTGTGGAAGGGAAGGGAAATCATAATTAAGTGTGTGTGGTGTGTGTGTGTGTGTGTATGTGTGTGGGTGTGTGTATGTGTGTGTGTGTGTGTGTATGTGTGTGTGTGTGTGTGTATGTGTGTGTGTGTTTGTGTGTGTCTGTCTGTCTGTCTGTCTGTCTATCTATCTATCTATCTATCTATCTATCTATCTATCTATCTATCTATCTATCTATCATCACTAAGGCTTGCTTAGTTTACAAAACTTCCCCTCCCTCCCTTCTCCTTCTCCTTCTCCTTCCCCTTCCCCTTCCCCTTCCCCTTCCCCTTCCCCTTCCCCTTCTCTTTCTCCTTCTCCTTCTGCTTCTCCCTTTTCTCATTTCCCTCCTTCTCCTCCTCTTTCTTCACCCCTTTCCTTCCCTTTCCTTTCCTTCCCATGTAGTTTTTTTTAAAAGAAAGAAAGAAAGAAAGAAAGAGAGAAAGAAAGAAGGAAGGAAGGAAGGAAGGAAGGAAGGAAAGAAACCTTTCTTCATTTAATTTCGGCATGGATTGCCTATTTTTAGGAGTGAACGTTGAAACAAAACCTAAGAACAAAACAAAATCCATTGCAAACTGGCAAAATGCTGTTACTGGCAATTAAGAACATTTTAATAGAAGAGAATTTAAGAACATTTTTCTTATGTGTTTGGAAAATGGGGGGGCGGGGGCTGGCCCATGAATTTTAAATCACAAAATGAAAACAAGCTAGTTGTTGCTAGGGGGAAATTGGCTTTTCTTTGCCCCATCCTTTTTGATTCTTCCTCTGAGTTGCATTCCTATGATTCTGAAATCTGATTACGAGATCATTTTTTAAAATTAGTTCCAATAGTGCGGCATGCATAGCCTGCTCTAATTTTCCAGCTACTTTCTGAAATAACAATAAAAATCTGGATATGAATGAACCCAGAACCAGGTACCCTGTACCTTTTATTTGTTTGAAACTAGGCAGGCTTCAACTGCACAGAAGATCAATTCTGCCTGCAAATTCATCTCATTCTGTTTAAAAATATTTTAAAAGTTACAGCCGTTTGTGTTTTTTTCCAAAGTAATCAATGCCAGGCATACCATGTCTGAGCTGTTCAAATCCATGCAAGCGCTGAATGATGGCAAACCAATACTGAAAGCTCTTTGAATTCCTCACTTCCTTTTAGACATATTTTTCTATTGATTGTCCAGAGTTTTGCAGCTCAGAGAGAAGGTCTAATGATCCTTCTTACAGCTGGGAATGGGAAATGGGAAGCCACTGAGTGGGGCCAAGTTCAAGCAACTGTCCACAACTTCCAGAAAACAGTCTCCATGTGATGATACAGGAGCATCTGGTCAGGCCAAAAGCCAAGAAAATATTGTTAGATTAAAGACAAGCAGGACAACACAGCTGGACCAAGATTCACTGTCACCTTCCCCTTCTCCAGTGTAAGACATTGTTCCTAGAGCAGTGGTTCTCAACCTTGGCAACTTTAAAATGTGTGGACTTCAACGCCCAGAATTCTGGGAGTTGAAGTCCACATATCTTAAAGTTGCCAAGGTTGAGGAACACTGTCCTAGAAGAAGCAGGGAATAAAGAAAAAAGATGGATGGCTCTCATAGTGAGCCCTGCTCAACAGCATCACAAAGGGCCTAAAGAAGGCTTTCAATCCCAAGGTGCAGTTTGCTTACTTTCTCCCTTTCTTGTTAATGATAAAATGACAAGACGGTATCCTTGCTTTGCTATGAGGCACCCTGGAAGATCACACTGGATTTTTACAGGGCAGGGCTATTGAGCTATCCTCTGGTTGCTAAGGAAACGGAATTTGTACGGATGGGCTAAGCCAAGTATGATGCTTTTCACACTCAACTTGTTGGAACAAACCTGCAAAGCAGAATATGAAGAAGAAGAAGAAGGAGGAGGAGAAGAAGGAGAAGAAGGAGAAGAAGGAGAAGAGGAGGAGGAGGAGGAGGAGTGGGGAGGGGGGAGGGGGAGGAACAAACACATAATCAGACCCCTAACAACAAGAAGCTGCATAAGAGCCTTGGCACCCTGGCTCCTATCAGTTCTCTATTCCTCGGTATTTTCTATTTTTTTTTTCAGTTTTCTTACTTTTAAAAAAATAGAAGACAGCATGGTGCAGTGGTCAAGAGACCAGATTCATACTGGAGGGACGCAGTTCAAGGCCATCTCCGCTATGCAAGCTTAGTGGGTTACTTTGGGCCATTCCCTTACTCTCTCTCAGCAACATCTACCCTCGGAGGATTGTTGTCGTGGGACAGCTGTGGATGGGAAGATGCAATGTGTGCCACTGGAGGAAAGGCAGAAATAAATCTGGTGAACTTCGTGAATTAGGAACCTGTCATTTGTGTGTTTCCTCCCCTCTTCATGTCTCTTGTGTTTCTTACAAACATATTAACTGTGACCCCAGAAGGCAGGGCAGATTGTAACATGTTTTAGTTGCAGGAAGATAGATTTTGGATGACCATTTCAAGAAACTGCTGATGGTATAAGTGCTCCCAATGAAGGACCTTAGCAGAGGCTGGTCAGCAATGCCAAAGATCCACTTTCTGGTATTGAGCAAGAAATTCAATTTGGTGGACCACAATTTTCTCACTCCCCACCCAGCCTTTGCATAATTATATAGATGACTTAACATCCTGGAAGAGAAAAAAAGCAATCTAGTTGAGACTGTTTTGCACAGCAACATTGTATGCTGAATTCTCTGAGGCTGGCATGTACTTTATGCTATTTAGGAGGACACTGATCCTCACATTTGTAGAACAGCATGCAGCAAGAATCTTGCTGTAATCATAGCTGTAATGGGGCATATTTCAATTTGCTCTGTGCTCCATTATTTTTCTTAAGCTTCAGTCACTTTTGTTCTATTTTTGCATCAGTCTGAATTTTTCTGAAGTTCATATAAAATTCACAGGCATTTACATTTACATTTCTCCTGTGATGCATGCCTTTTGGACTCTGTCTTTTCCCTAAGACATGCCTTTTGGAAAAGCCATCATCCGTCTATGATAGAGTTTTCTACATGCTCTCTTTACTCCTCTGCAGAATTTTATGCACCCTTTGATCTCTGAGGCACAGTTTTGTATGACTCTTTTTGACAGCCTGCACTAAGGGAAGGGCGCTTACTGCCCTTGAAGTATTTCTGAACTGCAACTCTTTCTTGCTTAACCGTTGGCAATGCTGGTTGGACAGATGAAAAATGAAGCTCAGCGGATCTACATGATCATGCATTACAGTGCAATGAGATAAATCTCAAAGACAGAATCTTAAAGTTGGAAGGGGCCATTTAGGCCATCAAATCCAATTCCTGCTCACGAATCTGAATCAAAACATCCCAGATGGATGGTTGTCTATCTTACACTTGAACACATCCAATGAAGGGACCCCACCACCTCTCTAGGTCAGTGTTTCTCAACCTTGGCAGCTTGAAGATGTGTGGACTTCAGCTCCCAGAATTCCCCAGCCAGCCTGGCTGGCTGGGGAATTCTGGGAGCTGAAGTCCACACATCTTCAAGCTGCCAAGGTTGAGAAATGCTGCTCTAGATTATTGGCTCTACAGTTAACGGAAAGTTTTTTTTTCTAAGGTTCAGTTGGAACTTGCCTTCCTGTATTCGCAATCCTTTATTCCATATTTTGCACTCTGAGCATGAACTTCCTCTCGAGGCTTTGAAGATCCATTGCTGGAGTCTAGTCTAATAAGCCACTCAGAAGTACTGCAAGCTCTGCACCACGCTCACATTATAGAAGATTCTGCAACATTGACTAGTACGAGAGATGTAGCAAAACAATGCTTGCTTGCTTGGCTAGCAATAAGGTATAACAGTAGAGCTGATGCAGCCGGTGCAACAGAATTATCAAGCAACCTTCTAGTCCTCATGTTCTCAGCCTAATTTTTCTGCCTCTTCCACAGGCAAGGGCTGCGTTAATGAAACTAGTTGCTCAATGGGGCAAAATATGATTTGCACTCTCAAAAGAACATTATCTTGGGGACATCCAGTCAATTTATTTTCCATGCCTAAGAAGTGAACTGAATGATTTCCTACAAGAATATCTTATAACTCAAATGACTCTGCAAATGTAAAAGACATTTCAGACCCACTGGATGACTTTGGATAAATGTTAAATGTTGAAACTTCCCATACATTTATTTCCACTCATATTTGATGCAGCAAAGTGTGCAATACAGATGGTCCTCACTTAACAACCACTCGTTTACCAACTGTTTTACAACAGTTCTGAACAAGTGTGTAATGACTGCTTTACTCAGCTTGCCATTAAGTTCGATTCATAATTAATTAGATTAGAAATCTCTTTAATGGAGTGTAGTACACAGTACAGTGAAAAAGTTGCAAATAAAGGCTCCCGTGTTTTCCCCAAGTTAAATAGTCCAATGAGCTCAACCCCCTCCCCTTCTTCGGCATGCAGCCCCCCTTTTTGTGCCAGTCAGTTCAGTTCCCTGCAGATGTCTCCAACAGCTTGGTAGCTCGACCTTGGATACCAGAGATAGTCTAAACAAGATGCTTTCACACTCCTGGCATGTCCCTCTCCTACTTCTGCTGACCTGCAAGTCTTAACACGTGTTAACTCCATTCATGCATATGAATCCAATCAGATGTTTTGGGAACATTTGATCAGGGGAGCATGACAGTGGGACTTTAGGGAGTTGATTCCACGGGCTAGAGGCAGTTCCTGGAAGCTGCAGAGCTATGAAGGGGCTGAGGGAGAGGAAGGCTCGGGCAAGAACATTGATAAGGCCGCACACATTGTATGAGGAGTGTAGGAAGATCTAAGATAGGTAAGATGGTTTGAGGAAACCTATTAGGTCCCAGCAGTGTATACAAACTTGTCAGCCTTACCGACAGGAAATACGACCAGATAAGCTGATTCTACTTTATTGTAAGGCTATATTAACAGAACCTTGCAAGTCTGAAAGTACAATTCTCCTGCTGTCACTTTTACAGCCCATGGAGAGTCCCTTACCCACTTGACTTTGCTGGTTTCAGTTCTCCCAGGATTTTTAGACAGGAAGATTGGATCCAGGCCCAATCAGGAAGCCGGTTCCTACAGTCCTTACTGCTCTCAGGGTCTGCAGTGCACTCAGACTGGGGAAGAAGATACTTGAAACTACTTTTTCCACCCTGGACGCCACTCTGCTATCTCTTGTGGGAAGTGGGCAGTGGTTTTCAGAAGTACGTAACCCTTAGAGTTCCCAGCAAGCCGGTACAGGTAGTCCTCACTTACCAACTGCAATCAGGACTGGAAACACTGTCACTAAGTGACATGGTCCTTAAGCGAAACATCATGTGACTGTGCCGGACTTATGATGGCAGTTCTGCTGTGGTCGTTAAGTGAATCACCGGCGGTTGTTAAGTGTGATGTCACATGACTGCAACTTGCAACCTCTTGCTGGCTTCCCCATTGACTTATCTCATTGGAAGCTGGCAGGGAAGATCGTAAATGGCGATCACGTGACCACAGGACACTGTGAAAGTTGTAAATGCATGCTGGTTACCAAGTGCCTGAATCCTGCTCATGTGACCATGGGGATGCTGTAACAGCTGTAACTTTGAGGGCTGGTGGTAAATCTCCATTTTCAGCACCATCATAACTTTGAAAGGTCGCTGAACAAGTGGTTGGTAAGTGAGGACTACCTGTAGTTCCCTTAATCCAGTGTGATGGCAAAGCTCAAAGCCTATGTAATTATATTCTCAGCCTCATTGCTATCCTCTCTCTTTGCCTTATAGGAAGACCAGACCTGATGCTTTGGCTATTTGCAAGTGAATAGGGCAAGAGAATCAAGAATATCAGAAGGATCTCTAATTCTGGCCAGCCAAGCGCTCTGACAAATGAGTTCTAAAACTCCTTTTGGGGAGCAAAGAAAATGATGCATTTTATTGATCCAAATCTCTCTCCCTCTCTCTATTTTTCTCAATTTCCTCGGGAAATGATTGTTCTGGTTCCCACAAACCAAGCAACTGGGACACTTTACTCAGTTGCCAACGTCATGGAAAATTCAGAAGTACAGAGTACAGTCCCGAAAAGAAGGAACTATTCCATGTTTATTGCAACCATGCAACTATGTTCATTGTAGTTGGGTGCCCACTTTACCAGAAAGAGGGAGCCTGAACAATGGGAAAGCAAAGACTTTTATAGAAGTGGGGGGCTACAAGGTGGGAAATCCTAAGGATTGGATTGGCTGGCCAGTCTGGGGAAGCTAGGCAGGTCCTTGTCTGTCTACCTAGGGTTAGTTCTATTGTTAGGCAACGTGGGCCAATCAGGAGGGCAGCAGAGCTGGGCAAGTCCCTTGTCAAGGAGGTGGAATGTTGAGATAATGGGGGGCGGGTCCCTGACTGAGGATGGAATCCTGAGGTTTCTCACTCACCTTGTTCCTGTGTTGCAGCTCCCTCTTTAGGGCCACCCTTGGGCTGTGCTGTGAGCTGGTGGGTGAGGCTTGTATTCTTTGGTTAGACGGGATGGCTGGGGGCTTTGTCCGGGGGCAGGGAGGGTCAATTTGGGTCTGATAGGATTAGGCAAAGAGATGATCTGGGTTTCTCCCTGGTCATATCTAAAAAACAGGAGTAGGTGTAGGGGAAAGAGTGCAGTCTCCCTTTCGTTGTTAGATTTATTTTCTCCACTACAGTTTCTATAAGTACTACATCCAGGGAGGAAAATGGATGCAGCCTCCATTTTATTTGCTACATTTATTTTCTCCACCACACCAACACTTCTCTCTAAATGATACATGAAGAAGGATTAATTTATCCTTCACTTTGCACCAGTCCATTCTTCAGGGCAAGGGAAAAGATTTCATTCCTTCCGAATAAGTAAAAACTGGAATCAAACATGAAAATATGTGGTTTTTTTCTTCCTTTCCTACTCCCTTTCCAAGTTGGATGGCTAGATGGATGGCTGGGTACTCTGGATATGTCATCTACTGTCCTGTACCCATTTCTCTGAGCAAGAGTCATTTGTTGAGATGGGCGGCTATAGAAATTAATTAATTAATTAATTCAATAAATAAATAAGCCCTTTCTGTTGGAATTATCAGGGGGCAACTCAGCATTGTCTCATAAGCATAAGGGGGTCTTTCTAGTAAACACCTCTCTATTGTGCTTGTGGGATGTCACTTGGGTCACCTGATTCCCACTTCCCCCTCCTTCTTGGGTTTGGGGATTAACAATCTCCATTACCTCTTGGGAACACCTGCAAGCAGGAGGTGCTGCAGGATGCAGCTCTCATCCTTTCATCTCCCTTAGACACAGACTTTCTATTTCCACAGAAAGTGTCTACAAAGAACTAGTGATGAATAAGTGCTTTCTACTATGAAGCTACTGGTATCCAGATCTACTGAATAAATGTAAATGTAAGTTACCATTTTTTCCCTCTTCATCTAACTACTGTGTGAAGACTGAATTATTTTCTGAACTTAATTAAGCTTAATGTGCAAGTTTTGGCTCACACTGCTACTTTGCAAGATTGTTGTTAGCTGTTTGGAGTTCTTTTATTAACCTTTAAAAACTCCATCACTTTCAATATTGAAAGAAGGGGGCTTCTAAGTAGATGTCCAGGGTTAAGAATATAACAACAGCCTGGTTATTTGGGGGCCCCCTATCTCCCATGGTGTTGCGGAGTCTGTGTTCATTTGAAGTGATGATGCTTCCACACAGCAAGCTCCAGCTTCATGGGAGGAATCTAACAGCTTATATTATTATATAATTACTATACTATACTATACTATACTATACTATACTATACTATACTATACTATACTATACTATACTATACTATAGGCACCTTGGTGTAGTGGTGAAGGTGGTGGCTAGAAACCAGGCAACTGTGAGTTCTAGTCCTGCCTTAAGCACAGAAGCCAGTTGGGTGACTTTGGGTCAGTGACTCTCTCAGCCCAACCCACCTTGCAGGGTAGTCGGTGTGGGGAAAAGAGGAGGTGGGAGCATTATGTACGCCACACTGAGTGCACAACATAAAGGCAGGAAACAACAACAACAACAACAACGTGTGTGTAGTGGTTTTATCTAGGTTCAATGTCACTTGAACTTTATAACTGTATTCAGACAACATGTTTTCCCTGGTTACTGAATTGGGGGTTCTCACAAGACCATAATCACCAGATTGGATAGGCTGAGTACACCCAGCTCAATAAACCACAAAAAACTAATCAAGATGAACACCGACCACACTTAGCAGCATATTGTGTGAATGCAATCACTGGATCTCCACCTTGACCTGACCTGACCTGGTTACCATATTGTGCAAACACACTGTGTAGGGCAGAAATTGTCCCATGCACCCCACAGATCTCACAGATATGTATGGTGCTCTTGTATGGGCTGAGTCCTCATCACATTACTGAATTTTAATGGCATAAGTTGCTGCTGATACTCAGCGGCATGAATGCACATGTACAACACACACACACAGACACACACACACACTTTTACTTTAATTAACAAACATTTTCGCAGGGAAACATAGGTTGATGTTTCATTCTTTTTTATCCCTAGTATCATCTACTTTCCATAATATCCCTCACCCATCTCTTGAGAGTGGCTCTTGTCTTTAAAAAGAAATTGAAAGACAGTCCTCAACTAATAAAACTTTGTTCATCCCTCCTGTTGGTTTTTACCCAGTATTGTCTTGAAAATTCTTGAGTTCTTGGAAGTTGCATCTTGATCCTTAGACTGTTAGGAGCTTGCATTTGGATCCTTTTTAAAAAAAATAACTTTATTAAATTTTAAAACGAGAAAAAATCTAACAGAAAATATTAAAGAAAGAGAACAGAAGGGCAGAAAAAAAAGAAAAAGAACAGACAAAGAAAAAGGAATAACCCCTGACTTCTTTTACAACAGATATAGGTAAAACTTACATTAAACTCCTACTCTACAATTACAGCATAACATCCATTTTTTCTACTGTCAACTAATATGATTAATCATCAAATCCGTATATCATAATTTCATTCTTTTGTGTTTTGTGTAAAAAGTAAAAAGTCCAAAGGGGGCTTCCAATTCACCATAAAATTAGTCAATGTCTTTTCTCAAATCAGAGCTGTCAATTTTGCCATCTCAGCCAACTCCATCAACTTTACCATCCAGTCTTCCATTGTAGGTAATATGGAGTCTTTCCACCTTTGAAGGAACTTGCATTTGGATTCTGATTTCCTGTTGTGCCTCTTCTTGCTAGTACTTGGTGGATATTTTGGGGTCCTTGTCCAAAAGAAGTAACATTAGATAGAAGTCACTCTCCCTGCCTGGAAATTTCTTTAATAATGGACATATAAGGATCTGTCTAGAAACCTTATATAGGGAACAATATAACAACATATGGCTTAGGGTTTCTACTGAGCTGTCACCACATGGACATAGTCGAAGGTGCATAGGAGCACCCTTGAAACATCCAAAAAGGACTGCTGAGGGCAGTGCATCCAGCCTGGCTAAAGTGAAAGCTTTACAAAATTTCAAAATTGTAATAGATGATAGATAAGAAGCTGGAACAAACCCTTCCAGAAGAAAATGATGGATATTGGGGTGTAGCACCTTACTTATTTTTGTTTGGAGATCTATATCCCAGATTTGTTGTTTCAGGGCGGTTCTAGCATTATTAAATCCTAATGAGCACAGACTTTCCATAGAGAAGCCCAACAATTTAATTTTGACTAAGTCTTTTTTTTAGCCAAGATGACTTAAAATGATCTCTAAATATTAATGGGGCTAAACCTATAGGCAACATAATTAACTTTAGCCAGAAGTTAAGAAGAAAGAACCATGCTCTGGCATCCAGTGAAACTATATCTATTTCTACCCGTAGGATGGAATTTTTGATACTTTTGGGACCATCAATATGGCTCTAATAAACTTATTCTGGATGGTTTCAATAGAATTGGGCTTAGCAAGGGAGCAGATCTGAGAGCCATAGAGAAGCTGAGGGACTTCCTTAGCTTGAAAGACTTTACAAGCTGCAGGAATATAATGGGTGCCTTTGGAATGATAGAATTTTATAATAGCTGATGCAGTATGCTGTGCAACACTTGCCTGGTACAAAAAATGAGTGTTCCAGGATAGGGAAGCATGAAATTGCACTCCAAGGTATTTATAGGTGTGCACCTGTTCAGTTGGAGTCCCATTTACTTGCCATTTGTGAACCTTGTAGTGGTGTCGGGCAAAAACTAAAACTTTAGTTTTCTCATAATTTATTAAAAGTTTTTGATCTGTGCAAAATAAAGCTAGTGCCCTAAGTGCTTTTCTCATTCCCACTTGTGAGGTAGACATAATAACTACATCATCAGCATACAATAATGCTGGAATTACATGATCAGCCAAAAAAGGTAGATGATGGGCTGGAACAGCAAGTGCTTCAATTGTTGGATTTAGATACAAATTGAAAAGTAATGAAGCTAATATGCAGCCTTGTCTTACACCTCTGTAAGTTGGGACAGCTTTAGATAAATGTCCCCAAGGGGTGCATCTAATTTTCAGGGAGGTATTTGAATAAATGATATTCTAGAGGTGACGGACTCGTCCCTGGGGGAGCTGGGGGTGTTGACGACCGACAGGAAGCTCTGGCGTGGGCTGGTCCATGAAGTCACGAAGAGTCGGAAGCGACTAAACGAATAAACAACAACAAATTTGAATAAAGCGACTGAATAAGAGCCAGCAGCCTTTTATCAATCATGGAATGTCTCAGAATATCCCACAATCTCTCCCTTGGTATTAGATCAAAAGCTGACTTAAAATCAGCAAAGGTTGCAAAAAGGGAACCATGAGAGGGGGTAGAATATTTTTCTGCCAGATCCTTATCTTGCTAGCAAGCCTTGTCCCTCCTCCCTCCAAGACTTCTGTGCAGAAATAAAAAAACAGTCAAGCTAGTATCGTCTGGGCTTCTATTGGGGTAGGCAACATTTCTCAATGTCAGCCATTTTAAGATGAGTGGACTTCAACTCCCAGAATTCCCCCAGCCAGCAAACTGGCTGGGGGAATTCTGGGACTTGAAGTCTACCCATCTTAAAGTGGCTGAGGTTGAGAAACACTGGGGTAGGGATTGTCTGAGTTTAGTAGATCCTGGGCTTCTATTAAGGAAGCATTATGGTCCACCTTTCATCCTCTTTTCATTTGTGTGAATTGCCCTATATTATGTTTTTTTCCTAGGAGCTTGGGAGGGTAGCAGGAATGGGCTAAAACCAGGGTGAAGCCTTTTTGTCAGAGCCTGAGACATCTGACTGCACCCCTCTGAGCCGAAAACAGTGAAAAGCATTCTGACCCAAATTGGTGGTTGGCCACTACATTTCGGCAGTGCAATATGGGAATGCCCAGGGTGCAAAATAGGATATAAGAGCCATATGTGGCCAATGGACTGCATTTTTAAAGGGGTCTCACCTTCCCTCTCTCCTATGAGTCTGGAGCAGGGTTGCCTGAAAGAATCCCAGGGCTTGGTTGGACAATATGAGCTCCCTGGTTTGGTCCAAGAGATCTTTTTGACCTCTCTTGTTCAGCAGAGCATGAGGACCTGCTATTTGCAGAAGAGATGATGAATAAACTGCCGGATCACCCATGCCCAGCCAGGCACTGATGGAAAACCTTTTTGTTTTGCATTGTTATAAGAACAGCACATCTGTTGCCATACGACAGCTGGATTGCCAAAGGGCTAATTACAGTCAGCCTGGGCTTGCATTCAGCTTAGGTATGGATGGCTGAAAGATGAGTCTAGGAGACAAATTGACAAGGGTGATTGCATTGCCATTTCCTTTTGCTTTCTCTTCTATCTCTGCCTTATTCACAAGTGTGCTCATTGTGGCACACCATTTTTAAAAAATCCCTTTCTCCCCCTTTTTAGACTAAGGGAGAAGCATACTAATGAGACCATGCTGTGGCGACCTGGAAGGGATTCTGTAGATTCTCAGTAACAAGCAAGCTGGGTCAGGTTAGCTGGCATTCTTTCTTGGTAAGAGAAAGATTTCATAGACATGAAGTGCTGGAAAAGTCCATTTAGGTCACTGAGTCTGGCTCCCCGCTTGATGCAGGGATCCAAATTAAATTCATCCAGCCTTTGCTTGGATAAATCCAGCACAAGGGAGCTTATCACCTCCCTCAGTAATTGGTTCGATTGTTATTACTGTTAGGATGTTTTCCCTCAATGTTCGGCTAGAATCTGCCCTGCTGAAAATAAAATGATGGTTCGATGTCTTGCACTGTAAAGTTCAGTAGAAATTCCTGCTGAAAATGAAGGAGCCTTAAACCTGAAGGAACGTTCTGATAGAAGAGAGTATCTTTAGCTCAAGTTTGAATGGTGGAGTCCTTGGTGCTCTCCGAGCTTGGTGGTTTGCTTGCTGACCTTTCATGACCCAACTAGGGAAAATCATCAGGTCAAGCAAACAACCAAGCTCAGAGAGCACCAAGAACTCTGAAGGAACATGCTTTTGCATGGCAATGACCGTACCATGCAACATGTTTCTTGCAAGATTGTTACTTTGAGGATGGAGGTGGGGGAAATGATCAAGAGACTAGCCATCATGGTTTCTGTTAGAGTTATTTTTCAAATGTTCAGGTTCCTTCTGTTTGTGAAACAAAGATTAAGAATTTTCATAAGTTCGATCCCCCAGAAAAAATGGGATCTAAATGCTCACTCATAGCTAATTTGAAATGGGCAAAAACAGCAGAGCTTTAAAGAATCTTCATTTCAACAAATCCCAACTCCCTTGCTTGCTCTTGCCAATCTATCACTCCTGAACTTTCAGAGCAATTTGTCTTCAGGGACTGGACACACAAGTACACATTTGTGTGAGAAGGCATCAAAGATTCCAACACAGTCCTCTGTTATGGAAGTTGCACAGGGAAACCTGTGCAACTTCCACAACAGGTGGTCTCCAACTGCCTGAATTCTCAGCAATGGCCTTGCTGGCTGGGGAATTGTGGGAGTTGAAATCCGCATATCTGGAGGTTACCCAGGTTGGGAAACATTGTGGTAACTCTTTGGGAGTCAGTGGCTATGATGGGTAGGAATTCTGAGAATCCAACTCAATACATCTGAAGAAGGTTGTGGTAGACCTTCACTATCCTTATTTGTTCTGTGTTTGCTTTCTTAACTCCATCTGCACAGCACACACAGAGCCGCTGAGTCCAACCCTCAACAAAATGTTGGAATTCAGATTAAAACATCTCCAACAAACATCTATTCAACCTCAGCTTTGGGTGAGGACAACTGGTCCCTGGCTAGATGGAAAAGTAGTCCGATTTGGCATAAGGCAATTTGTAATATCCAGAGGAGGACCAATCGGCAAAACCTTGTCTACTTCTGTCTGACTTCCAAAAGGAGGTAGTTGGGCATGACAACCGCACTTGACTTAGGCTGAAGAATTTCAGTTAACCACAATATTGCTAACACTACCTGCTGAAAAGGTAGATTGTCCTTGTCTGGCCAGGGAGAAGAAGCAAGTCTTACCAATAAATTTAAAAATGAATTAGGGCGGCAAGTGCTTCTGACAATGATAAAGGGAAAAGTTTAAGGCTTGCATTTAGATAAATTGCTTGGAAAATCTGATCCACAGACTCTTTTCAGATATGATTATACAAACATAATTTGCACAACTATTATAATTAAAATTCTGCCCACAGCATAATGCTTAAAAAAAAAGGAAGCAGAGAGAAAATGATATCAAATGATCAAGGGAGAAATGTTTGAAATGTCACTATGTGATATTCTCGGCTCTCCGTTAAATAAGTAATTCATTGCAAATGTTATCAAAAGGAGAGGAAATTAAGCCTGATATAGAAGACCTAATATGTGATGGTCTTACATTTTTTTATGAGTCATCATTATTTTCAGTCAGAACATAGTCCAGAACTTTTTATTATTCTTGCTTTCAAGATCAATTTAGTGTAAACTAAATTGGGTTCCTGGGCTTTCTTAGAAGTTGAGTGTTATAGTCTATGTTGATGCTGTGATTCATGTCAGGATATTACAAAGGGCACTTAACTTTATAATGGATAGGACCTCAACTCTAGGAGACTGGTTTTGCAAAAGTTGGTTTGAGCCTTAAAGATCAAAGGCTTCCCTGTAGGCATGTGCAGCCACGGGGGCTGTGTTTCAAAAAAGTCAAGATGATAACTGCAATCATTTTTAATATTGTTAACCGTCCAGAGTCATATGTCTGAGATGGGTGGCCATATAAATCTATTAAATAAATAAATATAATAGTGTGGTCACAACCTTACCCCATTTCTAATGTAGGTTGCATGTGCAATGGACATAAAAAAGGGACAGGGCTTTAGCTGAGCAGTTGGGACCACCATCTTAGCTCTTTTCTCTTTTTTAAAATTATATTTATTGGAAATGTTCATATAACAAACCAAAAGGAAAGAGGAAAAAATAATTAAAGAAAAAGAAAAGAAAAAAGAAAATTAAAGTTAAGAAACATAACTTCTGACCTTCTTTGCAACAGATAATTACTGTCATGAGCACTGATGGCAAGCAGGAGGGGGCCTCTATCCAGGCGGGAAAACGCATGCGTAGTACTGAGGAATTAAGCAGCCATTCAAAGAGACACAGATCAGACCCGCCTTAACTTTTGGGGTTTATCTGTCTGGGTTTTTCCCACGCTTCTTCAGTTTGTTAGGATTTTCTGTCTTATGTAGCAGTAATAAACACTAGAGACCTATTCCTCGTCTCAGCGTGATTCCTGACTGTTAGGACAATTACATTCTTATTGTCGCTCCACCCTCTTAAGTATACTGGTTCCAATCTTCATCACAACCAGTATTTGATGTCATTGCACAAATGATGTAAATATGATGCCGTGTTATGCAAATTCCAGTGCCATGTTTGGACACCTCCAGATGCATTGCACTTGTCTCTTATTTCAGAGCAGAATGACTGGATAGGACCTGTGTCTGCTGCATCCAAAGTCCACTAATGGGGATCCAGAAAATTTAGTTTTTTTTGCAATAGCAATTTGGTAGAGATGTCCTAGTTTCCAGTAGGCTAGCTTCTGGGAAGCTGGTAGCCAAAGGGTGGAACTGAAGTCTGTTTCATTTCTTCTTCCTTCTCAAGCTCAAGATGCAAAGCTAAAATGCAATCCATTGTTTATATGAGTCATTCCAGGATGCACACAAGAGGATTTCTCTCTCCTAAAAAGAACACTCGGTTGACACTTGGGTACCAGTTTGCAAGCAAGGGAAAACATCTGGGCAGGAAGAAGCCTGACTCGTTGCATTCCCTCCGTGGGTGGAAGCAAAGATGTGGAAAGTTTTTCACTGCTAAAAAAACTTCCTTTGTGAAGTTAAAGAAATAAGCAATCAAGGAAGCTCCTTCTTCTAAACCTTCAGGATCAATTATAGCCTGGTCAAAATGTAACGCAAGGACTTTTTTTTTCAGAAAAAGTTTCTTAAATTGATTTTTCCTCACCTACCTTCCTCTAAAATTATTTTTAAAAGCATATTCTCTCATTCTGGATAGGTTAGGTAGGTGGGAGGGGGCTGCTGTTTCACCTGCACCCAAAGGAACAAGTGAAGGTCCAACTCCAAGTAATGGTTTGAGAATCTGGTAAATTACTGTAAACTTACCAGATGCGAGTAGACCCTGAAAATTCTACATATGTATACACACACATGCACACGCACACGCATGAAGACAACCCCAAATTTATTAAGACAATGCCCCGCAAAAGCAGAAGCAGACAGCAAAAAAATTATAAACACAAAGACCCCATTGTTGTTGTTTGTTCGTTCAGTCGCTTCCGACTCTTCGTGACTTCATGGACCAGCCCACGCCAGAGCTTCCTGTCGGTCGTCAACACCCCCAGCTCCCCCAGGGACGAGTCCGTCACCTCTAGAATATCATCCATCCACCTTGCCCTTGGTCGGCCCCTCTTCCTTTTGCCCTCCACTCTCCCTAGCATCAGCACCTTCTCCAGGGTGTCCTGTCTTCTCATTATGTGGCCAAAGTATTTCAGTTTTGCCTTTAATATCGTTCCCTCAAGTGAGCAGTCTGGCTTTATTTCCTGGAGTATGGACTGGTTTGATCTTCTGGCAGTCCAAGGCACTCTCAGAATTTTCCTCCAGCACCACAGTTCCAAAGCATCGATCTTCCTTCTCTCAGCCTTCCTTATGGTCCAGCTCTCGCAGCGATATGTTACTACGGGGAACATCATTGCTTTAACTATGCAGACCTTTGTTGTCAGTGTGATGTCTCCGCTCTTCACTATTTTATCGAGATTTGTCATTGCTCTTCTCCCAAGGATTAAGCGTCTTCTGATTTCCTGGCTGCAGTCAGCGTCTGCAGTAATTTTCGTGCCTAGATATACAAAGAGCCCGTACAACACCCCATTTCCCTAATCTGAATGAAACCAGTTGGAGATTTCCCTCCTTTCCCAACAAACATCTGCATTTAACATACATATACAGGGAGTCCTCGCTTGGTTCAAAAATTGTTGGCCTACGATGCACTGTTTTGCCCAGTTAAAGGTTACAAACAAACAGACACAAGAGTTTTAGTAGCATATAGATTTAGAATGGAAGAATTCTGAGTCATCCCATTTGAGTATCACCATTCTTCTGCACAAAGTTTCATTACCGATATCCTTAATTTTAACTCAAATGTTTAGGGAATCTGGGAGTCAGGAGGGTCTTTGCCTGCTGTTATTATTAAATAATGAAGAAGCAGAAATCCATAACAATCTATTGCAAACCTCCCAGAAAGTGGCAAGTAAATCCATCTTTCTCTCCTGCTTAGCTCTGTGTGGCAAAGGACAAATTAAAGTTGGGAGTGCCTACCATTTCCTCAGGCTGAGGGCTACTCTTAGTTTTTTGATTTATGGAGGAGCTACAGTCCAAAAAGCAGGAGGTGAGGCCAGGATAAACATTAATTTGTTGATTTCCGTTTGCCTTTCAGTGAAAGGCAACATAGTTAATAAGGTAGCTGCAACTGGTCTTTGGCTAGTCCATGAAGTAATACAAAATATTAGGGTGGTTTTGCTTTGCTCTTTGGAAGTAGAAGTAGGGGCACACTCCGTTAGGAAGAAGCTTCAGATTGGAGCTTTGCTCAAACCTTCATCAAAGCAAAACACCTCTTTAAAAATTTGCGTAGTTAATCTTTGGCATGGCTAATGAGTTTATACAGCTAATGAATCTGGAGCATTGCTTGAAAGGTGATTTAGCTGCATCTTCAAACTGAATCAGATTTCTGAATCAAATTGGAAAGCTGAAGTGAATTGCTGAATCAAACTGGTTCATTATGAACTGATTCAGCAATTCAAGTGCTTCTGCACTTACACAGAAATACAATTTTATGAATAAATTTTATTACATTGAAGAGACTCAATTCGACAACGTACAGGTAGCCCTCACTTAACAACCATTCGTTTAGTGACAGTTTGGACTTACGACAGTGCTGAAGAAACCAACTTACAACCAGTACTCATACTTATGACTGTCACAGTGTCCCCATGGTCACATGATCATGATTTGAATGCTTGGCAACCAGTTCACATTCATGACCACTGCAGCGTCCCATGGTCATATGTTCACTATTTTTGACCTTCCTGGCCAGCTTCTGGCAAGCGAAATCAATGGGGAACCATGTGATTCGCTTAATGACCTCATGGTTTGCCTAACCCCTGTGGTGATTTGCTTAACGACTGCCATAAAAAAGATTGTAAAATCAAGTCAGATTCACTTAATGAATACCTTGCTTAGCAACCAATATTCTAGTCCCAATTGTGGCTGTTAAGCGAGAACTACCAGTAGATTGGTGCTGTGAATGGATGTGTCTTATGGGTCAAATCAAAAAGACTGTTTGCATTAAAATGGTTGGATGTTCTAAAATTGAAATGACAATTTGCATTGAACTGGAATTGATTTGCACACCCCTGGTTGATAGGATTATTCTCCAGCCATGTATTTAACATTTTAAAAATTACAATTTGGGGATTAGGTTTGAAAGGTTCTTGCAGTTGTGACCAATACCTTTGCATGGATCCCATGCGGCTTTGGGATTCTGATTCTCCCCCTCTGTTTTAAAATGACATGGGCTGAAACCCAGCTTCTTTAGGATGGAAAAATAAAATTAAAGTGAGAATTCTTTGTGAATGTGGCATATTTTTAGCAGTAATATTCTATCCACACAAATATTTCCACATATTCCTTCTGGGACAGACTGCAATCAAGAGGAAGGGGAAAAAACCCCATTAAGCTGAAGAGAAGCTTAGCTTTGGAAAATCATATAGCCCATTCCTTTCCCCTCCCTGAGATGTTGTTACACACAAGACAGGTCCAAGATTAATCTTTGTCCTGACCAAAGGCAGCATTCGGGATTAGGAAAGGCAAAAATATAACAGATTGAGATTTGATTCCAAAAGAGTTTAAAGCCAAATATCAAATCAGTCTTAATCCAAGTTGAGGTTCTAGAAGGCAAGAGCAATGAAGTCCTGGTCTAGGCAGCAGAGACTCATACATTAGGAAGTTCTTTTAGGCACTCAACATGAGCAATATAAATGATATGTACAATTTTCAGCTATTAAATGCCCAGCATGCTGGCTGAGGAATTCAGGGAGTTGAAGTCCACCCATCTTAAAGGTGCTGAGGCTGCAAAACACTGTACTAGAGGCTGTTGACTGGTTGTGAAGCTTGATCTACTGCAAGACTATCTCGGGGTATACAGCTTTTCTCAAATATCCTTGGGCATCCTTTGAATGCCTTTTTGCTTTCAACTCAACCCAGATGTAGTTCACATAGATTGGAATGGTTGCAGTGGTGAGTCTGGATCAAACTTTGGGGCAATTAATTCTGGGCTATTAGGGTCTGATTCTGGGTGGACAACTGGGCAAGGAGCTGGCTCATCCAGTGTAAAGGAATCAGAGTACAATGCATGGAAGAATGCTCATGAGTTACAGCAAGACAGATTTTGGCTGAATGTTAGAAGAAACCTTAATGGTAGAACCAATCATCAAGGGAAGTAAGTTCAGCCAAGGGCTAAACATCTATTGGAAAAGGTTTAGATTCGTGACTTGGTTTAGATCTGAAGTACCTAAATCTTCTTCTTCCTAGTGTTATTCCCGCACTATGGCAGGGTCCGCTTGTTGGCATATCTGTCTCCATTTGACTTGATCCAAGGCATCTTCAGGGGTGATGTTCACGCATTTCATGTCCTCTTTAATGCAGTCCATCCACTGTTTCTTGGGTCTACCACGGGGTCACCGGCCACCAGGGTCTAGACGCATGGCTGTTCTTGCCACCGAGTCTTCTTTGCCGTGTACAACATGTCCCTACCATCTAAGCCTTCCTTCCCGCAGTTTTGCCATGATTGGCGCGACTCCCCGTCATTGTCGGATGTCGTCGCTCATGGCGTGGTCGAATTGTGTAAGTCCAAGGCACCATCGGAGCATTCGCATTTCCAACACGTGCAGGGCCTGCTCGTGCTTTGCTGTCGCTGGCCAGCACTCCGATCCGTAGAGGGCGACTGGGCACACTATCATTCTGTAGACCTTTGACTTGAGGCGTAGGGGCATCCGACAATTGCACAGGACTCCAGTCACCTGGCGCCACTTCATCCAGGTGGCATTGACACGGGCGCGGGCATCGGGAAAGCTATTGCCGTCGCTGCATATGAGGGAGCCGAGGTACTTGAATTGCTGTACTTTCTTCAAGTCTTCTCCACCAATGCTGATGGTTCCGTCGGTTTGGGGGCTGCATTCCATATATTCTGTTTTCTTGATGTTCAGTCGAAGTCCAAATTCGCCAAGCTGTTCATTCCATTGCCACATTTGCTCTTGGCGGCCTTCACGTTGTTCATTCGCCAAGAAGACATCATCAGCATAGAGGAGTGACCATGGATGAGTCGATGGGAGGTCAAGCATCACAGTGTCTGTGCAAAGGACGAATAGTAGGGGCAAAAGCACCGATCCTTGATGTACTCCAATGTTGATGGCGAAGGGAGGCAATGTTCCCACTGCGCATCGGACCATGCTGGTGATGCTATGGTACAGTAGTTGAATCCACTGGATGTAGGCTTTGCGGACATTATGAGATTGTAGGGTGTGCCAAATGAGTTTGTGTGGGATGTGATCAAAGGCCTTTTCCAGGTCAAGGAATGCCACGTGGACGGGCTTGGTCTTCTCACGGTGCTTCTCCAAAAGAAACCAAGCAGCATGAATGTCATCCATCGTTCCACTCCCTTTGACAAAGCCACATTGGTTCGGAGTGATGGAGACAATCTTGCAGAGCCTGGCATCAATAACCCATTCAAATATTTTCATGGCATGACACAGCAGCCAGACTGGCCGATAATTCGAGCATTCGGTCACATCACCCTTGCCCTTCCAAATTGATACTGCGGTACTGGTTGTCCAGGCTGCTGGGGCTGCACTCTTGTCGATGATTCGGTTGAAGAGGGCAGTGAGAATCGTGGCACCTTGGTGGCCGAGGATCTTCCATGCTTCAGCTGGGAAGTTGTTGGGGCTGGTTACCTTCCCATTCTTCACCTTCTTTGTCACTTCTTTGACCTCCTTGATGGTAATTGGTGGCACGGGTCCAGAGACTGGATTGGCACTTTGGATTGGAGTGTGGTCAACTTCCTCATTGCTAATTTTGGAGAAGTAAGCGCTCCATCGGTGGAGGATGGCGGGTAGGTCTCGAAGGAGTTGGTGGTCTTTGTCCTTCATGTGGTTGACTTGGCAAATGTCCTGAGTGGCTTGATGACATGCATTGGCCAAGCGATTGATTTTATTTTCTCCTTCAGGCGTGTCCAATTCATCGTATATGTGGTCGTAGTAAGCAGCCTTGGCTGCTGCTACTGCTCTCTTGGCAGCCAATTTTTGCACCTTGTAATGCCGGAGATCTTAATTGGTGCGGGACTGAAACTAGTTTTAACGCCTTCTTCTCCTCCTTCACAGCTATTTGCACTTCTTCATTCCACCACCAAACTTGCTCATCAATGGCCCATTTCCCTGGCTTCGTCTTCCCAAGGATGGGTCTCACCGCAGCGTGGACTTGTCTGACCAATTTGTCCCACATGGCCGATGCTGGCTGGTCCTGTCCACACTGATTGGACCAAGGGCAGCCATGAACTGAGCTTTGCGCTCCGGTAAGAGCCACCTTTTTGTCAGCTCCACTTCAGTGATTCGGGATTGCTTTCAGCCTAAAATGTCCAACTGGAGGTCCATGATGAGAGGCCGGTGCTGGGCAGTGATTGATTCTGAAGGGATCGGTTTTACATTGATCACCAACTTCAGGTCATGTCATCTCACGAGCATATAATTGATTTGAGTCCTGCGCCCACCACTGGTGTAGGCGATGAGATGTGTAGGCCTCTTCTTGAAGAATGTGTTGGCCACCGCCAGCTCGTGTGCTTCAGCACAGTCCAAGATCCGGATCCCATCATTGCTGCGAGTGCCAAACCCATTTCCACCATGACATTGGTTGTAACCATCTCTCGCTGATCCAGTTTGACCATTGAGGTCGCCTCCTAATACCAGATATTCTTCAGGGCCAACAGTTTGCAGATGGGCATCCAGTCCTTCCCAAAATTCATCCTTCTCATCATCTGGGCATCCGGTTTGAGGGGTGTAACATGTGATGATTCAGAGAGTAGTTGCACCGGACTTGATTTTGATGGTTATGGGTCGATCGGATATTTGGTGGACATCAATGATTGTCATGTTAGGACAATGATGTTGTCCTGATACCTCTCATTGATCACTATACCAACACCATTCTGAGTGCTGTTTTCTCCATTATAATATAGTTTGTATCCTTCGCTGATCTCCCAAGCTTTCACTCCTTTCCACTTCGTCTCTTGGATACATGCGATGTCGATGTGGTGGGCCTTCAGAACTTTGGCCAATTCTCGGCTTCTCCCAGTCATCATTCCAATATTGATGGTCAGAATGCATAGATGGACTAGATCCTTTAGCCTGCCCCGTCCAGAGGTGGGTGGCCCTCGCAAATTTCCCATGTCACTTGGGCAAGGGAGGCACATGTTGCTTCTGGGGAATGCCCTAGTCTACAGGTCCAAAATTTGACAGGACATAACCATTGATACGACTGAGGTACACTTCAACCGATGCGTCGCTCCATCTGTTGTTGAAGGCATTTTATACCTACTGCCAGGTGTTAATAAGAGGCCGCTCCTCTGGAGAACAGACACCTTTTGCAGCCGCTTCACTGAAGTACAGGTGCTGCTAGGTGAAGATAGTTCTTCCACTATCTGCCATTGGGACATAGGGTCCTCTTCCACCTTCAAAACCGTTGACCATCTTCTCCTGTAACCCTGGAAAGTGGCCCTTACAAGGTGCTACCAGCCAGGCCAGCTGGACCAAGGCTTTTTAAGGAGGTGTTACTCCTCCATCGCTCACCCTTTGTCCTGGCTTGTGACAGGCAGAGCCAGGCTTCCCAAACGTTGGGCTCAGGATGGAAGGTTTCTGAAGGACCTAAATGGCACCTTCCAATTTGATGATTCAATGACTTGGCAGGATTATCTGACCTAACTTCCTCCTTTGAGGAATCTTTCTCAGATGAAGCCATCACATCAATTTTTTCCATTGTGGATATATATTTTAAATTTTAAAAAGTTGTTACATCTATCTGAAGATTTGCAATTTTCACTATTTCTTGCCTTCAAAAGAGAGGAACCTTGCCATCAATTTTCAGCTGCCATGCCACCTGTACTGATTAGGATTTCTGAGAGGTCTTGGAAAGCCACAATTTTAAAAAAAGTATGCTTTCATAAGGATGTATTTTTAACTTAAGAAATTCTACGATTCTACATTTCCTGAATTAGTCTGTAAAGACAACTGCCTTCTGATCCAGGAAATGTGTCATGATCATTGTAGGAGCTGCAATGATGAGAGCAGCATTTCCCAATGTTGGTGACTTTCAGTTGTCTGGACTACAGCTCCCAGAATTCCCCAGCCAGGATGGCCATTGCTGAGAATTCTGGGACGTATAACTGGAAATTTCTCATGCTGGGAAATATTGGATTACGTAATTGTAATGGTATGTGGAAAGACCTTGGGAGATGGGGCAAAGAGACACTGCCAAGTGAATGGTCAGATAAGAGATAGCTTAGCCCTCAGCTGGATAGTGGGCAGGGTAAAAGGCTCAGAAGGGACCTTCCCTACTTTCTATGGCTGTAAAGGAGATGGTTAAGAGCAGAGACATCACACTGACAACAAAGGTCCGCATTGTTAAAGCAATGGTGTTCCCCATAGTAACATATGGCTGCAAGAGCTGGACCATAAGGAAGGCTGAGCGAAGGAAGATCGATGCTTTGGAACTGTGGTGCTGGAGGAAAATTCTGAGAGTGCCTTGGACTGCAAGAAGATCAAACCAGTCCGTACTCCAGGAAATAAAGCCAGACTGCTCACATGAGGGAATGATATTAAAGGCCAAACTGAAATACTTTGGCCACATCATGAGAAGACAGGACACCCTGGAGAAGATGCTGATGCTGGGGAGAGTGGAAGGCAAAAGGAAGAGGGGCCGACCAAGGGCAAGGTGGATGGATGATATTCTAGAGGTGACGGACTCGTCCCTGGGGGAGCTGGGGGTGTTGACGACCGACAGGAAGCTCTGGCGTGGGCTGGTCCATGAAGTCACGAAGAGTCGGAAGTGACTGAACAAATAAACAACAAAAAAAGGAGACGGGGGTAGAATTGTACTTTCAGACTTGGAAGATTCTGTCAATGCAGCTTTACAATAAGGTAGAATTAGCTCATCTGGTTGTGATTCCTGTCTGGTTTACCCCACAAAGCCGACAGAAATTGCCTTGGCCTCTGCACTGTTTACACTTAAGCAAGCAGTATCTCTTTGGGGACTTCCATCCATTCAAAAATAAACACCCTCCTTCCATTTTTTTTGGAGGACAAAGGTTCTTACCAGAATGGCAGGGAATTTTGTCCCCTTTGTCTCCGTGAAGTATATATTTTTTATTACATTTGTAGCAACAATAGCAGAAGAAGAAGGGAGTCTACCAAAAGAACAACAACAACAACCCTCCTTACAATTCTGTTGTATAACTCAAGTTAAAAGAGTAGTTTAAGTCACATGGAAGAACAATGATGGAAAAGAAAATCCATTAGCACTGGCATTATCTAGTCCCTAACCACATCAACCCACAATTTCACAAAGGAGTTTTTCTAATGCTATCTTGAGAGGCTGGGGACTGGACTAAATAACTTCTGCCTGTAAAGGTAGATGCTTTACACATGTGCTACTACCTTCACTCCTTTCTACAGCTGCAATGCTCCATATCCAAAGGCATTGGGAGTAGTAAAAAAAGCCAAGATGGTGGCCACAACACATAAAATGGGACGGGGCTTCAGTCATGCCATCTTCATTTTTCTGATCCCCACTGTGGATGCTCCTGATCATATATTAGTACTCTCCCAGTGTTATCAGTCATAATCCCTGCCACGCAGGGATGCCCACAGGATGTGATAAAAAATGTCAAGATGGTGGTTGTGATGATGCAATTGAACCTCCACCTGCTTTTTATGTTTGTCATAAGTATATAAAACATCAATCTTACCTTTGTGACCAACATCTTGACTTTTTTGACTACTCTGCTGTCCCATGTCTTTATGGAATTATCCACCACATCATTTCTTCTTTGTTTAGTCATTATTGGTCATTGCTAACAGTAAGGCTGAATCTGGGAAATTATTCTCCCCACCATCCAACACCATAGAAATTCAGTGCAATGGATTGCTGCCTGCAATTTCTCTGCCTGCAAATACAGAAATGAGTGGTGATTCATGTCCAGCTCTTCTTGAACTTTCCCTTTTTTATGAGGTCCTCTATGTTTGAATTCTTCCTTACTAATCTGCTGAATCAACCTGTCATTTTTAAGAAGTCCTATTTTTGTTAAAAAAAAGAGATGCAATGGTTATGAAAACAACAGATAAATTTTTATTAAAAAATAACCTGAGAACACTTAAAAAAAAAAAATCAAGCACCATTTCATGCCAACCCCAAACTGGGAGATTTTGTTCCAGCTGATGAAAGAGATGACAACACCCTTAAAAAAATAACTTTTACTAAAATATTCAAAAGTGTCTTGGAAAAGGACATGCATGTCCTGTTTTTCCACCTTCAGGGTTTGAGAATTACATCATCTCCATTTGAGTGATGTTTTGGCCACGAGGAAGAAAGTACAACAGCAATAAAATGCTACTTTGTTGAGTAAATGGAATTTTAAGTTGAATTCTTACCAAATTAACCATTCATCAAGGTCAGGCAATATTGCACAAATAAGTTCTGCCAGGGCTCAGACACTCTGCTTTGTTGAAGCTACTGAAAAAAGACTAATTCTAATACGATTACCCAGCTGGTCTAACAGTGCATGATACAGGACACATTGAATGGGGCGTGCTATAAGGGGCAGGGCTGGACTTCAGAGAAAGCTGAGCATCCATCAGCCCTGAATGTCAAACAGTTTCAATCCAGATACTGCTGGGACCATGCATGAGCTCTTTGCTAGCTGCAGCTCTATGAGAGATGAAAGCTACCAAGAATTGAGTCCATTTAATTTTTTTCTCAGGGTAGATAGGGAGATAAGCAGATTCTTTGAAAAAGTGTGATGTGTCAGGGCTTCTGAATTTTTTCTTTTTTCTCACAGGAAGAAGGAGGAGAAGGAAGAAGAGGAAGAAGAGGAGGAGGAGGAGGAGGAAGCAGCCACCCACAAGCTCACTACACTCATGGTCGTTCCAGGAAATGCTGGCAAAGATGCAGCTATTAAAAGTAAAATCTCATGCTGCTGTGAGAATGTCTATCATTTTTGGGGTGGAAAAAAAGGAGTCCCAGAAAGTTTTCACACTTTCAAAAGTTAGTTAAACCTCATCTATTCCTAAATGGACCAGTGATTTTTTTCCTTAGGGACTTAATAAAAAAATGCAAACATAAATCTGCTGAAGTAGATTTTTGTAATGCAAGCTGAATTCAATTTATACCAATAAAACAGATTTACACTGATAAAATGGATTTTATACCAATAAAACTGATTAGATTTATACTAATCCATGCATTGCTAATCAGCATTACAGGATATTGCGCTGTTCCCTAGTTTGAATAATGGAGCTTGCTTCTTATAGGGATGAATTAAATATTTAGATTTGCTTTCTCCTACCTTCCATTTTTAAAAATTAAATCTTGATTTTCTTTTTCTGTCCTGTTTATGAAGGAATCTGGGATTTCATTTTACTTCTTAAACAAAAGCGAGCAGAACACAATTCTCATCCATCTGCAGCAACCAAATTTAACACCTACATCTAATTCCAGGCTGTGGTACCCACTTGCCACATTGCTCTTAAAGATGAGATGCCCTCCAGCATAAATAAACTCAGTCTACATACTCATCACACTATTTCCTTTTAGGGTAAGTGATGTTATGCAAAGTGCATAAAGGAATGAAGAAATTGCAAGGCAAAGAAATTAAAGGTGTAAGGTAAGAAAAACTAAAGAAAATATAGTTCTATCTAGTTCAGTGTTTCTCAAACTTGGCAACTTTAAGATGCGTGGACTTCAACTGCCAGAATTCCCCAGCCAGTATTCTGGCTGGGTATTCTGGGAGTTGAAGTCCATGCATCTCAAAGAATTCCGAGAACTGAAGTCCATACCTCTTAAAGTTACCAAGTTTGAGAAACACTGATCTAGTTGATACCAACACCATTCAATAGACTTGTCCACACCAGTCTATCCTTGCAAACCATCCTTGCTTGTACCATGTTTATAGACTGCTTCATAATTGCCTTTTGGTCTTTAAACTTCTTAACTGTTTCTTTTTCAGGATGTCCTCAGCTCCATCTGACATCCATCTCTCCTGCTCTTCCCTTTCCTCTTGACCCCTTGACTTTCCTGTCATATGGCTGTTTTGCAGTTCCATCCTCATCCATTCTCTCCATATGATCAAATGACCTCAGTAGGCTTCTTTCATATTTTTCTATTCAATCCAGATTCATTCGGCATTCCTGAATTCTGGTTTTACCACATACATTTCTTAAGTGCCCTACTCCCTCTGCATACAACCAGGGGTGTCCATGGGGGTATGGTCAAAAAAGTCAAGAAGGAAGCTGTGATGATGAAATCAAAGCTCCATCCATTTTTAAACATGTGATGCACATTAAAAAATGGGCACAGCTTCAATTGCACTGTGGTGGCTGCCATCTTGACTTTTTTGACCATATCTGCAGGGACCTCTACATCCAACTCTCCTTGATATTTCTCCAACTCTCACTGCCATATAACACAGTGGGCAGAGCATGCTCTTACACACCATTTTTGCTTTTTCCATCAAATATTCATTCCTTGCTGCAAACCACATAATAAACACCAGCTCTCTACCTGCATGTGCATATTTTAAAATCTACATTCAAAATGCAGAATGCTCCCATTCCACCTTCAGAAATCCCCCCAAAACCCCCTAAAGCTTTCAAAATCATGACGTCAGAACTGGATGGAGAAATGGCTAGATTCTTTTGTGGGGTCACTGATGTGTGGGGACAGAGGGAGCTTAAGGATGGAAATAGAATTGGGTTGCCTTCCATCCCCTTTCTGACCCTGATTTTTGAAATAGGTGATCAAGTTAAGGTGGTTGTGTGAATGCAGCCATTGTGTGAGAGGGTGAGTGTTGTGTTGTTTTGCTTCCTGACGGATGGATGAATGCCAGCCCCATTGCCACTTCTATTATTCAGCAACAAAGATAAATGATAGCTGGAAAGTGGTTTTGGATGCCTTCCTGAATAACAAAATAGTCACATATTTGACAAACTATTTCAGAACACATAATAAGAGAGATAATGATAATTAGCCAAGTGCTTTATGCCCAAATGCTTTTGAATGCCGGAAAAGAAAAATACAATATTTTCAGTCAAGATAATTGAAAAGATTATTTGGCTTATCTAAAATAACTTCTCTCCTCCTCAACACCTCCCCCCTCTGTGCAAGCTTCTGCACATCTGTTACATGTATTTGTACAGATGCACAAATTTGTACCTGATTCAATTCTTATGTTTACTGATTGGGGTAGGGTAGCAGGGGGAATGCATGGGCATGAATGTGAGTGTGGTGTAAAGGTTCCCTTGATCAAAAGGGGACCATTATCTAGCTTGGTTTCAGTCTGGGGTGGGTGGAAGGGGAGAAAATGTTGAATTTTGGGGGTAGGGGGGAACCTGTGCTACCTTTTTTGAGTGCAAAAATCTAGATGACCACAAGATGGCAATAAAGAAATAGAGGAAAACTCTCTGTTACCATCTTGTGGTTTTTGCAGTCCAGATCTGGGAGCTCTAGAGAAGAATCAAGGTTCTAATGAAAGGTGTGTACAGTCTACACCTGTCTAGGTCAGGGGCTGGCAACCTGTGGCTCTAGGATTGCCTACAGCCCTTGGACCTTCCTTCCTTCCTTCCTTCCTTCCTTCCTTCCTCCCTCCCTCCCTCCCTCCCTCCCTCCTTCCTTCTGTGGAACTCTCATCTAATCATAAATGCTTAACAATGGGACAGTATGGTTTCTGTGGAGTCCTTGGTGCTCTCTGAGTTTGGTTATTTGCTTGCAGATGTTTCATTAGCACATCCCAAGGACCTACCAAGGAGACAAACAATTAAGCAGACAAACAATCAGGCAGAAAACAGTGCCCTAATCAAGGAACTACCAAGGAACTACCAAGGTAATGAAACGTCTGCAAGCCAACCACCAAGCTCAAAGAGCACCAAGGACTCCACAGTACAACCCTGAGCTACAGATGTTCTCTGTTGGAATTATGGTGTCTGCCATGTTTCTGCCATGTCCACCCTGATTATAACCCCCAAAATAGGCTTAACACAGTTTTTGCTTTCTCTTCTGAGATAATGGGTGGCCTGCAGCTATGCAAGAGGCATGACCAGTTAGAGTAAGTCCTGACAGTCAAATGGCTGGATTATTAAGAGCTGTACTACACCAGGCTCCTCAAGCTTTGGCAGGTAATGTGATGGGCATACTTGGAATATTGAGAGAATGTTGCAGAGGATCTCACTTTATGGCTGGTGTGAGGAGGTCCCATTCACAAAAGGCCACTACAAATAGCTAAATGAAAGTCTTTGTAGGCACTGGGGACACTGATAATCCTATACCTGGGCTGTAAAAACCTTGATAAAATTAAATGGCATCTATTGAAAATTCTTGGTTGGTCCGGTGATTAAGGCAACAGGCTAGAAACCAGGAGGCTGTAAATTCTAGTCCCACCTTAGGCACGAAAGCCGGCTGGGTGACCTTGGGCCGGTCCCTCTCTCTCAGCCCAAGAGCCAATCAGGCATGGTATGAGAGTTCTAGTCCCGCCTTAGGCATGAAAGCCAGCTGGGTGACCTTGGGCCAGTCCCTCTCTCTCAGCCCAACCCACCTCACAGGGTTGTTGTTGTGGGAAAAATAGAAGGAGGAAGGAGTATTAGGTACGTTTGCCACCTCGAGTTATTTATAAAAGTAATAAAGGCGGGATAGAAAATAAATAAATAAATAATAATAATAAATGGCAACAACAACAAAAAATACTTTGGGGGAGAAACAGTTGCTATGAATGCAAATGTGATGCTGAACTCCATTCTAAAAATATGGATAAAAATGGGTAAGATCAATTTACACTTCACAGAAAGCACAAATAATTGTTAATGGAGATCTAGCAAAACCCTGTGAGATACAAAAAGGAACAAGACAGGGATGCCCACTGTCTCCTCTCTTGTTTATTTTGGTCCTTGAAATATTGAATAGAGATATAAGACAAGATGAAAGGGTTGTGGGAGTGAAGATTAAAAAAGAGACTTACATTTAAGGGCTTTTGCAGATGACTTTGTGTTGGTCCTGGAAGATCCTTTAAAGGGAATTGAAATATTAATGGGCAAATTAAAAGAATTTGGTGCATTAGCAGGTTTCAAGATTAATAAACAGAAGATGAAGATGTTAACAAAAATACGAAAATAGAAGATCAAACAGAATTGATGAATAAATTGGGTTTTAAGATTGAGAAGGTAAATATCTGGGTATCACTATGACAAATATGAATTGTATGTTATTTCAAAATAACTATGTTAAGACATGGAATGAAGTTAAAAGTTACAAAAACAAAATCAATCTATCATGTGCCAGAAGTCCAAAAAGGTAATTCTATCTTACAATCAATAAGAAAGAATGGACAACCCAAAAGTACTTGAAAAATAATTGGAAGCCTGTGCAAGGCTTGACATACAGGTATAATATATTCATGGCAGTGAGTGCCAGCTACAAAACACACCTCTGCCTTCCGGACTAACTGAAGGTTCCAGGTGGTCTTCAAAGGGCAGTCCCATTTAGAGCACATTACAGTAGCCCAGCTGTGTCTTGATGAAGGCATGAGTTATGCTGTGAACCTACATTAGGGAGGGTTGGAAGTGGTACATCAGCCAAAGCTAGATGAAGGCTCCTTTGGCCACAGCCTTCACTTGTCCATGAAGCTGTACAATGAGTCCAGGTGGACCCCCAAGTCCAGGGACAGGGACACCATCTCAAGAGATGCACTGGAGCTGTCAGGGGCCTTGATGGACAAACAACAATTCTATTTTGCTGGGATTCCACTTCAGCCTCTTTCATCTCATCCAGACCCTAACAGGCTTCAGACACTGGTACAAGACACTTACAGCCTCTCCTTTCAGACTTGGGGTGGAGATGTAAAGTTGGGCATATTGATGATACTGAGCCCAAACTGATGGGGGACCTCTTCCCTTGCCATGTTGATATTAAAAAGCAGAGGAGAGAGAATTGAACACTGTGGCACCATAAGAGAGTGACTGCTGGGACGTCTTTTTATTCTACCAGCAACCAACTGGAACCATCCACTAAGAAGGAATGGAACCTCAGTAGAACAGTATTGCCAATCCCCAATCTTCACAGCCAGCCTAGAAGCATGTCATGGCTGAAGGTACCAAAGGCTGTTGAGAAGTATAAGAGGCCCAGGAAAGGCACGTATTTCCATCCAGGTCCTGACAAAGATCATCAACAAGAGTGCTATCTCTATTCCATGTCCAAGCCTGAACCCTGATCAAAGAGGGCCCAGATAATCTCCTTCTGCTAAGGTGGTCAGGTCCAAGGAGGGTGATAATGATCAAGGATGGCCACCTCCAAGGAGGACTTTTTAAGGACGGGTGCATCATAGCCTATTTCAAAACTACAGGGATCACCAGCTCCTGAAACAAGGTGATACAACCTTCCTGAACTAGCCCAACAGGGTTGCCTCATGACCTACCACATTTTTCCTAGAAGAGTAGATATGTTAAATGGATGACATGACTGGTTCATAGTATCCTTCTGGGGCTAATTGACTGGATTAACTAACCCATTTTTGGTTTCTCCAAAACAATATCCATCCCCCTAGTCCCAGTTACATATGGGAATGGAAAAAGTCTGTGGCATTTAGTTCTGATCAAAGACCATTGAAGTTGGGCTGCATTATTAATGGTCAAGGAGATGACAAATACCACAACAGACTGTGACTGTTGGATTATGAAACCCATCACATGCTGCACTTGTGAGAAAAATATCCAACCAGACCTTCCATAAGTAGTTGTTGTTATGGTAGAAAAGGCTGAGCCCAAACATGCTTTGCTTTGTTAAATAAGCTCTAGCCTATTGTATGAACCCAGCCAAGTGGGACATTTAGTAAGCATAGTGAAAGAAATGATCCCTTTTCTAGGAATAAAACCCCCAAACCAGCAAAATTTAGATTTAGAGAGGACCAACTGCTCAGTGAGCAGAGCAGAGGAACATAAGAAGATCCCTTGCATGAAGTCAAGTTGTTGATCTACCTAGCTGGCTCAATATTGTTCTTTTTTAAAAAAAAAATCCATTCAATCATGTCTGAATCTTGGAGACAAGTCCCTGAAGTTTTCTTGGCAAGGTTTTTCAGAAGTGGTTTGCCATTGCCTCCTTCCTAGGGCTGAGAGAAAGTGACCGGCCCAAAGACATCCAACTGGCCTGTGCCCAAGGCAGGACTAGAACTCACTGTCCCTTGGTTTCTAGCCTGATGCCTACATCAGACTGGCTTTCTATTGTTCATATAGAGTGGGTTCAAATATCGTATTGCTGTGCTTTGTTGAAGAGATCACAGTGGTGGGTTTCATACATCATGCTGTGCCATGAACCATGGTTTACAAGTTACAAAGGGTTGGGCTCAGACATCATGTGAAGCCAGAATGGAAGCCATAATTTAATGACTTGGGGCAATGTGTGAGCTCAACCTGCAGTTGATCTCAACTGTTTCAGGCAGTAATGGTTTCAGCTGGAGATGTTAAGTGGTCAAACAAGAGCTTCTGCCGGAAAGCAGATCCCTTTCCACAGTGCTATAGCTGTTCTTGGTGCATTTCAGTGCAAAACAAAACAAAACAAAACATGTTTGCTCCCTGACATCTTCAGTGAGAATTCTCTTGAGGAGCACGGCTGAGAAAGATTTCTGCTATGGTCTTGCTGTCAGCCACAAAAAGCAACAGATTTGGCCCAGTGGACTATGAACTTGAAGCTTTATCAGGAGGTTGATTAATATAAAGATCTGGGCAGTAGATTTTGCATAGTAATGTGTGTATGTGTGTTATCAACAGAACCCAGTCAACTATAGACATTAATCTACCTGCCAGCTTTTTTGGGATACCAGCTCCATAAATTCCATTAATGGGTCCTGTTTGCCCAAACCAGGATTTCTTCTGAGAGGCTGCCTGACATGACCCATAATTTGTTTTCTTTATTCTAACTTGGGTGTTTGTGTTTATGGGCAGAATGCATTCCATCTATTTGCAGTATTTATCTCCAGGCTATTGCTGGCTTTACTACATAGTGAAGAGTTTGCATCACTCTTGATTACCCAGGAGAAAAAGAAATCTATGCTCATGTGCTTATAAAGGTTGACTGGTGAACAAATTCTTCGGCAGGGCAATTTTGAATGTCCTGAGTGACATTTTAAATTCTTCAGATTGGGTTTGGTTGGTTTTTATTTTATTTTACTTTTTCAACATCCTTTCCATTTGCAAACAAAGATGGACTTAATTTAAGAAAGCAACTTCACCTAGAGAAAGGGTAACATTATTTGAGGGCAAGCATCACTTTTAATTTTGTTGTTTCCAAGATCGGATGGTTTGGAAGGAAGAAAAATTCCATAATGCTCCCTGGAGTTTGGAGATTTGAATTTTCTGGTCTAGTTATTGAAATGGCAGTAGTAGGTTGGGGATTTCCCAAGCTACTGGTTGTTGTTGCTGCTGTTAGTTGCTGTCGTGTCGTTAACGACTCATGGCGACCCTATGTATAACAGAACGAAATCCTGTTCAGTCTTGCACCATATGCCTGACTGTTCCAATGTTTGCATCCATTGTTGCTGTAATTGTATCAATCCATCGCGTTGAAGGTCTTCCTCTTTTCTGCTGGCCCTCGACTTTACCAAACATGATGTCTTTTTCAAGCGATTGGTGTCCTAACAGTCAGAAATCACGCTGAGACGAGGAGTAGGTCTCTAGTGTTTATTACTGCTACATAAAACAGAATCCTAACAAACTGAAGAAGCGTGGGAAAAACCCAGACATATAAACCCCAAAAGCTAAGGTGGGTCTGACCTGTGTCTCTTTGAATGGCTGCTTAATTCCTCAGTACTATGCATGTGTTTTCCACCCTGGATCGAGGCCCCCTCCTGCTCGCCATCAGTACTCATGACAATCGGTCTTTCCTGACAATGTGCCCAAAGTATGAGAGTCCAAGCCTAGTTCTCTTTGCCTCTAGGGAACGAACTGATTGTATTTCTTCTAAAACTGATTTGTTTGTTCTTCTGGCAGTCCATGGCATTTTCAATGATCTTCGCTAACACCACAATTTGAATGCATCAATTCTTCTTCTGTTTCCTTTTTTAATGTCCAACTTTCACAGGCCTATGTGGCAATTGAGAAGACCATGGCATGAGTCAGACGCACCTTTGTTTTTAAACTGACATCTTTACTTCTGAAAACTTTAGATAGGTCTTTGATGGCAGATTTTCCCAGCACGATATGTCATTTGATTTCTTGATTACTACTTCCCGTGGCATTGATCGTTGATCCGAGTAGAATGAAATCGTTGACATAGTTTATTCATTTTACTGTATTATATTATTTTTATAAAGCCCAGCCCATTGGTTGTCTGCCGCAACTTTCATTTCCTTCACAGTGTCGTTCTATAGATGTCTACTCATAAATAAGTCCCTCTGTGGGTCAATAGAATGTCCTCTCAGGAAATTATTAATGGGATTGCAGTTTTAGTGTGTTTTGGGGTTGTGAGCTTATTGTACCTTGCTAGTGCTCCTCTGTGGATCGATAAACAGAGCAATATTCTTTTTGTATGGTTTTAAGGCTCTTCAGATGGTCAAAGGGACACCTCACTTTACCAGGGCTTTGATCAAATCACCTTATTCAAAATGAAGTTGTGAAGAAGCTTCACTTCTGTTTGTCAGAATGGAATAGACTCTTTGCTCTGTGTCGACTGATGAGGACCTTCTATGCATGTGCAGAAGCCCCTGTCAGAGAACCCAAGTAGACAAGCAAATCCAGTTGAGTTTGCCTTGACACTTCATTGAAGAAGACTGACTTCTGGTTGCGTCAAAGTGAAGGGACTTCCTTCTTTGAGGTCAAGCCCATCACTGAGTGGTATTCCGGCTGATCTGCACAAGCCTCATGTCCTGATGTGCACTGAAAATACACCACTGATGAGTGTGTGGAAGGACCAGTGTTCAGAAAAGAGAGTACCCAACAATGCATGGTGATAGAGGTGAGATGGTGCAGGATCCAGCAGGAGACACAAACCTGAGATGCAAACCTGAGAAGCAAAAGGGAAGTTATAGGAGGTAAAACAGAATATGTGGCAATAGCATGTATGGGGCTATTGAAGATGAAATCATTTAATTGTAACACACAATGTTTTGTTCATAATCTGTTCAATCGTGTCCAATTCTTGGAGACTGCCTGGACAAGTCCTTGTGGTTTTCTTGGCAAGGTTTTTCAGAAGTGGTGTGCCATTGCCTCCTTCCTAAGGCTGAGAGAGAGTGACTGGCCCAAGGTCACCCAGCTGGCTTTGTGTCTAAGGCGGGACTAGAACTCTCATACCACGCCTGATTGGCTCTTGGGCTGAGAGAGAGGGACCGGCCCAAGGTCACCCAGCCAGCTTTCATGCCTAAGGCGGGACTAGAACTCTCATACCACGCCTGATTGGCTCTTGGGCTGAGAGAGAGGGACTGGCCCAAGGTCACCCAGCCGGCTTTCGTGCCTAAGGCGGGACTAGAACTCTCCTAACACGCCTGACTGGCTCTTGGGCTGAGAGAGAGGGACTGGCCCAAGGCCACCCAGCTGGCTTTCGTGCCTAAGGCAGGACTAGAACTCTCATACCACGCCTGATTGGCTCTTGGGCTGAGAGAGAGGGACCGGCCCAAGGTCACCCAGCTGGCTTTGTGTCTAAGGCGGGACTAGAACTCACAAACTCCTGGTGTCTAGCCTGATGCCTTCACCACTACACCAGACTGGCTCTTAACATTACACTGTATGTTGTATGTATCTCCCTTAAAATAATCAGGACATCCCTATGCCTCATCATTAACGACTGTTTTCGTCTAATTCTGAAACCATTCATTTACCTTCCAGGCCTGACAAATGGGGCAGCATGATCCTTAACTGGAAGCTTTCATTGTGATTGAAATGTAAATGCAGCAGAAAAGGTAATTTGCTCCATAATCATAAGATTCACTAAAAAGAAGGGGAGAAATGAAGATGCATGTAGCAATACTTTCTGAAAATGTCAGCCATGCTGAGGTGTTGTTCTTTTTTTACTCAGAATCTTTAGCAGGAAAGATAGGTTAGCCTTAAGTGCTCATATGATACAGGAGAATATAAATATTTACATTAATGTGCACCTTTAGTCTTTTATTAAGAGGACCTTTAGTGCTGCTTCTTGATGCGAGGAGGGTCCTGGGACTGTGCAGGAGAGAAGAAACAGAACTTATGCACTCCCTATTTTATGCATATGCAAGAAGGAATTATTACTGCTTAAGTCCTTTCATTTTAGGAATCAAGTGCTAAAATAGGACTTCAAAAAAAAAAATAGCATGATTGCATGTTAACAGATCTCCAGATTTCCCAATCCGGCTTGTATCCTTGTTCCGTTTTTGGAGCATAGTCTCCATAGCTAATTAAACTTTATCTTGGGTCACTCAGAGGGAGGAGAGAGTAAAAGAAATAGAAAGTCTTGCAAATGAGCGGAAACCCCCGCAAATAAACCTAGTTGTAGTTCTGAATTGGCATACCTCAAGGTTATACCAGCATGTATATATGTGGGCTTTCTTTGGAAATTACAGCGGAACACAAAGAAATCAGAAGGTTGTGAAGTTCGGTATGTAAATGAGACTGTTTTCATCCAGAAATATTATAAAGAGAGAGGCTGCAGTTTCAAACTGTGCCTTTAAAGAAATAGCCCCCACTTTGTAGAACTTCTGCAGGAATTTACCGAAGATGTTTATAAACTGAGTCACTGAAACAATGGTCCTCACTAGAGATGGCTACCAACAAAACGGGCTGTGCCCAGGAACTGACGATATTGATAGACACATTAAATCTCCCAAACAAACTGGGATTACTGACATTTTCTCCAGAGGTGCAACTCCAAGGAAACAACATGCAGAGGGAATAGTCTTTTGGTCTTTACTGCTCTTGGACAGATATTGACAACATTCTAGATAAGAGGGCCTCAAATATTGCTACTATTGGGGAGGAAATAGCTGGAGTTGAGAGGTCTAATAAGAAAACTGGCCCATTCAGCTTCATTAATGGCATTCCCATTGCCCCAAGCATAAATGTGAAACCTAGGCCTGTACGAGGTAGCCATTGTTTGTCTCAGTGTGGCGCTTTGTATAGTGACAGTGGCTCTACTTCCTTCAATGAAATGTGGAAGGTGATGCCATTTGTCTCATCGTGGCATCTTGTGTTGCACTTCTGTAATGGCATGTGGGAAAGACCTTGGGCGAAGAGACGCTGTCAAAGGAATGGTCAGATAAGAGAGAGCGTAGCCCGCAGATGGATAGTGGGTGGGGCAAGAGGCTCAGCAGGGACCCTCCCTAGTTTCTCTGTAAAGGGGAAGGGGGGAGGATTGTACTTTCAGATGTGCAAGATTCTGTCAATGTAGCTTTACAATAAAATGGCTGTGATTCCTATCTGGTTTACCTGGGGAGGCCGACAGCTTCTAGCTTCCTCCAGGACCTCCAGTAGCTTCTTGTGCAGAAGTCTCTTCTGGCTTTGGAAATGCCAGAGAAGGTTGAATGGGTGATCTGAAGCAACGAGGCAGCTTGGCTTTGCTCTTTTGAAATAGCATGGGGACAGGGCTGCATTGTTGCCTGCAGCGTCTTCAAAGCAGAACTTAACAGGTCTGTTATCTAAATTAGGCCGTATCCTTGATTTCTTGGCCAGGCTCTTGTCCTGGACCTTGCCTAGCAGGGACTTGGACCATGCTTGTTCCAAGCAGCAGCAGGAATAGAAGCAATGGCTGTAAAGAGGGCAGCAGGTGGGCCCCTGCAATGAGAAGATGAGTGAGAAGATAAACATGATAAACTTGGACCTCCTGCTGGAGATGGTGACCTCATTGCTCAGCCTACACCTGCTGGGCCTCTGTCTCTTCTTCGGATGTAGAATTTGCCAGCTGGTTTGCAAAAATGGGACCAAACATGCTCGCTAATAATCCTTAGGGCTCAGCTGAAGGCATCACTGAAACGAAGCATTCCTTCTGAGCTTTGCAAGCCCTAACAGACCCTCATGGAGGCCTTGAGGATGAATGCATACGGAAAGGTCCTAAACAAACCTCAGAAGTGAGGAGAGCCTGGGTTTCCTTTCATCTGAAACGTGGAAAGGCTATTGCTCTGTGCCTTACACAATGCACAGCCTTTTAATGTGTTATTCCTGGGTGGATTAGCTTTTTGTTTGGAGGGTTATTGTTTTGATGCTTGATGCTAAATAGTTCCTTTGGAAGCGCATTCATGCTGAGATGATGGTAGGGTGTGCTGCTCAGTACATTGGAAGTTTAGCGAGATCAACCCTCCAGCTGAAGCTCAGTTTTAGCTCCACCAAGGGGATTGTTTTTCTCTAATTCCCCACTTCCCAAAGAAGGATAACAATCGTGCCTTCTCATCTGCTTTCCTGGGTCACGGACAGATAATGCGCTCTGTAGAATATCTTGCATCTCAGCTATGGCTTAGATAGTGTTTCTCAAACTGGGCAACTTTAAGAAGTGTGGACTTCAACTCCCAAAATTCCCCAACACTGATTTAGATGGTCAGCAGTGGGCAACCCCTATATATCCGGTGTGCATTTGGGCGAGCACTGCTCGTAAGATGGAGTGGCTGTGGGTTAATGGCGCTTCTGTATCCGAAGTCTTGATATTGCGCAGGCAGCCCTTCTAGCGGCTCAAGTGTTTGTACTGTGGTTGTGGCTGCCCGTCCACCCTCCTGGTCTCCCAATAAATCCTTCTCTGGCACCTTATAAAATCCATCAGCAAATGTCACAGTTCTATGAAGCCAGATGATAACGGAATTTTGCTTGACAAACCAGGGCATCCCCAAAATGACTAATGCCCCCCCCCACTGGTGCTACGACGAAGGGTAATTTCTCCCAATGACTACCCATTTGCAGTGCGACTAGTCCCGTGGAGTGGGTGACCGGTTTCCCCCCAGCCATTGTCCCGTCCAATTGTGTGAAAATCATGGGCCGCTTCAACGGGAACCTGGGGAGGTCTAAGGCGGCTACGAGATCGGGGTGCATCAACGAGCGAGAGCAGCCTGAGTCAAGCATAGCCCACACCTCCACGGTTCGAGTACTGGATCCCAATTTCACCTTGACCGTCAGGGTAGGAAAATTCCCACTCACCGAATCGTGGTCGCGCCCATCTCCTTCCACCTGCCCTACGGCGCCCTTCAGAGCAGGTGGTTGCCTTTTCCCGCCGGCTGTTCGAAATCCAGCTCTTCTTCCTCTCCCCCGAATGGGTTGTCGGTAGGATCGACCTCCGCACGGGCAGCCCTCACCTTCCTTGGTCCCAAAGGCGACTTGCCGGGCGACTTCCCTGGACGCTCCTCGGATCTCTTTCTTGGGCACGCCGCTGCGCGATGTCCCTCTTTTCCGCATCTTAGGCACTGCCCTTTTGCAAAACGCCGTTCTTTCTCTTCCTCCCAACTTTTCGGTTTGGGCCGGCTTGGGAATCCCGGGGCACGGGCACTTTTACTTGACTTCCCTTGCTTCAGTCCCTTGTTATGTGCGAAAGTCTCTAGGGTGTTTTCAGCATTGCCTGCCAGCTGAATCCACCCATACAAAGTTTTTGGATCGTCGCGACCCAAAGCCCAGCGGAGGACCTCCGTCTCCAGTCCCTGTTTAAACATTTCCACTAGAGTGGACTGGGACCAATCCTCCACCTTCCCAGCCAGGGCTTTAAACTCCAAGGCGTAGTCCACCACGGAGAGAGATCCCTGGGCAAGTTTCCTCAGTGCCCGTTTCGCTCGTTCTTGAGCCAGTGGGTCTTCGAAGTGCTGTTTTAATGCCCACAAAAACTCCTCAAATTCTTCCAATTCCGTGGCTTCGGCTTGGCATAGCTGTACATACCAATCCACTGCCCTCCCCTTTAGTTTGTTGGCGATGGCATTGATTTTGCCATGCTCTGAGCGAAAGCTTCGCCCCCAGTCCCCCATATAATTCCTGGCATTGGTAATGAAGAAGGACAACTTGGTGGGATCGCCATCAAACTTTACCATGAAAGGCGGAGGGGTTCTTGTTGACTCTTTTGGCTCAACTGGTTCCGCGAAAGCCAACGAACGTCTGCCCACCGCCTGTGACCCTTTCCTGGTCACTCCCAACTCTTTTCCTCTCGCTTGCCGGAAAGCCCAAGTTCTACTTCTGCCCCTGGGTGATGGGGACCTCGCCCCCGGATTGGGCTGTCGGATTGATATCTCCTCCGGATCCTCTCGTGGGGATCCCGACCCTCGGGGGGTTTCCTTTAGTATGGCAAGTATGGATTCGATTTTTTCCTCCAGTGTTTTTATGCGCGCGGGGGTAACCGGTTCTTCCAACGGCCCCTTGGTCACCACTACTGTAGGTGACAACGGGATCTCCGATTCCCAGGACGCCTGGGGCGATTCGACCTCGGAGTCTCCTTCCTCCCCGGTTCGATAGTCATCCCCTGTAGCGCCGCTCACTTCAGACGGTAAGCCCTGGTCTTCCCTCTGAGTGCCCCGCTTATCCCAGCGGGCTGCCCTCTGAGCTCGGGAGCTCGGGGCCACCAACGCCTTTGTGGTGTCTGGCTCTTCCTCACCCCCTTCGCTCTCTTGCAGCCTGGGTTCGGACATCGCTAGCGTTTCCCTTCACCAATCACTTGGATGGGGCTAGCGGAAAATTTACTTGTAGATTCTCAGCTTTATGTAATGGTTGCTTACTCCAAAATACTCAGTCTCACAAGCCCGAGCTTAAAGATAACTGATTTATTAAAGGAATAGTATGCAAATACAGAGAAAGCTGAGAATGAGCAAAAGCGTGCCAAATACAAACTAAAAACCCTCACTTCAAAACCAACCCCGCCCTTCCTCCCTCCTAGCAGCCACCCCCTCCCAGGTGTTAGCAACCGTTACCCACATCGGCCTGAGAAAGTAACCTTGAACAGAGTCACTAACCCAAACATACATTCCACAGTTGCAGTAAGACGATTACCGCCTGGCACGGCTGGAAATTTCCAACCCGCAAACACGGGTTGGAAAAGTGACATGCGAAACGTTACGATGTATACAGAACATTGAAACGATGAACATGACACTTTGTCATCTGCGGTTCTGGATGGGGTTGCACTGCCCCAGACAGATCTGGTGTGTAATCTGGGGGTTCTCCTGGACTCATGGCTCCTGCTTGAAGAGCAGGTGACAGCCTTGACCAGGACAGCCTTTGCGCAGCTATGTGCTGTGCACCAGTTATGGCCTTTCCTGGATCAGGAAGCCCTTCGAACGGTCACTCATGCCCTTGTTATCTCCCATATTGACTATTGCAATGCGCTTTACATGGGACTACCCTTGAAGAGTATCCGGAAGCTACAGCTGGTCCAGAATGCAGCTGTGTGGGCTATTTTTGGTGTCCCTAGAAGGGCACATATAACACCTCTACTATGCAAGCTGCATTAGGTACCAGTTTGCTTCCGGGTCCAATTCAAGGTGTTGGTTATCACCTTTAAAGCCCTACATGGCATGGGACCGGGTTACCTGAGGGACCGTCTAATCCCCATCACATCAACCCATCCCACCTGGTCATGCAGAGAGGGCATGTTACAGACCCCATCAGTAAGGGAATTCCACTTGGCGGGGTCCAGGAGGCAGGCCTTCTCTGCAGTAGCTCCCGCCCTCTGGAACATCTTACCCCCGGAGGTGAGGATGGCCTCTTTGCTCCTGGCCTTCCGGAGGAATTTGAAGACCTGGTTCTGCCGCCTGGCCTGGGGCGGGGAGGGGAAGAGTTGCACTTGGGGATGGCTAGTGCCTTAAGTCGCTCATTGCACACAAGGACTGAATTAGATCATTTACCATCTGGATTTTATTTTTACCTCTATTTATTTTTTATTTATATACTGTATTTTGTATATTGTAATTATTTTGTATGTTTAGTGTTTTACTGATTATTTTATTGTAAACCACCCAGAGTCCCTCTGGTGGGAGGAGATGGGCAGTGACAAATTTGATATATATATATATATATAAGCAAGCAAGCAAGCAAGCAAGCAAGCAAGCTAGCTCTGCTCAATTCCAGTGCTCCAAATAAAATCCCTCACTCAGAAGACATTTATCTTTTTCATACCAAGTTCTGTTTGGTGGCTCGTACATAGGGCAGCAAGTCCTGGACTACAGAAATCTACATAACCACTAGATGGCAGCACAGAAAAAGAAAATTTTTACAGCCTGCTAATGATTCTCTAGATTTTACACTCAGACTTTACGCCCAGTGTTAAGGTTTTTGGAAACAAACAACCCCAAATTTAAGTGCTATAGATCCCACAAGTTCTGGCTGATTTTTTTTTTTTTAAATTCAGGGTCATGGGAAAGATTGTTCGGCACGCTGGCCAGGGAATCCTGGGAGTTGAAGTCCACACTTCTTAAAGTTGCCAAGGTTGAAAAACACTGCTCATAGGAGGTACTTGTGTACTTGACAGCATGGAGTGTCAAGGGCCCCCCAACAAAGCTTTCTGCCCAAACGGATGATTGCAAGAGAAAATGAGTACATTATAGCACTGATTTCCTGAAGGCTGGTGCTATTCTTTTTAAGGTAAGTTGGAAAATGAATCAAGTCCTTTTAAACCAAGAAAAAGATATGGTTGGTGGTGAACAAACTTGCATTTCCAGGGCCAGCCCATCATGAGCAGCAGTGACCTCAGGTGGCAGGGGGTCCATGTCTTTATTTAATCCTATCCCTCCTTTTTAAAGAAGATTAAACTCGTTTGTTCTGCTGGATTTGATACAAGGAATGGGAGGAAGGGGTATCCCTCTGTTAATACCGAATAAATATTTCCTCCAGACTGATAGGTTACTTAAGAAATTTCTGTGGGATACTGGACTCTCAAGGTATTCTTTAGCAAAACTGATATTATTTGAGGAAGGTGGTTTTATTTTATCTGATTTTTCTTTTTCTCTTCTGGGGTTCCTGGTTTTTTTTAAAGTTTTAGGATTATTCTGTTTAACTGTGGCTTTATTTTAAAGTGTATTTTAGTGTTCTGTCTCTAGTTTGTATTTTTCCCCCCTAAATTTAAATTAAAAAAAAGTACTCTGCCTTTCTGTTTATATGATAACTCAAGATGGAATACAATAATAGCAAAAAAAATCAGAATGCTGGAAGGCAGCAATAAGGTATTGGAAAAGAGATCTGTGTCCTAGCCAGCCTTCCCAGAAGCTCTGCATTATTTAACTCAGTAGTTCAGGCTGAGGAATTCTGGGAGTTGAAGTCCACATGTCTTAAAGTTGCCAAGGTTGAGAAACACTGGCCTAGAGAAACCCTTTTTTCATAAGGCCACCCTCTTGACCTTTTTGACCCCGGTCTCCCCCTCTACAGAGGCCCCTGTAAATCAAAAGTAGTTTGTTCAACCTGACTGAAGAGAAGGAATTAGTTTAACTCCAAGCAGCTCCAGGACTATTTTAAGCTAAAACTAACCATCTCTGGGTTAGTCATCAGAGTTAATTAACTGGATCGGGGTGTCTGTATTCTTGGTACACTCTCTCTTCTTATTCAATTATGTTTGTTGTCTGAATGGGTTAGGGGTTTGGGACGTTTCTCCCCAATATAGCAAACTATATAATGCTTTTATCCCTCCCTCCCTCCCTCCCTCCATCAATGAGAAAAGCATATTACTTGCATAAATATCCATAAGTGGAAGCTGATCCAACATTTTTCATCAGAGGAGTGCATTTCTAGGAAGAGAAAGTAATCAGAAGCAGTGTTTGGAAATGAGAGGAATCTGGTTTAAAGTCTTTGAAACCAGGTAATAAAATGACCCTATAGTGACATTTCATGTATAGGAATTGGATGTCCTGTTAGCTTCTTGAAATGGCTTTAAAGGAGCTAAACAGCTTTTTCCCCAAAACAGAGAAGTAGGCCAGCTAATTCTAAGTCAATTAAAGTAACATTTGATTGCACTGTGGCTCTGAATCTGTGATGAATTTAACGCTGGCCCTGGGAATGGGGAAGGGATGAGCAAACCATTCAGGGAGGAATTTCAGAAAAGATGACTCAGTCCTTGGAAAGAAGAAAGCATGAGAAGAACCTCAAAATAATCCCACCTTGATTTTGTTTGGTATAAGATGGAGTAGAGAGAAACACTGACAGGCTTTTGAGATTCCGTAATTATAGCCTACCACAATATCCCTGGAACCTGTGCTGCTCCTGTTTTTTGACTTGGCCTCCCTTGAAGGGCTGACAGAACATTTCAGAAATTGAGTTCAGTCCCTTGTAGAGCACATGTTTGTGATGAAGAAGGGTTGCTGTTCTCAGGACCTATCCTGTTGATGCAGTCTTTCAACCAGCCCTGACTTTCAATCTCCATGTCCTAAGCAGTTTTAGCCAAAGGATGATCTATACACAAACAACGGCTTGCGCATAGGAGCCTATACACTGAGTACAGCTCCTTTGATGCATGTCCTAATCATGTGCATGTAGTGGTGCATACATAGGGGTCGTCTTGTAAATGAGCATGCTCCATGTGTGGATGTCAGAGACCAAAGCTAGCGTGGGAAATACCATATCAGGAGAAAGGCTTTGCACAACCCACATCTTACTTCACCTAATGAGTGCTGTATATATAACTTTACCTCTTCCTGTAATGTGGTGGAAGAAGGGAGGCAGAAAGGAAGGAAAAATAGTCTCTTAACTTTTGCTGTATCTGCAAAAGTGGCATGGTTGTGTCCAAGAACCAGGTGCCAGAAGAAAGAGGAATGGTTGTTTCCTCATCCTTCTCGATGGAGACTGCTGAGAAAAACTACATTTCCCAACACCTGGCTTAAGAGTAATCCTACCACAATGGAGTAGCAGCAGCAGCAGCAGCAACAGCAAGATGAGAGGAAAAACCAGAGACTTAATTCATTTATTCAGTGGCTGTGTTCATACAGTATGTTTAGCCAGGTCAGATAAAGAGTTAACTGATGCATGTTCCCAACACACTAAGCTTGGTTAATGTTAATGCTGGTAGGGGTGTGTGTGTGTGTGTGCGCACCCTAGCATGTTATGAGAATTCAGTCCATGTATGGTTCAGTGTATTGTGTTAATCCAGAAAAAGGGGTTAATTCTGTACCCAGGGTAAGTGTGTTGTGTGAACGAAATCAATGTATACCTTGTTATCTCAACAGGAGCAATAGCATGGTTCCCCCTTCAGTGTTATCCCCAGAAGAAGAACCAAGTAAGGTAGGTTGGGCTGTGAGGCAGCAACTGACTTAAATTTATCCAGTAGGTTTCCATGGCTGAGAGTGTTCCTAAACATGAGCCTTTCCTAGTCCTAGTCCAATCTAATGACTATATGGTGAAGGATGAGGGAGTAGTCACTCAGCAACATTGGATGATCACAGGGTCCTCACTCTTGATCCAAGTATCTGCCTTCCCCTTCCTTTTCCAGAAGGCCCTGAAGACATGGTTCTGCCAGCGGGCCTGGGGACCCCAGGCTGCTTCGTTGCCAATCAAGTGGCTGATATGAATGTATTTGCTGCCACCAGGGGGTGTCTATTGTGTTTTTATGATTTTTAATTCTGTAAGCCACCCGGAGTCACCATGTGTGAGTTGGGTGGCCTTATAAATCTGTTTAATAACAACAACAACAACAACAACGGAGAAAACTACCAAGTGAAACCACAGGCTAGAACAGGGCATGGTGGGAGATGTAGTTTCACAGAAGGCTACCAAAATAACCTCTTTCTCAGGAACAGTACATGGTGGTCAGTTAGATTGCCTCAGAAGAACCCATGCAACTATGGGGAAGATGCCATCCTGATAGCATCATTGATTGCAGCTTGAAAAGCTGCAGGGAAAACATTTCTAACTCAGCATTCTCTATATTTCTAGAATTTTAGGCAATGTCCTTGTTTACAAAGCAGCCCTGTTCAATATGAAATTGAGACCTTGCACATTAAGGGGGTGCAACGAATCATTCCAATTATTCCAATCATTCCGGTGATGGAATGTTCACCGGTCATCCTTGTTGTGGTCAGGAGAGGGAAGTTTTGAGAAGGAGGACAAGCAGAAATTTGAAGTCAAGGTCATTCTGTTGTTTCCCTATGAACACGCTTGAGTAGACATTTATGGCCATGCTGAGTGTTCTCAAGCAATTGGCAGAACTCCAAGTTCTTATTTGTACAGTGCATTATTTGAAATGACAAATATATGTAATAATCAGTATCAAATAATAGCACCTTCTCTGGAGAGCTGACACTTAATACAGAAGAAGGCTTCCTTTTCTCTGTTGTATGGCTACGACAGGTAGTCCTCACTTAACAGCCATTCATTTAGTGACGATTCGGACTTAGAACGGTGTTTTAAAAAAACAACTTACGATTGGTTCTCACACTTATGACCATCGCAGCGTCCCGGTGGTCATGTGATCACGATTTGGGCGTTGGCAACCGGCTTGCATGTCAGGATGGAACCTTTGCAAGGTGTTCCGATTCAGAGTTTCCACCCTGCCATGATTTGATGCTGCTGTGGAGGAAAGGAGCGGGGATGGTCCTGAATGGAGACCTGCGTGTGCGAAACGGCCGGCATTCCTTGTAAGCCGTTCTGAGATATGGGGAAGAGAAGAACTGTCAAGGTCAGACTCCTGTGCCATCAGGAGATGGCCGAATAGAAGCGTGAAGGTGGGCAAACAGGGGGGATGTGGAAAGTTACAGAAAATGCTGTTTGTGTGCTATGGGAGGGGGAGAAGCCTTAAGCTGCTGAATTGCGCGTGAAAAGTTAATTGTGACTTTGCTTTGAAACTGGATGTTGATTCTCATTGAGTAAACTTAATTCATATCCTGCATGGCCTGTGATTAAGTTGCATTTAGGGGAATACAGAACTGGGTTCATCACATAGCATTTATGATTGTCGCAGCCTCCAGTGGTCACGTGATTGCCATTTTCGACCTTCCTGGCTAGCTTCTGGCAAGCAAAATCATTGGGGAACCTTCTGATTCACTAAGCAACCACATGGTTTGCTTAACACCTGCAGTTATTTGCTTAACAACTGCCACAAAAAAGGTCATAAAATTGGCTCAGATTCACTTAACGGCTGCTTTGCTTAGCAACCAATTGTGGTCATTAAGCGAGGACTACCTAGTTTTTCTTTCCTTTTTCAGATCAAGTTTCCAGATTTGAGGATGTAGCCAAGCAAAGTTATATATGTCTGGGCTCAGAATAACTTCACTTTTGCCCATGCTGTCCCTTAACCTGGCTGCCAACCATCACGCTGTAGGGTGGGTGCAAAGCAATATCGCAATTCATTGCAAATCTACGCTTTTTTCTGGTTTCTTGTCCATGCAGCTCCTCATGAGGCTGAAACACTTGCGAAAACAGGGAAGGTTGCAGACATTAGAGGGTTTTAAAAGGGACTTAAGACAAATTTATGGAGAAAGCACTACCAACAGACTATCAGCCAGAATTCCTAAATTCCCTAATTTGCAGAGCTTGGAAATAGTCTGTGATTTAGCTTAGATCAGCGTGTTCATTGTTGAACAATGTATTCATTCTGATTATTATTGGACTTATTGAAAGTATTTCTCCATTGTTATTATTACAAAGTGGTTTGTAGGAACCTAAGCCTTAAAATACTTCAGAATATAAATATATTTTTTGAAAGAAAGATTAAAAATAACAGGGAAAAAAAAGGATTTTTTTTTTTAAAAAAAGCAGCGTTGGGAGACTTCTCTCCTACTTCCTTTGCAGCAGCTGCTTGTCCTTATCAGGGGGGAAAAAAAACAATAAGCGGAAGGACCTTTTTGTCTTGTTCAACCAGTATGTATGCTATACTTCCCTCTTAGGCACAACAAAGTTTGTCGGCAGAGATGCAACAGAGCAAGTTGCTTGATCCAATTTCCTATTATCTTGCTTCAGCAATGGATGAATCGGCATCTGCCAGGGACACTCAGACTAGAATTTCCTAATGGTGGGGGAGGGATTTTTTTCTCTCTCCTCCAAATGGAATCTCAGACAGTTGGATACTAAATATTCAATAAAACCCAGCACATACCCTCACACTGTTTGTAGAACATGGTGGCTGATCTTTCAGAAGCTGGAGTAGGAGCTGGTAACTATTTCAAAAGTCTACTGCAGCGTTTCTCAACCTTGGCACCTTGAAGATGTGTGCACTTCAAATCCCAGAATTCCCCAGCCAGAATTCTCTGTATTCAACTCCCAGAATTCCCCAGCCAGAGTTCACTGTATTCAACTCCCAGAATTCCCCAGCCAGAATTCTCTGTATTCAACTCCCAGAATTCTCTGTATTCCCCAGCCAGAGTTCACTGTATTCAACTCCCAGAATTCCCCAGCCAGAATTCTCTGTATTCAACTCCCAGAATTCTCTGTATTCCCCAGCCAGAGTTCACTGTATTCAACTCCCAGAATTCCCCAGCTAGAATTCTGGGAGTTGAAGTCCACGCATCTTCAAGCTGCCAAGGTTGAGAAACGCTGGTTTAGGATTGCAATGGTGATGCAGGCATGTTGCTGGAGGGGATGAATTTTTGAAAATTAGGGAAATTAGGGAAGGGGAGGTTAAAAAAACTCCATCTATAATAAACCAATTGGAGGGTAATCACACCTGTGTTATGTTTTCTTCCTATATTCAGACAACTGTATTGTAATTTCCCAGTGTAATTCCCACAATGACTATGTTCACACCGTTTCAGATCCTTTTTCAGTTTGTGGAGAGCTTCAGTTGCTTACAATATCCATAGGACCCATTAAAAGCCTGACTACCCTTAATCTGGACAAAAGCCACCCAAATTAAATCAAAATCCAAATATTTTGGTCCTACCATCTCCAGTGAGGCCGTTAGATAAACTGCCACCCCCTTCCACAATTCTCAGGCACGGCAGAGAGGAAGTGAAGCTTCCAAGTTGTCTACCCTGTGCTGGCTGAGAAATTGTTTGAGTTTAAGTCCACTCATCTTAGAATTGCTGAGAGTGAGAAACACTGGCCTATGATGTTGCTAATCTGAGGTCACTTCCTTCTATTGTCCTTCTAGGCACACACCCCCACGGATGCTCTAGGACTCCCCTCTTGGTAGGAGGTAGCTAGCTCGGTGCTAGGCTTTGCCAAACCCCTTTGTGTATTTTCTGCAAATAAACCTGTCTTCTGTTATAGTGATGAAACATTCTTCACCAATTATTGCTCTGGTGAGTCTTCCTCTCAGAAGCATTTGCACACAAACACAAGCATGTGTGCGCACACACAGAATGCTTCAACCTCCAACTCACTCTATCCCACCCAAACCAGAATTTACTCCCTCTTCTAATGAAATGTAAATCTCTCCTGTCTAGGGTTACCAGACATCTGGCAAGAGGAGGACATGACCTCATTTTTGTCTTCATGTCCTCTGTCTGACAGGCATAGCCTTAAAACCAAATATTGTCTGGCTTTTTGAGTGCCATTTTTTTTTGAGGGGTCGGGGATGGTTTTCACAGCAGTGGTCATTCAAACTTCCATGTATTATGACCTTGTAAATTGCCTGCTTCTTTCTTTCCCTCATCCGTTGACAGACTAGATTTACATTATTTATTTCCTGATTCCAGCAGTCGGCTTCAGTCCAGCTCCTTTAAATCTACAATCGCTGTAGTCTGTAGATCATGTGACTCATCATAGGTTTCTCTGGTGAAATTTGAAAAGCGCTTATCCCCGATGCTATATTATTGCCAGCATATATTCTTGAAAATAAATATTTGTTGGAAAAATATTGTGATTGAAAAACCAGTCTTTCTGATGCTGGAAAAAGTAAGTTTGTATACATGTAGGTCTAAGTACATTTTTTGGTTTTTTGCTGTAATTTTTGTCAGGTATGCCAAGAAAGTTAAACAGTTAGCATGTCCTCCTTTCCCCCACATTTGACCTCCTTTCCAATTGTCCGTGTCCTTCTTTGCCTGTTCAGATAATCTGGTAACCCTACACCCATCATCACCATCCTTGCCACACCTTCAGAATAGCACACCTGTATTGACTGAGGCTATGAATTGGAATAATGGCAAGATCAAGTGTGTGTCAGAAGGAAGGACATACATAACTCAGTGTCTGCAGTAGAGAAGAAGTGGGGAAAAGTACAGAGCTTCTTTTGATAGAAGACAGGTCACTCTGGAATAGATTATTATTATTATACACTTAAAGACTGCCTCTGGGAAGAGAGCTGAATGTGACCTTGCACACCACAGGGCAGGTATGAAAAATTTTGAAATTATGTAGGAATCTGTCAACTGCCATGGATGCTCAGCCACAGCCATAAATGGGGGCTGTTAGAAACTCACACAACACACTTCTTTCTCCATATTGTCTGTACCATGGGATCCTATTTTAGGAGAGGGAGCGGGGTGAGATGTACACCAGAGATTCTTCTGGTGTCACCAGACAGAAAAGTAGAGGTGAAACATTCTCAGGAAATGGAATAAGCAACAGTAAGGAAAAGTTGATCCAGAGAGAACGTTCACAGATCGTGATCTGCAGGGCATTGATCTGGGCGGCAGGTACAAAAAATATTTTTAGAGACCATCTAAAACATTCTTGGGGGAAATTGGTGTGTTTGCCCCAAATCTCATACGATACCACAACCACTCACAAAATTCCCACTTGATGTTACTGGTAGTTTAATGCTTTGCAGTACACCAGCTTCATCTTTACTTATTTTTCATTCAAGGAATCGTTGAAACAAAAATACTGTAGGTCTGATGTGGAACATGTTAGGTAACAAAGGGAGTGCTTGAAGGTATCATATGGTCCATCCTTAACCCAGCAGCATCTGCAAGGGGGATCAAAAATGTCAAAATGTGGCCACAACTGTGCCATAAAAGCCCCGCCTCTTTTGTATGTGCATTGATGTTGGATACACATATGAAAGGATAGGGCTTCAACCGCACAATCATGACAACCATCTGTTCACTTTTTTGATGGGCTATTGACACAAGAAGTTGGATAAGCTAGGATTATTGAAAAAGAACACATGCCGGATGGGGAAGGAATATAGACATAACTTCTTATACAACATGTGTATACTTAATTGTATTCTATATCCCAGTGCACCTGCAAATGACTTATTAAACCCATGATGGCTCTTTTGACTGCTCCCACCAGAGCTAACTGGACTTGAAGCAATCTTTCAAAATCAAAAGTATTAGCCACTTATAAATCACATGGATGTTCCACTGACCCTGTGAACAGCTCATTAATTGACTGTAAATCAATAGCATCTTTCCCTAAGTAGCTGGTTGATCCTGCTTAATCTGAAAGATTAAGATTAAGAGTAAACCCTGCATACCTAAATACACATGGGTGCTACTATGAGTGGCTCCTTAATTCAGTGTGAATCAATAGTCCTTTTTTTTTTGCTATAGAGACATAGATTTGCTCCAAATAACAAACACTCTGCTTCCCATTCCCTATGACCTCTTTGAAAACATAGGATTTTGGCCTTTAATTCTAGGCACTGCAGTATTTTGAAAGAGGTCAAGGGGTGATGTTCTTTGCCTAACCCCAACCAAGAAATATTACTAAATAATGAGCTCTCACGGTGCCAGATGTTATTTTATTTTGATCCTAAGCCCAAATCAAAAGTATATCCAAATAATGAGTAAGATCTTTGTGGAATTGAAGTGGTGTTTCAGAATCTCTGCCACTAAAACAGTGTTTTGAAACGCCATATAAACTAGCATTAAATAAAAAATGTCTGAGCTAGGTACATAACTGAAAGTCAAGGAGCACAGTGAAAAAATGGGACTAAGATTAAATATAAAGACCAAACTAATGACAACAGGAACAGCAACCAGCCTTAGAATTGATTATGAAGATCCTGATAGACAGCTTCTGCCTTTCAGGATCAGTAAAGGAACAAGCAGTCAAGAAATACTCCATAGACTAGCCCTTGGTAGAGTAGCCATGAATGCCTTGGAAAAGATATTTGGATGCCATTATGTGTCTATACCTACAAAGATCAAAACTGTGCAAGCCATGGTATTCCATGTGACACTCTGTCAGGGTCAGTCTCGCTTCGCAATAAGACACAGACTCACTTAATGGGTATTAAGGATTTCTGGTTTATTGGAATGATCGCTGACAGAACGAAAAACGGGAACGGGGGTGGTGGTGTGGAGGTGCCCCTTTTATACCCTCTTGTAGTGCCCCGGGCTCCTCCACCCTGCATTGTCCCGATCCCTCTTGATGGGACCCTTGATGGCTGCCTGGGCGTTTTCCCGGTGTCTCCCTTTGTCCCCCGGAGTCGGTTGTGTCCTTTAGGGCACCAGGTGCGGCTTATCTCCGTTCTTCCGACGTCCTTCTTTTCAGCTGTCTATGGGTCCGTGGGCGTGGGTGCTTTCGGGTGCTTGTGTTAATCCCTGGTTTAATTATCTCCTTCCTCTGTTTCTTAATGATCATGATCTACGTTGTGAGGCTCTTTGTGCCTTGCAACGAGGTCATGACACACTCTATGGAAGAGAGTTGGACTCTGAAGAAGCAGAACAGGAAGAATATTGATGCTTTTGAACTTTGGTGTCGGAGAAGATTCCTGAGAATATCATGGACAGCCAAGAAAACAAACCGATGGATCATCAAACAAGTCAACCCAGAGTTCTCACAAATAACCAGATTCAAATTATCCTTTTTAGGACTCATTATGCAAAGGCCCAGCTCTCTGGAAAAGGCTGTAATGCTGGGAAAGGTGGAAGGAAAGAGAAGAAGAGGATGACCAGCAGCAAGGTGGGTGGATTCAGTTACAGCGGCAATGGGTACAATGTTGGAATACCTGAAAGATCAGGTTAGGGACAGATTGTCATGGAGAAAATCTATCTATGTGGTTGCTAGGAGTAAAAAATGACTTGATGGCACATAATCAATCAATCAATCAATCAATCAATCAATGCAAAGACCTAGCTCTCTGGATAATGCTCTCATGCTAGGAAAGGTAGAAGGAAAGATAGCAAGAGGACAACTAGCAGCAAGGTGGATGGGGACAGATCCTCCTAGAGAAAATAGATAGATTTTACTTATTGTATCACTACATTTTTGTGATTCTGAAATCCTGAGCATGCCATTGTATTCCATTTGCAGAATTTTTTGCATTGATTGATTGATGGATTGATTATGTGCCTTGAAGTCGATGTCAATTCTTATGAACCACACAGATAGGACATCGACTTCAAGGCACATAATCAATCCATCAATCAATCAATGCAAAAAATTCTGCAAATGGAATACAATGGCATGCTCAGGATTTCAGAATCACAAAAATGTAGTGATACAATAAGTAATTGCTAAGCAAGCTGCAGAAAGCATTTTAAAAAGGACAATGGGGAGGTGTTATTACTTACAATCTTCACACTTCCAAGCTGTCAACCTTGCCTATGCCATCAAACATCCTGTGTTACCAAACATCCTGAAGCCAAAAAAAAAAAAAAGTTACTGCCTTGGTTGAAGGAAAAAGAAGAAGAAGAGGGTGGAACCCAATACTTGGAACGTGTTACTGTTTTATTAAGGAGAAAAAAAGAAATGCAGTGTGATGAAAAGTATTTCTTCTTGGGATGCAAACCTTCAAAGAACAATCTACTTTTCCTTCTGCACTTTGGGCTGCCTGTTTTATTACATTTTCTGAAAAGAACTCCAGAGCCTACAGAATATTTATGCCTTCTCCCATAAAGACAAATATCACAATAACTCAGGAGGGGGGAATTAATATAAAAAGGAGAGAGTTCCTGACAGTTACAATACTTTGACAATGAAACTGGCAATTTAAAATCTGATTCTTCTTAGTTAAGAGCATTTCACCAATGGAGGTAATTATCTGGACAGGAAGCATGCAAACTCTTCCACAGTTGAAGTCTTTAAGCTGAAGTCGAGCACCAACTCTTGAAGAGGTTTTAATTATGAAATCCCTGCATGAAGCAGAGTTATTTTACTCCGGTTCTATGATTCTATGTGGCAGTGGTGATCATTATTTAGATGGATTTCCATAGGGGCACCAGAAGGCTTCTATGGGAATCTTCACAACCTGGTGAGCTTGGTCGGACTGGGAGAGAGTGACTGCCCCAAAGTCACCCACTGAGTTTCCATGGCTGAGAGTGGTCTTTAACCTAGCTCCTCCTAGTCCTAGTCCATAACATTGTATAATGGTATGTGAGAAAGACCTTGAGAAACAGGGCAAAGAGATGCTGCCTAGGGAACAATCAGATAAGAGAGGGCATAGCCCATAGCTGCATAACAGGTGGAGAAAGAGACTCAGGAGGGACCCACCTTAACTTCTCAGGCTGCAAAGGAGATGGCAGGAGATTTGTACTTTCAGATTTGTGAGATTCTGTTAATATAGCTGTATAACAAAGTAGAATTAGCATATCTGGTCGTGTTTCCTGTCTGGTCTACCTGGGAAGGCTGACATATTGGCTCTCACTTTAGTTGGAATTATTTGGAAAGCAGTGTAAAGGAGGCATTGCTCTGGGTATGGTGATGTGGGAAACAAAAACATGAGAGGCCAATTCTGTGCATGTGCAGAAGTCACTGGAATTGATTTGGCGACACCTGATTTTATTTGATGAGCTGAATTGGCTTGCCTGTTTATTTCTGAAATCCGATTCAGTCCGGACAGTCCAAGGAATGAACTTCAGATCAAATCTCTGAATCAAATATTCACAACTCTTGAAAAAGAACTATCATTACTGTGTCCTGATTAGGCTCTTTCTTCAAAAGCAGCCAGGGGTGTTCACAGGGTATGCAGGGTATGGTAGAAAGTGTCAAGATGGTGGCTGTGATGTTGCAATCAAAGCTGTTTTTTACATTAAAAAACGAGTGGACCTTTGATTGCATCATAACAGCCACCATCTTGAGATCTTTTTTTTAACCATACTTTGTGGATGTCCCTAAAACCAGCTCACCCATTAAAGGATGTGGAAGCATCTTTTAGTCTGATCCTGAAGCCAAATGGGATTTGGGGGTATTTTTCTTCAAACACTTTAAACTCCAAAACAAATTTTAACTTGCTTTGTTACGTTATTGTCGCAATGTGTATTTCCAAATATTGCTCTCTCCTTTGATAAGGTGTGACATTCTGTCCTCTCATGTAATTAAATAATTTGACCCACCCTCTGTGGCCATAGTGTTGGTCCTAAAGAGACCCCTTGGTTCATGCACTTGGTGCAAGTTCCAGTAAACACACAGAGTGGGAGAAATAACTGACTCGTTTATTGAAGACGTCAACATAAAGGAGGTCTCTCCATATGCAAGGTGGAGAGCCCCGAACAATTCCACAGTTTGATTTTTATAAGCAGTTCCAACCACGCCCAATCCCAATCATCTAAATGTAGAAATCATTTCCTTTGACACTTTTTACATACACAGGCATACATTTTGCTATGTAGCCTTTCTTTGTGTCAAGTTCCCTAATTCAGAGGTCACCGGGCCACAAGTTCTTGCAAGCATATGCAGTTTCAGCCCTATCTTGCTTTTACCAAGTATAAACTCCTTCTTAAGGATTTTTATTTTCATACTTCTCTGTTCGTTGTCTATTTAAAACTCATCCTCTGCCTGGCACTCAGGACAATAGCACATATAATTGTCAACTCCCCATGTCTGGTATTTTTCCATTCCTCATACTCCCCTATGTCCTGACCTTCCAATTTTTCATAATTTTCCCTATCCTGACCCTCAATAGAAACCCACCAGTGAATCAGAACCTTAGAATTTCCCACTCCGCAAGTCAAAACTCCTATAAAAGTCCTTCCCTTTCTTTGTCCTGGTTCTTCTTTCTCCTGGGAACTGGAACCCAATGACAATTGCTTGCAACAAGGTGTGATATTTTTCCTCAGCGATGTGCTCCATCTTCTGAATCGACAACCGCATTGAACCCTGCAGACCTCTCTGGCTGGAGAATTTAGACTGGAGCCCAAATTTCACAGAACATTTTTTTCCCCTGGGAAAATGTCAGTTGACTTAGTTAAGTTACAAAGAGCAAACCAATGCAACGTAATTGCATGAAGCCAAAATAAAACCCTGAGACTCTTAAGAGCCAAACAAATAATAAAATGAATAATGAACCATGTCTGGATAGGAATAAGTCAACCAGACTGTTCTGGTATTAACTTTTTATTTTGGTTTTATGTGGTTGCGCTTTATTGGTTTGGTTTGTGACTGTAAATAAGCTGAGAAAATGTCTGTATTTGCTACTGTTAGGTCTCGATGGACTTAAAGGCCATTTTATAGCATACTTTCAGAATGTTTGTTGTTTTAGTAATTGATTGATGACTGACTGCTTGATGGGATGGCAATGCTCAGGAAAATCACAGAAGGCCCAGGACATTTTGGAAGATAGAGAGAGCAGCAAGGGAAAAAAAAGAATCAAGAAAAAGTGTGCTACTCTTCCCTAATGCTGAGTTCACAAGCCAAAAACTCTGTAAACAATTTCTCCTCCCTGGTGACTATTTGATGAAATGCCTCTCTGCCTACTTGCCAGCTCTTGAATTGGCTGAAGAATTCTGAATGGCAATTTACACTCTGGTGTACCTACTCTTCTTTGTTCCTGCCATCATTTTTATCTTCCTTCACCATGCCTAGTCTTCAGGAAAGGAGCAAAGAATAGGAAAAACAGGAAGGAACTACTTAGACCCATGCTGGCTGGGGAATTCTGGGAGTTAAAATCCATGCATCTTCAAGCTGCCAAGGTTGAGAAACACTTAGACACTGAAGTGATCCCCAACCTCTTCAGCAAGTGAACAGTCACAAGACATTAGGAGAAAGCTGCCTTCTCTTTCCATCTCATTTTTCTCCTTGTTTGTAATAATGAAGCCCAATGACTGAGGCTAAGGTTGGAGAAGAAGAGTCCTGAAGCTGGATCAAGCTAAGGGTCTATCTAGTCCAGCCCTTCTCAACCTTTTGATCCTGGAGGAGCCCTTGAAATATTTTTCAGACCTTGGGGAACCCCTGCACATTCAGGCCAGAAGTTACAAAATTATTCTATCTGTTTCATGTGTAGGCCTGTATATTTGCATTAACAGTGGTCTCAAATTAAAAATAAAGAATGAAACTTACCTCTTTAATGTGAAGTTGCCTGAATTAGAAATAATTTTTTAAATAAAGTGTGATCTCCCAGGGAACTCCTAGTGACCTCTTGCAGAACCCAAGTGTTCCACGGAGACCTGATTGAGAAACCCTGATCTAGTCTATCATTCTGTGTCCCACCATGTCAGCCAGATGAATCTGGGAAGCTCACAGACATGGAGGCTCACAGGAGGATAACCACCTTCTTCCATTTGCTCACTAAATAGGCATTTGCTGCTAGGTATGATGATGAAACTAGGATGAAATGTGCATTGTGATGTCACAATGCAAACTCCACCCTTTGCACTTGCATTGTGATGTTCCCACTAGCTCTTTTTTTTTTTCCTTGCTGTCTCCAACCTCAGAATATTCATGTGCTGTATCCATACCAAGACCACCCACACATGTTCTGGGACCAGATGGCTGTTCCATGTTCAGAACAGACCTGCACACAGAATGTTTTGCACATCCCTAAAGCTTAATAGTCCTTAGTAGCTTGATCCTCCATGATTTTGTCTACGCCTCTTTTTCAACCACCTCAGCTGATGGCAGTCATTACCACCTCTGATGGTAGGAATGCCATAGTTTATGTAAGAGATGGTTCCAAAACTGGTAGAGCTTCAGAAGAATGATATGTAAGCAACCAGCTACAAGCTCTCTGTCATCAGTCAAGGGACCTGCCTCCTTGACAGGTCATAGGAAGGCTATTAGAAAGAAAATCAGAAAGTCTCCACCCTAATGTATATATGGAACTGAACTGATTCTAAATGGAAAATAGTTCAGTTGCTGAATTCTTGCAACCCTATCCCTTTCATCTTAATAAATCTTGCTAAAGAGTACTCCAGGAATTGTTTGAAAAACAATCAGTTCTGGGTTTAGGCAGCTGCCAAGAAACCTAGCTATTTAACCTGGCAGTTTAACTTTGTGTAAAGAACAACTTTGCATTCATTCCAAATTTCCCCATTTTTATTTTCAGAGGATGCATTATCAGATCTTGGCAGAAAACACATGTGGCTAATGCCATTCCTGTCCAATGCAAAGGCACAGGTTGGTGAGTATAGTGTTAATAATTGCTGGATCCAAAGAAATGAGTTAGGTCTTGGTCCATGAATGTCAAGAACATCCCTTCTGACTGTCCTTCCTCTCTCCTAATCGTATTTTATCAGTGACAGCTTAAGAGAATTCCCAGGCAAGTAACTTTCTTCCAGTCTCAGCCACCCACCCCTGTAGAATGCGATGATAATGGCTGAAAGGTCACCTACATGATGTGAAGGTAGGAAAGAAAACGAAGGCTGAAAGCACCACCCACGTAATTCTCTTTTTCTTCTACAATCCTGTTTGCTGAATGCAAGCAGAATGCTGGATCCCTAACTGTGTTTTGCTTTTAATCGCTTTCTGCAAATGGGTTAATGATCTTGAATACTGTTGTTATCAATATGCAGTGCTTCATCCCTTTTTCAGCCCTACATTTCTTTCCCTTCTCCTGCACATTTTTCTTCTTTTGTTCATCGCAGATTGCTAGCATAGCTTTGGATCTGCAGTCACAAAAACCGAGCACTTCCTTCCAATCTGCCATGCAGAGATGAATACATAGGAAGAGGGTATGATCCTATTTATTCAGGCAAGGTGAGCTGTTTGGCTGATCTTACTTTTTTACTGTACTTATTTGCCAGGTGAATGCCAGGGTATTCAATGGAAGAATGCCAGCCTTATGCCTTCCGTTCAGAAAACTCTTTTCAGCTGGGTTCACATAGGCTAAACTCTAAATCTGGGCAACAAAATGCAATTGTTGCCTTCACATAATATTCTGTACCCAAACAAACCATACTTTAGCTTGATCTAAGGGTCCGGCTCAAGCAAACTATTAAGATTATGGTTGGGTTCTGAAATGGTATGTGGGAATGACAGAAGGAAGAGCCACAGACTAGGCAAAGATAAGAGGCAGCTGAGCCCACAGAAGGAATGGGGCATGGCAAATGTCTCAGAAGGGACCCTCCCTAGTTTCTTGGGCTGCAAAGGTGATGGGGGAGAGATGCTCTTTCAGACTTGCAAGATTCTGTTAATGTAACCTTACAATAAAGATGGAGCTACAGTAGTATTCCTGGGTTGTGTATCTAGCCAAGTACCGGCCTAGCAACCTAACTGATTTAACCAGGCATTTTTTCCAAAGTTTGGCCAGAGAATCAGAAAACCTGAGGCAATTGCCTTCATTTGAGTAATGTTAGGATCAAGCTTGAACTTCATAGGCTTGTAGGTCATCTGATCCAACCCTCTCATGCTTTGTCTTGAAACAAGAAGTTCAGGCTCGGAGCACACCCAAATATTATTGTATTGTATTGTATTGTATTGTATTGTATTGTATTGTATTGTATTGTATTGTATTGTATTGTATTGTATTGTATTGTATTGTATTGTATTGCATTGCATTGCATTGCATTGCATTGCATTGCATTGCATTGCATTGCATTGCATTGTATTTTTATTGATATTATTCTGATTTTATTGAATTTTATACTGTTTTATTGTGAACCGCCCAGGGTCCCCCAAGTGGGGGAGATGGGCAGCAATAAAAACATGACAAATAAAATAAATAAATAAATGGCTGGCTGCACACCTCTGTAGACTTCCAAGGCAGGAGAGCCCAGAACATCGCTGAGTCCTTCTCATGGCAAGGCCCAGAAGTCCAGTTAATGAGTGTGGAAGGATCTTACTCTCCTTCCCCATCACCCAAGACTCTTAAGATTTAGGCGTAGAGCTTAATCCAGAGTGGCCCCTACTTTGGTTACAAGGCTTGTAGGTTATGAGGTCTTGTTTCTATATCTGTAAGTGCTGGCCATTCCATAGTAAAATGACCTGGTCAGCTGAAGAGTGTGGAATCAATTCAATTCACATAATATTCATTAGAAAGCTGCACAGTTGAATACATTAAATTTAAAGCCTGTTTATGTTGTATCTTTTCGACTGACCAATCAAAAGACTTGAGAATCAGGAGTATCATCATCATCATCATCATCATCATCATCATCATCATCATCATCATCATCTGTTGCTTACTTTACAGAAGGAGAGCCAGTTTGGTGCAGTGGCTAAAGTCACCAGGCTGGAAACCAGAAGACAGTGAGTTCTAGTCCTGCCTTAGCCACAAAGCCAGCTGATGACTCTGGGCCAGTTGCTCTATCTCAGCTCCAGGAACAAGGCAAAGGCACACCGCTTATGAAAAATGTTGCCAGGAAAGCTGCAAGGACTTGTATAGGCAGTCACCAGAAGTCATGGCTGACTTGAAGGTATGAGCATGTACACACACACACAGTCACATTTTTACTGAAACTTCCAGAAGAACTAACACTAATGGGTCTGCAAGAATTAGAACCTAATCAGGCAGACCCAGGCTAGGTCACAGGCAACCTTCCTCAAGCTACGATAGGTCAAGAGATGAGACTTTCCAGATCTAAACCAATAGTGATATAGCAAGCTGTAAATCTGGGGCTGGCCCAAGACTTTTTGCTGCTTAAACAAAGAATAAGATGGCCTTCATTCCATATAGAAAGCCATATAGAAAGTTTTTCTTCAATACTGGAGAAGGGAAAGGATCCTTCTTTGCATCTGAAAGCATCTGGCTAGCTTAGCAGGTACAAGGTAGGTTATATGGCGTACCTTGTTGGTAGGTTATGTTGCTCCTCTGATGATCTGTCATGTGAAACAACTACCTTAATCTACCTAATGGTGGAGTCTGTCAATTCAAGTGTATATGTCCCTTCCTTCTTTTTTTTTTGTCCCCTCTCATTCTTGTCTCAGAATAATCATTTCCAATTTCTTAAGCTACCATTCTTACAACATCTGCAGGATGTACAAAGTAAGTGATCTCTAGCAACCAGGCTAACAAAACAAGGTAATGTCTAATCTGGAAGGCATGTGTAACACCCCCACCCCAAGAAGCTCCAATGACTGCTGTTCAATTGAAATTGAAATTGTTTTTGGTTTCTTAAGTTAAGGCTTTCTCTCTCCAATAGCAGAATGATTGTGAAAGATGCATCTCCACCAAATGCTTTAGGTCATAGTAATGCTATTATCTGAGACAAGAAGCTCAGAGAATTCCCATCTCCAACTCAGAAGAAGACCTATGTTTCCTTGTGGAGCAAGGAAGAGATATTTCACCGAGTAACAGGTAAGTATGTAATGATAGCAGAGAATTAGAAAATATTTGATCTTTGACTTATGTGCCAGGAGGCACACTCCTAAACATGCCCACAGGAAAGATTAACATTGATTTGATAAGTTAAATTAATGGACTGCAATGTATATGACCTTTCCCCTTGCAGTGAATAAAGTTCCCTTCTGTCTCATTAAAAAAAAAATCTCTACAATTTAGCAGCAAATTTCAGAGGGACATTTGAGGTCCATTCAAAGCTCTGGGAAGCCACATGCGGCCCTGAAAATCAGGCTGGACAAATTTGCTCCATCTCTTCAGAAATATAATTTAAAAAAATATTTTTCAGTGTCCCCAAAATATTGGTTAGGGAGGAGAACTGTTTTTTTAGAAATTAGAGGGCAGATTCTTTTTTTCTTTTTTTGCATCACCCTCCCCTAATCTTTGCAAAAAAAGAACATAATTCTGGAGATCTTACTTGTTCCCCTCCCTTACAACAGCCCTGTGAGGTCGAGTAGGGTGAGGGAAGATGTAAACCACAAAGCTTACAAGTGGAATTGATATGTCAAATAGGAATGGGAATGCAAGGCTCTCTTTTACACACAAGCTGGCTTTATGCAACACACTAAATGCCTTGGTGACAATAACTTAAGTCCATATCACCCTGATGCTAGATTACTGTAATATATTTTACACTGGGCTGCCCTTGAAGACTGCTCAAAAGCTGCAATTAGTACAAAATGTAGCAGCCCCCTGTTGGTGGACAAGACCCATTACAGCCACCTAGCACAAGTTTTGCCATCACCACAATGTCTTCCAGTAAACTTCAGAGTACAATTCAAACTGCTGATTTCAGTCCACAAAGCAATACATGGCTTGGTCCCTAAATGTCCTTAGGACCATCTCCATCAAAGAGAATTAGTGTATCCTATGTACACTTCTGGGGAAGGAATACTTAAGTTTCCCCCATTGAAGAGGTTTTGTAATGGGCAGAAGGAATAACCTTGAGCAACAGGAGGAAGAGCTGCTACCAAGACAACACCCAGATAAAAGAAATCTGAGTCCGGGTCAGAACTGTAATCTGAGTAAGCGTCTCAGACCTGACCCTCCCTAGTTCCCATTAAGATAATGGGAGGGAGGGGGGAAGCACATTCAGACTTGCAAGATATTGTTACTGTAACCTTATAACAAAAGTAGTGTTAGCATTTGTGACTTTGGTTTCCTAGTCTAGTCTACCTTGAAAGGCTGACAGATTGGCAGGGGGCAGCATCAGCATTTCAGCCCCTTCCCTTGGGTATAGCTCTCCCTCTGAGATTCAGCAAGTGCCCACCTTGTTCAAGAGGGCTATTGAACAGAGTCATATAGGAGATGTGGGCTGCCAGCAGACTGGATGCCAGTAAGGGTTAATATTCATCCTATTCTTTTTAATTGTCTTACTAATTAGTTACTTTCATTGTTTAATTGTTCTTACACAAACACCATTGGGACTTGTACTGGCATATGGCAGAACATGAAAACAGCAAATAAATGCGCAACGCACCTTACACCTGGCTCAGCAAAGCTGTGTTCATATAGCATGTTCTTCCCAAACCAAGCAACTATATTACAGCTTGATGCACTGGACTGTTTCACACAACGTGCTAAAACAATGGCAGCATTCAGGTATGTCGTACTCTACCACCCCATCCAACCTTCCCCTGGTCTTCCTGCAGTCCTTCTTCTCATTACCTCCTCAAAGCTGCTATGCTGTGTGGCTAGTGATCTTACATTTTTCCTGCTGTCTCCCCCATAGAATATTTTTGTCCAGGCACTGTTCCAGGTCCATACTGAAACCAAACACGGGTGTTTTGGGCTCATGGCCAGATAAAACACACATTTCAGTCCAAGCATGATCCAAGTGGAATTGGATGATCCATACACAGAATGGTCCATGCCCAGAATGTTCTGCATACCCCTATTAGCTAAGATAGCTTGGTAGCACTTGACTGGGAGACCTCCAGGTCTGAAGACTGGGAAATGCTTTGGAAGAAGGCAATGACAAATGTCTTCTGTATGGCTGCCAAGAAAATGACATGGGTGTGTCCACGTACTCACCAGAAATTAAAGTCAACTTGAACATGAGTTACCTTTTGGTCACAGAAGGAGGCAACACCTAACCAACCTTCTTGAAAAAAGCTAAGCAGAGTCAGAACTGGTTATTACTTGATTGGGAGACTGCTAGGAAATTCCGGGACTATAGGCTACAGCAGAGTTTCTCAACCTTGGAAACTTTAAGATGTGTGGACTTCAACTCCCAGAATTCCCCAATGTTGGCTGGGGAATTCTGGGAGTTGATGTCCATGCATCTTAAAGTTGCTGAGGTTGAGAAACACTGGGCTAGAGAGAGAAATTGGAAAAAAAATCCCAGAAGAAGGTAATAACAGACTACTTCTGTAAAGAAGGGAAGGAAGAAAAGGAAGGGAAGGGAAAGGAATTCCATCTTACCTGGGGGTGTCCTCTGCAGCTCAGCTCAGCTCAGTTAAAAGATGTTTTTCATGTATTCATCTTTAGAGGAGACTTAACTTCACTATGTAGTAAATCAAGTTATGTTTGAGGAAAGCAGGAGCATGCCAGCACCAACAGCCATACTTAAAATCCGTACACTTGATTTCCTTTGTTAAAAAATAATTGATTCACCCAAGGCAAGCCAGTCTGCCGCCTGACCGAGTAGAGCCAAGGGGGCAACTCTTTGCTATTTTAATATTTATTGTATCTTGGCAGTTTCCATTCCTTTCTCGGCTGCTATTAGATCTGTAGTTTTTAACTGTATTCCTCCAGATAGGCTTTGCTTTGAATTTTGTTTTTATTGCATTGAACTTTGGGTGTTGGGTGGATTTGAAGTAACAGTAGTGGTTGCAGTAGTGGCAGTAGTAAGAATTGTAGTAAGAATAAGAATAAGTTTTCTAGAAGCATGCTGTTAGATCTGAATATAGGTAAAGGTAAAGGTTTCCCTTGACGTAAAGTCCAGTCGTGTCCGACTCTAGGGGGCGGTGCTCATCTCCGTTTCTAAGCCTTGGAGCCGGCGTTGTCCGTAGGACACTTCCGGGTCATGTGGCCAGCATGACGACTCGGAACGCCGTTACCTTCCCGCCGAAGCGGTACCTATTGATCTACTCACATTTGCATGTTTTCGAACTGCTAGGTGAGCAGGAGCTGGGACGAGCAACGGGAGCTCACCCCGCCGCGCGGTTTCGAACCGTCGACCTTCCGATCAGCAGCTCAGCGGTTTAACCCGCAGCACCACCGCGTCCCTCATGATCTGAATATATTTTACTCTATTCTTTTCATTGCAGGACTCCGAGAGAACGTGCTTTATACAACCCTTCGTATAATTTATTAATCAAAATTAATAAGTCCTTGATAGTCAAGAGGAAAGCATGCATTTCGATAAATAGCTACAATATACTTCCATAGGTGTTACAATTACGTCTTTCCTTCCACTGTGAGGAAAACAGGCAAAATCTTTAGCCTATCCTCTTGAATTGATTTAATAACGATTCTTTTTTTTCCCTTTTTATTGGATTTCATTAATGGTTTCGTTATTATTTTTGGCCATGATCACCCACTTGATAGGAAAGGGAATTTTAACTTGAAAACAGTGGATAAATAGAGGAATATTTTTGGTCTGCTTCTTATAGTTGTGAATGCAGGTTTAGATGGGGAAGCATCTTCATGGATCCGCTCCTATCACTTTTGTTATCTTAGCCAACATTCCACTGAAGAATAAAGGAAGATACACCTGGCTGTCTGAAAGAAAAACTTAAAGCTGGATGATTTTCAAAGAGGGTAAAAAAAAAAAGCCATGAAAAATAAATTAGGTCTTTCATACTGTCAAGAATCAGTGTGTGCTGCCATATGGTTTAATATTTTCATCTCCCTTACAAGTCATCGGGGAACTGTGGCAAGATTTTCATGCTTGCTTTCTCCATTTCAAACTCCAGGCTGCTCTCATCAATAAAAGATTTGCCTATATATTCGCTGCGGTGAGCCTCTGATGAAAGCAGGTGCAACCACAAACTCTATAATTATTTGTTGAGGAGGAGAAGCAGAGAAACGGATTAAAGAAAGAAGAGGAAGCAAAGACAGGAAGTCGAAGTAATAAGCTTTATGTATCAAGTATTTAAGTGATTTTGAATTACAGCACACACTTTGACTTAAGGGAGTGAAAATCGTCTATCAGTTCTAAAGGATGAAAATATTAATAAATATTTTATTACTTTCCTTCTCTTCCCCATTCCCAAGAATGAGGTAGAAAAACAGAAGTATCTATTGATTTTTGATTATGTGCCATCACATCATGTTGAGCTTCGTGACCACTTAGATAGACCACCAGGATGGTCTGACCCCAACCTGGTCCTTCAGGTCTTCCAACAGTGCACCCATAGCTGCTGTAACTGAGTCCATCCACTTTGCTGCTGGTGGTCCCCTTCTCCTCTTTCCATTTATTTATTTCAATTTACATAGCCACCCATCTCAAATATATAAGTCTGGGTGGCTCACAAACAATTAAAAAACAATGTAAAAACACCAAAACAAGACAATATAAGAACAATAAAAAACATATTAAAAAGCATACGACAAAATCCATAGCTAAGGTAGTCTTAGATCCATCAATAACAATTAATACAGATACTGCACAGGCTCTACCACGCTCCTGGGTCTCCACACCCATTGGCAAAACCATGTTTTATGGAAAGCCAGCAGGGTCAGGGCCAATCCAATCTCTGCAGGGATGATGTTGCAAAGGGCAGGAGCCACAGCAGAAAAACCTGTCTTCCTAGAACCCATACCCAGATACTGCTCCCTGGCTGATGGGATCTGAAGCATTCCTTCCACCTTTCTCAGTACCATAGACTTCTCCAGAGATGTGTCTTTGCCTAATATGTCCGAAGTGTAATAATTTGAGCCTGGTCATTTGTGCCTCAAGTGAGAATTCTGGATTGATTTGTTCTATGATGCATTTGCTTGTTTTCGTGGCTCTCCATGGTACTCTCAAGAGTCTTCTCTAACACCAAAGTTCCGAATGTTAATACTTTCCTATCTCACTTCTTCAGAGTCCAACTTGTGCTTCCATCCAGTACAGTGTTGCGGGAAAAACAGTATCACAGGAAAAGCCATTGCCTGCACAGTTCTAACTTATGGATATAGACCTGTTATGCCACATGAACATCTTTTTCAAGGCTTTCATTGCTACCCTACCAAGTGCGAGTCCCTTGACCACTGGTTCCTCTACTGTTAAAACTTCATTCTGCAAAGCAGAAGCTTTCTACCACTTCAATATTTTCATTGTTGATTCTAAGGGTGGTTGCTGTGCTTGTTGTCACAGGTTTCCAATCGATCATCCACTGTGTCATTCTCCAGTTTTACTAGCTTATTTTGGTTAGAACCTTACAGATTCCTCTCTCATACTTAGCAATATTTTGGTAGGTATTCCATCAGTTCCTGTAGCCTTCTGACTTGGTAATGACCAGAGTGCTGAACATCATTTTCTAGTACTAGAGCTTCTTGCAAATAGATAATTTCTTCTAAGGTATCTTGAATGTTGACATCTCTTCTGTACAGAATTTCAGTATAATCTTTCATCTTGGTTTGATTTTCTTTGAATCAGTTACTGTCTGTCCACTGGTGTCCTTCAGTATAACAATTCAAGGTTGGAACCTCCTTCTGATTCATGGATCTTTTGGAAGACTTCCTTGTTTTTCCATCTTCAATGTCTTTACAGATGTTGCTGTAATACTGCTTCTTGTCTCTTCTAACAGCTCTCTGAACTTCTTTGTTGAGTTCCTTTATGAGATTCTTGTCTTTCTTGGCTCTGGCTTCTCTTCTGGATTTTATTTTCCAGCATGGCAACATCAGCAATCAGACATCCCATCAGAAACACCAAAGATCCTCAGCTCTTCTTCAATAGCATGTGAAGAGCTGTCCAACCTAAGGGGTCCATCATCCAGCACTGTATTGTCAATCACACATAAAAGTGAACTATGGGTTTTTCATGGTAAAATATATAACTGGTTTACCATTGCCTTCTCCCATGCAGTATGAAATTTGCATTGGAACCCAATGCAGCTCGCAAAGCAATGGTGTAACATGTGCTGATCTAGGGGCACCAAGAATTGCCTGTGCAGCCACATTTTTGACCAGCTGAAGTTTCCAGGTACTCTTCAAGGGTAGCCCCATGTAGAGTGCATTGCAGTAGTCTATATGGGAGATGTCCAAGGCATGAGTGACTGTGCAAAAGGCCTCCCGGTCCAGGAAAGGGCGTAACTGGTGCACAACCCAAAGTTGGGCAAAGGCCCTCCTGGCCAGGACTGCCACCTGCTCTTTGAGCAGGAGTCGTGAGTCCAGGAAGACCTCCAGGTTACACACTGGGTCTGTCTGGGGCAGTGCAACCCCATCCAGCACTAAGGATGTTAAATTCCCAGACACTGAGGAGCCCCTCACCCACAGCCATTCCATCTTACCAGGGTTCAGCTGAAGCCTGTTGTTCCCCATCCAGACCCCCACAGCCCCCAGGCACCGGAAGAGGATGGTCACAGCATCACTTACTTCACCTGGGATGGAGATATACAACTGAGTATCATCGGCATACTGATGATACCTTATCCCATGGTGACGGATGATCTCACCCAGCAGTTTCATGTAGATGTTAAAAAGGAGTGGAGAGGGTACCAAGCCCTGTGGCACCCCACAAGGGAGGGGCCGTGGACCAGATCTCTTGCTCCCTATCAACACCGATTGGGCCCTGGAGGAAGGAGGTGAACCAGCACAGGACCATGCCACCCACCCCAACTCCCTGAGCCGACCCAAAGGGGTACCACGGTCGATGGTATTGAAAGCAGCTGAGCGGTCAAGAAGAGCAAGGATGGATGCGCTGCCTCCATCCTGTTAATGTTAACTGAATGAGGTCCTCCACCCATTAGAGTCCAGGCTTCTACCAATGTTGATTTGACCTGATTGTCTCTTGCAATGATGACTACCTACCAAACCAAGATTTGAGATCTGAGTGATAATGGCTTGGACTTAACTCACAATTCTTTGAGGGTTTATTGTTTTGATGTTGCTATATTTTGGACACTATTGTTATTGTTGTTGTTGTTATTATTATTGCTAGTCCTTCAGTTAGTCTTGACTCTTGGCAACTGCCTGGACAAGTCCCTGCAGTTTTCTTAGTGAAATTTTTGGAAGTGGTTTGCCATTGCCTGCTTCCCAGGGCTGAGAAAGAGAGCGATTGGCCCAAAATCATCCACCTAGCTTTGTGCCTGAGGCAGGACTAGAAATCATGGTCTCCCACTTTTTAGCCAGGTGCCTTAACCACTATACCAGACTGGCTCTCATCATCATCATCATCATCAGGATTTATATCCTGCCATTAGTCAGAAAGATCATGTTACAAGAGGGTATTCCCCAATTTTATCCCCAAACAACTTCTTTGGGATATGTTGGGCTGAGCAGACTCACTGATCCAAAATCATCCAGTGAATCCTGTGATCAAGTAGGGACTTAAACCTGAGTCTATATAGTCAGGGCCTAACACTGTACCAGCTCTGCTTGTAGTGGTGTATTATATTTATAGTTGTAACTGGTTGTATCTGCTGATAAATGCCATTAATTTCTATTAAAAAAATCACCACCTTCATCTGCAAGTCAGTTGAAGCTATGCAGGAACAGTGTTTTCTGCAGAATTTGAAAATTAGGACCCAGAATGAATTCCTTCTCCAGATGTTAGGTGATTCAGAACCCCAACTTCTGGAGACATGGGTGTCCATAGGGAGGCAGGGGGGTGCCAGTGATGTTACATGCTTCATGACATTATCATACAAATGGTGAGTCATTTATATGATGATGCCATGACGCATGCAATCTCGTTTTGACATCACTGTGGATTCTACCCAACCCCTATGTCTGGAAATTATAAGATTCAGTACTTACGTTGAAGGCTCAACTTCATGTTGAAGCATCCAACATTTGTCTTTTTTTAAAACCGTTTTACATGGGAACAAAAACCTCACTAAAGAAGAAAATGTCTTTTCGTTCCTTCTTATTTTTACTTCTCTCAGCTACTTTTCTCCATCGCTAACCTTGCTCATATGAGTTATGAGTGGATTCAGTTAAAAAGCAATTCTTCTATTATTTATGCATATTATCTCTTTAAAGCTGAAGCACTCCAAGATTCACAAAGGGATCCTTTATATGGAAATATAGATAAGATCTGTCTTCTAAATCTTAGCCACACATACCAATGGTTAATGTTTAATTCCATGCCAGATGCCAAAGATCTTATGAAAGTAAAGACTAAATTCTTCTTTGCAGAAGCAGCACTTAACAGGCTACAAGTTAGCAGAGGAAAGTTGCTAAATTATGCATGGTTATGTGCTTGGAATCCTTGGCTTTTTGGAGGAAAAAGTGCTGGAGTGTGTTTCTCTGCAAATGGAGCTCCAGAGCTTTAGAAGCGTTCATCAAAATGATAAGAGCCAGGCAGTAATACAAGGGAAGGGACGGTCATTCTCATATTAATCACTTAATGTGAGCTGGATTCAGCTTGGGTGATAACCATAGGTAGAACGATCTTCTGTTCTTCTCCCTTATGTGGATGGATATTTCAGAAGTTACATTTCCATCAAAGTATTGCACAGGGTCAGACAGTCGAGTTTCAGAACTGACATTAAAGTAAGGTAATACTTCTAGGCAAAAGGTGAAGGGTTGATAATGGCACATGTCCTAGGTGGCTTAGGTCCAGATTAAACTAGACCTGTATGAGTAGAGAGCCCAAACAGCCAGTGTACCCACCATCTTCTCCAAATAATATTCTCATTCCTATTATTATTATTATTATTATTATTATTATTATTATTATTATTATTATTATTATTATTATTATTCACCAAAACCTTGCAAGATACCCAGTTTAATGTGATATCATTGATCCCATGCAAATTTGCCAATATTTCTCTCTCTGTCTTATCTTCCTGAACATGTGTGTGTGTGTGTGAGTCTCCAAATCTTGTGAGAACCTGGCATGATTTTAGGTGATTTTTGGAGGGGGCAGTGGCTTCTAGAGCATTGTTTGAAATCAGCCAATGGTGCCCCGGGCAGACTACATTGTTAATCCTGTTTTACATTATTCCCATCATTTATTAAAGTCAGTACCTGCCTTCAGTTGCTATAACTTTAAGAGGCAATAATGTAGGATCAAGTTTCTCTGGTAGTTTCTCCTTTGCACTGGAATACCTTGCTTCAAAAACAGAGTCATTAAAAGTGATAACGTATTTTTAAGAGAGATTTCCTAATAAAAAGTGTGTATAACATTTCCACTGGCAATGCCTGTGGCACAAAGGGGCTGAGTATAGAGACATTCAGACAGCCAGAGAAAACCTTTGGAACAGCCATGTGAAATCTTTCAGAAGATGCGGTTTCTTTAATGCTGTGAGAAAGAATGCTTTGCTCACATACCACGCTTTGCAAAGCATCCCTTTTGAAAATATGGACAGATCTGAATTACAGGAGGGAAACTGATTTGGGAAAAAATACTGTGCACATTAACAAAAGTGCAAGCAAGTATTCCGAATTTCAAGATACGCATGTCATGTTGTATATAAGTTGCCCTTTGGATTTTGCTTTTAATCGCAAAGCAATGTAGAAATACTCTGATCAGAATTTGAGGGTGAAAAGATAAGAACCTGAATGAAAGCAAAATGGATAGATTTATCTATTTTCAACTGCTACCACTTGGCACAGGCCCACGAGTAACAATGCAGGCTATCAAGATTTTATTAATTAATTAATTAATTTTCTATCCCGTCTTTATTATTTTTTATAAATAACTCAAGGTAGCAAACATACCTCATACTCCTTTCTCCTCCTATTTTCTCCACAACACCAACCCTGTGAGGTGAGCTGGGCTGAGAGAGAGGGACTGGCCCAAGGTCACCCAGCCAGCTTTCATGCCTAAGGCGGAACTAGAACTCACAGCCTCCTGGTTTCTAGTCCAGCACCTTAACCACTAGACCAAACTGGCTCTGGGTAGGATGGGTATGATAACAGTGCCCATCATCCTAGAACCTCTATATTAGTTGAAACTGATGGCCTTTGCCATCTAAAGTGCTAGGCAGGTGACATTACTGTGAAGGACTGATGTCAATCAGCTACTAGATCAAAGTAAGTCTCCAGCAAAATATAACAACAAAGAAATGACTCTTCTTCACTTTTTTTTTTTTTGCTGTTCAATCGTGTCCAATCCTCAGCGACTGCCTAGACAAGTCCCTGCAGTTTTCTTGGCAAGATTTCAGAAGTGGTTTGCCACTGCATGCTTCCTATGGCTGAGAGAGAGTGACTGGCCTAAGGTCACCCAGCCGGCTTTCATGCCTAAGGTGGGACTAGAACTCCCAATCCCCTGGTTGCTGGCCTGTTGCCTTAACCACTATACCAGTCTGGCTCTCCTTCTTCACCTACAGGATGCCAACTGCAAATCCTAATTGTCTGCCACCTTCCCAACCCCAGATTTGCTAGTAATCCTTCGCCAAAAGTTTCTGGCTGTTTTTCTTCTGTATTTGCTGGAATTAGGAAGCCTATAGACTGTCACTGCATACCCAGTGACAAAACACAAGCCAATGTAAAATCCTCACAGTTCTGCCTTTCTTCCCCCTCCTCATCCAACAGATGCAGTTAATTAAGGCTGACGAGGATAAATGCCCAAATTTGGTGGGTTTTTGCTTAAGCCTCGGGAGCTGTGGAGATGCAGAGTTTGGATATAATGTGCGTCTGTCTGCCAAGGCGATTCTGCCAGACATTTTGAGCAATTCAGGAGGTAGCTGGCAGAAGGAGCCATGTGTAACGTGACGTTGGGAGCTATGCATAGACGTGCATAAACCCGACATAACGTTTGAGTGCCAGTTGTGTAGCACAGAAAGAGGACATTATCTCAAGCCATATATATAAGATGAACAGGGACCCACATCTCAGAACAACATGTTTTATGTGTGGCCAGAATTCAAATATCTCGTATAAAATGGCCTCCTTTCAGAATAAAACAGGGCAACTGAGAGCTGCACATCTGACTGAGGTACATAAGGGTGATAAGGATACACGAGCTGATATTTTGTTTTTAGTTATACTGTTACAGATGACTTTATTTAACCTTTTGTGGTTTGATGTGGCCATATGGCTCATCAATAAACTGCTCTGGCTCTCGCAACCCAGCAAAAATGAAGGCTGGAAAATGTTATTTTCACTGCAGGGAATCCAAGGTTTATACAGCACTTTCAGGCCTTCCTTTGCTCTAATGGTGATTTTTTAATCTTGAAATGGGCCAACGAGCAACCATTTCCTTCATGTAACTAACCAGTGGCCCAGGAAATAAAGGTGCAAATACAAATGATCATCTGTGGTTATACATTCCGAAAGTGACTTCATTTTGCGGGGGGGCTGAAAAGATGGGAGAGTGATAGTTGCCTAGGAGAAAAGAAGAGATGGAAGGACTGGAAAAGTTGGGGTGAAAGAGAGAACTGGTGGCATATCAAAGAGGAGAGGGGTGAATGCAGGGTGTGGTCAAAAAAGTCAAGATGGTGGAAGAGGAGGAGAAAGGGGTGGGGTGGCAGAGAGAGACAGGAATGGGATGACAGAGAAGGAGGAGAGGAATGGAATTGGGGTCAAAGAAGAAGGAGGGATTGTGTGGCAGAAGACAAAACACCACCGTGCTGGTGTTTCAAAGGGGTGAAGGACCTGGCTGTTCACTCAGGCCTTTGGTGAGGATGTTTGAAGCCTTCTTTTAACCTAGGTTGGTTTCTTTTGTTTCTGTCTGGTTTGTTACCCTGCCATCTCTACCGTTCTTTTTGTTTCTTGTCGTTGTTAATGTTTTTCATGTTTTAAATAATTCATAAACCACCCAGAGTTGCTGAGAGTCAGGCAGCATATAAATTTAAATAATAGACGTAGTCCTCAGGTAATGATGGTAATTGGGACCAGAACTCTGTTGCTGAGTGACACAGTTGTAATGTGCAATGTCATGTGGCCATACTGACTTACAGTGGCAATTCCAGCAGTCCCAGTTGGCATCATTAGGCAAATCCCACATGGTTGTTAGGCGCAACGTCACATGATCGCCATTTGTGACTTCCTCCTGGCTTCCTCACTGACTTTGCTTGTTGGAAGCCGGCAGTGAAGGTCTCAAATGGCGATCATGTGACTGCGGGATGGTTTGACCATCATAACTGTGAGCTGGTTGCCAAGAACCTGAATCGTGATCACATGACTGTAGGGAGGCTGTGACAGCCACAGCTACAAGGATCAGTGTAAGTCTTCTCATTCAGTGCCACTGTAACATCAAGCCACTAGTTAAGGCACCTGGCTAGAAACTGGGAGACCGGGAGTTCTAGTCCCACCTTCGGCACAAAACCAGCTGGGTGACATTGGGCCAGTCACTCTCTCTCTCTGCCCTAGGAAGGAGGCAATGGCAAACCACTTCCAAAATCTTGCCAAGCAAATTTCAGGGACTTGTCCAGGCAGTTGCCAGGAGTCGACACCAACTTGAAGGCAAATAATAACAACAACAACAACAATTCACAGTATACAACAACAATGGAGTGGCTGTGGGTTGACGGCTCATCTGTTTCCAGGAAACTGTCATCTTTAGTTCTGGATGGGCTTGCACTACCCCATTCAGATTCAGTTCATAACTTGGGGGTCCTCTTGGACTCACAACTCCTGCTCGAAGAGCAGGTGGCAGTCGTGGCCAGGAGGGCCTTTGCTCAACTTTGGGTTGTGTGTCAGTTACACCCCTTCCTGGAGCAAGAGGCCCTCCGAACAGTCACGCATGCCCTGGTCATCTCCCATATAGACTACTGCAATGCGCTCTACATGGGGCTACCCTTGAAGAGTATCTGAAAGCTTCAGCTGGTCCAGAATGCAGCCGCGCGGGCCATTTTTGGTGCCCCAAGATCGACACACATAACACCTTTACTGCGCAAGCTGCACTGGGTGCCAGTTTGCTTCCGGGTCCAATTCAAGGTGTTGGTTATGACCTTTAAAGCCCTACATGGCATGGGCCCAGGTTATCTGAGGGACTGTCTCATCCCCTCAACATCGACCCGTCCCACCCAGTCATACAGAGAGGGCATGCTGTGAATCCCGCCAGTTGGAGAATTCTACCTGGTGGGGTCCAGGAGGCGTGCCTTCTCTGCAGTGGCACCCGCCCTGTGGAATATTCTGCCCCCGGAGGTAAGGCAGGCCCCTGCTCTCCCAGCCTTCTGGAAGAACTTGAAAACCTGGTTCTGCTGCCTCGCTTGGGGTGGGAGAGGTAATAGCTCATCTTGGGGGTCGCTAGCACCATAGATCCTTCCCACCGAATAAGAACATCACCTCTGGGGTTTGGTATTTATCTTATTCTTATTTATTGGTGTATTTATTGTAATTTATATTTTATGATTGTAATTCTGGTTTTATTGTAAACCGCCCAGAGTCCCCCTTTCTTGGGGGAGATGGGCAGTAATAGAAGTTTGAAAAATAAATGAATAAATAACCAACCAACCAACCAACTAACCAACCAACCAACACCACAGTGCTGGAAACCTGCATTCCCTCAGATCAGTGATCAATGATTATAGGGAGCCAAAAACATCCAGTTGCCTTCTCATAGCTTAGCTTTTCAACCAAGATTTCTCTGAATACTTGATTGCTGTGCAGCCACATGCTCAAGAAAACCTGCCTTTTCTCCACTTTTATGATTCTGCTTGCTTTCCAAGCAGGCATTCTCAAATCCTAGCGGGCTCTCTCAAGGCTTTTCTGAACTCACGCACGTTAAAAGTACTTCATCCCTGGTGCAGGGCCAGAGATAGGAGTGTGAGATGATTGCCTTGCAAGGCGTATCTGTGATTTGTAATAGTTGAAAGAAGGTTGGTGCCGTTCTGGGAGAACTGGTTATTCACCAGGTTGAATCTCGCTTCTTTCATCTCAGCCCCATTTGAAGTTGGATTCACTGAAATGCGCTTTAAAGAGGTCCTCAAAAGTTATTAGGGATGATAATTGAAGCAGATACTTTCCCATCTCCCTTTTGGGACGGTGGTGAATCTGAGGATCTAATTACAGCATTGGCAGCTCAGGAACATTTGTGCTGAAATTACCTGTAGTTTCCACAACCCGGTTCATCCTTCGAGGGGGGAAAAAAATTAGAAGAGATCCATAGAGGCTTAGACCTTTCTACCTTTTTTTTTTTATATAGTAAATTTTATTAGGTTTCAAGAGAAGAATTAAAAAAAACCTACAAAGAAAAAAAATCTAAAAGAGTATGGAAACACAAGAGAAAAAATGTTCAAATTTACAAAAAGATGTGGCATCTGACTTTTAACAGCAAGGATATACATTCCCAGTGGGAATGGTGGACTGAAAGGCTGTGCCCACTGGTTTAGCCAGTGGAGCTGACAATGCAGTAACCTTTTTCAGGCTCAGGCAGGTTTTCTTGAAGCCCAGAAACTGGAATCATCCCATCTGACCTCTGGATGGCTGCTTGCAGCCGGAAGATCGCAAACAGCATTCCGCGTTTGACTGGTAAGAGCCAGCTGGGAGGCAGGGACTTCATCACTTTCCAAGCCGTGCTGTAGCCTTAAAGGGACACTAAGACTGGCCACCCCATTTCTAAATCACTAATCTGTATTTTTTTAAGTATATCTTCCCCAAGAGAGGCTTTCTACAGTGAGGAAAAGCTGGTTTTCTTGATGCTTAATGTTACTTAAAATTTTTTTTTTTTTAAGTTTTGGATTTCATTTTCCTTCCAAAGGAAATTCCAAAGATTGAGAGTAAACAATTGTCTTCCTGTTATCATTTCTGAATTAAATTTGAAGATATTAGCATTTTCCTACAAGTTGAATCGGCTGATTTGAACCTTCAGTTTTCTGTTTTCACTTTCCCTTGAGAACTGTCTGCCTATCTCACTCTCACTTTACGTAAACACAGTCTGGAACTCTTCCATAGCTTCACCTTTTGCTGGTTAAGCTCCTAGGGGGCGCCATAATCTGCTGCGTGAGACATGGAGGATTTCAAACAGATTCTTTCTGACTTTCACCAGGATTTTAAACAGATTTCTTGTGACTTCTATCAAGCTTTTATGCAAGATATCCAGGACATTGTGGAAAATATGAGATCTAAAATGTGCCATCAGGTTGGGGATGTGGTGGATGAAACTGAGGAATTTAAGAGCGATAGAAAGGCTTTCTTTAAGACTCAGATTGGGATTTTTACTGAGATGCTGGATGAAGATTGGATAATGGAGCTGGAGAAATCTAAGGTAGAGAGTGATCTGCAAGCCATAAGTAAAATTGATCTCCTGGTGGAATGCCATGAAAAGAACCTGGAATCTTTGAGGAGGACAGCTGGGCTGTTGGATTTTCTTAAGAAGAAAGCCCTGTGCATATCTTGGGAACATGGAACTGCTCTGGTTTATTTTGAAGTGGGATAAGGGTTGAAGAATGTTCATCTGGTTTGCTTTAAGGATTTGACTGATGTTATTTGCCTTTAAAGATTTGGATTTACTGTTTTGAACTGGCTTTGTTTTTTGTGTTTATTAAGATTTTGTGTTTATTAAGATTGAGATTATTAAAACTGTTATACCATGAAGTATAATAGCTGACAACTCATGTGCCTTTCAATCTGATTTTTATTATAGTAGACAGAAATGCATACAATAGTGGCAGGAAGGGAATAGTTAAATATGTTTTATCTTTTGGAGGGGGGAAAGATGTTTAAGAGGTTTATATGAACTTTTTTTCTTTATTTTAATATAAGAGGGAGGAGTAACTGTACTTAGTGATATTTATTATGTGTTAAAGTGGAATGACATATAGAAATAATGTGGTGTTTTGGTTTAATATAGAGTAAGAGATTGATTATGGAGACATTTCTACCTTTTGAAGCCCTTGTCCATAATGCTTTTTTTAAAAAGATGAAAAATAAAAGAACATTCTAAAAAACTTGAGGCAGCTTTTTAATATGTATAAGTTTTAAAAAGTCTAAGGTCTTTGAGCTTGAGGCTATAGCGGAATGACCCCTCCCTTGCAAGGTTGCCTCCGATAGTCCTGCATGATTTCTTGGCTCAGCAGTTGAGGATTTTCAAAGGCCTTTTGCTCCCAGCACATTTCCATTTTCACAGAAGCCGTCCTCCACCCCACATACTTATTTACTCGATAGCATATTTAAAGCGCCTCAGTCTTAAAAGTCTCCAGCTGGTGCACAGGAGCGACGGCAACAAACCAATGAAAGAACAATGAATACATAAGAATGCAAGAACGTTAACATTTTATAATAATACTTTAGAACTATAGCAGTGACACCTATTTTTTGAGGGTGGGGGTTCAAAACGGGCAAGATGTTTGAAACTCTGCCCCTTGTGTATTATGTGCAGTGACACTGCATGCACAAAGGGATGGGGCTCTGATTGTGCTGCTTGGATTGGGTCAACCCTTCAAGGGAGACCAGACTAGGAAACCAAAGTTATGAATACTGATACTACTTTTATTATAGGGTTACAGTAACTGAATTTTGCAAGGCTGAAAGGGCCTCACTCCTAGGGAAGGTCAAGTCTGAGGTGTTTTCTCAAATTACATTTCTGCCCCGGACTCAAATTTCATTTATCTGACTGTTTTTTTGGTTGCAGCTCTTCCTCCCGTTCCTCGGGGTTATTCTCACAGCCCATTAGAGATTCACATGCACACACACTCGCACACACACACACACACTTACGTACGCCATACAGCCTGCTGAACTCGAGTTAGCAGTATCCTGGTGGTCTTCAAGGGCAGCCCCATGTAAAGTCTATTATTATTATTATTATTATTATTACTATTATTATATTTCAAATTTAGTCACCACCCATCTCACTCAAAGAGAGACAGGGCAGTTTACAATAAAAACAAAAATAAATACCAATTAAAATACAATAAAACAACATTCTTAAATAAATAATATAGACCAAGGCGTAGATGTTAAAAAGTTCTTAATTTATGGGAGTGACGTCAGGGTGATAACCACCACCATGGTTGGTTACATCTCCTCATGCCCCATGAGAGATGGCACAGCCAGGTCTTCACTCCTTTCCTGAAGTCTAGGAGAATGGAGGCTTGCCTCCACCTCTGGGGAAGAGTGTCCCACAGGCCAGGGCCACGGCAGATAAAGCCCTCTTCCTGGACCCTGCCAATCGACAATCTTTCATGGATGGGGTCCGTAACATGCCCCCTCTGCCAGACTGTGTGGGACAGGTCGATGTGATGAGGGTGAGATGGTCCCTCAGGTAGCCTGGCCCCATGCCATGTAGGGCTTTAAAGATAATAACCAACACCTTGCATTTGACCCAGAAGCAAACTGGGACCCAATGCAGCTCGCACAGCAAAGGTGTTGTATGTGCCATCCTTGGGGCACCCAAGACTGCTTGCACGGCCTCATTCTGAATCAGCTGTAGCTTCCAGATGCTCTTCAAGGGTAGCCCCATGTAGAGAGCATTGCAATAGTCTATACGGGAGATAACTAGGGCATGAGGGACTGACTGGAGGGCCTCCCAATCCAGGAAGAGGCATAACTGGCGCACAACATGAAGTTGGGCAAAGGCCCTACTGGCCACCACTGCCACCTGCTGCTCAAGCAGGAGTTGTGAGTCCAGGAGGACCCCCAGATTCCGCACTGGGTCTGTCTGGGGCAGTGCAACCCCATTCAGAACCAAAGATGGCAAATTCCCAGATACTGAGGAGCCCCCAACCCACAGCCACTCTGTCTTACCAGGGTTCAGCAATTACAGTTATAGCAGTCCTCAAGCATATTCAGACCTTCTTTCTGTTTACCGGGCCACTTGCCTGAGGGTCTCCCCACAGCAACCTGACCCACTGCGGTAATCATACCAGATGCAAGTAGATCTGAAGAGCAAAGACTTCTCCGGATGGCTACTGTGGATGTCATTACAGTATCGATAAGTGGCTGGGGATTGGGAGATTAATTGCTTGTGATGGAAGAGTAAATGTGGTGAATTCTCCTCTGGCTCCGATTAAAATCTAGCCAGAGAAGACTTGTAGGCTTATGAGGTTTGGATTATATTTGAGGATAGCATTATCAGCCCCCAAGGCTCATATTTCTGTGTCTGGTGATACGGAGTCCTGTCACAGCTCTGCTTACCTGTTTTGCTATAATGTGGCACTATAACTCTCAAGACAGGCTTCCAAAACCAGGCTGATGATTCTGGGGCTTGTAGTTCCAACCATGGCACCATGGGAAAATTCCTCCAGCAAATCCTCTTATCCTTTCATTCTGGATTCAGCTATAAAACCTGAAGTTTATCTGCCCATCTGCCCAAACAGCAAACTTCCCTTATTCCAGTGTTTCTCAACCTTAGGAACTTTAAGATGTGTGGAATTCAACTCTGAGAATTCCCCAGCCAGCCTTGCCCTATACTCTGCCTTTTTTTTTTTTTTTGCCTTTGAGTCAGATTTGACTCCTGGTGACTACATGGACAAGTCTATGCAATTTTCTAGGCAACATTTTTGGAAGTGGTTTGCCATTGCCTTCTTCCTAGATTGGAGACAGAATGACTGGCCAAAGTCAACCAGTTGGCTTCCATGCCTAAGAAGACTAGGACTCAGTTCTCCCCACTCCTAGTCCAGCCCTTTAACCACTAGACCAAACTGCCTCTCCATAGCTTGCATTACACAAACATTATTCAGAACCAGGGATGACCTTTTTATTAGCCCAGTTATACAACCTTTTTGGGATTCAGAGTGAAGTGCCAGGGACTGCACACCAAAGAGTGTGGCCAAGAGAAAAACTGAATTTGATTTAATTGACATCTCAACTTAACATTAATTAACCATTTAAACTGAGTCATTGAATTAACTGAACGTTGACCTTTGGAGGTCTCAGACTGACAAACCAAGAATCTTGGGGGCATAGGTATCTGCAAGAGGGTCAAAAAAATGAAGGTGGTTGTGGTGGTCTCTCATGAAGGATACACAGGCTGCAAGTTTTCTTGGGATGAGAGCTTGTGGTCTCTCATGAAGAATGTAGGAAGAATGCACAGACACAACTTCCTCGGGATGAGAGCCCGATTCAAGCCGTAAGCTCTCTTTTATTATTCCCCCAGCTAAGCAAGTGCACTAAAACAGTAATTCACATAGCAGAAGGCTGATTGGTCTAAATAGCAATGCATACCTCATGTAACCCCCGATAGCCTCCTGGCACAGCTCAGGTTACAGCTCGTGTTGCCTTGTGAGGAAAGTTTTTGCTACAACCTTATCCACTATGGAAGTTCAAGGAAGGTTCAATGTAAATAAGCATCTTGCACAGCTGTCGTGGTTTGCCAGCCAACAGCATAACATACAATGCTCTCTACAGGTGGTGTCTTTGATCATGCAGATATGGTTGTCATCTTGACTTTTTTGACCATGCTCCCATAGATGCCCTGCTTGGGCACATATTTGGCTCTGGAGCACATCATCTGATTCATTTCTACATTAAATGAGGCAATTGCTTCAGGCAGTAGAGACTATACAGCTGTGACATCTCCTTCTCACCACTCCTTCCTATTTATAAATATAATTTACAAATTTACAAGTCCCTCTATTATGAGAACAGAGCTGTGCATGCCATAAAAACTATCATAGCTTTTATCCTAGTTTGCACCCCTTAGGTGTGGTAACGCTTCAGCCTCTAGCACTGAAGTGAGATTCTGCTGACAAAGCAACAGCTGGACAGGATACCATCTTCTTTTCTGGACCTCAGCGGGCAAACTTTCTTGGACTGTTTTTGCCGCCTGCCAAAGCAGAGGTCAAAATGCCTTTTAATTCACGCTTACCTCATTTACACAATACGTGAACGTCATCAACATGGGCACTTTTCCCAATGTTGCAATGCGGTTTGCCAATCAGACCCATCTGTATGATAATGTGGACAATTAGGGAAATGTGTGCATAGAGGTAATGTGTTATATTAGAGGAAATTGCTTGAAAAATGTGTTTGTGCGTGTGTAAATAAATAGATGCATCTCTGGAGAAAAACAAAAATGTCCTTCCAGATTTAAAAAAAGGCACAAACTCATGCAGACACATAGTGGCAGGGTGTAAGATGCAGGCAGGAACAGCATACACTGAACGGCACAACCAAGTAGCTGGCATTGTGTACAGGAACATCTGCACAGTGTATGGGCTAGACCCTCCCAAGTCCAGATGGGGGATTCCACAGAAGGTCGTGGAGAATGACAGGGCTAAGATCCTGTGGGACTTCCACATCCAGATGGACAGGCAGGTACTGGCCAATCAACCAGATGTTGTGGTAGTAGACAAGGACCAGAAGACAGCGGTGGTGATAGATGTAGTGGTGCCAAGTGACAGCAACATCAGGAAGAAGGAGCATGAGAAACTGGAGAAGTGCCAGGACCTGAAGGAGGAACTAGAGAGGATGTGGGAAGTGAAGGCCAAAGTGGTCCCAGTGGTGGTAGGGGCACTTGGGGCTGTGATCCCCAAACTGGGAGAGTGGCTCCAGCAGATTCCAGGAGCAACATCAGAGCTTTCTGTCCAGAAGAGTGCAGTGCTAGGAACAGCTGAGATCCTGCTCAGAACCCTCAAACTCCCAAGCCTCTGGTAGAGGACCCGAGGTTGAGGGAGACACATACTCCCCATAGGGGTGAGAATGGAATTTTTTAATATAAAAATGCATCTCTGGAGAAAAGCAAAAACGGCCTTCCAGAGTTTAAAAAAGGCACAAACTCATGCAGACATGAGATGGAACAGAGTGAAGGGCTGTTCTCCCATCCTGGTTTAGCCCTCACTTCTTTCGATTCAGCCCTGTCCAACTGAATCGCAGCAACGTAGGCCACATATCTTGCACTGGGCAGTTTATGTCTCTCATCTTGCTCCATTGATTTGATCCAAGGATTGTGGTGTTGATTTACAGAGCTCTCTAGATTTCCTTGGAGATGAGAGCACTAGACATTCCATTTTATAATCTGCTCCGTTTCGATCGTTGTGACAGCAGGCCTTCGCAAATGATTAAGGTGTTAGAATTTAGATTCTCACAAGGCAGGGGCCAAGAGAGAGGAGAAGGCACCTTCGTGCAAACTCTGCTACAATTTGTGTTCTACTGCTCACACATCAACTGCCATCAAGCATTGACTGCGGCTTCTACCATATCTTCTGATGTTGGTGAACCATCCTCAGAACGCACAATCTGACCAGGTTATTCATGCATTGGCCAAAACACACACACACACACAACCTTCTTCCCTTGCTTTGTATCAAAAAGATATATCGGGAATGTAAAGTTGGCTTCTCATTCTGCCTTGACTAAAGTGGAAATTCATGGCAGTGCAGCAAGAGAGCACCTAAAGATTAGCGTGATGAATTTTTAAGGGAATTCAATTTGGTGGATTCTTTTATTTATCAGGACAAATTTCCTCACCAGGGTAAGATCAAAGGATATTGAATGTAGCTATAAAATGCCACTTGCCAAAGAGGGATTAGGTGTCAGGTGAAGAATAGATTCTCCTTCTTCTAAGGTAGCCAGCAAAGCTTCCAAGAATTCACAATGTATTATCGTTCAAATAAGCTCAAGGAAAGTGAGAGGTGCAAAATTGATTGCGTCTAACTCTTGGTATGAATTTCCTAATGCTATGCTGGGATCTGCCTTGTGGTTTCTCAGATGTTTTATTCCTGATTTTCCTATTCTCAAACCTACTTCTCTTGTAGGTTCCTTTGAGCTGGATTGACTCCTGGGAGAAATGGTTACTTCTGTTGTCATTTCCATTTCATATCTTCCCAACATCTAAGCAACCTCTTTGGCCATCCAGACTTCCTAATCTGAAAAAGCTAATCTGGAGGTGCTTAAATCCTGATTAAATTGTGTAATGAGATATAGATTATGCTCACACTCAGGTTGTCTACCTGGTAATTAACTTAGCAAAACAATACTACATTCCATCCATGAAAATTTAAGTACATTTCAGTAATTTGAAAGACGTTTGCAAGAGAACATTTTCTTTCACCCAACTGAATGAGGACAAGCAGGAAAAGGGGGATTTTTTTCTCTGCATGACACTAAAATGTATCCAGTATTGCCATCCAAATCTGTAAGCTAGCATTTTATGACCCAGACCTCCAGAACTGACATTAATATCTGGATACAAAATGTTATCTATTAGAGAAAGTCATAAACAGCAAGCCATGAAGATTTTCTAGTTTCTTCTTTTAAAAAAAACCTCAAAGGATTGAGTGAATACAACGATGCATAAAAAACTTCAGACTTGGCCCTGGCTGTATTTAGACAGGTAAGTGAGGCTGTTAGATGCTATGTCCATTTCAGTTTGCACCCAAGTCTCTCCCCAAGATTACTAGGATGAAGAAACAATAACAGTTGATCCCCCATTCTTGAAAATATCAAATTCAGCTGTTGCTAGGGAACAGTTACTTTCTTAGGTTGAATTTCCTGCCTGTACATCCAACAGATGTACAGTATTCAACTGGCATTCAGCCATTTAGGAACAGATGTACGTGGTAATAATTATTTAGTAACAATGATTAATGGCCATTTCCATTGATAGAACCAGCCTATTTTTTATTTAAATGTCCAGGTTAAATTGATCCAAGCTGACGGCCCTCTTACTAAATTATTATGGCAGCAAATTCTATTAATGAATTACGCTATGCCTGCCTGCCGGCCTGCCTGCCTGCCTGCCTTCCTTTTCTGATTGTATTGCCAGAACTTTGCTAGTCAACTATAGCGTTTGCCTAAAAGAGGCTTTACTAACATTTTGAAATAGACAAAGGACACACCCCATGTCTCCCAAAACTCAGCCCCCCACAACGCCAAGCCTTTTATAGCAGGACACAAGCACAGAAGCAAAAATCTCACAGGCTCTGATAAGGAGTTTTGATGCAAGACCTGAAGGATAAGATACAGAATCTTGGAAACTATGATAGCACCTCCTGCCCATTTTTATTAACGAGTTTGTTAAGGTAGAGTCTCTTTGAATGTTTTGAACCGCTTTTTGCTGTTTTTTTTTCCACTCCAGGCTAAGCTACCATTTGTAAGTTACTAATACATTCCCCTTCCATCTGTTGCTTGTTTATGTTTAAAGTTCCTCCTGTTCCTTTCTCAGCCTCTTTGCAACTTCTCATACCTACTTTGGTCTTCTGCCATGCATTTGGTGGCCCTAATCCTCCTAAAAGTTAGTTGAATGCATCTCTTGCCTACAGATGATTCCAGATTCAGGTTAGTTTTCAGTTTCTGGCCCAGATTCTCAATCATTGAGCTCCTTCAGTCCATTCTACAGCTTAGACCTGTTGCAATTCAGCTCAAGTCTTGCTAAGCCAACCCATCTTAAATTCCAAATAGGTCTCTGAGTCAGCTTCTCCATCTGTATGTTTGGTTGCCATGTGCCATGCCAAGCAAAAAAGGAGGCCAAGGCTGTGATTTCTTCAAAGCATTTCTTTTCCCCCTTTTGAGCTTCTGTTCTGGTAAGGTTGTTGTTTAAAGTAATGACAGGTTTTGCATAACTCCATCTGGCACGAAGCTGCAGTTTCTTCTTCACTTACCAACTTAATTAATTGAATGCCCTGCGGGGCGCTGTTCCCTTTTCCTGGTTTTCTTCTGCTTTGTGAGCACCTTGCCATGGCTGCAACTATTGGAGGTAATTGTGTTCCAAGATGGATTTTTTGCTTTCCAGCTTCTGGTCTCTTTCCACTTGACCATCATGGGAAAGGGGCACATTGCAGCAAATTCAGGCTGAATTTTCTCTGTGCTACAGGAGGAGAGCTGACATCAATCATGGCCTGAAGGAGCAAAACAAATCCAGGTTTTCTCTGGCATGCTTCCCTTAGATATTGGGAACCGGAAATTGCCTGATCAGAAAATTGCCATCTGAAGTAGAACCAATGCATTGGGAATAAGGTGGTTCATGTAATACTTGGGGGCACATTTGAGTGTGTTGTTCTGCTTCAATTTTTTTTTTCCTGTGATGAAAGTGTACGGTAGCAACTACTGTGTTCTTCCTTTATGAGACGGCAAGGACACAAGAGGTGAGCTGACTGTGTTTATTAAGATCAGCTTGGACTCAACATTGACCTGGACCAAAATGAAACATAAACATATCCATCATATCTTCCTCGCAACCCCAGCTTTCTAAATAAAATAACTTAATCATGCAAAATTCAACACAGTTCAATTAGTCTATCTGGCTTCTTGATTACACGCCCGCTCCTTGTTTAACCTGTGATAAATACTAAATACTCCAAAATATGTCTTCTAAATACTAAATGCTGAGTACTGCTACCATTTCTCAGTTTCTACAGCACTTCTCTCAAAGCAGCCCCAAGTGCTGAGCAAAAAAAGAACCTTCAAAACAATCTTCATTTAACAGCAGAGATAAAACAACCATCTGTAAAACCATTGATCATAAAACAGGACAGTCCAAAGAATGCAGTGCAAAAATTGAGCAAAGGTCATTAAACAAACAAGTGCAGAAGGTCCCCTGCTCCTGGAGCATTGTTAAAGCTTAGATTTTGTGGCAGATTCAGATTCCCCCTCATCTTCCATAAAATGGAAGAGGTGGATGGACTCAGTTACAGAGGTGATGGGGGCACTGTTGGGAGACTTGAAAGACCAAGTTAGGAAAACTCGTCACGGAGAAGATCTATCTATGTGGTTGCTAGGAGTCAAAAACGACTTGATGGCACATAATCAATCAATCAATCAATCACTCCGGTTCATGTGAGAATTAGGAAATCGATGTCTCAGCAGTAGTTGCAAAATGAAGCATAAGATTATACAGTATTTCCCACCACAGTTGTCCAAGGAGGTGGTGGTGGTCAGTGGTGAATTTTGACATCTCCCACAAAATCGCTGCCTGTATCCACCCACCAACTCAGCCAGGGCCGCAACTGGGGGGGGGGGGAGCGGGGCTTGTGCCCTGGGTGCCGTGCTGGGGGGGTGGTGCCAAAATGAGTGCTGGGGGGTACCAAAATGGGCACAGAATCCATGTTTGCCCCGGGTGACACAGACCCTAGTTGCGGGCCCGAACTCAGCCCTAACCCCATACAGATTCTAAACTGAACTGTGGGAAGAAACAGAAGTGTCCAGCTGCCTCCAGCCTGGTGTGACTAATTAGGATTTTGTAAAGCCAAGCCATCTGGAGAGATCTTCTTTTTACTTTTGGTTATCAGCTACAGAAGATGGCATGGTCTTCCTGTTGTGAAAAGGGAGATAAATCACACGATAAATCGTGTGATCTTTGAGGAGGTGAAGTGTCTCTCATGGTGACACTTTTGGCCAGCTTCCAGAAGATGACTAAGTACCATCATCTTTTGTTAGCACTGAGGAATAGCAATTAGCTCTCACCATGAGCTTGTAAACGAATCTCAGCGACTCTCAGGGTCATGTCCTGCTGGAAACCAACGATCTTATTGGCCCTTTTAACAACCATCTGTAGCAATACTTCCGTGTTCTAAAATGATTGAAAATGTGCAAGAACTTCCAAAAGATTCACATCTGTGGCTGGGATGTATATTGCAAGCTTAGAATATAGGTTGCCTTTGTGTTTTGGAATAAACAGTGACGTGGAGTAAGCTCCACTGAACTCATGGACCTTACTGTTAAGTAGATATGTAGAGGGTGGTGTTTTTACAATTTTCAGTTATTGATTTATCTCATTCAAAACAATAAATCATGTGCTTTCTTTCTTATGTTGTATGTAAGGCTAAACTTTTTGACCTGCACATACATATTTTACATCCGCTGTAATGTAGTGTTGAAGTTGTTAGATGGGGAATGGGGAGTCCCAGGTTCAAATACACGCTAAGCCTTAGAAAATCACTGGGAGATTCAGGAGCCAGCAATTTTCTCTTAATCCAGACTACCTCACAGGGTTGTTCTTTTTGGGATGAAGTAAGGCTGTGCTCAGCCGTATGAGCAGGAGTTTCCACAAGGTGGGTCTCAAAAAAGTCAAGACGGTGAACATAACTGTGGGATCAAAGCCCATTTTTATGTTGTGACACACATAAAAATAGGATAGGGATTTGATTGCCTGGTTATGATTACCATGTTGACTTTTTTGATCCCCTCCCTGTGGACACTCCTGCTTATTACCATAAATAACACATTATTTTTTTATTATTTATTATTCAATTAGTAATAATGATGTAGTGGTTAAAGCATCGGGCTAGAAACTGGGAGACTGTGGGGTCTAGGCCTGCCTTAGGCACAAAGCCAGCTGGGGGAACTTGGGCCAGTCACTCTCTCTCAGCCCCAGGAAGGAAGCAATGGAAAAGCACTTCCGAAATCCTGCCAAGAAAACTTCAGGGACTTATCCAGGCAGTTGCCAGGGGTCAACAATGACTTGAAGTCATAGGTAGTCCTTGACTTACGATGGCAATTGGGACCAGAATTTCCATGGTTAAGGGATGTGGTCATAGAGCTTGACCACATCACTTAGTGACAGCAATCCTTGCAATCCTGGTTGCCTGGGGGACCTTGGGCCAGTCCCTCTCTCTCAGCCCTAGGAAGGAGGCAATGGCAAACCACTTCTGAAAAACCTTGCCAAGAAAACTGCAGGGACCTGTCCAGGCAATCTCCGAGAATCGGACACAATTGAATGGAATCATCATCATCATCATCGTTTTAATCCTCCCCCACCCCAACATCCTAAACTGGAATGGAAATAGGTCAGAGCTGGCAAGAATGAGCCAACACAAGAGTAACATGGATTGGAAATCAGTTCATCCATGCACCTGTCCACAAAGGGAACATTACAAAATAGGCGTTGAGGTCTTGCATATCAAAGTGGGACTTTGGAATTTTTTCCCTAAATTTACCACACCCGCACAAAGAGCATCAGCAGGCTTGATTTCATTACATTTACACTGCATTAAAATTAAAAATAGTCACTATGATTACTCTCCAACAGTATACAATAAATTTCCCCCTTGTGTTACATTAAAATTTGCCATTTGGAAGCATACTTGCACCGTTTCAACTGCCAGTCTTTGGGGGAATGTATTGTTGCAAGTTTCCAATATTTGGCATATATGTATGTATTTGCAGGGCTTTGCTGTTTATTTCTCACTCTTGGTTACTTGGTTGTACTTGTTATGTCAACAAGCAGACATAAATTAAAGACTAAATTTCAAGATTGCTATGAGATTTAGATAAAGGAAAAAAATACTATTTGATAACAACTTATTCTTCGGAATTGCATCCGTTGCTGTCATGGATTATGGATCCCTGTTTTATTTGGACATGGTAACTGCTCCACAAGGAACTATTTTCCCCATGTGCATCTGGAATAAGTGGATACTAAGGGTTAACTCTGTATCTCACTTTGGAGAAGATTTGAAAGCAATTTCATGTGGATCATCTATTTGCAAACCGATATTATACTTGGAAATCACTTTTAAATGGGGAACACAACCAGTGACATGGCTTTGTAAGAGTGTTAATTTAAACCGTACTCTTTCTCTTCTGTCTTAAGATCCATGTGGGATTTATCCTACCAAACATTAAATGCCAAGACCTTTATGCTACAAGGCAACTTTATTGGACACGATTTTGTCAAATAATAGAATAGCAATCCTGTTGGCTGAGATTAACTGTGTGAAAGAGTCCTATAAAAATGAGCTCTTTTGTCCTATTTAAAGCTTTTAAAATAAGAATCAGTGGGGCATTACAGTATTTTTAGTCTGGTGCTGAAAAGTAATGGCATTCTTCCAACAGAGTTCGGCAGCTGTGAAAAGCACCTTCTCATTGGTGATTTTTCTCAGAATTTGCTCCAAAGGGAATTTAAAAAATTGCACCATTCAGCATTACCCTCACTCTTAGTTAGCTTGATTTAGCTAACTGAACTAAACCCTCACTCTCAATTAGCTTAGTCATCCCAGGCCAAAACAATGTGGGTTTACAGAATCACTACATTCTTTACATTTTCCCTGATTGGCTAGAATACCAAGTGACTGTTCCAGGATGAAACAACAGGGGAACCCCCCCCCCCCCTATAATATTGATGGGGAATAATAGACATGATTTAGAGATAGTGTGAATCTGCTGCTTCTCTTCTTAAATAACACTCCAATAAGCACCCATTTAGTGCATGCCCCCAAACCAGTGCTTTTCCAGCTTCAGCAACTTTAAGATGTGTGGACTTCAACTCCCAGAATTCCCCAGCCATCCATTGGAGTTTTTGGAGATCTTCATACTGGCTGGGGAATTCTGGGAGTTGAAGTCCATACATCTTAAAGTTGCCAAGGTTGCCAAGTTATCTTAGTTCACATATCTTAAATTTGCCAAGGTTGAGAAACACTGCCCTAAACAATCTGTGTAGAACACTGCACATATCAGTCTCATAATGAGCTATGAAGATCTAGATTTATTTCTGCCATCCCCTCCAGTTGTCCTTGGATGCACTCATCATCTTGCAGACATAACTGTGGCTTCTCAAGGGGAAGAGGTCTTGGGAAGCAGAAGTTGGATGCTGCCCAAAAGCTCCTCCCCATTTTCCTTCTTGCCTCCTTAGTAAGCTTTGAGTAACAACAGTTGCACAGACACCTGCAATGCTTTTAGTTTCTTGGACCATCAATGCTGGCTGCAGTCCAGAAGCAAGTATTCACAGTCCATGAATGAGTCATTTGTCAGGATAGACTTCTGTCAACTCTTGCCTTCCTCTTCCTGAGTCTGGCAGGGCTCCCAAGCCAGTTTGACACAAACATGAATTTAATGATCTGATGGAAGAATGGATGGAAGAAGAAGGCAGAGACGGGCTGTCTGGTTCCTGGGAAGACAGGATCAGAACTCATGATGGACTTGAATCATGCAGGAAGACTGATTTGGAAGCTTCAGAGAAGCATCTTGATGGGAAGTGCAGTTTGACAATAGAACCATTTAGCCAGACAGGAAGATACAACATTTGGTCTATCTGAAGGGCCACGTTATGCTTTTAATATCATGGGACAGAGGAAGTGTGTGAGCCTATGGGAGGAAGCAGGGGAGTGCAGTTTAAGTGAGAGGAGGGAACACAGCCCACTTGGGAGTACAGCAGGAAGAAAGCAATTAAGAGAGACTCCATCTTAATTAACTCACTGTGAATCTGGCTGGGAATTTACTCTTACAGTTTCCAAGATTATGCATGGAAGATGCCTTTTTGAAATCTGTGTGGTTTCTGCTGCTACGTAGGTCTTGAAAGCAATCTTGAAAACTTTGTACTTCTACAGAGGAGGTACTTGATTTCCTATTTTGAATCTAGGCCATGGCCTCCTTGCACATTACCAATCCATTTGGAATTGGGAACACACAATCCTGATATTGACTGGGATCAAGGGATTATCTCTTCTCACAGGAATGATCAAACTGTGTAATTTAATTTAAATGGAAGTTAATTCTTGGTTGTTATTGTTGTTGTTGTTTTGTTCTGGCCTAGCTGAGGTCTTTGTCTTGCCCACATATGGAATGCAACACTAGGTAGGCTGCTCAAAATCCAATAACCTGGACCACCTTTATGGAATAAGCCCTGGCATTTCATTCTACAGCCCAGCAACCAAATTCACCTCTTTGTTGAGCTTCAGGCTCTGAGTAAGCAGATATCCATTGAGATGTTCTTGATGATCCTGGATATCCAGCATCACGAAGGAGTTAGATATGATGGCTCTAAAGAAACATATCCAACTTCCTGATTCCATGAGCAGGACAGAAGGTTAGAAAGAGACTATTTCTTGGTGGACAACCTCATTGAATCCAATTTTCTGGGCATTTTAGATACATTTTTTTCCTATGGAGCACTTCCACACTAGTATTCCTCAACCTGGGCATCTTCCAGATGTGTGGACTTCAACTCCCAGAATTCTGCAGCCAGGATTGGTTGGGGGAGGCTCTTCCACACTTTCAAGTTATGCCTGGAAACTCAAAAGTAAGCACTTAAGTATATATGTGAGTAGAGTCAGTTTGCTATAGTGGTTAAGGCATCAGGCTAGAAACCAAGAGACTCTGGGTTCTAGTCCCGCCTTAGGCACAAAGCCAGCTGGGTGACCTTGGGCCAGTCATTCTTTCTCAGCCCTAGGAAGGAGACAAGGGCAAGCCACTTCTGAAAAACCTTGCTAAGATAACCTCAGTGACTTGACCAAGCAGTCTCTGAGAATTGGACACAATTGAATGGATTAAAAAAATGTATTTGAGTTAAAAAGAAATCAGATACAAGAAAAGGAAGGTATAAGAAAAGGAAGTCACAAAAAACTTTTGGAATGTTCTTTAAAAAAAAAAATTAAATCACACACCTATATGGAAACAAAATGATAAGGAATTACTAGAAAAAAAATGTGCCCATAAGTGTTGGCAGAGTGCTTGAAAGCATTTGGCCCAGGAGAGATCAGAAAAGTCACACACCAGGCATTTCTATAAAAATAAATGTATTTACAGAAAGCACAAAAAACATATTTACAGGCTTTGTGCTGAGAGGAGAGATCTCTCTCAGAAGCATACTCTCTGCAAGCCTAAAAAGAAGGAACTAAGTAATAAGCAAGCTGCCTTTGCCTCAGGCAATGTAACTATTATCACCTAAAAAGAGGATGATTAAATTCAACCTCTTCACCCTGCCAAAATCATTTGTTACCATAGTAACCTTAATCTCTGTAGCAGAAAAAACAATATACCAACAATAAGCAGATTTTGTTTTGTCGTTTATGATACATTGCTTTTCTGCTTCATATACCTTCCCATCCCAGCTGTTCTGAATTAACAGACCCTGCATCAAGCAGGGGGTTGAACTCGATGACCTCCAAGATTCCTTCCAACTCTATGATTCAATCAAAATGCTTTAGCAGATGCTGCACAAACTGGGATTAGCCTAGATAGCCTCTGAGGTGCCTTCCGACTCCATGACGTTATGATTCTTTCAATCCTTTCTCAACATCCTTATAACATTTCTCATTACGCTCTGTACTTTCCTGCATGCCAATAACACTGATGGGAATTATGTGACTTTGATCATACTTTTTGACAGAGACAAGTGTCTTACTTGCCATTTGCTGAAATTTATGCTATTGACAGTCCTCTCCCTCCCCTCCCCGCCCCACTTCCTGTGCCAAGAGGCATTCAGTCACACAGATCAATCCTGTGACATTTCCCCTTGAGCAAAATGTCAATAATATTGTCTCTTCCTCACTCTGATAAATTAAACCTTTTGCAAAGCTCAGACACGTTTGACTGGATCCCAGGGCATTATTCCTGTTCCTCCTTTTCCCAATGATTAGGCTGGAGAAACACAGATTTAGATGCAAGGTTGGATAGCATAGGATCAGGCAAAACACAGGTTTGCCAGGCATCTCATTCCTCTCTTGAGAACTCACTTCTTTTCCTCTTGATTTCACTGGGAATGTCTCAGGCCCCGCTCCAACAGTCATGAGCTACATCAAGGCAAACCCCAGATGATTCCATTTCAATTTAAGTTCAATTCAGGTAAAGTAAGGTGAATATGAACCTTACCCTTGTCTTTGATCATTGTCCATCTTTGTGTATTAAAAATGACTAGAGCCATGCAAAACTTCAAGAGTGTTTTGAGTTGAGGAAGCTTCGCTCAGGTTTAGGCTGACCATACATCCCGTTTTGAATGGGACAGTCCCGTTTTTTAAACATTTCCAGACCATCCCGTTGTTTTAATATAAATGTCCATTTTGTTTTCTTAAAAACCTTACTTAAAAATGTGAAAGTTCCCGCGAACCTGTCAGAAGGCAGTCTGACTTTGAGTGGAAGGAGGGGGAGCTCAGCAGAAATGGTGGGAAAAAAGCTGCAGAGCTCAACCTGGCGGGAAACCTAAAAAGGAAAAAACAGGATCAGCTGATAGGCGGTGATCAAAGGGCGAGCTGATTGGCTCCTGCCTTGAAATGGCAGGAAGAAAAGAATGTAATAGCATAGTCAGAGGAGGAATGACTTGTCAGGGGCAACTGTTCACTAGACTCTCCAGCCCAGCCTTGCCTCTCGCAAACGAAGGAATCTGAAGATTCCCAGCCCAAGAAAACCGGAGAAGTTCCTGCCTGCCGATCCAGCCCATCGCCTGGCCCTGCCCCATTTTGCCATTCCAATGTTCCATTTTTGTCTCAAGGAAATATGGTCAGCCTACTCAGGTTCCCCAACTGAAGCAAACTGGAGAGTCACACAAGGACTTACTTTCAAGCAATGAATGGAATCAGGGAGCTTTGAAATGCATCATAGTCTTATGAAGCTCCTTGCAGGCTCAGTGGCTTTTCTCCTGCTCCTGAGGATCTATGAGATAATATTTGTGTAGCAACTTTACTTCTATATATGGAGAATCCAACAAAGGATTGAATGCTGTGATAGGCTCCCTAATTCTGACATGAGTACCCATGACATTTATCACCTCATTCAACTCCTTGCCTATCAGAGATCTTAAGGGATGGCAAAGCAAACATGCCTTTGGGCACCATTCCCTCTTTCAGCTCTCAGTTTCATTCATGTGGCAGATACAAGCTTTAACTTTGCCCTCTCTGGTGCCAAAGGCATGTTAAATTTTTGCATTGGCAAGAGAGGGTCAAGATTGTCCTGTCCAGTACACCCTCTTGACGATGATGATGATGATGATGATGTGCCATCAAGCTGCTTTTGACTCCTGGTGATGACATAGATAGATTTTCTCCATGATTATCTATCCCTAACCTTTTCTTTCAGGTCTCCCAATAGTAACTGGGTCCATCTACCTTGCAGCTGGTTATCCTCTTTGTCTCTTTCCTTCTACCTTTCCCAGCATTATAGCCTTTTCCAGAGAAAAGGGTCAAGTCTTATTTTTAAATTCTGTAATGGATACATTCGAAAACATGCAAATGTGAGTAGATCAATAGGTACCGCTTCGGCGGGAAGGTAACGGCGTTCCGTGTCGTCATGCTGGCCACATGACCCGGAAGTGTCTACGGACAATGCCGGCTCTAAGGCTTAGAAACGGAGATGAGCACCGCCCCCTAGAGTCAGACACGACTGGACTTTACGTCAAGGGAAACCTTTACCTTTACTAATGGATAGAAGGAATAATCTTGAGGAACAGGAGGAAGAGCCACAACCAAGACAATGGTCAGATAAAAGAAATCTGAGTCCGGGCCAGAACTGTAACCCGAGAAAGCATTTCAGGCAAGACCTCCCTAATTCCCATGAAGATAAAAGGAGGGAAGGGGAACATATATTCAGACTTGCAAGATTCTGTTACTATAACCTTATAATAAAAGTAGTGTTAGCCTGCGTGACCTTCGTTTCCTCGTCTGGTCTACCTCAAAGACCTGACATCAATTGGGAATGGTTTAAGCATCTCAACCGTGAATGAGTGAGTGCCAGGTGACTATTTGCAGGGACTGGTCTACACATTTACTGTTTTTGAGAAAAAAGATAGCATGGCTACAAAAGCCACTTGTTCTGTGCCAGCCTCTTCCTCGGTGACCTGCCTGTCTCTGTGGCGTTGCATCTTGGAGTGCCAACCTGGTTCTCTCACTTCTGCTAATGAACTAATTTACATAAAGGGTTGTCAGCAAGCTGCTATTTTATACAACCAAGTCCTGCCAATGAGAAAAGGGTTATGGCCAGGGTAAGTCCAAAATCATTTAGTTAATTTATTTATTTTATTGTATTTCTAAGCTGCCCCTCTCCAAACAACTCTGGGTGCCATCACAAAATTAAAAGAACAGAAAACCTGACAACCACCTATACTAAACCTTCAACCATCCTCATAACCCCAATGATCAGAGGAAGCATATCCTCCCAGGTCCCTCATAATTCACAAGTCAACCTGCAGGGCCATGCCAAACTTTGCAATCCTGAGAAGTAATGGGAAAGTAACAGCTTATATGTTATGTTCTTTTTGAAGTTTTTATTAAAAAAATAAAATAAAACTAGAACAGGACACTTTCCGCTTTGGTTCAGCAAAACTTAAGATCTTTGCTGGAGAATCCAAATCACTGCTATGTCTGTCTTAGAATAATTCAAGCATTCATTTCAGTGCACCCCTTGAAGATATCCAGCTGAACCTGGCAGTGTCAATGTCCTTTAACGGTTCAACCATATATGCTGTTAAAAAAATATGAAGCACTTACTGGCATTTTGATGCTTCCCTATTGAACTATTGAAGCCAATGGACTTTTTTTTTTCAATAGCATTTCTGATTTGGCTCACATCAAAGCCATTTGACCTTCAATTGCAAACTAAAATAAGATCACGTCCTCTTTGAATCTCAGTGCGTCAGCTTGAATCAAGTCATGGCTGATTTGAAAAATTACAATTTAGTTACTTATGACTGTTGGAGATCGCTCAAGACTATATCTAAGGCCACAGAACATTTTCTGGGAAAGAAATAATGGCTGATTACACTGCGGTGTTCAGATAAAATGAACAGTCTTTACCAGCCTCAAGAAGAGTATCTGAAAAGTTCCTTTTTTCCTGGGGGGAGGGAATGTGAGAAAGACAAAGACTTTATCTGAATTTTTTTCAGAAAAAGATTGTCTTCAACATTTCCTTTCACTGAGGGGCAATAGCTCGGGAGGCCCCGGTTTTAATTTCTGAAAAATATGAAAAAGCATCTGTTGCTCCTAAAAGTTGCTGCTGCTGCCCAGGGGTATACATGGGGAGGTCAAAAAAGTCAAGATGGTGCTCTGACCACACAATCAAAGTCCTGCCCCTTTTTCAATGTGTGTTAGGCATGCCATCTTGATATTTTTGAAACCTCCCCACCTCCTGGATGTCTCTGCTGCTGTCTCTTGGTTTTCATTTCATTTAGCCCTCTCCTTGAAGTACACCCTTGCCTTTGTAAATCAAATAAATAAATAAGTAAATAAATGGCTTTTATATTATATCAAACATCACCTGGCATCTTCAACAATTTGAATCTGTCCATTTTCAGCATTTCTGATTTACAGCCAGAATGCTCTATTTACAATTCAAACATTCCCTGATCCCCTAGTTTAAATGGAACTGGGGTCGATTTTAAAATGTAGTCACTTGGGCAAGGAGGGATAAAGGTGTACTTTATTTTAACATTAAAAAAAAAAAATTAGATGATTGATGCTGATTACGTGCCATCAAGCCATTATTGACTCTTAGCAACCACATAGATAGATTTTCTCCATGATAATCTGTCCCTAACCTGGTCCTTCAACTGTTCCAACGGTGCCCCCGTTGCTACTGTAACTGAGTCCATCCACCTGGCTGCTGGTTGTCCTCTTCTTCTCTTTCCTTCCATCTTTCCCTGCAGTAGAGTCTTTCCAGAGAACTAGATCTTCACATAGCTTATCCGAAGTAGGATAATCTGAGCCTGGTCATTTGTGCCTTGAGGGAGGATTCTGGGATGATTTGTTTTCTTGGCTGTCCATGATATTTTCAGGACTCTTCTCCGACACCAGAGTTCAAAGGTATCAATACTCTTCCTACCTTGCTTCTTCAAAAACCAAAAATCTTTCAGCCTGCCACAGCTTTCTCCGTCTTGCACTCTAATGGGTTTAAATCTGGGATGTGGGTCAAAACAGACAAGATGGCACTTGTGACACTGCATTGACACTGTATAGAAATGTGTTGACATTGTACACACATCAAGGCACGGGGCTTCAACTGCAATGTTGCAACTGCCATCTTCTCCGTTTTGAGCTCCCACACATGAATGCCCCTGGGATGAGCTGAAGTTCCATTATCCCCAAGCTTGCTTGGAAGGAAAAAAGGTCAAGTTTAAAAATGTTACTTTTTTTGGTGTACAGTTCTCCTAATCAGCCAACAGCAACTATCGGCAAGGCATTTCCCTTGCAAATATTTGTCTTGCAAAGGGTCTCGGTTTCCTAATTAGGAGAGAAGGGCTTGAAAATGCATGCAAGATTAAAAGTTGACTTTTCCATCAAAAATATTTGCTTTCTGGCTTACAGACATCTTTAGGATGCATGAATTAGGTAGCTATGCATGAAAAGGAAAACAGAACATTCTTTAGGACAGGGGTGCAGAACTTCAGCCACTTTCATGTGCTCCCTGAAAAAGCTTGGCTGTGTTAAGCTCCTTGAAAAATTTCCACTGAATTGTATTTTCTAGTGCGGCAGATGGGATTAAATAATTAAATACACAGAGGTAATCATTCTAACTAGTTAAATTTAAATAGGTATTCAGTTGCTTCCAGCTCTTTGTGAATTGATGGACATAATGTTGCCAAGATTGTCTGTCAAAAGCTGCTTCTTTGAGTTCTTGAAGCTCCTTCTTGGGTCATCAATGATCATATCTAGTCCTCCAGTCTTCTTTCAGCCTTTTCCCCACTGCGTTGGATTTTTCCAGGCATTAGGATCTTCTCCAATGACTCTTGCCTTTGCATTATGGATCCAAAATATTTAAGCTTCAACTTCATTATTAGCGCTTCCAGGGAGTAATGCAGTTTTACTTCAACTGACTTTGAATGATTTGTTCTTCTGTCAGTCCAAGGTATTCTCAATAATCTTCTCCAGCACCCCAATTTAAAGGCATTCAACTTTCTTGCTTCATCCTTTCTGATGGTCCAGCTTCCACGGCTGTATGTTAGAACTAGGAAGACTACGGCTTTGCCACAGTGACATCTGCTGGGGGTGGGTGTCTAAAAAGGCAAGATGGCAGGAGCGGGATTGTGTGCATGCACAAAAGGGGAAGGACTTGCATTGCAATGCTGATTCTGCTACCTTTTTTTTTTTTAATGCCCCCTCTGGACACCACTGCCTTGAGGACACATATCGTTTTTGTCAGCGTGATGCCTCTGCACTTTAATAGTTTGTCTAGATCTGTCATAGGGACCATCCACACATCTCTCTTGCACAGCTCCCAGAAGGCCTGCTTGTCTATCATGGAGGATGTATCTTCAGACTAGACCTCCATCTTAGAGCCAGCCTGCCAGCAGGAAAGTAGCATTTTTCCTGTGGGAAGTGGAACAGGACTTCCTCTATATCTCAACCTTGGTAACTTCAAGCTGCGTGGACTTCAATTCCCAGAATTCCCCAGCCAGCCATGGCGGCTGGGGGATTCTGGGAGTTGAAGTCCACGCAGCTTGAAGTTGCCAAGGTTGAGAAACACTGCTCTATATGAACATTCTGATCCTCTTGAATCATCCTCCCCTTCCCATCTGGCCACGGGGCTATGAGTCTCCATAGCCATTTCTCCCCTATTTCACAAGGTTGATATTCCTATTGGTAGCTTCCACTGTCTCTGCAACCTACACTTACCTTTGTGCTTGGGGTCAGAGGAGTGAAGAGCAAGGAAGAGGTTTTTGCCCTTCTCTGCTACCTGCCTCTCTTTCACATACAGTGCAGGTTCCTCAAGGCCTCCCACCAAGGTTGCTGGAGAGCATCACTGCTGCCCTTGAAGACGGCAGCAAGCACGTAGCTAAAGGCAGAGTTCACACTGTGGGAGGGAGAAAGGGTGGGGAAGAGAGGAAGGCAACAGAGAAGGGGAACGATCTCCTTTGTCCTGTGCTGGTCAGGCAATTCCAAGTCAGGAAGTCTCTATTGTTGTGCCATAAACTTCCTGATAACAGCAGGGAATTGAGCAAATAATCAGCCAGAGCACCTGCCTTGTAAACTGAAGCAACTGAAGACAGAGAATGTCAGCCTACCCAGGCAGACCAGGCAGGGAACACAACCAGATGGGCTAATATTACTTTATTGTAAGGCTACGTTAACAGAATCTTGCAAGTCTGGAAGTACAAATCTCCCACCGTCTCTCTTACAGCCTAAGAACTTCGGAAGATCCCTTCTGAGCCTCTTTCTCCACCCATTATGCAGCAGCAGGCTATGCCCTCCCTTAACTGATCATTCCCTAGGCACCATTTCTTTCCCCCATCTCCCAAGGTCTTCCCCACAGGCCATTACAGAGAAGGAACAGATTTAGAACCGCAAGAGTTATCTACAACAGTCCGGGGTTTGAGTACCAGAAAATTCCATCAGCCAGTTCAAATGCAGGGCAAGGAACAAGAGTGATGGGAACACAGGGCTGGGTCACAGAGCAGTTTCCAGCAGAGGGGCAAGGGTCTGGAGCCTATTTTTACATAGCCCTAACTGCTGGCAGGACTTGCTGCTCTTTTCTCTTCAGGAGGCATGCTGATTTCCTTGGCACAGCCCTTGATAGCTGCTGGTGTGTGGTCTCGGGCTTATCTGAATCAGAGTTCACCTGTTCAGGCTCAAGTGTCTCCTGAGAATAGCACTAAGAACATCATTTTCTAAGCTTCTAATCATTTCTGCTTACATTTCATCAACTCTTGCAGTTTGGTTATTAGCACTGCTTTCTAGGGCCCATTCAACTTCAGTTTCTAGAAGTCTGGCTGTAGATTAGTGATCAAATCTCCATATTTGTCATTATGGAGCCTTTATGTACAGTTTTCTATATTCACACCACCTCATAGCTCCTTTCTCCAGTAGAACTTTGCCTTGTCTTTTATCATACCCACCTTCACATAACATGTTTTGTGATTTTCTTCAATGAATTTCTTTGCCCTTTCTATTCAATTATTACCCTCAATTTCATTGCACTGCTGATTTAGATGCAATGCCTTGTCTTTTCTTTATTTAGTTCAATATTTTTTTTCCCTTTCTGTCTCTTGCTTTCTGCTTTCCACCTTATTTCGGCTGTTTTCAGTGTAAGAGCAGACCACCATTTCACCTTCTTTGGCTTTTTGCATTTTGGAATATTTTTGCTTGTTTCTTCTTTAGTGATGTCACAAATTTCACTCCAGAGCGGCTCAAACACTCTGTTTGTTTATTTATTGCTCACATTTATACGGCTGCCCATCTCACACAAGGCGACTCTGGGTGGCGTACAACCATAAGATAAAAACAGTGAATAATTAAAAAGATAAATGATTATTGAAAGAATATTATCGCAAAATTATAGAATTATAAAATATACCAACCCCATGGAGAAAGAGAGAATGTCAGTCATAGTGGAGCCATCTAACAAATGTCTCCCATTCCCAAAGACCCCCAGACTTGACAGCGTAACCAGGTCAAATTTAGTTTATTAAATCTCTTATTTATCTTCACTGCATCATCGTAGGGAAGATTGCTGAGGCAGTATTTTGCCAGACCAGTGATTTCATTTTTGTTTTACTGTAAGTTGTAATTTTGCAAGGAATTCATGATCTGAGCCACAGGCAGTAATAGGTACTATTTGTTATTTATTTATTTATCTAATTTATCCCCGCCCATCTCCTCCTGTCGGAGGCCTCTGGGCGGTTTACAACAAGTGATTAAAACCATCAGAATAATACAAAAAATAAAATACAATAAAAATGCTATAAATAGAAATAAAAATAAAGAATAAAAAATCCAAGCGATGAAACATCTAAAACAGTCCAAGTGTGGGAGGAGTGGTCTATAACAACCATCCCCATGTAGATCTATTCCCCTCTCCACCCCAAACAAGGCAGCAGAACCAGGTCTTCAGACTCCACCGAAAGGCCAGGAGCAATGGGGCCAATCTCACCTCCGGAGGCAGCATGTTCCACAGGGTGGGAGCTACTGCAGAGAAGGCCTGCTTCCTGGACCCTGCCAGATGAAATTCTTTTACAGACAGGGTCCATAGCATGCCCTCTCTGCACGATCGGGTGGGACAGGTTGACGTAATGGGGAAGAGGCGGTCCCTCAGGTAACCTGGTCCCATGCCATGTAGGGCTTTAAAGGTGATAACCAACACCTTGAATTGGACCCGGAAGCAAACTGGTACCCAATGCAGCTCATGCAGCAGTGGTGTTACATGTGCCCTTCTGGGGGCACCAAAAACAGCTCGCACAGCTGCATTCTGGACCAGCTGAAGCTTCCGGATCCTTTTCAAAGGTAGCCCCATGTAGAGCGCATTGCAATAGTCTATCTGAGAGATAACAAGGGCATGAGTGACTGTTCGAAGGGCCTCCTGGTCCAGGAAGGGGCGTAACTGGTGCACAGCACATAGCTGCACAAAGGCCCTCCTGGCCACGGCTGCCACCTGCTCTTCGAGCAGGAGCCGTGAGTCCAGGAGGACCCCCAAGTTACGCACCGGGTCTGTCTGGGGCAGTGCAACCCCATCCAGAACCAGAGATGTTAATGTCCTGGATACAGAAGAACCATTAACCCACAGCCACTCGGTCTTACCGGGTTCAGTTGAAGCCTGTTGTTACCCATCCAGGCCTCCACAGCCCCCAGACACTCGGAGAGGGTGGTCACGGCATCACTTACTTCACCCGGGATGGAGATATACAATTGAGTATCATCAGCATACTGATGATACCTCATCCAATGGTGACGGATGATCTTGCCCAGCGGTTTCATGTAGATGTTAAAAAGGAGAGGGGAGAGTACTGATCCCTGTGGCACCCCACAAAGAAGGGACCATGGGGCCGATCTCTCCTCCCCTATCAACACCGACTGGGATCGGCCCTGGAGGAAGGAGGTGAACCAGCGCAAAACTACCCCGCCCACCCCCAACTCCCTGAACCGCCCCAAAAGGATACCATGGTCGATGGTACTGAAAGCCGCTGAGAGATCAAGGAGAGCGAGGATGGATGCACTGCCTCCATCCCGCTCCCACCAGAGATCATCCATAAGTGCGACCAATGTCGTTTCCATCCCATAACCGGGCCTGAAACCTGACTGAAAGGGGTCTAGATAATCCGCTTCCTCCAGGACCCTCTGGAGCTGCAAAGCCACCACTTTCTCAACCACCTTCCCCAGAAAGGGGAGGTAGGAGACTGGACGAAAATTGTCCAGAACAGTAGGGTCCAGCGATGGCTTCTTGAGGAGGGGGTGTACCAACACCTCTTTAAAGGCCACCAGAAACACCCCCTCTCCCAAGGATGTATTAACCATCGCATGGACCCAACCACATGTGACCTCCCGGCCTGCTTTTACTAGCCAGGAGGGACACGGGTCTAGATGGCATGTGGTGGCATTTACTGTCTGTAGGATCCTGTCCATTTCGTCAGGTCCAACAGGATCAAACTGCTCCCAGATAACTGGGTAAGCCTGTTCCCCTGGTATCTCTCCAGATCACGCCTCACGCCTGGAGTCCAATTTGGAGCGGATCCGAGCGGTTTTGTCCTGCAGATGCTCAGCAAATTCCTCTGCATGGCCCTGTAGGTGGGTTGCTGAACCCACCTTCCCCAAAAGGGATCGAGTGATCTTAAACAGGGCCGTCGGGCGGCATTCTGCAGACGCAATAAGAGCGGAGAAATATTGACGTTTTGCCGCTTTTATTGCCACAAGATAGGCCTTAATGGCGGCTTTTACCTGTGTTCGGTCAAATTCAGTCTTCGTCTTCCTCCAGCGGCGCTCTGGGTGTCTCTTAACCCTCTTCAGCACCCTCAGCTCCTCCGTAAACCACGGGGAGTTTTGATGAGACAAGAGAGGTCGCACAGGCGCAGTCCTGTCCAAGGCCCCAGCCGCCTCCCTATTCCAGGCTGTAGCCAGGGCCTCCGCTGGACCATGCAGCAGATCACCGGGTATAACCCCCAGCTCCCTCTGAAACCCTACCGGGTCCATCAGTCGCCGGGGGCGGACCAATCGAATGGGTCCTGCCTCCCTGCGGAGGGGGTTGGCATAAGAGAATCTCAGGGCCACCAGGGTATGGTCTGACCATGACAATGGGGACAGATCTATCTCTCCCCTATCTCTATTTTTGCTGACTAAATAGAGCTTCTCCACCTTCTCCCAAGAAATATATAGTCAATTTGATTTCATGGTTGCCCATTCAGTGCTGTACATGTGTGGAGTTATCTTTTAGGTTGTTGGAAGAAATGATTTACAATAAATATTTAATTTTCTTGGTGCAGCTCTCTTAGTCTGTATCTTGCTTCGTTTCATACACTGAGTCTAAAATTTTCCATTATTCCAGATTTTACTTCCAATCTTAGCATTCCAATCTTCTGTAATTGGTATGATGTCTTTTTTTGGTGTCAGGTTGACAAGATGTTGTACATCATAAAGCTGTTTCATCTTTAACTTCTTCCTCATCTGTGATTGGAGCATCGAGTTGGATCACCGTGACACTGATGGGCTCACTTTACGTTCTAATTCAGATCAATCTATTATTTAAGCTCTGACTTTGCCACCCTTCCATTAATAATCATGGGTACTCCATTTCTTCTATGATTTTACACTATAGGATCTGATGCTTCTCTGATGGGAGGAGACCATTTTAGTCCATTTTAGGTTGTCAGTGTGAAATCTTGACATTTACAGTTCATCCTCGCTTAACAACAATTTGTTGAGTGGCAGGACTTACGACAGTGCTGAAAAAACTGACTTGCGACTGGTCCTCACACAACCATTGCAGTGTCCCAGTGGTCACATGATCACTATCTGGGCAGTTAGCAACTGGTTCACATTGATGACCATCACAGCATCCCGTGGTCATGTGATCACCATTTTTGATCTTCCCAGCCAGCTTCTGGCAAGCAAAATCAGTGGGGAACTGCGTGATTCGCTTAACAACACATGGTTTGCTTAATGCCTGTGGTGAGTTGCTTAATGACCGCTGCAAAAAAAGGTTGTAAAATCGAGTTGGATTCGCTTAATGAGCGCTTCGCTTAGCAAATGAAATTCTGCTCCCAAATGAAGCTGGACATCATTTCAGCTTTAGTCAGCTTTATGTCATAAGCACTGGAGCTATTTGAACTTGCTTTCTGTTCTTACCTAGTAGTCTGTTAGATACCTTCCAACCTGGGGTTCATCATCCGGCTATATGTGGACAGCTGTCCCAGTTGTGAATGCCCATCTGGTTTTCTTGGCAGGACACTGGAATAGGTTGCCATTTCCTTCTCCAGTGAATCTATTTAATCTGATCCTTCATCTATGACCAGTATGTCATGGTCCACTCCCAATTATTTTGCTAATAGCATCATTAGGATGCCAAAGCTCCTTTACCACTAGAACGACACAGTCCATGTAGGAGAAATTAAAATTACATTAACTCAACTCAAGTTTACATCTTGACTCTGCTCGTGTGCAGGATTTTGCTCCCCATTTCCATCGTGCCATACAAAGGCCAACTGACCTTTAAAAGGTGGTGCACTTTTGCCCTACTCATTGTCCATCCATCTGTCTGTTTCCCTTTAACTCTCTGGAAGAAATCAGAATTCTTTAGGAATCATGCCAGAAAGGAAGGAAAGAGGAAGAAGGAAAGGGAGATGAAAAGATACTCATGAAGGATGGGCAGATGAAAGAGTACAGTTATAAAGTTTTCATTAAATCTGGGATTCTGCTATATCATTAGCATTAAATGAATTCAAAGCTTTCATTACACCATCCATTGTCTCAAGACCTTTGTAAAATATCATTACAGGGGGATATTCTGTCTCTCTTAAAAAGACTGTTTCCCCCACCCTTTCCTTTGATGAAAGTTACAGCTCTGTAATGAAGCAATTAAATCTCAGTGCTTTGAACTTTTTAGAGGTCGTTGTTTGCATCTAAAAGCCCTTTTTCCAGAGGCTTCTACTTCAGAGACTGGGCCAGCAGACACCAGCAAAAGGATCTTCTCTATACTGGTGTCCTTGGAGAGCTATTTTGGAAGGGTGGCTCAATCCCAAAGAGGAGCAACATTTTGATGGCCATTTCATTTGGGGTAAGCAGGTAGAGAAGAAGAGGATTAAGAGTGATGCAATGGTGGAAAATTGGCAGGGTTTCAACATCCATGTGGATTGAGCTGAGATTTCCTGGATTTAGGGTGGAAGTGTGGGTTTTCTTTACTTTTTAAAATGGCATCAAGCATATCTAAGGGCTTACAGTTTCATTTCCATGTATTTCCTCTCTTTAAATGGCAGGAAGTTATATCCCGAATTTCAGTACGTCCAACAAAGAACACAAAAACAGGATTTGGGGTTGCAGGAGGTCAACCCCTAGCCCTATACCAAGGGCTCGCTGGTGCGTTTGTGGAATCTTTGCCACCCCTCTTGCTTTGGGGGCTGATTATGTCATAAGTCCCATTCTTCCATATCTATTTCCCAATAGAGCGATGTGGTGCTTCAAAGGTTCTCTTTGATTTCTCATGTAGCAGGGCAAGAACAAGGAAGCAAGACTAACAGACTTCTATTAAGTGTTTTTAAGGCTAGGGTTATGAATAAGATGCAGAATCTTGGAAACTGCTGGATGAATTTCCAGCCCTTGTTTGTGAGTTCGTGAAGAGTCTCTTTAGACAATCTGAATCTCTTCATCCCAAGCTTTTTGCAACTTGGACTGAGCTGCTGCTTATGAGATAAGCTACTAATAAGTTGCCATAATTTTCCCAGCCTTCCCACAATCTCTCAGTATCAACCTTGCAATGTAGGCTAGATCAAGAACCCAGCTCCACATGAATTATTGCAACCCTACTTTATTGATATAGACTATAGTAACAGAATCTTGAAAGCCTGACAGTGTTTTTCCCTCCCTCTCTTTTACACCAAAGACAGTCAAGGTACAGCCAATTTAAGTTTCTTTCTAATGTTCTCTTCTTTTCCTGGGCTGCAATCTTGTTCTCCCAACTGTTCCATTTCTTCTCCAAGGTCATCTCTGTGATCCTCTACACCAGGGTTTCTCCACCAGGGTTCCGTGGCAGCCTAGGGTTCTGCGAAAGGTCACTAGGGGTTCCCTGGGAGATCACAATTTACTTAAAAAGTTATTTCAAATTCAGGCAACTTCACCTTTAAAAAGTAAGTTTCATTATTTTTTTAGTTTAAGAACACAGTGCATCTATACAGGCCTACCCATGAAACCCATATAATGGTTCTGTAACCTCTGGCCTATATTTGAGCCTGAATGTGCAGGGGTTCCCCGAGGCCTGAAAAAATATTTCAGGGGTTCTTCCAGGGTCAGAAGGTTGGGAAAGGCTTCTCTACACTCACATACCCTGTGAGTATACTTCCCTGTCTCTTAACCCAGATGCTAAAAGGGTCTTTCTGGATGCCTGCTGGCAGAATAAAGCAGCTAGTTAATTCAAGGCAGACTTCTTGGACATTTCAAGTCAAGATGTTGAGATGGGGTGATGTTCCAGATTCTGAAGATGCCTCAGGGCAGAGCAGGGCTGTTCTGCAAAGATCTACTGCTGAAATTTTAACGTCTTCTTCAGGGGCCATATTCAGTGAATTTTCATGCAGTGAAGTAAGGCAAATAGCTATAAAAGTTGGGACACTTTTTGTGATGGCACCAGTTATGGGATAGTCCAAAAAGTCTCACCTGACTCACAGTTGATTGTCTTTTCAGGTGAGGAGGTGAAGAGATTAATATTCTCACAAGCTTTTCCAGTCTTTGTTCATAAATCTGCACTTTCATCCCACTGACTGATTATATTGTAGTTTTAGAAATAAATTTCTTTGAAGACTGGACGTTTTTATGCTGCAATTATTTTTAAAAAATAAATAAATAAAAACCGTTAGGGTTTTTATCCATGTACAGGTTTTGACACGAGAGAATTATTTATTATATACAGTTATTATTTCTAATGATTTTTAAAGCATCAATCACCACAAAGAATAAATGAGTTTTATCATTTCATCTTTGTCACCCAGCCACAGAAGTTGGTTATTGAAAAATCAATATAAATATCATAAATAATCTACTTGTTTAAAGAAAAGAAGAAAAAGGAAGAACTCAGACTTTGAATCCTGAGTTCTTACATGTACAGTTTGTTGGTCAGCTGTTTATGCACCTTGTGTATTGACAATGTGTGTTTCTCATCTATGATGCGGATGTGATAAAAATTTCTATGTACAGGTACTTTGTCTGAATGAGTGCTAAAATGCTCATCTCTGGCATATGGTATTATGAGAAGACATTTGGCAACCTATCCTCAACATAACTTTTCATGCTGCAGTATCTGACTACACATCATTGGGGGGGGGGATGTATTTAGATTTGTTAGGGGAGGGTCTTGAGGTTATGAAATTGTGAGCCTTTCAATCATATGGGTGCTGGGTTTAAAGAAAACTTACATATGCATTAGTGGAGCACTGTTTTAGTTAAACTAACTCTACAGTACTAAAAAATGTGATGCAAACAGCCTAAGTAAGCTGTTGATAATAAAGACAATGATCTCTTCCTCTGGAACATATTGTTACTGATGACAATTATGTATATCTCCATTGGCTTTTAATGCAGACAGTGGCATCCAGCCATTCCTATCCTATTGAGATTTTGTGACCTTGAAAGCAATTTAGGCTGCTAGTCAATTCATTTTCTCCTTGGGCATCTGCCTTGTTTTTTCACATGAATATGAACAAAGGAAAGCAGCCTTCACAAAATGCAAACAAAAACTAATCAAGTCACTGGGAACAAGGTTGTAATTGCTTCACATCCCCCCTGAGATATTTACACATTTTTTCCCTGCAGGCCTACTCAGAAGTAAGTCCTGTTAAATTAAATACCACCAAGTCAGTTTGCGGAACGCATGTTGGACAATCTGAAGAACCTTGTTTCAATCCTTGGAGCCCCTTGGCCACAATTGTTTAAAAAAGCGCAGCATGGCTTCCCATAATTTCAAGGGAGAAGATACACAAAAACTGTAGGGCATTTTAAATCCCCCAAATGGATTTTTTTCACACAACTGAGAAACAAATACTTTAAAACTCCCACCACAATCCCTGCAAACTTAAGGGGGGAAAATCAGAAAATGATGACCCTGTTGACATATGTGGCATGGCTTCACCTCTTCTGAAGCATTGTCCTGCACACTGTAGCCTTCCACTACCATAAAAATGTTATGTGTGGCCCCTGTGAACACCAAAATGATGTTAGTTTCTGCCGTATAGGAATGCAACCTTCATGTGAAAGTGGCAACCATTAGAACCTTAATAAACTCACTATAAATGAGGCTGGGAAAATCCTCTTTTCAAGAAGCTGTCTTTCTTCTAAATTAGCATTAAGATTACTGTACTGAAATCTATGAATCTCTCACTTCCTTGATCTTGCCCGACTACAGGGGGCTTGACAACTTTGTTCTCAAGATATATATATATTTTTTTGCATCTGCAAATAAAAGCAACAAATCTATCTGATCCTGGTCACTGAATCTTCTGCTGCTAAGCTCATAGGTGTGTGTTTGCATTCCTAGAGAGAGATTTATTACAGTGCTCAGGGTGAAGCGTTGACGGCAGCTTTCATCTTTACCATACACAGACGGAAAGCAACTGGCTCAAGAGGAGGAAGCTGTAGCCTAATTATAAAAAGAAAGGTTATTTTTCAGCAGCGTCCACAGGATCTTTGCTACTTTTGTCAGGATGAGGAAGGTAGCATTGCAGTGTTGTGGTGTAAGCTCTGCCTCTTTTGGGCATGTGTGCAGCATCCCAATGTGTGTAGGAAATCATTGTGGCACTGCTTTCATTAGCCTGAGCCCTCCTCTTGCCCCTCGCAAGATGCTGCTGCCATCCTTGGCATCTGATGAACAGAGAAGAAGATACAGGGGAGTAGAGAGATGGAGAGGCAGAAGGTAGCAGGATTTAGCCTGGCTTCACACAACACGCTAAATCCTAACTCTTGATTAATCACAGACAATTGCTGTGCTCACATAAAATGCTTAGCCTCAGTAGCGAAGCTGTATATTTATCAGTCAGAATGGAAACAGTTAATAGAGATAAGAGGACTGAACTCTTCCATCTGTCATCATCTTCTTCTCCCCCTCCCCTTCTCCCTCTCCCTCTCCCTCTTCTCCCTCTTTAATTGACTCCTGGCAACTGCCTGGACAAATCCCTGCAGTTTTCCTGCCAAGGTTTTTCAGAAGTGGTTTGCCATGGCCTGCTTCCTGGGGCTGAGAGAGAAGGACTGGTCCAAGGTCAACCAGTTGATTTTGTGTCTAAGGCACGACTAGAACTGATGGTCTCCCAGTTTCTAGCCTGGTGCCTTAACCGCTACAGCAAATCAGCTCTTCCATCTGTAGGGGGAGTTTAAAAAAAAGTCAAGATGGCAGTGAGGCCACTTGATGAAATCCCTGACCCTTTTTATGTGATTGTGACATATAACAAAGGGTGGGGTTTCAACTGTGTAATCACCACCACCTTCATGACTTCTACAAATCAGGTAGAGTTTTGATCACACCGCTGTGGCCACCATCTTGATATTTTTGACCACATCCTGTGGACATCCCTGGTCAAGGGTCTCCCTGATGGGAAAATAACCCATAAAGCACAAAAAATAAACAACCTAGAGAGCAAATACCGGACTGTATTAATTATGTGATAATTGGCCAGAGAGAGCTACATGTCTTTCAAGGACAAGCAGTATAGTGTAGTGCACTGTTTCTCAACCTTAGCAGCTTTAAGATGAGTGGACTTCAACTCCCAGAATTCCCCAGCCAGCCATGCAGGCTGGGGAATTCTGGGAGTTGGTCCACATATCTTAAAGCTGCCAAGGTTGAGAAACACTGGTGTAGTGGATAAGGTAGTGAGTTTTGATTGGGGAAATCCAGGCTCAACTCACAACCACTGCAACTCACTCGGTTATCTAAGGTCAGCCACTTGCCCTCTTTGGCCAACCTACTTTGCAAGATGGTTGCAGTGGAGGCAAATAATGAGTGGAAGCATCCATGGCCCAGGTAGGCTACCTTGACCTCTCAAAGAAAAGGCAGGATGTAAATGCAATAAATATAAAGACCAAAACCCTTTTTCCATTTGGCTAGAGAACAGAATATGAGCTAATACATGCATTAAGAAACACACAGGAAAACAAGCCACTATGACTAATATGGACCTTGCTAAACCAGCGGCTGTCAACCTGGGCAATTTCCAGACATGTGGCCTTCAAATGCCAGAATGCTCTTCAATATACTACACCGGCTGAGGAATTTTGGGAGCTAACACTGGAAGCTGCCCAGGTGGATAAGCATTATGCTAGACCATTCTGCTAATGAAAGGGAATGTTCAGATATAGCCAGACCAAAACCTACCTGGATCTACATCCCTTCTGTCAGCTAGATACTGGGAAGATCACTCTTGGAAAACTCCCAGATGGGTAAATTTTCCAGACCCTGGTTGTAATCAAAGATCAGGTCCTCCTATGGAATCACAGGAACTCACCCAATATTGGATTGATATGCAATCAAATTGTATAGTGCTTTACAACTTGTGTGTGTGTGTGTGTCTGTATGCCTTTGAGTCATTTTTTTTGACTCTTGGTGAATACCTGGACAAGTCCCTGCAGTTTTCATGGCAAGAGTTTTTGGAAGCGGTTTGCCATTGCCTTCTTCCTAGGGCTGAGAGAGAGTGACTTTACGACTAATCCACAATAAAAAATAACCATGATAATGTTAATTAACTGTCTACAATAATGACCAATCCACAATTCCAATACCCATGGTAACAGTTTGATTCGTAGTAACGATCCAACTAAAAGGTCCATGATGTAATAACTATAAAACATCCCCGGTAAACAGTTATAGCAATGAAACATCTCTCGGAATCATAAAATAAGTTTAATCATCAACAGTCCTGAGACAACAATCAACCATCAGATGTCCTCTGGAGTAGCTTGGTCTCAACAGCTTTTCCAAAAGGTCTGCACAGTGACAGCTGTTCGGGTGTTATGGAGGAGATAATTCCCTAAGGTTGGAGTCAATATGGAGAAACAGAGCCTCCTGTGTTTCTGACGGTAAGTGGGAATGACCCTGGGAGACAGGAAGAAGACCCACAGCTTAGGGAATGGTCTGATAAGAGGCAGATCAGTCCACAGGTGGGGGAAAAACATGGGGAGCCTTTCAGAAGGGACCCTTCCTAGTTTTCCAGAGGCTAAAAAGAAAGGAGGGAAGAAATACTTTTAGTCTTATAAGATTCTGTTTAATGTAACATCACAATACAGATAGTGCTGATGCTCCTGGTTGTGCTTCTTGGTTGGGCTACCTCGAGGTTGGACTACCTCAAGGGGCTAACACTTTGGCCCATTTAACCTCATGAAAGCGAGGGATAATATATGTAGATATATTTATCTACATTGTATTTTATATTGGTAAATTGTTTATTTATTGGATTTTAATGTTATTGTTGTGGTTTAAATTTTATTGTAAACCGCCCAGAGTCCCTCTTGGGGGAGATGGGCGGTAACAAAATTTGAATGATAAATAAATAAATAAATAAATTAACAAAGAATGTCTCCCCAGATGAATGTACTCAGTGCGTCAATTCTGGCTGGAGAAGGCAATCCTGGAAATTAGGGTTCCTGACAAATCTAGGGAGCTAAAATGGATTAAAATTTATTCAGAAAAATTGAGCTGGTTTATTTAGCTCTGCAATTGGCAGTTGTAATCTCTCTGTTGGATTCCTTAGTAAATATTGTTCCAGTTTCTAGAGTTGATTTAGATGTTTTGCCTTGTTGAGGAGAGACCTTACCTGTTCTGTTTGCTCACAAGGAGGCCATGGCACAAGAAGTGACCCAACTGTATTAATTAAGGTCAGCTTGGACTCTACTATGACCTGGAATGAAAAGGACACTTGATGTCTTGCAAGGAATGTATCATAACTCCCCATAATGTAGGTAGATCCCAACTTCCTCACAATACTAATGTGCCAAGTGGCTAGGACCAAAGAAAAGTTCTAGAAATGGAAACTGCTGTCTCTAGAATTGCAACCCTCATGCCTGGTTTTTTGAAAGTTTAGGGTGAAGTTTAGGTAATCGTTGTAAATCATATAAGAGGTGGCCACATATCTACCTTGGAAATACAGGACAAGATGGAAGCTTCTCCTGCCTTGGCTGAAGTTGCAGATGCCCCCACAGTATATCTCAGTTTGGTTGAGATGCCTTTTTGATGTTAGATTCCCTGATTCATCCATGGTAAACTTTGGGCTTTTGGTTGACTGCTCCGTGGAGACCATGCTGGACACACCATTCATCTGTTTCGAATGTGGGTTTGCTGGAACAAGCCAGTTAGCAGTAGCCAGGCTTATGGCTTGTGGCTAGCTTGAAATCTCCCTTGAGTTTTTTGGCCTCGTGTGAAGACGAAAAGCCGATGTCCTGCTGAGAAGGACAGGAATTTAATGCACACGTCCTTAGGGAGGTTTGAAATAGAAAGTGCAAATGCTTCTCTTCCAGGCTGGACCCTTATGAATCAAACAGAGAAGCACCATCCTAATGTGGGGAAGAAAAGCTGGTGACACATTTGTGACTGCGGCCACCTGAGGCTTGAACATTAGTGTAAGAGAGGAGGAGGAACCCCAAGTGGGCAGCATAACAAGAGTTTTTCAAATATCCATTTCCTTTACGTAAGCTCTTTGGCAGTCAGGAAGATGGCTAAGTAAAAAAGAAAATGGCTGGGGAGTCAATTGCTCCATAGTTTGTCAATGGACTGGCACAAACAAAACACACAAAACTGCATATCCTCAAGAAAGCCATGCAGGTTTTTTTTTTCCTTCTGAACGAAAGACATGTGGAAAGTATACCTAGGTAGAAAAGGTGCTCCTTGGAGACATAAGCCTAATTAGTTGCACAAATATTTGTGCAAGCTTTCCCTGCTAACTACACTGTCAGTCATTTGGGAAAAATAAAACTTACTGAACTCCTGGGTTAGCCAGATGTGAAGTGGAAGGAAATAGGTGGAGGGGAAGAGAACTGGAGAATATCATCTGGAATTTCCCATCCTTTATGTTTGTTTTGTTTCTTTGTGCAACAGAGTGGCTTTAAAACACTCATCTCAATTTATACACCCGGCGATTGCAAATGGAGCCCTTTGTTATCTGTCATGGTGAGACATAAACGGGGTAATCAAAGGATTAACAGCAATCACATTAAACTCTGGAAGTGAATGTTTACACACTACAGCTGATCCAGACAGCAGAGGAGATGGCCATTTATAACTGCAACTGTGACAGTTTCCTGATGCAGAGTATTGATTTAAAGTAGGGCTAGAAATGGACAGATTCTCACGCAACAATGTTCCTGAGGACCTGACTGGAAACTGGCTAGATGCCTGGAAAACAGACTGACTGTCCAGTTAAACTCCATCAAGTTTTGCTGCCTGGAAAAGTGAAGTAAGTGGCATGCTGAGTTGGTTTTTTTAAAACCCAAAGAAAAGCAGAAGTGATTAAAATTAGTCAATGAATGTAGATATAAGTGGTTTTTCCTGCAAGATGGACAATGGTCTGCAATCAGGAGGCTAGCAATAAATGCCTGGGGAGCAATGGAATAGCTACAGATTCAAAGGGCAGGGTTAGAAAAGTCATGTTGGCTCCTCCCCTGTGATGCATGAATGGGCCTTCAATGGCATCTTCATAGTCTCCATCCTGACTCTTTTGACCTCCTGTGGATGCCCCTGCCAACGAGCAAGGGTGAGCAACTCCTGTTAGGTTGAAGGCTGCACCAGACATTTCATGGCATAGCCGGGGTCCATCTTGAAACAGGGTTTCAGGAATCTTAAGGGGGAAATGGGTGACTGAAGCATCTTCAAGGCCCATAGCCACTCAGAAGAACCTTCTGGCTTTGCATCCAAAGTGCTCCACATCCAACTGCAGATCCAGTGTGATATAGTGGTTAAGGTGTTGCACTAAGAGCTTGGACACCCAGATTGAAGTCCATGCTCAGCCACAGAAAGGCCTTGGATGGCTCTGAGCCAGTTCCTCCCAGTCTAAGAGTTTAAAGTGTTGGACTAGGAATGGGGAGACCCAGGTTCTAGGCCCCCTCAGCCAGGAAAGCTCCCTGGGTGTCTAGGTAGTCCTCCTCTCACAGCCCAAGAGCCAGTGTGGTGTGGCAGCAAAGGTGTTGGACTGGGAGGGAGGAGACCCAGGTTCTAGTCTCTGTTGGACTAGTTTTTTTCTCTCAGCCCAACCCACCTCAAAGGGTTGTTATTTTGGAGGAAAAATAGGAAGCTTGAGTGCTGCGTACACTGCCTTGAACTCCTGTGTGCAAAACAGAAGCATAATAATAATAAAATATTTATTATCTGTTTATTAATTTTACACCTTGCCTTTCCTCTAAATGGCTTACATTTTATTCCTGCAGCAGCAACACTCTAAGGTAGAGAGAAAAGGACCTGCCCAAAGTCATCTGTGGCTTTCCATGGTGGAAGGTGACCTTGAAACTGTGTCTCCCTGGTCTTTAACCACTGCCCAACCATACCTAGGTCTTGATTTGCTCCAGAGCATGATTCAGATTGTCAGAAGGATTAAACTTCTTCCTTTATCCCCTTGGTTCATTATCAAGCTGGGAATAAAACACACCAGACCATCAATGGAGGTCAAAGATATTATATTTATTCACCCAGAGTTGTCAAGTTGCTTTGGATGGGTAGCCATGCAGCTCAGCTCCTGATATCCCCTTTTATAGGATTTTTAGTTTAGAAATTTAGCCAGTCATTATCAATGGAATGGCGTGCTTTAGCTCATTACAAACAAAGGCTTCCTTATCTTAGAGATAAGGCAGATGCCTCCTTATTTATAGCTAAACAAATGCCTGTTTCTCTAGAGCTAAAACAGCTGTTTTTCTATGCATAGACTTCTGGTGGGGACATGGCAGACTGAACAGCTGTGCCTGCGGGCTCAGGAGGCGGAGATCACAATGGGGCAGTTTTTTCAGGCTCAGGCAGGTTTTTCCTGAAGCCCAGGAGTGTTTTCCAGAAAAAGGAAAACACCTGGAATCACCCCATCTGTCCTCTGGATGGCTGCTTGCAGCCAGAAGATTGCAAACAGTGTTTTGCGTTTGACTGGTAAGAGCTTAGCTGGGAGGTGGGGACGTCATCATTTTCCAAGCTGCACTGTAGCCTTAAAGGGACACTAAGACCAGCCACTAAATCACCCAATTTATATTTCTTTTAAGTAAGCGTACCGTAAGAGAGGCTTTCTACAGCAAGGAGAAGTGGGCTCTCTTGGTGCTTATTGTTATTTTTGGGATTAATTTTTAAAAATTCTTTTTAAGTTTTGGATTTTGTTTTCCCTCCAGATATTAAGGAGGATTGAGAGTAAATTGTCTCCCTGTTATTATTTTTGTACTAAATTTAAAGATATTAGCATTTTCCTACACATTGAATTGGCTGATTTGAACCTTCAGCTTTCTCTTTCTACGTTCTCTTGGGATTGTCTGCATATCTCACTTTCACTTGTGTAAACACATTCTGGAACTCTTTCATAGCTTCACCTTTCGCTGGTTAAGCTCCTAGGGGGCACCATAATCTACTGCATGAGACATGGAAGATATTGAACAGATTCTCTCTGACTTCCACCAAGATTTTAAACAGATTCTTTCTGACTCCTACCAAGTTTTTATGCAAGACATTCAGGACATTGTGGAAAACATGAGGTCTAAAATGTGTCATCTGGTTGGGGATGTCGTGGATGAAACTGAGGAATTTAACAGCGACAGAAATGTCTCCTCTAAGAGTGAGATCAGGATTTCTATTGAAATGCTGGATGAAGATCAGATAATTGAGTTGAAGAAATTAAAGGGAGAGAGTGAGTTGCAAGCCGTAAGTGAAATTGATCTTCTGATGGAACGCCATGGAAAAGAAGGGGTCATTGTGTATGGGAGGTCTCCTGAAGAGAAGTTGGAGTTTTTGAGGGGGGCAGTTTGGCTGTTTGATTTTTTAAAGAAAAAAGCTCTGTGCGTATTGTGGGGATATGTAAGTGCTCTGCTTTGTTTTGAAGTGGGGTAAGGGTTTAAGAATATTTATCTGGATTGCTTTTAGGGTTTGGCTGATTTCATTTATCTTTAACAATTTGGGTTAGACTAAGATTAATAAGGTATATAAAAATGTCTATTTGGATGGTTTGGGGTTTATTAAGATTAAGATCATTTAAATTGCTGTATTATTAAGTATAGTAGCAGACAATTTATGTGCTTTTTAGTTTGATTTTTATTATAGTAGACAGAAAAATATAGAACATAGTGGTAGGAAGGAAATAAATAAATGTTATCTTTGGGGGGGAAGTTGTTTAGGAGGTTTATATATATATATATATATATATATATATATATATATATATATATATATATATATATATTCTTTTAATATAAAGGGAGGGAGTAACTGTATTTAGTGTGTTTTATAATGTGCCAATGGAATGATTTATACAAATAATGTGATTTTGGTTTAATATAGAGTAAGGGGTTGATTATGGAAATGTTTGTATATCCTCTTAAATATGCTGTTAAAAGTTGGAAGTCACCTCTTTTTGTAACTTTGAACAATTTTTCTCTTGTGTTTTCATACTTGTTTAGTGTTTTCTTTTTTTCTTTGTAGTTTTTTGTTTTTCTGTAGCTTTTATCCTTGCTTGAAACTTAATAAAATTCTCATTAAAAAAAAAAGATATAGTATATGTCTTCCTTTACATGGGTATGCTATGTGATGTCTCTATTGTTTCTAATGGAGAAGCCAGTTTTAGACAGTGGCATTACTTAATTTAAACTTATTGTAAACATATAAGAAAAATATTCCAACAAAATGCAACCACCTTGTTGGTATTCTAGATAACAAGGATCAGCTCCATATTAGTCATGTGGGTCTCTTCCCTCTTCCCCCCCTTTTTTGGTGGCTTCTACTGTATAACCCCCCACCCCCAAATTCAAGGATGACCCAGTTTCCCAATTTAAAAAAAGGGAAGGGAAGCATGCATTTCAGCTCCCCAAAAAGTCCCTGCCTTTTGTATGTAAAATGCAAACATTAGGCCTTTTAATTGGGCCAATTTTTTAATTGAGAAAATATATGTAGGTCAGAGTTGGAATGTTGGGCTGTAGGAGTTTAATGAGTTTGGATTTTTACTTGCTGATGGTAATGATGTTTCATTACCTGGGTAGCTAACATCTTCAGTGCTATGATCTTGGTAAAGCTTCAAGATAATGAAATGTCCGGGGAAAAAACCCCAACATCTTTGCATTGTTGCAGTAATTTAGGAAATTGGCTTATGGTGAGTCAAATCGCTAGTTCATCTGATGCACTAAAGGCTGTATGGCAACAACCATGCAGAATTTCTGCAGAGTGCTCCCTGAATTCTGCATGGAGTTAATGCATTGGGGGGGGGGGGAATCTTTGCAGCATCTTTTGATAAACATCACAATAAATGAACGAGTGAACACTATTCTGAAATGTCCACAAATGCACTCAGCCAGGTATTGTTGCTTAAAATATTGTGGTGCCTAACAAGGAAGAAACTTAAGTTTCCAATTTGGAGGATGTCAGGAAATCTGATCTCAACAGACTACTTATGTTTTTAATTTTTTTCTGAACAGCAGCTTGCATATTTGCCGTGTTCAACCAGCAGTTTGTTTGATTCCAGATTTGCCGTCAACAGGAGCTATTCCAGCCTATTGATTTTTGCTGCTGCCAACTTGTCAGTGAATACTGAGGAGTAAGCAAGGGGAAAGAGTGGGATGGGATTTAGTGAAAACCCAGAGCTCAGCTGAGTGCTTGCCAATCAGCAGCACCCTTCTGCATCAAGGTGATGAATCGTCTGGGGCCCTGATTCATGGAAGTATATCGTGGCTGCATTAAAACCCAGCTGATGGCCTGGTTTTAGGAAAAGCTGAGAAGGGTGGGACATGGCCACCTTGTGAGGCAGATGGATGTGGACAACTGAGTGACTGAACTCAGAGAGTGCTGGACAATCGGCAGAGCAGATAGCTTTTGGAACATAGGAATTTGGGCTTCTGGTGGGAATGGCAGACTGAACGGTTGAGCCCGCAGGCTAGGGGGTGGAACAGACAACACAGTAACATTTTTCTGGCTCAGGCAGGTTTTCCTGAAGCCCATAAATATTCTCTGGATCAAGGAGAATACCCGGAATCATCCCATCTGTCCTCTGGATGGCTGCTTGCAACTAGAAGATCACAAACAGTGTTGGCATTTGACTGGTAAGAGCTGACAGGAGGCTGGGATGTCACCATTTCCAAGCTGCGCTGTAGCCTTAAAGGGACACTAAGTCCAGCCACCCCATTTCTAAATCACCCAATTTATAATTTTTAAAGTTATGTACCCTAAGAGAGGCTTTTTACAGCAAGGAGAAGAGCTCTCTCTTGGGGTGCTTATCGTTATTTCTGGGATTACTTTCTTTTTTAAAAAAATTCTTGAGTTTTGGATTTCATTTTCCTTCCAAATATAAAGGAGGATTGAGAGTAAACAATTGTCTTCCTGTTATTATTTCTGAATTAAATTTGAAGATATTAGCATTTGCCTACACATTGAATTGGCTGATTTCAATGTGTAGGCAAATGCTTCAGTTTCCTGTTTTCACTTTCCCTTGAGAACTGTCTGCCTATCTGACTCTCACTTTATGCAAACACAGTCTGGAACTCTTCCATAGCTTCGACTTTCGCTGGTTAAGCTCCTAGGGGGCGCCATAATCTATTGCCTGAGACATGGAGGATTTCAAACAGATTCTTTCTGACTTTCACCAGGATTTTAAACAGATTTCTTCTGACTTTTATCAGGTTTTTATGCAAGATATCCAGGACATTGTGGAAAATATGAGATCTAAAATGTGCCATCAGGTTGGGGATATGGTGGATGAAACTGAGGAATCTAAGAGTGATAGAAAGGTTTTTTTAAGACTGAGATTGGGATTTTTATTGATTTTTATTTAATTTACTATATTTAAAAAAAAGGGACATAGGAATTTGAAGCAAAGTGACTGATGGGTGGCTTCTGGTGGAAACCAGAAGCAGTGTCCTTGCAGCAGCTATAAATCAGGAGTGCGATAAATATAAAGACTTAATTGAGCTGAGCTGGTGACTATATGGACATGGGGGTTTTCCAGCTACAGAAAAGACGTTTGCCACTGAGATCTCTTGGTGATCTCCCATCTAACCCCATCTGATCTTGCTTAGCTTTTCCAGATCATTCAAGGTTGGCTAGGTGGTGGGCTGGTAGCACAATGCAACACCCACAGGAGTTAATCCAGTCTTTCTATGCCTCAGGCAGAAGTAATGAGACCATTCCATCCTAGTGATGCACAGATCACCGGAAACCTGACTTGTTTCAATACTGTTTGTATGTTTGCAGGCTGTACTCTACTGTTAAATTTCTTAGCTAAGCTTTTTTTTTACACCTCCCCTCTAAATCTGCAGCTGCCATCATACCAATTTCCTACCCCTTTCCTCTCAATGAATGGATGCATTTTTCTACACAAGCTCCATGCTGACCCCAAAGCTAACTTTGCACATTTTAGATGCAATTTCCTCGAACACAAAGCTCCTGTCTGTTTAGCCTGGGGGATCTCTTGGAATTAGGCATGCATGTTGGGCATTCTTGAAAATTCTTCTGTTGCAGAGGTCTGCAAGACAGCCAAGCAGAAACCTCAGTCAGCAACCATGAAGTCAGGAGGCTGGCCTGGGTTCAAACATTAGAGCTGAAAAAAAAATAGGCCAAGTAAAGAAGCAGCATTTAAGGAAGATCTCAGAGGCAATGCAGAAATCAAAGGAATGTGAGTTTAAGATCAGTTAAGGTCAAAACCCAACCACTAAACATTGTTCTAGCCTTAATAGTTGAAACTGAGTTTCCTAAGACAGAATTCTAAGGTACACACACACACACACACACCAACACATACCAAGACACTTGTGACATGCAGCTTCAGTCTCAGCTTCTGTCAGCCCTTCCAGGTACACCAGACAGAAACACAAGTAGGTGAACTAATTCTACTTTATTGTTAGGCTACATTCTAATCTTGCAAGTTGGAAAGTACAGATCTCCTGCCCTCCCTATTTATTGCTTGAATGGTCAGGGCAGGTATTTCCTAAGTTTCATCTTTAGACAGTTACCCCCTCCTGGACTCCCTTTCCTTTTATCTGATCATTCCCTAGGCTGCACCTCTTCTCTCTGTTCTCCAAGGTCACCCTCACGTTCCATCACAGCTTCAGACAATTCATAAAATCATACAATGCTAGATCTGGAAAGGCCCATTAAGGCCATCTCAGCCAATGTTTTTCAAACTAGGCAACTTTCAAACGTGTGGACTTCTGGCTGGGGAATTCTGGGGTTGAAGTCCACACATCTTAAAGTTGCCAAGTTTGAAAAGCTTTGATCTGGGCCAATCTCCTGCTCCGTGCAGGAATCTGAATTCAAGCATCCCAGGGAGATGGTTGTCTACCCTCTGCTTGAACATAATCAACAAAGAGAAGAGCACTCTGGGTCTTTGGTTGCACTATCAGCCTGTTGTAACTGTTAGGCAGTTTTTTCTAACATCCAATCAGAATCTTTCTTCCTATCCTGCACGCTAGGACATGAGACAACAGGCTTTGAGCTTCTTCTATGTGACATTAGACCCAGGTCTTCTCATGACTAAAGCCTTTGAATGAACAGCATGCTCACAAAGAGGGCTGAGCACTTTCTTCACTGAGCCCAAACCCGCCTCTTCCTATCCTTCTGGATGGAGCTGGGTGGTGCTTCAGTCTCCTGCTTTGATTAGGCTTGTGGATCTTAAGCCATGTGAAGATGTAGACCTGGAATAAGGTCATCTGTAGCTCTAGGATTTCAAGGTTTCTTGGAGTCAGCTCTTCCTCCAGGGCATCTGAGTATATCTGCTATGGAATACACCTCTGGCAGAAACATGCCAAAAAAGTCTGACGACTGGGGAAGGCAACAGCAAACCACCCCACTATAGTCTGCCAAGAAAACATTGTGAAAGCGGCGTCCCCCCAAAGGGTCAGACATGACTCGGTGCTTGCACAGGGGACCTTTTACCTTTCACAATTTCTGATTAGACTCTTGATAATCATTGCAGAGAACCAGATTTTTCTCCATTATTCTGGTTTGTCCTACCTTCCAACAGAAAAGAATATGTATAGCTCAGAGCTGAATCGTGGAGTACTTGGTGCTCTCTGAGCTTCGTGGCTTGCTTGCAGACATTTCATGACCCAACTAGGTCACCTCATCAGTGTGAGTGGTTGTGGGGTTCTCTGTCACCTTCTCTGTCACTGTGCCTGATGGCCCCAACCTTGTTAGCCTTCCAGAAAGTCTTTGAAGACCTGACTTTTCCCTCGGGTGCTGGGCCCAAGCTATTAGTGGAATCCAACATGTATAGTTGGACTGAATTGTACTTTTTGGGTGCTTCAGCCTTCTTGTAACATTGTTTTATTGCTTCTTGTTTTCATGGTTTTATTGTGAGCTGCCCAAAGTCAAAAGACTGAAATGGGTGGCTATATAAATTCTCTATAGTAAATGAATATATGAATGAATGAATGAATGAATGAATGAATGAATGAATGAATGTAGTTCACTAGTTTATCTTCTTGGAAGGAAAGAGAAGACAAGGATGACCAGCAGCAAAGTGGATGGACTCAGTTACAGAGATGATGGGTGCACTGAAGGAAGATCTGAAGGACCACGTTGGGAATGGATCCTCCTGCAGAAGGTCTGTGCGGTCACTAAGAGTCAACATTCACTTCAGGTATCATCTTCATCTTCATCATCATCATCATCATCATCATCATCATCATCATCATTTTATCTTCTGGGAAATGGGTACTTGTGATTGCCCTCTGATGTTAGCCATTTTGTGGGAATGCCCAGGATGTGTCAAAATTCCAAGCATGTCAATGTTCCAAATTGACTGGGGACTCTGACTGATGTATGGGAGTACTAGAGGCATCTATTCATTGTAATTTCTGTTACAACTTGACCTAATTCATGGACTGATGTGCAAACTGGAATGTCATTATCCTTTGGAATTTCCGTCTCTTCTAATTTTCAAACCATCATTTGGCTAATCAGACCTTACGTGTTGCCTTTAGAAAGTGTGCTTTTTCAAGAACAATATGTTTAGAAAAATGCAATGCAAAGGAGAAATGCTTTTAGAACTACTTATTGAGATGCAGGGAAGAGGAGTAGGGAGAGGAGGGGGAAAGTAAGATAGAAGCAGATTGAAATGTGTTCCTGAATTAATGACTCAGTCTGGTCCATCCAGTCCTATCTGGCACCAATCTGACATATAAAGTTGGATTCCCAAAGTCAATACATCTTGGGATGGGCCTTTTTGTTTCCCCTTTAGGAAACCTGACTGCTGAGGAAACAACTATCCATCCATCCCTTCCCTGGAGATCTGTTGTCTTTGGCTCAACAAAATCTGACTGAGCCCATGTAAATAATTCAATATACTGTACAGTACTTCGATTGTCTAGCCAAATGAATCAATCACCCATCTCTATACCGCTGCAAAAAGGAATATGTTTTCTTGCTATGTTATCCTTCCCTCCCTGCACTTCATGATAAGAACTATAACACCACCCATTGTAGATCTTGACATCAGCCAGCAAGTTTTAAAAGTTTTTTTTTTTAATTCCCCCAAGGAACCAATGACACACTTGCCAAATTGCCAATCTTTTAAAAATCCAATCAACGTTGTTCAGACAATGTTCTCCCTTCTGTATAAGTTGCCAAGCCAACAGTATTTCCTTTCATGGTAAGCGTTTGAGGGTCAGTCCAAGTTTGGAAAGAAAATTGAGTGTATGCTGCATTTGGCCTTAGGGCCAATTGATACTTTACTGTGGCAGACGTGCATGCCCTTTCTGCTGAATAGTGTGAGAGGTGCACTTGTGAGCCTCTGGCGAAATGTGCAATTGAGTCATCTTAGGATCGCTGGAAGCTGCTCTGCATTGATGTGGGCACTGATGTGGACAGCAACTCTCCTGCGCCTAGAATCAAGTTCTAAATGTGGGTCCTAAGCGGGCCACTGCATCCATGTGAACACTGTGGTGTCCACCATACAGTGTCTTGCATTTGCAGGCAAAGACAGCCCCATCTTCCTTTCACTTGACTATGTGAGTTGATGTTGGGAACTGGGATGGAGTAAGCAAGCTGTTAAAGGGGGCTTTCCAGAAAGATTACACAGTCCTGGGGAAGAGGAAAGCATGCGAAATAACCTCACCTTGATTTTGTTTAGTATCAGGTGGGACTGAGAGAAATTTTCTGCAATTTTGCCTTACTAAAATAAAGACCATTCCTGGCATCTCTGCCATGTTTGTCTCTTGACCTGGCCTGATATCAATCTTGAAAGTTTGTCCAGGTTTCTCTCTGTCCCATCAAGTATCAGTAGAGGTATTTCTTAAATTTCAATTTCTTTAAATACCAGTAGATGTGTTTCTTAAATTTCAATTTCTTAAAATTCACTTGAACAAGGATGGAGGGTTTGCCCTGCTGAAAAAAGACACTTTGTTCTCATGATCCTCTGTCTTTTTCTTCTTTGTATTTTCTTTTCCCCCTCTCTGTTGACCTGTTTTTGTTTTGTTTTTGACCCTCTATGTTTTTCCTCTCTCTCATCTCTTTAGGTGAAGGAAGAGATTAGGGGCCTCTACAGGGAGGGTCAAAAAAGTCAAGATGGTGGCCTTGAGTATGCAATCCAAGTCCTGTCCCATTTATTTATTTATTTATTTATGTTTCAAATTTCTGTCACCACCCATCTCCCCCAAGGGGGGACTCTTTTGCACATAAAAAGGGGTGGGGCTTCAATCATGTGATTGGGACTGCCATCTTGACTTTTTTTTTTACTCTTCCCAATTGCCTCTGAAAGAGACAATCACCATGGTTTTGTGTTGTGCTTATAGCTCTTGCTTAAAAAGCAAAAATGGCCAATCATCCCTGTAAAAGTGGCAAGTTCTGGTTGCCTTCACACCACATGCTAAGCTACACTTTCTTAAATATTTACCAGATAACCTACAATTGGCTAATTTTGCACAATTCACTATATCATATGCTACAATTTACAAACTTCCATGGCTGATATTTTCCACCCTGACTTCTGCCTGATTTTCTTTTTAAGTAGAGTGCTAATTATTTAATCTGGAACTTTATGGTGCCACTGCGGGGCTCCCTATCAGATTTAATTTACATGTTCTTAAATGCTGGTTTGTAGTTAAACAGAGCTACCATACCTGGGCAGCAAAATATCAAATAACCACTAGATGGCAGCAAAGAGATACCTTTTTTCTTTCCAGCCACCTACTGGCCCTTCAGATTTTTACAGTCCAGATCTGGAACTGCTAATATTGGTAGTTTATTTATTTATTTAATTTTTAATCTAAGGCAATTTCCTAGTTATTAACAGAATCCAAAGGCAGCATGCTTTAAATATCAATTGTTAGTCCCTTCTTGTCCTATCTTAGAGCAAAGAACTATGCTGAGATGGTATCTTGGTCTCTAGAGTTTATTGAACTTCTCTAGTAGACAGAAAATCCTGCCAAACTGAAAGGCCGTGGGAAACCCACAAAGATAAACCCCAAACTCAAGGCGGGTCTGCTCTGAGTTTCTTTGAAGGAAAGTTCAAAGCCTCTAAACTACGCATGCGTTTTCCCCCCTGGATAGGGGCCCCCTCCTGCTCACCATCAGTACTCATGACACTTCTGATATCCTTAAATAGAAAATCACCTATTTTAAAGTTTATAAACAAAGTATAATTGTCCATAACCTTTACTTTTGTCCATTTATTTCTCTTAATTCCCTTTTAAAAACAAAATTGAACTTAAAATTCTGCATGGATGATATCTCAGCAAGGAGGTATATGCTGTCACCCTATTGTTATCCTTGTTAATATGTAGTTACTGTATGTATGTCTTTGAGTTGCATGGTTTTCACCTTAGCTGACACAAAATTCTATAAAGTGCATTAGGCTGTAAAGTGATGACTCATTCAATTTCTAAGCTACACACATTTCAGGCCCAATTTTTTAAATTAGGCAACAGTGGTGGTTCATCAGATCAGATCAAAGGACAACAATTTTACTTTAGAAGCTTAGAAGGAAGGCAATCTTTTTCAAACTTTTAAATACAATGTTTATCAGTGCTCCCTGGAATGGTTATGTGCATTCTGGCATCACATGGGCATTCCAGGAAGTTCCAGAAAAGAAGCTAGACTTTTCAAAGAATTTGATGCTTCTAGTTCACTAGACTTTTTATATCTAAGGAAAAAAAAACCTAGAAAACAGAGGCCCTTAGCCACTGTTGAAGATTTTAAAGTGCAACCTCCATTCATTGCCACCACTTTTTCTTTTATATATTATCCTGTGAAAGAACAGATGTTAGTGAGACTTTGTCTTGGCTAGTATCTCTCCCACCCAAAACCCCTTAGAAATGAATCCTCCAATATGCCTTTCTCTGAATTCTGAATAGAACTCATTTCAATCCCTATTGAGCTATTTGGTAAACACATTCACAAAATAAGGAGCTGTTGGCATGAAAGAGTTCTGTGCTCTCTGTTTTTCCTTTTTTTAAAAAATGGCAGTGGGGTAACAGATCTTAAAGCTCATCAACACCATTGCTTTAAATATTGTCCTTCCAATGGTTCACAATAAGAGAAAAAGAAGGGTTGCTGGTATTAAGCAAGGACCTTCATCTTGGAGTGCTTTGTATCAGTGGAACAAAGTAGGGCTGAATATATAATGGTTTTTATCCGATGCTGTACTCCAGGAAATAAAGCCAGACTGCTCACTTGAGGGAATGGTATTCAAGGCAAAACTGAACTACTTTGGCCACATAATGAGAAGACAGGACAGCCTGGAGAAGGTGCTGATGCTAGGGAGAGTGGAGGGCAAAAGGAAGAGGGGCCGACCAAGGGCAAGATGGATGGATGATATTCTAGAGGTGACGGACTCGTCCCTGGGGGAGCTGGGGGTGTTGACGACCGACAGGAAGGTCTGGAGTGGGCTGGTCCATGAAGTCACGAAGAGTCGGAAGCGACTAAACAAATAAACAACAAATCCGATGATGACTTGGAATTCTATTTTGTGAGATAAACCTTTTCAGTTATAATTCTTTACATACAGTCACTGTGAAAGGAAAAAAAAACTTTTATCAGGGAAATTAAGTAAAAGTAACTGAAGGCAGGAGCTGGCTTGCAATGACTTTCTCTAACTCTGCTGGGGTGGAAAAGAAATTGGTTTCATTTGCACCTTGGTGTGATTTACCCAGCCCTTAGCTTCTGAATACAGGTGTGAAATGGAAGGCTTTCTTTGGCTGGAAAATGCACATTTCTCAAGTTCCTGATGCAATTTGCAACTCGCAAATGAACGCATAAAAAATGAGGAGTCGTACCCCCAAAAACATGTATTGTAGGGAAATGGATATTCCCCAGTGCATTATGGTAGGAAAAAAATGCTCACAAAACTGGAATATTTTAGAAAAGGTGTGCACTGAGATGCATACATACTGCTTAGGCATCGTAGGAAAAGCACCCGCTGCGCACATACCATTTTGCGCATGTCTTCTAAATCCTTTCTTCCTGGCCTTAGATGAGTAGATATATGTGCACAAAAATCTGTACAAATTTTCTGGGGGGAGATTGGTTTGAAAAAGTAAGGGAAAGCAAATTTGATGGATTTAACCAACCACTCTGATGCAGCAGCTCACAGTACCATTTTGTTCAGTATTTGCATTAAGACTTTGATGGGGAACCTCCAGGGATTGTTAATGCTGAAGAAAAGAACAGGAACTTTAAAAAAGAGCTTTCAGAAGAAAGCAGTGGCACATTCAAAGTATTTCCATTCTGTGGCAAATAAAACTGAATAGATGTGTCCAGGAGTCAAGTCAGACTTGAAGGAGACTTAATTTTTTGGTTTGTTGCCCCTTTAAAAATAAAGTGTTTTTTTTTTTGGCTCCAGTAAGTATGACTAAGAACGCCAGACAGGTTGTTAAATTAGACAGTGTGCAAATTCCAAAGAAGCTTGTAAATTCCCCAATTAGAGAAACATGGTTCTGCCCATTTCAATTTTTTCCAGTCTTAGATTTTGTTGTCTCTTGTTTGCATCCGTTTGAAAACACTGCATAAACATTTCTGAGAAAGCATTTCTCCAAGCATTTGCATTTCTAAATGTATTTTATTCCACTTCACATACTTATATATTTCTGAACATGATTTTCACTACTTTATGCTCTTTTGTACAGACTTTATTGTTTATTCGTTTAGTTGCTTCCGACTCTTTGTGACTTCATGGACCAGCCCATGCCAGAGCTTCCTGTCGGCCGTCAACACCCCCAGCTCCCCCAGGGACAAGTCCGTCACCTCTAGAATATCATCCATCCACCTTGCCCTTGGTCGGCCCCTCTTCCTTTTGCCCTCCACTCTCCCTAGCATCAGCATCTTCTCCAGGGTGTCCTGTCTTCTCATTATGTGACCAAAGTATTTCAGTTTTGCCTTGAATACCATTCCCTCAAGTGAGCAGTCTGGCTTAATTTCCTGTAGGATGGACTGGTTTGATCTTCTTGCAGTCCAAGGCACTCTCAGCTTTTTCCTCCAGCAACACAGTTCCAAAGCATCTATCTTCCTTCTCTCAGCCTTCCTTATGGTCCAGCTCTCGCAGCCATATGTTACTACAGGGAACACCATTGCTTTCACTATGCGGACCTTTGTTGTCAGTGTGATGTCTCTGCTCTTAACTATTTTATCGAGATTTGTCATTGCTCTTCTCCCAAGGATTAAGTGTCTTCTGATTTCCTGACTGCAGTCAGCATCTGCAGTAATTTTTGCATCTAGGTATCTATATCTGAGATTGTTAATGTTTCTTCCAGAGATTTTAACTCCAGCCTTGGATTCCTCAGGCCCAGCATGTCGCATGATGTGTTCTGCGTACAAGTTGAATAGGTAGGATGAGAGTATACAGCCCTGCCGTACTCCTTTCCCAATCTTAAACCAGTCTGTTGTTCCATGGTCTGTTCTTACTGTTGCTACTTGGTCGTTATACAGATTCTTCAGAAGGCAGACAAGATGACTTGGTATCCCCATACCACTAAGAACTTGCCACAATTTGTTATGGTCCACACAGTCAAAGGCTTTAGAATAGTCAATAAAACAGAAATAGATGTTTTTCTGAAACTCCCTGGCTTTTTCCATTATCCAGCGGATATTGGCAATTTGGTCCCTAGTTCCTCTGCCTTTTCTAAACCCAGCTCGTACATCTGGCAATTCTCGCTCCATGAATTGCTGAAGTCTACCTTACAGACTTTATACCCTCCCCTTTTTTGTTTTGATAAGGGAGGTGCCAGCATTTATCATGCTGCTGTGATGGTATAGATGCTAGTATGCAGGGTTCTGGAGCTTTAATTACACCATTGTGGCCACCATCTTGACTTTTTTGACCCTAACCTGCAAGCACCTCTGTACAGGTAGTCCTCACTTAATGACCATTTGTTTAATGATGGTTCAGACTTACGATGATGCTGAAAAAACCGACTTACAACTGGTGCTCACACTTATGTCCATCGCAGCATCTCCAAGGTCACTTGATCACAATTTGATTGTTTGGCAACCATTTTGCATTTATGACCATCGCAGTGGCACGTGGTCACATGATCGCCATTTTTGACCTGCCTGGCCAGCTTCTGGCAAGCAAAATCAGCGGGGAACTGCGTGATTTGCTTAACGACTACATGGTTCACTTAACAAGTGCAGTGATTTGCTTAATGACTGCTGCAAGAAAGATTGTAAAATTGGGTCAGATTCTCGTAACGACCGCTTTGCTAGCAACCAAAATTCTGGTCCCAATTGTGGTCATTAAGCGAGGAGAGACAGAAACAGCAAAACAGAAGTTTGTTGTTAAAATTGTGATGCTTTCCCCATTGTATAGGCTTGTGTCTTCCTTGCTCTGGTGGTGGTCCTGAGGAAGGGGCCAAGAGACATCAGATTCTTATGGAAGAGATATGGGCATGATTAGCATATAGGATTTACCATAGTTTGTAGTTCTCTTATTTTCTTTATTACCCTTCTTTGAACCTATTCCAGTTTCCTAAAGGGTGGAGTTCAATTTGGGGAGAGGTAATTTTTCTCTCTGTAGAAGATGACCTTTTTACCCTTCCCTGATTCTGATGTCAGAATGACGTAAAAAAAATCAAGGGTCATTGTCTTGTATGACTTGGGCCTCTGAAACATTGACATCCTTTTGGAAAAATATTTTAACGTGCATAAATAGATTTGTGGGGATTATTTTTAGTGTTAAAAGTATTGATGTCATGTTAAATTATGTCTTGAAACTTTGGAATTTGACTATTTTTGAGGAATTATGGTTATATCGAGCCTGGAGTGTTGCTAAGAGAATTATTTTGAAAACCCTGATATTAAGGATTAGGTTCAAGAGATGTGTAACTTACCTGTTTTTGAAAAGACAATTTTATCTACTATTCAAAAAATGACTTTTCGGCGGCATAGATTTTATGATATCTTGTAATGTTAGAAAATCATTCATTATTATTTTCCTCCTAAGGTAGATTTAGAAATCTGTTTGACGTTTGATTAATAGACGATATATATCAATAGTTTTCCCCTATTTTGTTTGTTTTGTAGTTTTTCATGTATTTCTTCTCCAGGTTTTTTTTACTGATTATGTAATATTTTTTCTTCCTTTCTGTAAAGCTTGTTAAGAAATAAATAATAATACAGGTAGTCCTCGCTTAACAACCATTCATTTAGTGACAGTTCAGACTTACGATGGTGCTGAAAAAAATGATTTGTGGATGGTCCTCACACTTACAACCATCACAGCATTCCTGCAGTCATGTGATCACAATTTGGATGCTTGGTAATTGGTTTTCATTTATGACAGTTGCAGCCTCCTGTGGCCACACGATCACCATTTTCAACCTTCCCACCCAGCTTCTGGCAAGCAAAATCAATGGGGAACCACATGATTCACTTAACAACCAACTGATTCACTTAACACCCATGGTGATTCGCTTGATGACTGCCGCAAAAAGGTTGTAAAATCAGGTCAGGTTCACTTAATGACCACTTTGCTTAGCAGACAAAATTCTGGTCCCAAATGTGGTCATTAAGTGAGGATTACCTGTAGTGTTTTTTTCTAAAGGGTTATATACTGCTTCAGGATGGCAAACTCAGTATTTAATACAACTCTGAGAGCAAATTTAGGACAAAATGAAATGTGAATGAACAGAACAATTTTCTGTGGAAACAGATTCCTCATAGATATGACAATAGCATATACTTTTGCGGGGGGTGGATGGTATTTATTTATTTATTTATCAAATTTGTCACCGCTCATCTCCTCCGACTGGAGGGACTCTGCGCGGTTTACAACACAGAATAAATATAGAATAAAACTCAAATAAAAAGACAGTAAAATTCCAATAAAATCCCATTAAAACCAAAACAATTTCTTAACTACCCCAGCTCATAAAATCCAGATGGCTATGACCTCTTCAACCATCATGTAGGAGGGGCACTTCAAGGCACCAGCCAACCCCAAGTGTGTCAATTCTCCTCCCTGCCCCAAGCCCAGTGACAGAGCCAGGTCTTCAACTTCCTCCAGAAGGCTAGGAGTGATGGGGCTAATGTCACCTCCAGGGGCAGGATGTTTCAAAGGGCAGGTGCTACTGCTGAGAAGGCCACCTCCTGGACCCCGCCAGATGGAATTCTCTTATTGAAGGGGTCTGCAGCATGCCCTCTCTGCATGAGCGGGTGGGACAGGCTGATGATACGGGGAAGAGGCGGTTCCTCAGGTAACCTGGTCCCATGCCATGTAGGGCTTTAAAGGTGACAACCAACACCTTGAATTGGACCCAGAAGCAAACTGGTATCCAATGCAGCTCACGTAGCAAAGGTGTTACGTGCGCCATTTTAGGGGCGCCAAAAATAGCCCACGCAGCCGCATTCTGGACCAGCTGAAGCTTCTGGATACTCTTCAAGGGTAGCCCCATGTAGAGCGCATTGCAGTAGTCTATGTGGGAGATAACAAGGGCATGAGTGACCATCTGAAGGGCTTCCCGATCCGGGAAAGGGCACAACTGGTGCACGACATGAAGCTGTGCAAAGGCCCTTCTGGCCACGGCTGCCACCTGCTCTTCCAGCAGGAGCCGTGAGTCCATGAGGACCCCCAGATTACGCACCAGGTCTGTCTGGGGCAGCGCAACCCCATCCAGAACTAAAGATGACAAAGTCCCAGATATGGAGGAACCCTTAACCCACAGCCACTCCCTCTTACCAGGGTTCAGCCGAAGCCTGTTGTTCCCCATCCAGACCCCTACAGCCCCCAGGCACCGAGAGAGGGCAGTCACAGCATCACTTACCTCACCCGGGATGGAGATATACAATTGAGTATCATCGGTATACTGATGATACCTCATCCCGTGGTGACGGATGATCTCACCCAGCAGTTTCATGTAGATGTTAAATAGGAGAGGAGAGAGGACCGAGCCCTGCGGCACCCCAATAAGGAGAGGTCGAGGGTCGGATATCTCCCCTACTATCATCACCAACTGGGACCGGCCCTGGAGGAAGGAGGTGAACCAGCGCAAAACTACCCCGCCCACCCCCAGCTCCCTGAGCCGACCCAAAAGGATACCATGGTCGATGGTATCGAAAGCCGCTGAGAGGTCAAGAAGAGCCAGGATGGATGCACTGCCCCCATCCCGCTCCCACCAGAGATCATCCATAAGTGTGACCAATGCCATTTCTGTCCCATATCCTGGGGTCTGAAAGGGGTCTAGATAATCTGTTTCCTCCAGAATCCTCTGGAGTTGTAATGCCACCACTTTCTCAACCACTTTCCCCAAAAAGGGGAGGTGGGAGACTGGACGAAAATTATCCAGTACAGTAGGGTCCAACAATGGTTTCTTGAGGAGGGGTTGTACCAGTGCTTCCTTAAAGGCAGCTGGAAACACCCCCTCCCTCAAGGATGTATTAACCATCGCCTGGACCCATCCACATGTCACCTCCTGAGCTGCTTTCACCAGCCAGGAGGGACATGGATCTAATTGGCAAGTGGTGGCATTTACTGTCTGGAGGATCCTGTCCACTTCCTCGGGTCCAACAGGATCAAACTGTTCCCAGATAACATGGTAAGTACGATCCCTTGGTATCTCCACAGACCCTGCCTCATGCTTGGAGTCTAGTGTAGAGTGGATCCAAGCGATTTTGTCTTGCAGATGCTCTGAGAACTCCTCTGCACGGCCCTGCAGGTGGGTCACTGCACCCACCTTCCCCAAAAGGGATTGAGTGATTTTAAATAGGGCCATTGGGTGGCATTCTGCAGACACAATAAGAGCGGAGAAGTATTGACGCTTCGCCACTTTTATCGCCACCAGGTAGGCCTTAATAGCGGCTCTAACCAGTGTTCGGTCAGATTCGGTCTTTGTCTTCCTCCAGAGGCGCTCTAGATGTCTCTTAGTCCTCTTCAAAACCCTCAGTTCCTCCGTGAACCATGGGGAGCATCGAGTGTGATGAGGCAAGAGAGGTATGTTTTATATAGAGAGCCAGTTTGTGTCCTATAAGATGCTCCTTGTGCTGAGACCAATAAAGGTATTTTGGGGCACAGCCTGGGCTTGTATTTATTCTATATTCTTAAAATGGCACTTAGAGAACCAGTTTGGGGTAGTGCTTAAGGCACCAGGCTAGAAACCGGGAGGCCGTGAGCTCTAGTCCCACCTTCGGCACGAAGCCAGCTGGGTGACCTTGGGCCAGTCACTCTCTCTCAGCCCCAGGAAGGAGGCAATGGCAAACCACTTCTGAAAAATCTTGCCAAGAAAACTGCAGGGACTAATCCAGGCAGTCGCCAGGAGTCAAAAACCAACCTGAAGGCACAAAAAAAGAAAGAAAGAAAAAGGTTTTATATACCCATTTTGAAGGCAGACGCACATTTTACCCTCCTTTCTACAAGGCTGTTTTATTTGCTCTCCTTGCAGCTCCCCAGAATTTTCTAATAGGTATTCATCTGAGTGAGTGAGTTTCCTTGCCGTTAATCACTCCCAAGCAAGCCCATTGACAGTTTCCCAATTAGGTTTACATCTATTAAAATATCATTTGTTTTAAACTAGAAGTGATGCAATTTCTTCCTCCTACCCAAGTCCTGGTAATTAAAATATGATCCATTTACAATGTGGGAAAACAAACAGACAAGCCATGTAAGTGGAGACCCATTCTTAACCCTATCTCAGGGGAACAGCATTGTTTCCTGGAAATGGGAAGGATATCTACAGATAACACATTGTGTAGTACATTAATCGGCCATACGGCCCTATCGGCATATAAATCATATGGGTTCCCATAATGGGTTCTCCTGGGTGATGGAATGACCTTGAAATGTGTTTCACATCACCACATGGACTGCAGTTCAGTAGATGTTTGCACAGTGGTAATTCACACCCAGAGAAAGCTCAGGACAAAAAGAGTATCAGTGTTTTTGAACTTGTATGGTGGAGAAGACTCTTGTCAGGGTTCCCAGGTAGACCAGACAGGAAACATGACCAGATGAGCTAATTCTACTTTATAGTAAGGCTACATTAACAGAATCTTGCAAGTCTGGAAGTACAAATCTCCCGCTGTCTCTTTTACAGTCTGGGAAGTCAGGCAGAGTCCCTTCTGAGCCCCTTTCTCACCCATTATGCAGCTGTGGGCTATGCCTCCTCTTATCTGACAGTAGCCTAGGCAGCATCTCTTTGCCCAATTTCTCAAGTTCTTTCTCATGTACATTACATCTCCAGAGAATACCGTGGACATCCAAGAAAACAAACAAACGGATCATCGAACAATCAATCCAGAGTTCTCACTTGGGGTGCAAATGACCAGGCTCAAACTATCCTATTTTGGATACATGATGCAGGCCCTGCTTCCAAAGGAAGCCCATAATGCTGTGAAAGGTGGAAAGAAAGAGAAGAAGATCAGCAGCAAAGAGGATAGACTAATTGGCGATGGATGCACTGTTGGGAGATCTGAAAGACCAGGTTGGAGACAGATCACCCTTGAGAAGGTCTGGGTATGGGGTCAGTAAGAGTTGAGACTGACTTGATAGGACATAATCAAGCAATCAATCAATCCCCATTGAAAGCAGTAGGAAAAGAAATGTATCATGGCTTTTGGTAGGGATGAGCTCATCCAAAACAAACTCCGCTACAACATGGCTTAGTGGCGGTAAAAGGAATTCATTAGCTCCTGTCATTTTCCACTAAAACATTCATATTCGAAGTGGATACAGTTAGTCCTTGACTTACGACCATTCATTTAGTGACCATTCAAAGTTACAACAGCGCTGAAAAAAGTGACTCATGACCAGTCCTTGCACTTATGACCACTGCAGCATCTCTGCAGTCATGTGATCATGATTCCAGTGCTTGGCAACCGGCATATATTTATGATGGTTGCAGCATCCCAGGGTCACGTGATCACCATTTGTGACCTTCCCAGTCAGCTTCCAACAAGCAAATTCAAACAGGGAAGCCAGATTCACTTAACAACCATGGCAAAAACGGTTGTAAAATCGGGTGCAGTCATGAGATGCCTCACTTAACGACCACACCATTTAACAATGAGTTTTCTGGTCCCAGTTGTGGTTGTAAGTTGATGACTACCTGTATATGCAAAATATATATCTAAAAGTATTTCAAAAAGTTGTCTATTAAAACACATGTATTAGTGTCATTGTAAAAAAGGGTATATTAGGAATATTGCCAATGTAAGAGGTGGTCGGATGGAATAGGAACTGAAGGCAGCCAGTGTCTCAGTAGAGTTAGCGGAATAGCTGCATTTTGTTTCCCTCTGTGGAAGTCTGCAAAATAGAGGGGGAAACAAAGGCAGCTGATGTCTGAGGTGGCTCAACAGAATTGGTGATCTGCATTTGGGTGAGAGGATGGAGGGAAGGGAAAGATCTGCAGGAACAGAAAGCTGGGGAAAAGTGGAATGTGCAAGAGTTTCTGCACAACTTGGAAATGGGATTAAAAAACAAATACTAAGATCTGAGGTCTGTTCATGTGATAGTCTATGCATCTAGGAAGTAGCACTTAGTTGTTCTTGGCTGATCTCAAAATAGTTAAGCAGGGTCAGATCTGGTTAGTACATACATGGAAGATCAGTAGGAAATTCTGGGGTTGAGGACTAGTGACTGGTTGGTTGGTTGGTTATGTGCCATCAAGTCATCTTTGTCTCCTAGCGACCACATCGATTTTCTCCATGGCAATCTATCCCTCACCTGTTCTTTCAAGTCTCCCCATGGTACGCTCATCACCACTGTAACTGAGTCTACCCACCTTGCTGCTGGTTGCCCTCTTCTTCGCTTTCCTTCCACCTTTCCCAGCATCAGAGCTTTCTCCAGAGAGCTGGGTCTTCGTATAATGTGTCTGAAGTAGGATACGTTGAGCCTGGTCATTTGTGCCTCGAGTAAGAACTCGGGGTTGGTTTGATGATCTATTATAGTAGTTTGTTTTCTTGGCTGTCTGTGGTATTCTTAGGACTGTTCTCCAACACCAAAGTTCAAAAGTTTCAAGCAAAAATATACCCTGGAAGAGAATGTATACACCTTGCTTCCCAAATAAATATTCTTGCTAGTTGAGCTTAATTCCTGTTAAGTACATGGATATGGGGATGCTGTTTTCTTGGCTACATTGTGTTCTTCCAGGATACCTTTGTTCACTTCCTGGTTTAATGTACAGTTTTGCAATTTTCTGGAAGTCTCCCATCCAAGCACCAACCAGGTTTAACTCTGTTTAGCTCTCTGAGATTAATCAGTTATTTTTATGATGATAAATCCCAATGAAAACTGTGGAAAAAACAGTTAAGGAGTTGAGCATGCTTTTTGTGGACTTCCTGAACAAAGATTTTTTTTTTTTTAAATCAGTCCCTTCACCAAATGTTTCTGTACTTTGGGAAGTAGCTAGCATTCAGCATGGACCATCATCCTACCTCGTCTGGCTTTAGGATGAAAATGGGAGCAGAAGATTGTTTCAAGTTATCTATGAAGGAATGCTGACAGCCTTTTGATCTTTCTTCAAAAATGTTCTCTCACAGAATGGGCTGAGTAGGGCTATTTTGTTTTGAACTCAGAACAACACTTTTGCTTTCATGTTTATTTATTTTACAGGATCATAGAAGTTAAAGCTTGGAAGGTAGGTTAGAGACCAGCTAATCTAACCCCAGGAATGTCCAGGAATCCTCATACACATCCCTATTTAACTGAGAGAGCAAACAAAAATGAATACTTTATTTATTATTTATTTATTATTCAAATTTAATTACCGCCCATCTCCCCCAAAAGAGGGACTCTGGGCGGTTTACAATAAAACCAAGCTCCAAACATAAACGTTAAAATCTCATAAAAGCAGCGACATCACAATTATTGTAAAATACAATAAATAAATATAAAATCCAAGAAGGTATGTAGCTACAGCAATGCTGATTCACTTTTTTGTTGACATATGCGCGCATCTATGCATTTTAACCACACAGCACTCGACCAGCTATGGATAAGGCTTTGAAAAGGGTGTTGCTGCAAAACCCCCTCTATCAATAGAAGAGAATACTCTACCCCGGACTTAGGAAGCCCTAGGAAAACCCTAAGACAAGACATAACATCTATTCCAAGCAAAATAAAGTATTCTTTGAAAAATTGCACCCCATCTGCAGCATTCATAGAACATCTGGCAAGTGTTCAATGTCCAAGTTTATACTTTTCTTCTATTTAGCTTCAAAAAAATGTACCACATAAAGCCTAGTATGTAAATTTGTACATTGTGCACATAAATACCAAATATTAGAAAGGAAGCTCTTTGCAAGCTTTAATTTGATGCCAATCAGCACTCAATTAATGTAATAATTATTAGACAGCATCTTCTATTAAATCAGGAATGGGGAATTTGGAGGCTGTCTGGTGTTGCAACTCCCAACATTCCTTGCCATTGCTTGCTAGGGACCCTGCTAGGTGCAACTGAGCAAAACAAGAGTTTTTTAGCCTTCAATAAGATTCAGAAAAAATCTGCTGTTTAGAGATGGTGCTGATAGGAGTGCTTTCTTTGTGGCACCTACTTTATGGAATACAGTGCCCTGAAAAACTGTCCACTTTAATGACAGCTCATAAACAAAACAGGAGTTATATAGAAGTCTATTTGGTTATGATTGCCATCAATTTATTTATTTTCCGTATTGGTTTTATTTTGGGGGTTTTGTGATGTCTCTTACATACTTGGTCATATGTAAGTATTTTTATTGGATTTCATTTTACTAGTATTATACCATGGACGTTTTAACGTAAAATAGAATGTACTGTATGAGAGTTGTTATATTGTGGCAGGTAAGAAAACAAAGAAACAAACACATGGCTGGAATAATCAGCTTTATTATCACAACAGGATGTTCTGTCATAGATCCCCAAATTTCACAAAAAAATATTTCATACAATCTCTCCTTTCTGATACACAACTGGCTGAACCTGAAAGATACAGGCTGAAAACTCCTGTCTATTTTCGGGTGAGCGGGACTTCATTTTGATCACTCAAATGAACGATGCTGACAAAGTTTGCAAACCATGAGCTTACGCCATGACTAATGACATAAATGTTGCCATTCCGTAACTCATAATTAGGCACTCTCTTGCCCACCTGGCCCAAACATCCTAAGAGGTCCAGTTCAGATCCATCATCCCCATCCTGTTGAGATCCATTGTCCTGTTGTGATCACAAGTCCCAAAAGGTCCTGTTGAGATCCATAGAAGTGCACAAGGTGGGCCAGGCTGGAAGCCTCTTGTGTTGTGGCCCCGCACTTTGGAACAAAGTTTGCAAAGGGAAGTATGTTAGACTCCCTCCCTCCTTGCATTTTGCTAATGCAATTAAAACCATATATTTCCAGGATGCCTTTGGCTCAAACTGATCAATACCGGGTGCTCATCACAAGGCAGCTAACAAATATTGTAAAATAAATAAATGAACCCTCACAAACCTAGTTTTCAAATCGTAAAAAACACCCTTAGCTTTTCTGAAAACTTGAGGCCATTGGTTTTATAATATAGGGCACTCCCATTCTCTCTTTTCCAAATGTCATCCAAATTTATTTCTGTTACATGTTTTAATTGTTAATAATTCTGGACTGCTGGTTTAGCTTCTATAAAAACCATCTCTAGTACATTCAAAGCTTTCAGAAGCTGCCATAGCAGCTGGACCCAACAAAATAACAGATGCTTTAGCTCTATGAATTGCCATTCTGCTGTTTTCGGTTACCGATTGTTCTATTATAATCTTCCAAAACTTTTGAAAGTTGCATTAATAATTAACTGATTAAAAGGAATTATCCCATTTTCCACCCATGTTTTCCAAAAGAAAGAGAAAAAAACAACAACCCCCCCAGCTCAACAGGCAACTGAGGGTATAGGAGGAACGGGCTTGGTCTTCAGCAAACCAGCAGTAGACAAGCTCAAAGGAGGACAACCCAGCAGCTTCGCCACACCAACAGAAATGCTGAGAAGCTCCAGGCAGCCAGCAGCTGGTACGGCACCTTCCTTTTCCTACCCCAGCACGGACTGATAAACTGCCAAGCCAACCCTTAGCAGCAGTTTAGAAGAGCAGGTATCAGCAACAGAAGCCAACCTGAAGGTGGTTAAATGGTGGCTAGAGACTTTGGTGTAAGCTCAGGCAACAAAGGAGAACAGAATTGTTACAGACTGTTTAGGAATAAGATATACACTTAGGAGGCATGATACACATGTACATAAGGTATACACATATGCAGTAAGACACGTGATAGTGTGGGTGAGCCTCTTTTTTGGTTTTATTGATTCCGGGGTGTTGCAATTATTTTCAGCTGCTGTTTTATGCTGTGCTACGTTATTTGTGCTTTAATTATTGGTTGTATTTTTATTCTGTTTTTATTTTGTTTTAATGGTTAGCTGCCCAGAATCACATATATGAGATGGGTGGCCATATCAATTTATTACATCAATAAAAAAATAACTGGTCTGTACCATTTCCTTTTTAAAAAAAAATAATTTTTATTGAAAATTTTAATTACGGTAGTGAAAGCAAATGCAAACTAAACTCAGAGAAAAAAAGGGAGATAGAAAGAAAGAGTAAAAGGGGCAAGGGAAGAAGAAAAAAAGAAAGGAATGAGAGAAAAGAGAAAGAAAAAATATTTAAAGAAGTGACTTCCAATCTTCATCGCAAGTATAAACAAACTTAATAAATCTTCACCCCTCATAGAGTTACAAACAAGTATCTCTTCTTCTTATAACCCATCCCTTATCCATATGCAAATCCATAAATCATCAACTTTTCAGTCCTGGTGTCTGCAAAAAGTCCATAAAGGGTTACCAGAGCTTATTCTTATTTTAACCTTGGTCAAACAAACCAACGGTGTACTCCTTCCTTTTGCTGCTAACAATCTTGATCTTTAATTCATTCAGTTATTGTCATAGGATTTTATCTCTCTTCAATTTTTCTGTTTTCCCATTCCAAAGGCTTCTTTGAAACTTTAGCAAACCTCTTTTTAAAATCCAGTAAAAAGTCATTGCCCAAGTCATTCTCTGGATTTATCATTTGTATTTCCACTTTAATTTTCAAGGGTTTAACAAACTTCTTTTGTATATTCATTAGAAAGTCCTTATCCAGGTCATTCTCTTGGCTTGTCATTTGTGTTTTCACTTTAGTTGTCTTACATGTCTTATAATCCACACTTTTTTTATATTCCAATATTTCTGGTTCTAATATTTCTACATCAAACAAAATTTGTTTCACCTCTTTGTCCTGTAAATCTCTCAAAATATTCTCTCTCACATCTGTCATTCCCTCATTAACATCTTTTTGAAAATAGTCTATCCATAGAAGCAGACATCATTGCTGACATTGTGGCTGCTAGTTTCTGACTCCATTCCTGAAAAATCTCCCGGAGTATTTCAAATGTCATAACGTTTTGTGTCATTTTGTACATTCCAGTAGTAACCAAAAACAAAAGGCAAGCTTTCACTTTTCTTATTTTTTCCTTTTCTGCCTAGAATCTTTAGTCCCCTCTAGTGTCCAAATTCTGAAATCATTTGTTGTTGTTTATTCGTTTAGTCGCTTCCGACTCTTCGTGACTTCATGGACCAGCCCACGCCAGACCTTCCTGTCGGTAGTCAACACCCCCAGCTCCCCCAGGGACGAGTCCGTCACCTCTAGAATATCATCCATCCATCTTGCCCTTGGTCGGCCCCTCTTCCTTTTGCCTTCCACTCTCCCTAGCATCAGCATCTTCTCCAGGCTGTCCTGTCTTCTCATTATGTGGCCAAAGTATTTCAGTTTTGTCTTTAATATCATTCCCTCAAGTGAGCAGTCTGGCTTTATTTCCTGGAGGATGGACTGGTTTGATCTTCTTGCAGTCCAAGGCACTCTCAGAATTTTCCTCCAACACCACAGTTCAAAAGCATCGATCTTCCTTCTCTCAGGCTTCCTTATGGTCCAGCTCTCGCAGCCATATGTTACTACGGGGAACACCATTGCTTTCACTATGCGGACCTTTGTTGTCAGTGTGAGATCTCTGCTCTTAACTATTTTATCGAGATTTGTCATTGCTCTTCTCCCAAGGATTAAGCGTCTTCTGATTTCCTGACTGCAGTCAGCATCTGCAGTAATCTTTGCACCTAGAAATACAAAGTCTTTCACTGCTTCTACATTTTCTCCCTCTATTTGCCAGTTATCAATCAAGCTGGTTGCCATAATCTTGGTTTTTTTGAGGTTTAGCTGCAAACCAGCTTTTGCACTTTCTTCTTTCACCTTCATCATAAGGCTCCTCAGTTCCTCTTCACTTTCAGCCATCAAAGTGGTATCATCTGCATATCTGAGATCGTTAATGTTTCTTCCAGAGATTTTAACTCCAGCCTTGGATTCCTCAAGGCCAGCTTGTCGCATGATGTGTTCTGCATACAAGTTGAATAGGGAGGGTGAGAGTATACAGCCTTGTCGTACTCCTTTCCCAATCTTAAACCAGTCCGTTGTTCCGTGGTCTGTTCTTACTGTTGCTACTTGGTCGTTATACAGATTCTTCAGGAGGCATACAAGATGACTTGGTATCCCCATACCACTAAGAACTTGCCACAATTTGTTATGGTCCACACAGTCAAAGGCTTTAGAATAGTCAATAAAACAGAAATAGATGTTTTTCTGAAACTCCCTGGCTTTTTCCATTATCCAGCGGATATTGGCAATTTGGTCTCTAGTTCCTCGGCCTTTTCTAAACCCAGCTTGTACATCTGGCAATTCTCGCTCCATGAACTGCTGAAGTCTACCTTGCAGGATCTTGAGCATTACCTTACTGGCATGTGAAATGAGTGCCACTGTTCGATAGTTTGAACATTCTTTAGTGTTTCCCTTTTTTGGTATGGGGATATAAGTTGATTTTTTCCAATCTGATGGCCATTCTTGTGTTTTCCAAATTTGCTGGCATATAGCATGCATTACCTTGAGAGCATCATCTCGCAAGATTTTGAACAGTTCAGCTTTCCTTCTTTCTTGGGCTACTTCTAGTGTCTCAGCAGACAGCCATTTTGTCTTCTTGGTTTTCTCTTTCTTTGGGATGTATTTTGTTGCCGCCTCCTGAACAATGTTGTGAACTTCTGTCCATAGTTCTTCTGGGACCCTATCTACTAAGTCCAGTCCCTTAAATCGATTCTTCACCTCCACTGCATATTCCTTAGGAATATTAGTGAGCTCATATCTAGCTGATCTGTGGGTCTTCCCTAATCTCTTTAGTCTGATCCTAAATTGTGCAAGAAGAAGTTCGTGATCTGAACTACAGTCAGCTCCAGGCCTTGTTTTTACCGACTGTACAGATGTCCGCCACCTTTGGCTGCAAAGGATGTAATCAATCTGATTTCGGTGTTGTCCATCTGGTGAAGTCCATGTATAAAGCCGTCTCTTAGGTTGTTGGAAGAGAGTGTTTGTTATGCAGAGTGAGTTGTCTTGGCAAAATTCTATCAGCCTATGTCCTGCTTCATTTTGTTCTCCCAGGCCATACTTACCTGTAATTCGAGGTGTCATTTGACTGCCCACCTTAGCATTCCAGTCTCCTGTGATGAAAATAACATCTCTTTTAGGCGTGTTGTCCAGTAGGTGCTGCAGATCCTCATAGAACTGCTCTACTTCAGCTTCTTCAGCATTTGTGGTTGGGGCATATATTTGGATCACTGTGATGTTAGATGGCTTGCCCTGAATTCGAATTGAGATCATTCTGTCGTTTTTGGGGTTGTATCCAAGCACTGCTTTAGCCACTTGACTATTAATTATGAAGGCTACTCCATTTCTTCTGTGGTCCTCTTGTCCACAGTAGTAGATCTGGTGGTCATCTGATGTGAAGTGGCCCATTCCAGTCCATTTCAGTTCACTGACGCCTAGAATGTCTATCTTTAATCTTGACATCTCACCAATAACCACATCCAATTTGCCCTGGCTCATAGATCTTACATTCCAGGTTCCAATGGTGTGTTGATCCTTAGAACATCGGATTCGCCGTTCACCACCAGCACCGTCGGCCGCTAGCCATCCTTTCGGCTTTGAGCTAGCTGCGTCATCACGTCTGGGGCTAGTTGAGCTCATCCTCTGTTCCTCCCCAGTAGCATTTTGACCATCTTCCGACCTGGGGGTCTCATCTTCCGATGGTATACTGACATATCTCTGGTTGTACTGATCCATTTAGTTTTCACGGCAAGAATACTGGGGTGGGTTGCCATTACCTTCCCCAGGGATCGCATTTAGTCTGACCTCTCTGTCATGACCTTCCCGTCTTGGGTGGCCCTTCACGGTTTAGCTCATGGCATCATTGAGGTGCTCAAGCTCCAGCACCACGACAAGGTAACGATCCTTTGCTGAAGTCTGAAATCATAAAGTCTCAAATTTTTGTTGTGACTTAGAATAAACAAAACAATTTAGTTCCCATGAACGACTGTTTATTTATATAATTATTTCCAAAATCTTAGAGTAAAAGTCCTAATATTCCAAATTTGTCTGGTTCCTTAATTCATTTATAACTTTCTCGGTTAAGTGTCTGGAGAGCCAGGTTTTACACCCATGCCTATGCAAAGTTGTCTAGAACCTAAGCAGATGACACGCTTCACACAACTGGGCAAGATCAAGGAAGCCAGAATTACACAGACTTCAGTAAGGTATCTTTAATATTAGTCCTGGGGCAAATACAGAACCTGCAAGAGGGTTTTCCAACCGTGGTTTTTATAGTGAGTTCATTTAGGTGGAGTCTCCTTGATTTGTCCCTCTCTCTCAGCCCAACCCACCTCACAGGGTTGTTGTTGTGGGGAAAAGAGGAGGAGAAAGGAGTATTAGGTATGTTTGCCGACTTGAGTCATTTATAAAAATAATAAAGGTAGGATAAAATAAAATAAAATAAAATAAATAAAATAAATTTGAAATGTTTCTTCCCAGGTTCTTGCCACCTGTTCAAAGTTGCCATTTGTGAGATAAGCTGTCAACATACTGGCCTTCTATCTCTTGATTGTTCATGTCTTCTCTCCCTTCTATTACTCTCCCAGCCTTCCCACTACCTCCGACAATCCCCATTTATTCATGCTACATATATTTATTTATTTATTTATGTATTCATTCATTCATTCATTCATTCATTCATTCGATTTGTCCCTGCACATCTCCTCCCATTGGGGGACTCTGGGTGGTTTACAACAATCAATTAAAACAACAATCACAAATATACAATACACAAATACAATAATAAATAATATAAATAAAAGTAAAGATATAGCCTGGGATAATTCATATTTCCCAAATAAGATATTTTTTGAAGAATAATGATTCCCTGGGATTTAAGAGAGTCTGATTACAAAAAAATGCAAAACTCAGTCTTTTTGCATACTTCCCTTATTTCCTATTGGCAGAATATTGGATTTGTCCCAGTTTATTTTATATCCATCATTTCACCTTACTGCTGTACCTTTTCTACAAATCAGAGTAGAAATGTGAATAGGGTTCTGTAAAGTGCAAATTAATTACATTATAATCCCTATGAATTGTCCCAGTATGAATTATTGATATTATGTTACTTTGCTTCACTTGTTTCATTCTAGGGACCAATAATCTGTCAATTTTTTCACTTGGGTTCCAATAAATTTGCTGAACACACTTTAGCAAATATTCCGTATTCAAAGGATATAATTGATGAAGCTCCAGTTTAACAGATCTATAGACCTCTATACAATTCTAATATATGATTTCTAGGATAAATATTCAAAGCTTCCTCTACACCGTTTGTTTGTTTGTTTGTTTATTTAAATGATTTATAGAGCCACCCACTTCATAGCAGTGACTTAAAACCATTGTAACAGGATAAACTCATGATGATAATAACTCCCAAAAGAATAACTCCCAAAAGAAAACAACATCACCAACAATGCTCCCTTAATTGCCTGGCCCAAAATCTTGGAGAAATGTCCTTTTTCTGACTTTCTATAATGAACATATACAATTTGAACAAACAAATAAATAAACAAACATCCTACATTTCTTTTCTTCCTAGAAACATAAACTATTATTTATGTAAGCGCTTTAACCACATCCCAGCCAATCCTCACATTGTTGATCCACTATTTTCTTTGTTTTTTAAATATTTATTTATTTGTTTGTTTGTTGGTCAGTAAACAGAGGCTCATTAGCAATGCTGCACTCCTAACTTGTATGTATGTATGTATACATGTTTGTGTGTGTGTATATGTGTGTGTGTGTGTGTATTCAAAGGATTGATTGGTTGATTATTGATTATGTGCCATCAAGGTAGTGTTGACTTTTAGCAACCACTTACATACACCTTGTGATTGGACCAATTAATTCTTTTTCCCAACTAAATTAACCATGGACCAAATATTAAAAAATAGTTCAAATAAAAAAGTGTGTCAGATGGGATAAACAAGTATATTCCTGTTTTATTATATTTAATTGTCTCATATTTCAGCTAAATTAAATTCCCACATATTTGAATGGAGGCATTTTGAGACCATTTTTGTTTTTTAAATATTATTCTGATCCACTGTTATATCCAAGAATAAATAAAAATAAATTAAATAAATTAAAATCCCCAGCTACAGTATCTGGTCCATCTGTAAACCAAAAACAAGTTTGCAAAACAGTTTCATAAAATATCTGATTGATCTCTAATTGGATCAGAGAAATATATCCAAGCCATCCAACTATCTCCATTATTAACTACTAAAATTATATGAAACTCCTCAATATCCAAAATTTCTCTCTCTGCTATAACACTGCCACCCTTCTGGCCTTTTCCAAATTTCCACTTATATGAATTTGGCTCACCCATTTTCTAACCCAAAAATATTTTTCTTCAGAGAAAATGAAGGTTCCTTGAGGAAAATTCCCATCAGGCTTCAATGACTTCAGGTTGTAGAAGTATCTTTCTAATTTTAGTTATTCGCTTGACCCTTTAACATTCCACAACACAAATAACACTATAATTATACACAGTGGTGCCTTGGCGTTTGTTGAAACAGGCAAGATGGTGGTTTCAGCAGAGTGATCCAAGTCCCATCCCTTTTTAACATGCATCATTGATATCCTATGCACATAAAAAGCAGCAGGGCTTTGACTGCAGAGCTTCAGATGCTATCTTGCTGAGCCACCTGTCCCCAACAGTATCTGCTGGTCCCACAAACTCTATTTTGATGGGCACATTTCAGATCCCTGCTCTGGAGCAAGGTCTTCTGGCAGGACCCAGGAGGTGTGCCTTTTCCATGGCAGTGCCTGTGCTCTGGAATGATCTCCCCCAATACATAGTGAGCTCTGACCCAGTTGGCCTTTAGAAAGCTTTAAGAATGTGGTTATTTCCTGGGGTGTTGGGGCCAAGTTCATTGGAGTTCCCATCTGGAAGGGTATAATTGGAATCTGCATTCTGACTGTCTATTAATTTTTGTTTTAACTGTATTGTTTTCTGTTCTCCTGATTTAACGCCATCCAGAATTGCAATTTTCTGACTTGGACAGCTATATAAACTCCTTTAAAGATGTATTATTATTTGATTGATTTATATTGCCACCCAACTCACATACATAAATCTGGGCAGCGTTCAATGAATGCAAACATATAGATATACAAAAAGCACACAGCAGTCAGGAAAATCATAAAAACAATCATTAACCCAACCAGGAGACGAGTTCCATCAATCATAGAGACATACCCACACAATATATATATATATATATATATACACACACACACACACACACACACACACACTTAAACTGTATATTCCATCAATTTAACCTATTTAAACAAAGAAGAGAATCTGAAATTAAATATAAAGTATAAAATATGTAAAAATAAATTCTGACAATACTTAGCTGTAAAAGTGAAATAACATTTTACAAAAAGGATGAAGACATGGATGCCAGGTTGGGAAAAGGTGTTCTTTACCTACTAAGAGTGACTATCTATGACAGTGTTTTTCAACCTCAGCAACTTTAAGATGCGTGGATTTCAACCCCAGAATTCCCCAGCCAGCAATTCTGAGAGTTGAAGTCCACAGATCTTAAAGCTGTCAAGTTTGAAAAACACTGATCTGTGATTTCCAATGTGTGAATTTTGCTCGGTGTTGTAGAAGGCATGCATCTTTTGCTGACTGTGTGCAAATTGAGGCTGAGTTGTCAGGAATGTTTGCATTTGGATTTCAGCACTGATCAGAGGTGTAGGGACCTCTTCCCATTTGAGGGATGCTTGAACTTATACCAGGATTTGTGTGTGTGTGTGCCTTTGAGTCAGTGTGGACTCCTGGCCACAGCCTGGACAAGTCCTTGCAGTTTTCTTGGGAAGATTTCAGAAGTGGTTTGCCCTAGCCTTCTTCTTCCTAGGGCTGAGAGAGAGGGACTGGCCCAAGGGCACCCAGCCGGCTTTCGTGCCTAAGGCGGGACTAGAACTCTCATACCATGCCTGATTGGCTCTTGGGCTGAGAGAGAGGGACTGGCCCAAGGTCACCCAGCTGGCTTTGGGACCAAGGTGGGACTAGAACTCACGGTCTCCTGGATTCTAGCCTGGTGCCTTAACCACAACACCAGACTGGCTCTCACATATCAGGACTTCCTGCATGCAAAGTATGTGATCTATCCCTCAGCTGTAGCTTGAGGAGGGACGAGCAGATGGTGGTTTGCAGATCAGCCATCCACATTTGCAGTTGAAACAAAGAATTGGTGGAAATTGTTGGGAGAAAAAAAAAAGTGTGAGCTCTGACTGAAACCGTCACTCCTTCCTGTTTAAAATGTAATAGATAGATTTTGATAGATTTTGTTTCCTTTCCTTCTCAGGGTAAGAATTCTCAAAAATGAGATTGCAATGTAAACATGCAATCTGAGGCTGTCCTGCCTTTTCCGTCTTCATTTTTATTGGCATTCTATCTATTGGCAAGGAAGATAGGGCAAGGGAATAAAATTTCGGGAATTAAATTGGCAAATCAAGAACATAAATTAAAACTGTATGTTGATAATGCTATACTTAAAGTTACCCATCCAAAGAACTCTTTAGACTCAATAATGAAACATTTACAGCATAATGGTTGGGTATCTGGATATGGGATTAAGAAGAACAAGACACAAATGATTACATGAAATTTATCTGAGGAGGGAAAAACTGCATTTGTAGCAAATAACAGGGTTTAATATCATTGTTAAACTGATTAAGTACCTGGGAATTTACTTAACAGAACACAATAAAGATGTATTTATTTGTTTATTACATTTACTTACCACCACAATCCTGAAAGACTCCTGGCAGTTTTCAAGATAAAATACACAATAAACAATACACAATAAAAGCACAAAATTAAACATCTACAAGCCAATTAATAAAAACCAACATTTGTTTATTAAACTAATTAAATAGCAAAGCTAGTCGGTAACCCGACTAAGAAGGTATTGTGGCCCAAATGCTCTATGGAAAAAAATCCATTTTGAGCTGCTTCTGAGAGGCAATCAAACTGGGAGCCAACTGGAGGTCTTCTGGGAGGTTCCCTAAAGTGCAGAAACATCAGCAGCTTCTCCTGAGTAGACTGAACTAGCTTGCCAATTCTGATGGGAGAATATTGTCCTACAATTAACTTGGTGCCAAGCCATGTAGTGCTCCATAATGTTGTGGCCCAACCCCGGCTCACCTAAAACAACCATCAGGTCTGGCAGGAGAAACAAGTTAAGGGTCCTATCCATTAAGGAATATCATCTAATGGGACCCGGGAGGAGAGGACCTGTAACTAGAAAGTTTTCTTACTAGGCTTTTTAAAAAAATCTATGGGTGGTGACAAAGGCATGAGTCGTTGTGGCAAGGTCCTCCCTGTCCTACTTCAGGTTTCAGCCTCGCACACCCGCACAGTTTCTTAGAAGATTACCAGTTTTATTTTCAGGTAACAGAGTCAGCAATGTACTCAGGAATGTCGGACAAAGCAAAGGCTTGCCTGCGAAGTCTAAAGTTGGTCCAAGGTTCAAGAGCCGGGTCATGGCTGGCAGCCAGTCCAAGGGTCTAAGGATCAAGAGTGAAACTCCTACAGAGGGATCACACCTGAGCTAGACATCATTTCCAGCAAAGGGAACAGAGGCAGCCCAGCCCCTTATATAGGCTGCAGCCAACTGCCACCGATCGGAATGTTTAGTCTGTTGCTTGGCGAATAGCCTAACAGAACCTCTGCTCCGCCCTCCTTTCTACTGGGCCATGACACTCCCATGCCAGGTAGAGCTGCAGCTGGCGCCCCAGCCAACGGTGGGTGAAGGCTCCCTGGCCGCAGCCTCCATCTGCTGTTCTAGCAGAGTCCATGAGGACCTTCAAGTTGTGGACCTGAATCTTCAGGAGAAGTACCACCCTGTTAAGAGACACTATTGGATCAGAAGGAGAATCCCTATGGACAAACAGTAACTCCATCTTGCTAGGATTCAATGTGTGCATGTTCTTTCCCATCCAGACCCTCATACTATTCAGACAGTGGAACAGAACTTCAATGGCACCATCACTATGGCCTGGGTAGCAATATAAAGCTGAGTATCATCAGTATACTGATGGTACCAAACCCCAAAATATCAGATGAACTTGTTGCCAATGGCCTCACATAAAATTTAAATAGGAGGGGGGACACTGGTCACTGGGCCAACATCTCCCCACCCCCAACAACTGGATCCATCTGCTGAAGAAGGAGCAGAACAACTGCAACAAATTAGTTCCAATTCCCAACCCTTGCGGGTAGCCCAAAAAGATGTCATGGCCAACAGTATCAAAGGCTGATGAGAGGTCTAAAGGAATCAGGATGGGTACACATCCCGCATCCATGTCCTGAGAGAGATCATGTGCACTAGTGCAACCAATGCCATTTCCATTTCATGTCCAGGCCTGAATCCAAACTGAAGTGGGTCCACATAATCTGTTTTTCCCAGGGTGCCTCTTAGTTGACTGCCCACCACCATCTCAACACCCTTCCCTAAAGAAAAAATTGGAGACCAGGCAATAGTTGGATCCAGGAAAGGAGAGGATTTATTTATTTATTTATTTATTTATTTATTTTCTATAGCTGCCCATCTCAGCAAGTGACTCTGGGCAGTGTACAGTCATAAAAAACCATAAAACAATTAAAACAGTACAAAACAGTACAAAACAAATATATATGGTTGCCAAGTAAACACTGAAGATGCAGCACTGCCTTTTTAAAGTACTTTCAGTCCTCCAGATCCAGGAATTGCCCCCTGCATCAACACTCTTTACTACAAATATTAACCCCAGAGAAGACAAGATTTTTGGTGGTGGTGGTGTACCACTCCAATATTGATTGCCAGAATAGATAATTCACATTAAATATAGCTGAAAATATAATAATCAGATTTTATTTATCGATTTGATTTTAATAATAGTTAAAATTAATGATTATGTTTGATGATGATGATTTGATGTTAATAATAGTTAAAATTTAAGTTTAATAATAGTTAAAAATAATGATTATAGACTAATCATAGTACTATCTAGTACTAATCTAATGTGCTTTGCAGATTCTTGCACCCAGCTTGCAAATCTATACTTTATTTCTTTTTTGCTCCGTTATGTTTTCTTGGTTGCGCTTTTAAATAACTGTCAGAATAAAATAATAAAAAATATCAGCTATAGAATCCAACATGAATAATTAAAAAAACTGATCAATCTACAGAGGGTGTTCCTTTTAATTTCCTTTTTTGGTGATCGTGTATCTTGCTTCTCTTCCACTGCGGAGGACCCATCCTCTTGCTCTTCCTTGGTAAAAATTCCCAAAGCAAATGCTATGAGATAGCTGATTTTTGTGCCCCTGGTGATTGAGTGGGGGAGAAATCCCATCATCTCAACTTTTTGCACGACCCAATAAAAACCATTTGAAGGGCATCTGTTATGACTGTTGATGCAGTGTTGTCTACGCCCGGGGCGATTTTAAGGCATTCTGGGGTTACACAATGCTATTTTATGCTTCATTTCTCTGTTTTCTACTGGAGGCCATAAATAAATGAAACAGAAGTAGCTTTCTTATTGAGGAATAGAAATATACAAAGAGATGTGTGGTAATTGAAGGGGACCTGGGAGGAAGGATGCTATAAAACTGGACTTTGAGGCAGAAACTTCCATCTTCCTATTTCTGGCTCTTCTGATCATACGCAATAATGGAAGAGTTTCCTATCGTTATGCTTTAATCTGGAACAATGAATAGATTACCTACATGTCAGCCCACTACCACTCTGCTCTGTATTCTGCCCACCTCTTGTTCTACTTTGTGTCTGAGAAGTTCTACATCTTGTTTTGGAACAGGCCTGCCATTTTTCCCCCCCTTTCCCTTTCTCTTTCCCCTGCAGTGCTCTGACTTCCTCTTCTTCTAGGCCAGTGTTTCTCAATCTCAGCAACTTTAAGACGTATGGACTTCAACTCCCAGAATTCCTCAGCCATGCTGGCTGGGGAATTCTGGGAGTTGAAGTCCATACGTCTTAAAGTTGCTGAGATTGAGAAACACTGTTCTAGGCTCTGCTGTGGTGGCTTCTACAGCTGTTCCTCATCCCCATTTTGGATGCCACCACTGCTGGTCTCTCTTGCCGGTTGCGTCCTGATTCATCTTCACCACTGCTCTCCCTACTACTGCTGCTGAGCTACTGCTATCACCACTTACCTTGTATCTTCTCTACCATTGTCATGGGTCCTCTTTGTGCTGCTACTCCTGACCATCTTCTGGGCCTCACCTGATTTCTCTCCTCTTCTGTCCTGCTCTCTGCCTTCCCCCTCCTATTCAACCTCGCTACCTGGGTCTCTTCTTTTAAACTCTCTTAATCACTCTTCCTTTTCCTCTCTTCCCTTCTCCTATGTGCTTCTTGCCCTGCCTGCCTCTTGTTTCCCAGAGGTTTGATTTCCCATCCACTCTGATTAACTTTAGCATTCTGTACTTGAATCTATTCAGTCTCTTTCCTTTCTAATACATCCAGCAACATTATTATGTCTCCCTAATCCACTGAGAGAAAGAAAGAAAGAAAGAAAGAAAGAAAGAAAAAGAAAGAGAGGGAGGGAGGGAGGGAGGGGAGAGAGAGAAAGGAGGAAGGAAGGAAGGAAGGAAGGAAGGAAGGAAGGAAGGAAGGAAGGAAGGAAGGAAGGAAGGAAGGAAGGTTCTTGTATTCAGAGTAAATTCTCAAGTTCTGCCAGTTTTTTTTCCTGGTGGACAGAACAGCAATTTTTGCTGTATTCTTACTAAGAAAATGCTGAATTGTATGGAATTACCCATTTGCAATTCTCACTCAAAATTCTTAGCCATCTCTACCCAATTGCTTTTTGCATATAGGGAGAACTGGACATTTTTAGAGCGGGCAATGCTCCTTTGGCTGCTCTCAAGGATGAGATAAGTCAGGTCAGCAGGCAAGAAATGAAGTGCTGGATAGGTTTGTTTGTTTAGGTTTTTAAGTTTTGATGCTCATTTTGGAGATGTCCAAACACTTCAGGCTCTTTCCTCTTGAGAGGTGCAATTAGACAAAAATAAGTTGGGCAGAGGAAGTGGATGCCCCTGGAAGGAATAACCACTATGAGCAACATTAAAAAATCAGGAAGTGTTTTGCTTTCTGCATCTCCCAAGTGCTCCTTGAAATGGCTGTCGACAGTTTTTGAAACACTCCAGACAACCCATTCTTTCTTTCTTTTTTTCCCTGCAGAGATTGTATGGTCCCCTCCTCCCCAATCCAGGCACATCAAACAGATGGAGGAGTTTACAGAGAAAACAAACTTAATATTCTTCACTGAATCATGGAAAGGCCAGGGAAGCCCAGGGGACAACAGGCTACACTAGAAAAAAAACAAGTACTCTTTACTAAATATGAAAGAATGTTTCTTTCTTTCTCTCTCTCTCTCTCTCTCTCCCTCCCTCCCTCTCACCTACTTTTGTTCCTTCCCAGGAAAATTTGCATAACTGATGTTTTACATAGGGTTACCAGACATCCAGCAAAAGGACATGTCCTCCTTTTTGTCCTCATGCCCTCCATCTAGCAGGCATAGCCTTAAAATCAAGGCATTTTGAGTATCTTAAGGATTTTTTTGGACTGTTATCACAACAGTAGTCAGTTGAGCTTTTGTGTATTGTGGCCTTGTAAATTGTTTGCTTCTTTTTTTCCCTTGTCCATTGACAGACTCGACAGCCTAGATTTACATAATCAAATTGATTTCCTGATTCCAGCAGTCAGCTTCAATCCAGCCTCTTCAAGTCTATTATCACTGTAATCTCTGGATCATGTGACTTGTCATACATTTCTCTGGTGATTTTTGAAAAGCACTCATCATTGATTCTATATTATCACTAGTATATGTTCTTGAAAATAAAGATTTGATGGAAAAATATTGCGATTGAAAAACCAGTCTTTCTAATGCTGGAAAAAGTAAGTTCATAATCATGTAGGCCTAAGTACTTCCTTTTCTGGCTGTTTTTTTCTGCAATTTTTGTCACAGATGCCAAGATAGTAAAACAGTTAGTTTGTCCTCCTTTTCCCCATCTGACCTCCTTTCCATCCATGCCTTTGCCTGTTCAGATATCTGGTAACCCTAGTTTTACATGACATCCCAAATGATGTAATTGTCTGGACAGACTTTGAGAACAAAGTCTTGTCTGTTATTTAAGGGTAAAGTCCAAAGACAAATTTGGCCTGTTGCATCCAAAGTCCATTAATTAGGGGTCTGTTAAATTAAAGGTTCATGGTATCAACGGGATAAAACGATTCCAGTTTTTGTTAGGTGCATTGATTTAGAAATGAATGACATCTTCAACAAATGATCCCCCTCCACAACAAATATAGGCCCTCCTAATCCTTGATTTAGATAAACATTGATTGATTCCCGTGAGTCCTTCCTCAGCTATCTCCAAAAAGGGCTAAGAATGATGTGTAGCTATGACCCTACCTTTTGGGGCTATGAGCAATTTGTCATTTCAACAGCATATTGGACATGCTTTTGGGAAATCACTGCTATGGGGAGAATCTTCCCCATCAACAAAATGGTTGCCATGGTGGGTGCAGGTAGTTATTCACCAGGAGACCCTGGGAAGGCTGCTCCCTGCCAACCCCACCTAATTCTTTTGAGATGCTCCTTAACATCCTCTTCCAATTGCCTTTATCTTTTTTTCTGGGCAGGTGAGAATTGTGAACAAAGCACTAGGCTGTAGCCATCTGCCATTTTCATTTTCAAAGACTGCCTTTAAGTCTTGGGCCAAGGTTGAGAAACATTGATGTAGGGGTTAAGATGTTGGGCTAGAATTGAGGAGACCTAGGTTCAGGCCCACCATCAGCCATAAAAACTGACTGCATGACTTGGAGCCAGACACTTTCCCTCAGCCCAACCTACCTTGCAGAGTTTTTGGTTGGGAGTAAATGAAGATCTCCATGTGAGACATCACACTAAAACTACTTTTATTGAAATTGACTATAATAACAGAACCTTACAAGTCAGATTCTGCTGGACCTCCTCCCCTTCTTATATTCCAGTGGATCAGGGTGGTATCTGCCTGATCTGCTTCTGAATGTTACCTCATTTCTCTGGACATAAAAAATGTTTCAGCCAAGGTAATGGCTCTTGCATATTTCCATCAGGATCATCTTCCGTACTCTCCATAGCGGGTTACAACTATAAGGAAACAGCTTAAGGAGATAGTCAGGAGCTTCCTTATTGTACGAGCTGATAGCTACTGGAATCAGCTGCCGCAAGAAGTGGTGAGTTCTCCTTTGCTAAAGATCTTCGAACAGAAGCTGGATTATCATCTGTTAGCAATGCTCTAGAGCAGTGTTTCTCAACCTTGGCCACTTTAAGATGTGTGGCTTTCATGGCTGGCTGGGGAATTCTGGGAGTTGAAGTCCACAATTCTTAAAGTGGCCACGGTTGAGAAACACTGGTCTAGAAGATCCTGCATGGAGGGGATGTTCTTTCCCAACTTTTCCCAACTCTAGGATTGTAATAATCTAAGATGGACCATTATCCTCCTGTTTGTGTATTGTATTTAAGGCAGTCTGATGCATTCACCACCTCTGCTGATTCCTGAAAAGAAAGTTACTCCAAATTGTTATGAACAAGTGACATGCTATTTTAATTGGCCCCCCGGTGAATAGTAGCTTGAGAATGGAAGCAACTAATTGCTGCCCTTTGTGAAGTGTCTGTTCTGAAATCCGTAATAGGAAACCACAGCCTCGGTGCTCTTGGGGAAGTTTCAAGTCATCAGCCAGCTCGGCTGCAGTCTTCAAATAGCTTGCTGGCCACATAGAGATGACATCCCAATTGTCCAGTGTGAGAGGAGGAGGAGAAGAAGAAAAAAAAGCCAACAACCAATAACTGAAAATGGTTTATGATTTTTATCTCTGAAAAGAGACCTTTTAGATGACCAGATTCAGTTCCAGTATGTCAGAAACAATTTATATGGCAGTTGAAGTCTGACATTCATTTCCCTGAAGAGGTGCAGAAAAGAGATCAGGTTCACTAAGAGAGACCTTGTCTACCAGATTAAAATTAAAATCGTGACTGGGAGAGACGAGGGGTCTATTCTAATCTCTGAATAAGGAATTAAAGAGCATCTTTATTTCTGCCGGTAGCAGATTCAGACTGCATAAAATATGAAGAGTTCCATGCAAACACAAAGCTTAATATGTCAGGGAAAATATGTTCAGGCATCCAAGGTCCTCCCAACCCTTTGATTCTATGTTCTCTAGGAGGGAAATTTTTATACATGGCATGTAGATAGCATAATTACAAAGGCAATTAATGAACATTTGTCTTGCTTAAGATAGAACTAATGTCTGTGAGTAGTATCTGGTCTAACGTGTTTGCATTCCATGATACTCACGGTCATTCTAAAATGGAACTGTGGACAACTGTAGAAACTGCACATGGTGATGTACAAACTTGCACCTGACACCCAACATCTAAGTATGTGAGCTGCAATTTTTGCAATGTGACATCTTGATGCATATACAATCATTTGTCTTTCTCTGTCTCCCCGCCCCCACTACCTGACACCTATAAATGGAATTATCCTCCTGCAATCGGGGTGGGAGGGGTGGGGAAGCAACTTGCTTAACATGCTTGACCAAATTACATTAATAACCTTTATAACACTGTGCCAAAACCTGCCTGGCAACTGCTCAGAAATCTTCTTTTCCTACAAAGGAGGCATTTGTTTTTCTAACTCATTGTCAGGATGCTTGAGTAGTGATTTTCTCTTGATGGTGTTTTTGAGCTGGCTTTATTCTTGGGGGTGGCAGAGGATGCTGCTGCTGTTCTTGCTTCCTGCTGCCAAACTCTCCATTATTCTGAGGGTTTCTTGGGTGCCAGAATTTTCCAATCTGAAAAAAAAACTCATTGGGAAGAATTCTGTCCAGTCATGAATCCTAAACAAAGACCTTGTTAAAACGGAGATATTTCTTTTTAAGATGTGACCCTACCGTTCTTAGTCATACACCAATTGGAATATAACTTAGAATTACTGCATGAAATCAAACTTGTGATGTATAATTAATTGGTTCCCACAGACACATTTTATTATAATTATTATATCAGTTGTTTTATTTAACCCCCTCAGTTTTTATAAAGATTATGCTTTGTTGTGCATAACTCAAAAGAACACATGGATTAGCAATGGAGGAAGAAGGATTAGGATTAGGATTAATTATGCAATTCTATGTAGGTGGAATTTGCCATATTTTAATTTTTATTTATTTTATCTGTCCATATATATCCACTTTCTCTTTTGGAGAAAGGCTTTCATTTCAGAGTCGTTGTATGAGAGATGGGCGGTAGCCAAATATGACAAATAAATAAATAAATTTCTATTGAATAACTGTTAGTACGGGCATGATAAATGTTGTGATCCTCAAAAAGTGGTCCTTCACTGCCCTGCAGAAGATTGAGATAAGGAAGAGATTAAGCACTTTTTCTAAACTTGTCTATTCTTCTTCTAGCTTGACAATATGGCCCTTTCACCTTCCACAGAGTTTGAGGAAGAGGTCCCATTCCTCCTTTTGTGAAACTTAACAGCTACAACTGACTATGAACTGTGAAGAAGCCAGCAGTCACTGAATAGCAGTTGGCAGGATAGCAATGAAAGCCTTGGAAAAAGTACAGGTAGTCCTTGGGTTATGATGGCAATTGGGGCTGGAATTTCCATCGCTAAGCAATATGGTCGTAAAGCATGACATCACATGACCACATCACTTAGCGCAATTCCAGTAGTCCCAGTTGCCATTGTTAAGTGAAGACCATGCGGATTGTTAAGCAAGGACCTCACATGATCACGACTTCTGGCTTCCTGATAGCTTCTCCATTGACCTTGCTTGTGGGAAGCTGGAAGGGAACATCAGAAATCGCAATCAAGTGACTGCAACTTACTGCGATGTCATAATTGTGAGCTGGGCACTGAGTGCCCAGTTTGCAATCATGTGACTGCAGGGATGCTGAGATGGCCGGAACTCTGAGGACCTGCCATAAGTACCATTCGTTCAGTCCTGTCATAACTCTGAACAGTTGCTGAATGAATGGTCATAACCAGAAGACTACCTGTATTCAGTTGCTGAGACATGGCTATCAGAGTCAGAGTCAAAGATCAGAGTCAAAGATCAGAATTATGCAGGCAATGGTTTGCTCTGTGACACTCCATAGGAGCAAAAGTTGGACTTTGAAGAAGCAGGATAGAAAGAATGTTGATGCTTTTGAACTTGTGTATTTGAGGAGACTCCTGAGAATACTATGGATAGCCCAGAAAACCAATAAAAGGATAATCAAAGAAATCAACCCAGATTTTCCACCTTAGGAACAAATGACCAGGTTCAAATTACCACACTTGGGACACATCATGTGAAGAAGGAGAAGGCTGTAATGCTAGGAAAGATGGAAGGCAAGAAACAAGACAATAACCTTCAGCAAAAGGGAGGGATTCAGTTACAGTGGTGATGGATGCACTGTTGGAAGACCTGAAGGACCAGGTTGGGGATAGATCCTCCTGGAGAAAATCTATGTATGTGGTTGCTAAGAGTTGACACTGACCTGATGGCAAGTAATCAAGTGTCTACAAAACCAAAGAACCTTCAGAACCACTGCCAGCTCCTCCCGGTTTTTATTTCTCTATTTCTTTAAATTTATTATAGCCACCAATGGACCTTTGGGCAGCATCCAAAATCAGATTGATTACTTTCACGTCCCAAATAAAGCTCAGTTCCTGGGACAGGATAATCTAGGCCCTGGATAAACAATATAGTGATGAAGCAGTGGTTTGCCTCTAGAGAGTCCTAGGCACAATCTCTTTAAATGCTCTTTAACAGTTAGTGATATGAAAGACCCTTCCCTGCTTGAGTCTTTGAAAAGTCACTGTCTCTCAGAATAGATGTTATTAGATGAACTACAGGTCTGAGGTATTGCTAGGCAAGATCTACTGGGGACAAGTCTTCAGCTAAGTGAGTAAACAAATTGGCAGCCACCCTTGGCTCACCCACTTCATCTCATTCCTTCCTAGGTGGGATTCATGACAGATCTGGGTTCAACCTTATATCCATGATGCTTTATCACTTTCTATCAGGTGGGAGCAAATCTAGGGGAGAAGACACCTACACTGGTGCTTGTATCTCAGCGTGTTTTTCTAGGTTCAGACTTAGACCTTCTAAAGTCTAAATATGTATTGATATCTTTCAGTGTATATACTCCAACATGTTTCCCCAGCGTAGCTGGAATAATCTCCTTTCTGTTTTTCAAAGCAGCACAATTTGCTCAGGCTAGCTGTTCTTGAAAAGGTCCGTTGGGTTTCACTGTGGCAGGCTGAATGGAATAGAAAACAGTATTGGCTGGATCCAACGTTATTCAGATGAATGCTTTATTGCTCTGGTGTGTTATTATCCCATCTTGAATCTGCTTACAATACAGCTTTATCATGATTTGGTGAATGGCAATGAAGGTGATATATATAATACATAAAATACACCAATCTCTGCTCAAAAGGTGCTTCATCTAAAGGATTTTTAAAGGTGGATTGAAATTAGATAGAAGGATGCTAACCAAATCCAACACTTCCAGAAGCTACCTGAGCTAACTTCTGCTGCAGCTTACAAGCTGTAGAATCAGGGGTGCTTGTGAATCATGGGCTCTGATAGCACCATCCATGCTTCTGAAGGAAGAAGAATGGAAAGAAGAAAAGCAGAAGAAGAAGAGGCTGGATAGAAGTAATCCGAAGCTAAGCTATTTAAATGTAAATAAGCGTAGTTGGCCCTTTGAAATTGGGCATTTGGGAAAACCATTGTACTTGATTTTCTCCCCATGGAAACATTTGGTGATGATTTCTCAAGAGTGGGATCCCCGTTGGCAATAGTTTGAGCACAGCTTCTTTCTTTGTTTCCAGACACAGCTCTTCCATTAAGCAGAATGACATGGTCATCTCAGGTGAAAAATAGTGATGTATTCCACTTAATTTGCTTTGATAATTACAGATAGTCCTTGACTTACGACCATTCGTTTAACAATGGTCTGAAGTTACAACAGCCTCGGAATGGGTGCTTTCTGGTCTGTAAAGCACTTCTGAGTGTCGCAAGATGTTGCACCCCCCCCCCTGTGGTCACATGATTGCATTTTCAGTGCTTGGCAACCGGCTTGCATTTATGACCAGTTGCAGCATCCTGCAGGCATGTGATCACATTTTATGATGTCTTTTGCCATTTTCCAGCAAAAAAACGTCCATTGGGGAAGCTGAATTTGTTTAACGACTGCAGTGATTCACTTCATGACTGCCATAAAAATGGTCATAAAATCAGTCCAGTGGTGACTTGACTTACGGCCACAATAACTTACAATAGAAATTCTGGTCTCAATTTTGATCCTAAGTCAAGGACTACCAGTAGGACTTCTGCAAGCCTAGCCTAGTGAAACTCTCCCCTTCTCAAGCCATGACTAATGTTACCCAAAATCTGGGTGACCATCAGAAGGCAGCAAAGCATTAAAAATAGTTTTTTGCCACAACAAAAGGTTTGCCTACCTTTTGGCTACATGAGAACCTAGGCCTAAGCAGTGTGTATCTATCTATCTATCTATCTATCTATCTATCTATCTATCTATCTATCTATCTATCTATCTATCTATCTATCTATCTATCTATCTAATCTATCCCCGCCCATCTCCTCCCGTCAGAGGCCTCTGGGCGGTTTACAACAAGTGATTAAAACCACCAGAATAATACAAAAAATAAAATACGGTAAAAATACTATAAATAGAAATAAAAAATAAAAAATCCAAGCGATGTGTATGGATTTCAACTCCCAGAATTCCTCAGCCAGGCTGCCTTCTCCAGAATGGGACTCCCCATTGGCAGTAGTTTGAGCACAGCTTCTTTCTTTGTTTCCAGACACAGCTCTTCCATTAAGCAGAATGACATGGTCATCTCAGGTGAAAAATAGTGGGTGGCCACTGGAGGATGATGGAGGAAAGTGTTATTATTACATAGGTCCTCTCACACTCTTGAAGCCAGCCTGCAGCCTTCATGTCCAATGGCCATTTTTGGAGAAAGATTCAGCTGCCAGTCCAGTCAGCTTTTGTACATGGAAGGGAGGGGAGGGAACACCATCTTGGTTTTTGCCTTAGGTATAAAATGTCTTGGGACAGCTCTGTTTTCCTCAACATCTTCTTTAAAAATACCACCACCACCACCAACAACAACAATAACAACAACATCAACAACACTCGTGATGGTATTAGCATTCTGGTCACTATCCACAAGGCCACTGAGCTATGGACTGAACAATGATGCCTACTTCTATCCTCCACCTTTTCTTCTCAGTTTCAGATGACTAGAAGAGAAGATACAAGGTTGAAGAACATGAGAATAGGTAGGGTTTTTTTTTATTTTTTAAGAAGGAAAAATACTTCAAAAGTTCAAAGGCTTCATTTTCCCACTCACTCCACATATGAAACAAAATTCTGCTCCTCAATCTTTGATCCATTTTGACTTCGTCCTTTCCTTCTTATGAATGAGGACAAGTTAAAGAAGAGCAGAAGTTCAACCCACCACTAACCATCCCATTCTAGGGGTAGTCATATTAGTTCTCAATATTGATTTTTAACACTAGAATTGGGAGGACTGGTCACTTTAAGTGAATAGGATTTTTTTTATTGAGGATATATGGTATCTCTTGGTGTATTAATCCTGAAATAAGACAGAACAATGTCATGGATGATGTCTGGTTTGAACAGACTGTCTAGAAACTTCAAGACAATGCAGCAAAAACAAGTGTAGTAGAATTTTTGATAAGCCCTCAGAGGCATCTTTATGGTTGCCAAAGATTCCCTTTTGGGGCTGAGGAACTTTGGATGGAAGGAAAGGATCTCTGCTTGGCCTTGACTGAGCCACAAATCTAAAACCATAGATCTTGCAGAAAAATAGTGAGTTATGCATAGCTATCTCAGTAGCTGTGGCCACCTAGTTAGAGATAGTAAAATATGGCTGATAGTTCAGTGATGGGTAAAGATCACCCAACTAATAAAATATTAAAGTTGCTAGTCATTTCCTATTTCACCCAGTTCCTGGTTAAGTATTGAATTGTTGTCACTATTTCATCCACATTCTTATTTGAGATTTCTGCACCTACCACGTATTCACAATTACATCTAAAGAAAATCAAGGGCAACAGAAATGGGCAACACCTCCCTTTCATACTTTGGTTGGGTGCCAACTGTCATGGTTTATGAGACTGAGCATGATGGACCATTGATCTTACTTTGGAGAAAGAAACCTCCTTACATCCTTTTAAATGGAGCAAAATCAGAAGAGTAAATGGATACATCAGCTGAAGCATCATTAATAACAGAGAGAAATGTGCTGGAAAACAGCAGAGAGAAATTGCAAAAGGACAACAGGTTCTGCAGACAGGAAGCACAAAGCTTTGCTGGACTCAACGAATCACCTGACATGGCATCAATAGACATACTACAGTGAAGAAAATTGGCTTTATTTAAACAGGAGTGTTGCTTTCATAATGTCTCTGAGCTTTTCAGTCTTGTAATTGGAGCATCGCTATTGTTGTTGTTGTTTATTCGTTTAGTCGCTTCCGACTCTTCGTGACTTCATGGACCAGCCCACGCCAGAGTTTCCTGTCGGTCGTCAACACCCCCAGCTCCCCTGTGATGAGTCTGTCACCTCTAGAATATCATCCATCCAGCTTGCCCTTGGTAGGCCCCTCTTCCTTTTGCCCTCCACTCTCCCTAGCATCAGCACCTTCTCCAGGGTGTCCTGTCTTCTCATTATGTGGCCAAAGTATTTCAGTTTGGCCTTGAATATCATTCCCTCAAGTGAGCAGTCTGGCTTTATTTCCTGGAGGATGGACTGGTTTGATCTTCTTGCAGTCCAAGGCACTCTCAGGATTTTCCTCCAACACCACAGTTCAAAAGCATCTATCTTCCTTCTCTCACCCTTCCTTATGGTCCAGCTCTCGCAGCCATATGTTACTACGGGGAACACCATTGCTTTAACTATGCGGACCTCTGTTGTCAGTGTGATGTCTCTGCTCTTAACTATTTTATCGAGATTTGTCATTGCTCTTCTCCCAAGGATTAAGCGTCTTCTGATTTCCTGACTGCAGTCAGCATCTGCAGTAATCTTCGCACCTAGAAATACAAAGTCTTTCACCGCCTCTACATTTTCTCCCTCTATTTGCCAGTTATCAATCAAGCTGGTTGCCATAATCTTGGTTTGTTTGAGGTTTAGCTGCAAGCCAGCTTTTGCACTTTCTTCTTTCACCTTCATCATAAGGCTCCTCAGTTCCTCTTCGCTTTCAGCCATCAAAGTGGTATCATCTGCATATCTGAGATTGTTAATGTTTCTTCCAGCGATTTTAACTCCAGCCTTGGATTCCTCAAGGCCAGCATGTCGCATGATGTGTTCTGCGTACAAGTTGAATAGGTAGGGTGAGAGTATACAGCCCTGCTGTACTCCTTTCCCAATCTTAAACCAGTCCGTTGTTCCGTGGTCTGTTCTTACTGTTGCTACTTGGTCGTTATACAGATTCTCCAGGAGGCAGACAAGATGACTTGGTATCCCCATACCACTAAGAACTTGCCACAATTTGTTATGGTCCACACAGTCAAAGGCTTTAGAATAGTCAATAAAACAGAAATAGATGTTTTTCTGAAACTCCCTGGCTTTTTCCATTATCCAGCGGATATTGGCAATTTGGTCCCTAGTTCCTCTGCCTTTTCTAAAGCCAGCTTGTACATCTGGCAATTCTCGCTCCATGAACTGCTGAAGTCTACCTTGCAGGATCTTGAGCATTACCTTACTGGCATGTGAAATGAGTGCCACTGTTCGATAGTTTGAACATTCTTTAGTGTTTCCCTTTTTTGGTATGGGGATATAAGTTGATTTTTTCCAGTCTGATGGCCATTCTTGTGTTTTCCAAATTTGCTGGCATATAGCATGCATTACCTTGACAGCATCATCTTGCAAGATTTTGAACAGTTCAGCTGGGATGCTGTCGTCTCCTGCTGCCTTGTTATTAGCAATGCTTCTTAAGGCCCATTCAACCTCACTCTTCAGGATGTCTGGCTCTAGCTCACTGACCACACCGTCAAAGCTATCCCCGATATTGTTATCCTTCCTATACAGGTCTTCTGTATATTCTTGCCACCTTTTCTTGATATCTTCTTCTTTTGTTAGGTCCTTGCCATCTTTGTTTTTGATCATACCCATTTTTGCCTGGAATTTACCTCCAATGTTTCTAATTTTCTGGAAGAGGTCTCTTGTCCTTCCTATTCTATTGTCTTCTTCCACTTCCACGCATTGCTTGTTTAAAAATAATTCCTTATCTCTTCTGGCTAACCTCTGGAATTTTGCATTTAATTGGGCATATCTCCTCCTATCACTGTTGCCTTTTGCTTTCCTTCCTTCTTGGGCTACGTCTAGTGTCTCAGCAGACAGCCACTTTGCCTTCTTGGTTTTCTCTTTCTTTGGGATGTATTTTGTTGCCGCCTCCCGAACAATGTTGTGGACTTCTGTCCATAGTTCTTCCGGGACCCTATCTACTAAGTCCAGTCCCTTAAATCTATTCTTCACCTCCACTGCATATTCCTTAGGAATATTAGTGAGCTCATATCTAGCTGATCTGTGGGTCTTCCCTAATCTCTTTAGTCTGATCCTAAATTGTGCAAGAAGAAGTTCGTGATCGGACCTACAGTCAGCTCCAGGTCTTGTTTTTACCGACTGTATAGATGTCTGCCACCTTTGGCTGCAAAGGATGTAATCAATCTGATTTTGGTGTTGTCCATCTGGTGAAGTCCACGTATAAAGCCGTCTCTTAGGTTGTTGGAAGAGAGTGTTTGTTATGCAGAGCGAATTGTCTTGGCAAAATTCTATCAGCCTGTGTCCTGCTTCGTTTTGTTCTCCCAGGCCATACTTACCTGTAATTCGAGGTGTCATTTGACTGCCCACCTTAGCATTCCAGTCTCCTGTGATGAAAATAACGTCTCTTTTAGGCGTGTTGTCCAGTAGGTGCTGCAGATCCTCATAGAACTGCTCTACTTCAGCTTCTTCAGCATTTGTGGTTGGGGCGTATATTTGGATCACTGTGATGTTAGATGGCTTGCCCTGAATTCGAATTGAGATCATTCTATCATTTTTTGGATTGTATCCAAGCACTGCTTTAGCCACTTGACTATTAATTATGAAGGCTACTCCATTTCTTCTGTGGTCCTCTTGTCCACAGTAGTAGATCTGGTGGTCATTTGATGTGAAGTGGCCCATTCCAGTCCATTTCAGTTCACTGACGCCCAGAATGTCTATCTTTAATCTTGACATCTCCCCAATAACCACCTCCAATTTGCCCTGGCTCATAGATCTGACATTCCAGGTTCCAATGGTGCGTTGATCCTTAGAACATCGGATTCGCCATTCACCACCAGCACCGTCGGCTGCTAGCCGTCCTTTCGGCTTTGAGCTAGCTGCGTCATCACGTCTGGGGCTAGTTGAGCTCATCCTCTGTTCCTCCCCAGGAGCATTTTGACCATCTTCCGACCTGGGGGTCTCATCTTCTGATGGTAATTGGAGCATCACTATAGTTGTACATAAATGTGAGAGGTGAGTGGTAGATAGCAGTTTGGAGAGAGAGTTGTGTAGACAAGATTCCATAGCACAGTGGTGGAGTCCTGGCTTTGCATGATGAAAGCTCCAGAATCAGGCCCTTGCCATGTGACAAAAAATCAGACTCAATATAACTCGGAGATTCTGGTTCCTATTTATTTATTTATTTATTTATTTGCCTTATTTATATGGCCGACCATCTCATGAAATGTGACTCTGGGTGGCATACAATCAAACAACCAAAAGGGGAAGAAGACGAACATTGATGGAGGAGGTGTAATGACTAGCAACCTAAACTAGATCATGTTGGGTGTTTATGGTTTGTTGTTTCTGTAAGGAGTGTTGGTTGGTGATCCTGAGATGGAGAGAACCGCTTTGATCTATGTTAGGGATACTGGTTTGAGAGGAGCCTGAAAACTGCTGAAGTAGAGAAGAGTGTTGAAGAAAGATGGGGACCAGGATCTACACAACATGGAGGGCTCTGGTGGGGAATCAGGATACTAAGACGGGAGATACTTAGTATTCTATCAACCAGAGGCTGAGCCCAGGTCAACCTGAAAGAGAGACAGAGAATGCCAGGAATTATCTTTAGCCCTTTCTTAACTCTAAATAGAGGTAGATACAGGAGTCCTTGCTTAACTACCACAATTGGGACTAGAATTTCAGTTGCTAAGGGAAGCAATCATTAAGCAAATCTGACCCAATTTTATGACCTTTTTTGCAGTGTGACAGTCATAAATATGAACCGGTTGCCAAGTGCCCAAACTGTGATCATGTGAGTAGGGATGCTGCAATGGTCGTAAGTGTGAGGACCAGTCACAAGTTGTTTTTTTCAGCACTGCCATAAGTCTGAACTGTCACTAAATGAATGGTTGTTAACCAAGGACTACCAGTAGAGTCTTTAGAAATATAGCAGCGTACATACATATTAAGCCGACATTATATAGAGTAATACATATGCCATTTAGAGAACATTTAAGCTGTTTAATGTTTAGAAAAGGAAAAAGAAATCTCTTTACTTTGCATTTTTAGATTTCAAGTTCTGGCTTCATTTCTTCCCTCCTAGTTACTAGTAAAAACAGGCAGAAGAATGTTAAGGAATGTTGCAAAATTGAAAGCAGATTTTTTTTTCCAATAAAAAGGGGGGGACTCAAGGTATGTTTTGTATTATGTTTTCCCTCAAATCCTGAGAACTCACAACCCCTTGACAACCACTCTTTATATATCTCAGTCCCCAAAGATTTAGAAGATCAAATGTATGCATGCTTAAATTAAACTATGCACAATCTGAAGTGTGCCCGGGCAGCCACATAGCACTTGAATGTTACTCCTACATGGCAACTGCGCAATCCTGGGGAAAAGATGGAATTGCAGACAGCTGTTATGAGCTTGAGAGCCAGTCTGCTGTAGTGGTTAAGGCATCAGGCTAGAAACTGGGAGCCTGTGAGTCCTAGTCCCACCTTAGGCAGAAAGCCAGCTGGGTGACCTTGGGCCAGTCACTTTCAGCCCCAGGAAGGAGGCAATGGCAAACCACTTCTGAAAAACCTTGCCAAGAAAACTGCAGGGACTTGTCCAGGCAGTCTCTGAGAATCAGACATGATTGAACAGATTAGGAAAAAAAAAATTATGAGCTCACTCAAGCATATTCTGAGGTGCTTTTTTGCCTTCCCATCCAAAGCACTGCATAGACCAGTTATTCGTATGACCAATACGTAAGTGGAGCTATGTCAGAGAGCATAGTCCTCTGGAATACTTAATCTGTGAATACTTAATCTATGTTTAAGAAACCAAATAATATAAGATTCCCACCTATGTGGACCTTTTACATATGCATACAAATAGTCCTTCTCTGACTATTTTTCTAGTACAGGTAGTCCTCGCTTAACAACCATCCATTTAGTGATGGTTCAGATTTACGATGGTGCTGAAAAAACCAACTTGCAACCAGTCCTCACACTTATGACCATTGCAGCATCCCCACAGTCACGTGATCACAATTTGGGTGCTTGGCAACTGGTTCACATATATGACTGTCACAACGTTCCATGGTCACATGATCACCATTTGCGAGCTTCCCAGATGGCTTCTGGCAAGCAAAATCAATGGGGATTCGCTTAATGACTGCCACAAAGAAAGGTTATAAAATCGGGTCAGATTTGCTTAATGACCACTTTGTTTAGCAACTGAATTTCCGGTCCCAATTGTGGTTGTTAATCAAGGATTACCTGTAAGCTTTTTTTTAAAAAAGAAAGCATCATTTTCCCAGGAGTAATCTGTTAAGGGCAAGACCAGAGGCCACAATGGGGAGAAACAATTTTCACTCTCTATCACTACTCCCCCTCCTCTTCTTCCTCCTCCTCCTTTGTCCTTCTCCCTCCCTCTCCCCTTTCATTCTGAGATCTTTTTTCTCCTTATTCCCTTCCTCCCCAGGGAGCATAAAAGGGACAGATCAACTTAGAGGTGGGGCCTGATCACTTGGATATGAGGCCAAAGCCCACTTAGGTTATAGACCACCTTGCCCTCTGTAGATATCTGTGCTGCATGCACAGAGGCACAACCTGGCTTAAATATTTTAGTGCTCTAGTTGGTGTGTGCTACAGTAAGGAGGGAACATATGCTCAACAGAACATTCAGGTTAACTAGGCTCCCAGGTGTACAAGTCTCGCTGCACACATTTGTTCGCTTCTAACAGGTTTTAAGCTGAGGTGTTAGCAGTGCAGACCCCAGAGGTACCTGTTCATTGCATGTTCTGGCATCTTTGGCACGAAGAACTGATGCAATTCTAGCCTTCCAGAGGGTTCTCACCAGACCCTTTAATTTCCATGTATGCTTCCGCAGACTGGAACCCCAGAGAACCGCAGCCACTGATTCTACAGTAGCTAACCAAAATACCTCAGCAATACTTAAAAAACAACAACAAAACCTTGCATGAAAGATGCCTGAACCATTTGCTCAATCAAGAACATTAAGCAACTCAGCTCTCCCAGGCATAACGATCCATGGTAAATAGGTTGAGCGTTTCCAAAGCTAAACATTCATCTTTTACATGCAGGTGACACTTTAATGAACTCACACGCAACAAAACCCCTCCGATGAAAGGAAAGCAGAAAATAAAAACAAAAGGGAGGGAGGGAGGGAGGGAGGAAGGAAGTACCATTAGACTTGGAGGTCACAAACATCTATAGTACCTCTTAGAAATGAGAATGACTGGGAATCTATTGTTTCTAAGGTATTGATTTTGGATGTTAATTCTCAACTGGATGCTTTCATGTAAATTTTAACCCCAAATATGTACTGGCACCCCATCTTTAACAGCTAATAGTGGGAGTGGGTGGGGAAGAGAGAGGGAGAGAGAATCCACAAAAGATGTTCAGCTGGGGAAGCTGCAGGAAGCATGTCAGTGATGATCAGAAGCAAAAAAAAAGGCTAGGAAACCGACCACCTGCAGGGATTTTAGGAGGATTAACACATCCTCTTTGTTGAAAATGAATGCAAGAAAGGGGGTGAGGGCTGAAGCTGGAAAGACCGAAGTATCTGAGATGCCAAAAGCTGTTGATATGATTTGAATCACGCTTTGGGTTCATGTGTGGCAGTTTAGATTTCCTACAGAATTTATTCCTTGGATAATACATTATTTTAATCTTTCAGTTTGCATAGATACTGATGGGATTGTGTCGCCAGTTATTAAAATGCAACATGGAATTCATTAAGGTTGTCCTTTATCACCTTTAGTGTTGGGATGCTTGGTATATCCAATAAGACTAACTTGTGAAATTAGAAACTCAATGAGACCATTATCAAATTACTGTGCAAATGCAGTCCGTATCCAAGGCTGAGAAAATGGCAAAAAGTCCACTAGCATATAAGGGTGGTGGGGAAGATGCAGCATTTAAACCCAGGAGCTGATGTAAGATTCCTAGGTTTTGCAGTTAGCATATCTTCATCATTATAAGAGCTTTTTCACATCTGTAGTACAACTGGCAGGCCTTTTCTGCTGTGGCCCATGCGTTGTGGAATCTTCCCCCAATGAGGTGAGGTTGGCCTCGTCACTGTTAAGCATCCAGAGTTCCCTCAAGACTTGGTTATGACAGCAGGCCTGGAAATCCCAGGGGACAGGTGAACTAGTAAGGTAGCTCCCTTATTTTTATTTTTTATTTTATTTATTTATCAAACTTTATCACTGCCAATCTGCCTCCCAAGGAAGGACTCTGAGTGGTCCAAGAAGGGACTCTGGACTCAAGGTGGGGAACATACCTATTACTCCTTCCTCCTCCTATTTTCCCCACAACAGCAACCCTGCGAGGTGAGTTGGGCTGAGAGAGAATGACAAGGTCACCCAGCCAGCTTTCATGCTTAAGGCAGGACTAGAACTCACAGTCTCCTGGTTTCTAGCCCAGCACCTTAACCACTAGACCAAACTGGTTGGTTTTTAATATTTTTAATGTATTTATTGATTGTTTTTAGCTCTTTGTACACTGCCCAAATTTGCTTGTTTGTGAGATGGGCAGCTATACAAATTTGATAAATAAATAAATAAGTAAATGCAACATCAATCTGTGTCTCATCCTGGAGTCTTTGTCTGTTAGGTTCATGAGTATATATTTGCATTTCTAGAGAGATTTCTTACCAGGCTCAGGGTAGAAGTCTGACAACGAGACAAAATGGACCAACCTACCTTCTGTTGTGACATGCTTATTGTTAGCACCACCTAATGTTCAGGACACTTCACAAAGAACTCAGACTTGGTTCACACAACATGCCACAGTATGGTTTATTTGCTTGGGCGATAGCATTTTATGTCAACATAACCTTTGTTAAACTGGATTAAAGTTTAACATCTTGTGTGATCCCAACTTCTGTGTTTAGCAATATCCATGTAAAGAAGTTTTCCATGTGAAGAAGGGCTCTGTTCAAATCCCTTTCAGTGTACAAAGATAGGAGTGGAAATCTCCAGTGTGCAACAAGTTAGTAGGTTAAGGGCAGACTCCAAGGAAGACTTGGAAGTTGAAGCCCTCTGCCTGATTGTTCCTTTTCATAGGCTAGTGAAGACATATTCTTATTGAGAGGTCTCTAGCTTGAAGCCTGGTATTAGCAGTTTATTCACACATTCACTGTCCATACTGCCTTTCCTTGTGCTCAGACTCAGTGGCACATGTGAGCCTTAAGGTCCAAGATGCTTGATTCTTGGAAACAGGGTATTTAGGAAACCTGGTCTAGTGTCTTGCCTTCAAAAAATCCCTGACAGTTGAGTTCAGTCTTCATGATGTCAGTGGTGTAATTTCTTATGACACCCAGTTATGACAATGAATGCTCTGTCTAGTGTGTCTGGACATTAAGTCTGTGGTCTTCCTGTTTCCTTGGCTGCTCTTATTGTCCCTTTGGATCAATGTCAAAGCTGCTGTAGAAAGTTGAGTCATGACACAAGCAAACCCTGCCCTTCTAATTATGGGTAGACAAGTAGATATACAAAGCTTGGTAACCTCTGCATTTGGAACATAGACTAATTGATGGGGGTGCTAAGATGGGGATGGTAAGGGGATGCTTGCTGATATGTTCTTAGGATTCCCTCACTCAGCTGGGAGAAATAAGTTATTATAATTTAGGCAAGAAAAAATTTAGGGCTTATGAACAAGATAGGGACATCAGAGAAGGACATAGAGTGGTCACTGACAACAAGCTGAACATGAGGTGGCAGTGTGAAACAGCTGCTAGAATGGCTAATACAGTTCTGGGCTGCATTAGGAGAAGCATTGTATCAAGAGTGCATGAAGTCCTTATTCCCCTCTACTCTGCACTGGTGAGACCTCACCTGGAATACTGTGTACACTTCTGGATGCTGTCTCTCCAGGAAGATATTGACAGGTTAGTAGAGGTCCAGAGCAGGGTGGCAAAGATGATATGGGGATCTGGGACATGCCTTATGAGGGTGGGCTGGAGAAACTTAGGATGGTCTGTCTGGAGGAAAGAAGAGTGAGGAGAGATATGAGGTCAGTGTTCATGCAAATAAAAAGGTGCCCTAGGGAAGATGGCCAGGAACTATCCTCCATTGCAGTAGAAACTAGGACTAGAAATAATGGATACATGCAAGAATGGAACAGTCTTCCTATGGAGGGTATGGGTTCTTCATTTCTGGAGGTTTTTAGATGAGCAGGCAGGTCCCTGGATAGTTTAATGGGTTTCCTGCACATTACTGAGGGTTGGACTAGAAGATCCTTATGAAAGAAGATCCTTATGGATTTCCATCTGCACAATTGTATGATTGTATGATCAGATTTCATCCTAACCGGGACAGAAAGAATTTGAGAGTTATTATAGATAGAGCAATTAATATAGCAGAAAGCAAGGTCAACAGATTCATCTACTCAGGCAGAGGACGGAGTCTTATTTCTTAAACAATTGGCTTTGCATATTTAGTAAGGCTATGAGAAGCTTTGTTTTGCAAGCAAGACAATTAAACCTTTTGAATCAAACTGTCAATTCAATTTGATACATTGAGTCATGCTTCCAAAGCACATAGAATATCAGATGGATGTGCCTATGCACGTACACTTTCCTCAAGCAGGACATTTGAATCTAATTGACTTGATTCAACCATTTGAATTGCAAATCTGAATCAAAGGAAATCAGCCTTCCAACTGAATCTCAAAGTCTGAATTGGATCTTGGCTGATCAGCACGTACCTAGTATTTAGCATGTTTACGTGCTGAATTACAGTTTCCACTTTTTAAACAAAAATCTTGAAAGGCTCCTCCTGTTTAATAGCTACAGCTCCTCACCAGTGGCCTGATATAGATGGGTAATGATTTGGGGTTCGGTTGTCGTTGGATCAACGTTTGTGCAAATTCACAAATGCTTTTGGAACTTGAAATTGAAGGAAAAAAAGGAAGAGAAGGAAAAGAGGAGGGAAATAAAAAGGGATAAGAAGAGATGGAGGAGGGTGGAGGGAGGAGGAGGAAGAGGGGGAGGGGGAGGGGAGGGGAGGGGGAGGGGAGGAGGGACCTCCACATTTCCAGTGCCCATCCTGGTTTTTGCCTCTGTACTTCTGTATTTTAAAGGAAACACAAGATTTGGTTGGCTGTTAGCTGTTGCCTGAAATCATAGCATACCTATCAGAGATCACATGAGGGAGTAAAGAATGCTATAACATTATTAAATCTTTTTAAAAGTTTTGTGATATAAGCTATATCCATCCTCCCATCCCTCCCTCCCCCCTCCCTCCCTCTTTCTCTCCTTCCTTCCGTCCTTCCCTCCTTCCCTCCTTCCCTCCTGAAAAGCAATACATAAATATATACCCTTAATACTGTATTTAAATACACAGTGGTGGCTATATAAATGTTTTTTTAACATCTTTGCTTTTGCTTTGGCTTTTCTTAATAGGCAGCCAAATGCATTCCCGGCTTTGTGGATCAGTTAGGCCAGAACCGCTATGAATTAGAAAGCTTTTTCATTTTCATTAAGAAGGTTTTTTTGCTAGAGAAAACCTAATATCCATTAAAAAATACATCTCACAAACCATTTGGAGATGTGGATTCAACCAGAACTAAAAGCACTGTAAATACATCAATTTCAGCATATAAAATACTCCAAGGAGAAACAACTCTACAAGGCCATTTAATTATGTACATTTGACTTTCAATAAAATTACAAGGGTTGAGAGATAGATTTGGTTCTGCTGAGGTAGAATATATGATCCAGCCTTCTTCAACCAAGGGCCCTCAAAATATATTAAGAGTGAAAATCCCAGAATTTCAAACTCTTAATAGCTTGGGGCAGGCTACCTGTGAATTTGGGTAGTGGTATTCCCTGAAGATACCTGATACAGTATGCAGATTACTTCTCCTCTTATTCAGATCACTGATCTGATTCTGACTGTCACTCTGATCCGATTTGAATGGTTGATTCAGTTTGGAAACACGATTCTCTTTGATACAGCACTTCAAACTGCATAATCAAATGGCTGGATCAGATTGCTTCAATTTATTCTTCAAATTTCTATCCCTGCCCATCTCTCCCAAAAAGGGGACTCGGGGCGGTTCAATCTCTTTGATTCAGAGGCTTCTCCTTTGCTTTGATCCAATGTGGAAAGTCAATTTGATCTGGAGTTTGACTGAATCAAAGCTTTGCACGGCCCTGTATATGACTGGAGAAGGCTTGGTAACTTATGACGGGACCGGTACGCTGGAGCTCCTTTAGGCGTTAAGATCTCAGCCCATCAAACTTTCAAATCAGCTTCTGCAGGCTATGTGCTTCCTATGTGACTGGGTTTGAGGCAATGCACCCTAGACTATTAGTCTGGCCTATAGGGTTGGTGGGTACCAAAGAAGGTCCTTTTCAGTGGGAGCCCCACGTGTCGGGAATGGGACCCTGGCAAATGTAAGGGAAGAAGTGGGATCAATCTCAATCTATTAACAAAAAAGAGGAAGAAATAAAGAGGAGTAACCTCTCACAGCATTCCTAAAATAAACATGGAAGCACCCTGAAGATGAGATGGAAAAAGCCAGATCTTTCATAAAGCAAGCCCACTTGCAACGACATAAAAGAATAGAGTTCAGCACACTGTTTGGTTGAAAAGTTTGGCTAGAAAACATTTGGGCAGATGTTTAATACACTCAAGAGATTTTATTTTTAGCCTCCCCATGCTTCGTTTGTGCTAGAAAGGCTTTTGCTCTATACTGTAGTACAACCATTTATTGTGCCTATTTTTAATTGAGCTGTTATGTATATAACAGCGTTGAATGATGTTTTTGTACCTTTCTGATGTAAGAGAGCTACATCTCTGTTCTGCCCTGAGATGAAAGATTTTATTATTGATCACAGCATGCAACGTATCAGCAAAGCAAAAAAAAAAAAAGGAAACTAGCAGACTCATAGATAAAAAGATGAGTACAACTCCATTTTCTGCATGTTGGCTTAGGAGCTGGAAAAGATGCAAAAAATAAAAATAAAAATAAAAGGGGAGTGACCAGGATCTAGGAAGTTTTAGTTTGGGGTGAAGGAGGCTGTAAGCCCATGCATGGTATGGGATGTGTGATACATATTTTTAACAATGTTAAAAATTGGAGTCATCTATTAAAGTTTCCTGTTGAGAGATTCAGTTGATAGGATATCTTTACACAACAGGCTGTAGAATGGATGGCCATCAGAAGTGGGGATGGATACCACTTTTTTTTTAATCTGCTCAATCATGTCTGATTCTTGGAGACTGCCTGGACAAGTCCCTGCAGTTTTCTTGGCAAGATTTCAGAATTGGTTTGCCCTTGCCTCCTTCCTGGGGCTGAGAGAGAGGAACTGGCCCAAGGTCACCCAGCTGGCTTTCGTGCCTAAGGTGGGACTAGAACTCTCCTACCACGCCTGATTGGCTCGGCTGAGAGAGAGGGACTGGCCCAAGGTCACCCAGCTGACTTTCAGGCCTAAGGCAGGACTAGAACTCTCATACCACGCCTGATTGGCTCTTGGGCTGAGAGAGAGGGACTGGCCCAAGATCACCCAGCTGGCTTTCGTGCCTAAGGCGGGACTAGAACTCTCCTACCACGCCTGATTGGCTCGGCTGAGAGAGAGGGACTGGCCCAAGGTCACCCAGCTGACTTTCAGGCCTAAGGCAGGACTAGAACTCACGGTCTCCCAGTTTCTAGCCCGTTGCCTTAACCACTACACCAAACACCAAACTGGCTCTTGCGGATACTGCTTTACATGACTTTAAAAGGAGATGGTAACTTTATGGAGAACTGAGCTATCAATTCATGGCTTATTATCTCAGACTCATGGGGCAAAGTCCCTTAAACTCTAGATTCTGGGGCTCAATAGTAGATGAGGATGATTGATTCTTCCTTCTTGTTCTTATTTGTGAGCTTCCAAACAGTATCTGACTGGCACATAGATGCGACATGATCCAGCAGGGCTCCTCTTACGTCCTGTCAGTGTCCTCAGAGTGTGTGTGTCAAAGTCTGCAAGGTGGAAGATGTGGCATCACAGTCCAAGACCCATCCTTTTGTACACGTGGCAATGTCACACACATTGGTGGCATTTCATCACGATGCCTCACTGTCCATTTTGCAAAATTGGATCTCCCCCAAATTATCCTTATGGGAATCGATACAGCTATGAGACCGGAGGTTTTTCTTTTGGGATTGATGGACAACCAGTTGGAAAAAATGTATGGAACTTAGTTTTTGTACACGATACCTGCAGCAAGATTGTTGTACGCACAAAAATGGAAAGGTTCGGCATTACCCACAATGGAGGAATGGTTGGTGAAGATGATGGAACTTGCTGAGATGGCTAAGTTGCCTTCTTTGATCAGAGAAAAGACAATATCTACATTTTTGGCTGACCAGAAACCCATTCTACACTTTTTGCATGAAACAGAAAAAAATGAACTTATGATTGATGGTTTTGATGATTAGACAGGATAGATTATAGAAAGAAGAGAGTTACGCTGTAACCATAGACTGAGAGGTAAATTTATAATTGTACTTGCAAGTGCTGTAAAGATGATCAGATGATCTTCTTTATATCTTTCTTCTTTTCTATTTTTCTTTCTTTCTTGCACTTTTAGCTTTCTCTTTGATTTCTTTTTCTTTTCTTTTTCTTACTTTATCTAGTTTGAATTAGTTTTTATCTTCCTCTTTAAAAAATCTTTAATAAAAATTACACACACACACGCACACTATGTGTGTATGTATGGATGTGTATGTATGAAGCTCTGTGAGCTGTGAATCCCCCCTACATGGGAACAAGGTCTTAAGAGAGAGATGGGTTGTGATTGCAAGAAATGAATGCTGTGTGAGCAGTATAATGATTATGTGAGCAGTATAATGCTGTGTGAGCAGTATAGTTCATGTTCCATCCTTTACTGTTTTCCACTCCAGACAGGGAACTGGAGTCAGTTAGAAGCCCAAACTCAAGCTTTCATCTACTCTGATGGGCTCAGTGACCTCATAGTGAGAGATATAACAGAGTGACATGAGGAGTTACGTTCCTCCATTAAGAGCCATCCCTGATGGCATCTATTTCCACACACAGGAGAATGCCTGGCACACCAACAGTCCCATTGGGAAAGTGGTATGTTGGACGAATGGGAAGAGCTTCCCCATGTTCCTCACAGCCAAGCAGACATGCGTGCGTGCGCGCGCACACACACACATGGACGGACAGACGTCTTGAGAGTGGTTCTTACGTGCTGGATCCCTCTGTCCAGGATCTCCTTTCTTGAGTTCAGAACTCTCCTGATCGTTTGAAGCTCTCCCTGAAGAAGCTGGTAGCTCTCACTTTTTGCTCTCTGTGCTTTTATTGATTTAATCCTGAATGAACTAGCTGTTCCATTTGTGAATTGCTTTATCATGTTTTGTAATATACAATATTTTATAACACTTGTCCAAACACACCTCCCTTTATGACCTTTAAATATTTTTGCAATTCCCTCCTTTTAACATTGGGATCAATCTTTTAATTCATCACCAACATGTATGTTATTTAGCTGTTTGTCTACCGGCTGTTTTCACAGACCACAGCAATTTTATACTTGTCATTGTCATTTTGAGATTGCTTTTCTAGCTGTTAGCTGACATCTGAATTTGATGAGAAGGTGGAATATAAATTCTAATAATCAACCGTCACTTTTGTTGTACCGTTGGTAGGGACTGACCCAGAAATGGATATTGTAATCAAAGATGATAGTGGAATGAAAATGCCAACCAACATATATGAAAAATGCTGTGAGAAAGATTAAAATCCATCTGGTGGCTCATGAAGAAAAGACTTCCAAGCAAAACTGACAAGGTTGTGATGCCTTTTGATACATCTATGGCTTGAGGAACCTTGAAATATTAGTGTATCTTTCTGATCACCACATCTCAAAAGAACTTGTCAAGCTGGAAACAATAGAGAATGGGCCAATCAAAAGAAACAAGAATTCAGAGGCATTTGGTTCATTTCAACAAGAAGAAAATGCTACATTAGATAGATTTATAACCATACAAGTCAGTTGTATCCAGAGGGAATAGGGAGCTTATGAAGAGGTCAGGTCTAGAATGGAGGATGATGAATGCATGTGGATTGAATACAAAATTGAGTGACCACTATGAGAAAAGTGTGCTGGGGTGGTGTCAGCCTTGCAAAGTAGTCCAGACAAAACATGAACCCAGAAGTACTAGCTGTAACTTTATTGGAAGGTTATATTAACAGAATCTTGCAAGTCTGAAAGTCCATCTCTCCCACCTCACCTTTACAGTCCAAGAAACTAGGGAGGGTCCCTTCTGAGACATTTGCCATGGCCACATTCCTTCTGCCAGCTCAGCTGCCTCTTATCTGACCATTTTCTAGTCTGCGGTTCTTCCTCCTGTCTCCCACGGTCATTCCCACATACCATTACAACTGGTTTGGTCATATGAAGAAAATAAACGGGGAATGAATCACAAATCAAATATGAAGGAAGAGGAGATGGGTTAAGAGGAAGATCCTGAAAAGGAGAGAGGTAAGAGACTTAAAGAACAAAAGGTACCTAGATGTGGTGGAAGCAAAGATGGTTCACAAGGACAGGAAGTATGGCTTCTTCTTTCTACTTCCTTTTCTCCATTTTCCATCATGTGAGGATCTCAAAAGGGAATAGCATGATGGGCATATAAGTCTGTATCAGCTCTTTCTATTTGGGTCAATGGCTGCTGCATCTACCTGAGATTTCAATTGTTTTGGGGATTTTTTTCCCTTCAAAATCAACATCAAGATGCAGAATTAAATACATTTTAAAATGGATTTTCTTTTTTTTAATAGTAATTTTATTGAATATTCTAATTAAAAAATGAGAACTAATACAAACTAAAGAAAAAATGAAAAAATAGAAAGTGCAGAAAAGAAGGGAAAAAAATTAAAAAGAGAAATAGAAAAGAAAAGAAAATAAGAATATTGTAAAAAAAGAAAAAGAAAAAAGAAAAAAAGAAACGACCTCCCCCTTCATAAGAACAAATATAAACAATTTTAGTAATTTTAGTAACTTATCACCGTCTCTTGAAATACAACAAATGATCTCTTCTTCCCATATCCCATCTCTTATCTATAAACAAATCCTTCAAGCCTCATCTTCAGTCCTGATCAGCAAAAGTCCATTAAGGTTTACCAGAGATAACAAACATATCTATTTTAACCTTGATCAGATAAACCAACTTTATATTCCTTCCTTTTACTTTTAACACTCTTGATCCTTAATCCCCTCCAATAACATCCTAGAACTTGATTTCTTCTCATAGTTTTCTTTGTCCTTTCTCACACAATTCTTCTTTAACAAGTCTCTTTCATAAATCCAATATAAGAAAGTTATCCAGGTCATTCTTTTGGTTTGTTGAGACATGAGCTGGATTTCTCTCAAAGTATGTTATATACATCACTGCAGTGACCTTCCAAGAGTTTCTGATTAGGGTGGCAGGCAAATACTATAAAATAAATAAATACCTGAACTCAATTAACTTTACATTCTGTTTTTATGCAGAGTTCATTTCATCCATGGTCTGTCCCATATGTCTTTAAATCAGATATAGGAAGGTGGGTATAAGCATTCAGATATAAACAGAGGTAGATCCAAATGCCTGAAAAATTAGTGTTGTGTCCTAAAATGCTATTTATATGTATGTTTTTTAACCCTGAAAAGAAACTTTTTTTTTTCCTGACAAAGAGGCAAGAATGAAGATATTTGAGCAATATGGTCAATATTCCACAAGTTGTTTTGTCTATAATAAAATTTTCCAGGTCCTACTTTTCATGCTTTTTAAACCTATATTAGTATGAAGATTACTAATTTTGAAGGACAGGAAGCCACAGCACAAACAGAACATGCAGAAACATTGGCTTCAGAATGGCAAAGGAGTGAGACAAGGCTGAATTGCCTCTCCTTATTTATTCAAGTTATATGCTGAATATATATTGAGGGAAGCTTGATTGGAAGACAGACGGTCCTTTGGAAATTGGAAGGAGAAACACCAGTAACCTGTGCTATGCTGATGTCACTACTCTGATAGCTGAAAATGCAAAGGGTCTGCAAGCTCTAGTAGAGAAAGTCAAGGAGCCCAGTGGAGAAAATGGGACTAAAATTAAATAAAAAGAAGACCAAACTAATGACAACAGATAGAACAACCAGCCTTAGAATTGACAGTGACGATATCAAAGTGGTGGACACTTTCTGCCTTTTAGGATCAACCACCAACAGTAAAGGAACAAGCAGTCAAGAAACATGCTGCAGATGAGCACTTGGTAGAGCAGCCAAGAAAAGATATCAGATCCCTTGATCTCCTATACCTACAAAGATTAGAAGCGTGCAACCCATGGTATTCCCTGTGACACTCTACTAAAGTGAAAGTTGGACTTCAAAGAAGCAGGAGAGGAAGAGTATTGATGCTTTTGAACTTTGGTGTTGGAGAAGGCTCCTGAGAATACTATCGTCCAAGAAAACAAACCAATGGCTCATTGAACAAATCAGCCCAGAGTTCTCACTCGAGGCACAAATGACCAGGGTCAAATTATCCTACTTCGGACACGTTATACAAAGACCCAGCTCTCTGGTGAAAGTTCTGATGCTGGGAAAGGTGGAAGGAAAGAGAAGAAAAGGATGACCAGCAGCAAGGTGGATGGACTCAGTTACCATGGCAATGGGTGTACCATTGGAAGATCTGAAAGACCAGGTTAAGGACAGATCATAATGGAGAAAATCTATCTGTGTGGTCACTAGGAGTCAAAAATAATTTGATGGTACATAATCAGTCATGATTTAATAACTACTACTATATGTATTTATATTTTTTCTGTTGTTAGTTTACCCCAATAAAATTATTAAAAAATGCATTAAAAGAAAACTGATCAACCATGACACTGTTGGTTTGTTTGTTTGTTTATTTGATTTCTATAGCCGCCAATCTCAGCAAGTGACTCTGGGCGGTTGTTGCTCTTCTGGCTCTGCATCTGTTATTTAGCGTGCCTATAATATATTTTAACCAACTTTGGTAATTTGTCTTACCAAAAACAGTTTATAGGTGTATTTTAATCAAATATTTGGCTAAACATTTTATTGAAATCATAGCAAAGGATTTTGTCTAAGCTACATGACAGGTAGCCCTCACTTAACAACCCTAACTGGGACCGGCAACTCCAATACTAAGTGAAGTGGTCACTAAGTGGGAATTCACATGACCACAAGTATGCTTTCTGGCTGGAAAGAGACAAGGCTACTCAGTTTCACACCTTCGGCTTTTGTTTGCCTCCTAACCACTCCCCCGCCCTTTGGAATGCTCACGTGCCCGCTTACTATCTTGTACACATTGAAAGCAATGCAATTGCACCACAGCCAGGGGCTGGGAGCTGCGGGCATGCTATGCAAACAGTTTACTCTCTTGAAATCCCTTTGTCTCCAATCTCTGTTCTGTGAGGGGTGGGGTGGGGGGGAAGCAAGCAATTTCTGTAGGCAATCTCTTCTTTGTCTGACTCTTTCCTTCTGCTGGCACAATCGCATTGCTTTCGATGTGTAGAAGACCAAGCAGCTTACTCTTTTGTAATCCCTTCCTCTCTAATCTCTCTGCTCTGCAAGGGTAGGGAAAGGGTCAGGCACAGGAGAGATTGCTTACAAAAATCACTTGCTTTTTTCTCCCCCTCCCCCTTGCAGGGCAGAGAGATTGGAGACAAAGAGATTTCAAGAGAGTAAACTGTTTGTGTAGCAGCCTGGGGCTTCCAGCCCCAGGCTGCCAGTGCAATTGCATTGCTTTTGATGTGTATAAAAGCAAATATCTTACTTTCTTGCAATCCTTTTCTCTCCAATCTCTCTGCTTTGCAAAGATGGGGGAGGGGGAAGAAAAAAACACAGGCCAGGCACAGGACAACGCGTACAGACTGTAATAGCAATCATGTGATTGAGAGATGCTGTGAAGGTTGCAAATGGCCATAAATGGGCCATAAAGTTATGTTTTTCAGCACTGTCATCACTTCAAATGGTCACTGAACAAGTGGTCAGTAAATGAGGACTACCTGTACAGGTAAAGGTAATAATGCCTTCACGGCAAACTAAGTTCCTAGTAACTACAAGGATACATCCATGCAATTTTCTTGGCAGAATACAGAAGTTGTTTGCCACCCCATTCTTTCAAAGTTTGCTTTTCATTTCATAATTTAGCCCCCAACTCTGGAATTTCCTGGTAGTTTCATACTCAGATATTAACCAGGCTCAAACCTGTGTACCTTCTGAATCCAAAGAAAATCAGCCAGGTGCTCCAACTTGTGTGAAGCCATGAATAAACAGTTCTGGGTTGCTCCTCCTTTGTTTTTGTATTTTAAAAGTGTCCAAAAATCCACATTTATTGTGATTTACATCTTTTTCTAATATAGGGAATTTGGTATGGAATTTCCCCAGTTGGATGGAATTCTTATCCAGTTTTTACATCTCTATCTCTATCTCTATCATCATATATTAGTGATGAGAGAGCCAGTTTGGTGCAGTGGTTAAGGCATCAGGCTAGAAACCAGGAGACCATGAGTTCTAGTCCCACCTTAGGCACAAAGCCAGCTGGGGGACCTTGGGCCAGTCCCTCTCTCTCAGCCCTAGGAAGGAGGCAATGGCAAACCAGTTCTGAAAAACCTTGCCAAGAAAACTGTCCAAGCAGTCTGTCAGATCCCTCCGATCAAAAGGTTCACGGAACCCCTTATTGGAGCATCTTCCACTAGTTCCTTATCACGGGAAACAGACTCCATGTCACCTGATGGGAGGGGGCACTGGGATGGAGTGTGAATTGTATTATTATGGCTAGAGATTTATGGCGTTAACACATCAAGGCCAGAGAACGGAGATACACCAGAGACGCCACCTGGACTGGGAAGGGGGGTGACATACTTTAGTGGGAAGAGGGGAAAAAGTAATTAAATGAATGTAGTTTTAAATGTAGGTTTGAGCGGGAATTCTCCATTCACAGCTTTACTCTTTCGCTGGTCATTTCGCTTCATTAAAACAGTAAAAAGAGCTTGGCCTCTCAACTGTCATTGTGTGAATGCTTGAATGTGTCAGTGCTTACACAGTCTCCAAAAACTGGACATGATTGAATGGATAAAAAAAAAAAATAGTGATAGATGATATACGATATCACACACACACACACACACACACACACACTAGATACTGTTATCCATGGTCTATTCTTCTAATGGATTCCTTTTTTTTTTTGGCAGATCACACCATTTCATCCAGGGGTGTCCACGAGAGTTTAAAAAAGTAAAGTTAATGTCAGTAACCATGCAATCAAATCCCTACCCCTTTAAATGTGTATTTCACATGCAATGGATATAAGTAAGGGGTCAGAACTTAATCACATGGTTGTGACATCTTGACTTTTTTGGAACCCCCTCCAAAGATCCCTGATTTCATCTCCTTTGAAATCAGTGGATGATTCCTTCCACACCTTCCTTGGAAGCTACCCAGGTCAATTCCTCAAACATTTCATCTGCCCAGAGTCACTGGTTTGAGATGGGCGGCGATATAAATTGATTGATTGATTGATTGATTGATTGATTGAATGAATGAATGAATGAATGAATGAATGAATAAATTTCCTATGCAGTGGTGGTACAGCTTACATTCAGACCAAAGGTTAGGGATGAGAAATGGACTGTTTTACCCATTCTGCTCCATTATTATTTCATGCACTCATTCACTCACTTATTTATGTATGTATTTATTTGATTTATGTCCCACTTTTCTACTCAGTCGGAACATTCATGTTGCTTGGCAATAAATAAACAGAAGGTGGGATTCCAAAAGGAAAAAAAAAATCAAAAACATAAGTTACAACCAATCCAGACATCAATTAACAATGAAAAGCCTGATGAAAGAGGTGAACCTTGGCTAAGCCTCTGAAGGAAGAATGAGTGGAAGCCAAATGCAGTTTGAGAAAATGCATTTCATAGTCTGGAGCAAAGAAAGAAAAGGCCACCTCTTGGGTGCCAGGTGGATGCATCTCTGGCCATAAGGACATTTTCCAAAAGGCCTTTCTTACAGATTTCAGCAGCCAGTCACTGAGGCATCCATTGGGGGCAGAGGCTAGAAAAGTCAAGACGGCGTTTCAACTGTGAGATTGAAGCCCCACCTCTTTTGTATGTTCGTCAATGTCACAGACATGCATAAAGGGGTGGGGCTTCAATTACATCTTGACTTCTTTTGGTGCTTTCTGCAGATACTGTCTCTTCCCTATGACATCGACCCGCCCCATCTGGTAATGCAGGGAGGGCATGTTACGGGCCCCATCTGTAAAAGTACTCCATCCAGTGGGGTCTCGGAAGCGTGCCTTCTCTGCTGTAGCTCCTGCCCTTTGGAACATCCTTCCCCCAGAGGTGAGACAGGCCCCCTTGCTCCTGGACTTCCGCAAAAGATTAAAGACCTGGTTTTGTAGGCAGGCTTGGAACGGGAGGGCGAATAATTACACCTGGGCATGGCTAGCACTGTAAAGTGATTCTGAGGGGCCTACCACACTCAAGGACTGATTAAGATCTCTTCGCCATGCAGATTTTATTATATTTACATTTTTATTGTATTTTGTAACGTAATGGTTTTATATTTTAATCCTGTTTTATTGTAAGCCTCCCAGAGTTCCCCTGTAGGGGAGAGATGGGCGGTGAGTAAATTTATAAAATAACTAAATAAAAAAATACCTCCAACCTGATAGCTCTGGGGCAGGAAAGACATTGCTGAGATAAAGACATTGCTGACATTCGAGGAAGATAGTGGCGAAAGTGGTGGTTGCGTGGTGTGGGCTTTGTTGGTATTAGAGGGGCTGGTATGTTCTTTGGGGGGGGGCGTTTTGTGTGTAGCGGAGGGTTTGGGAGTGAGAGAGACAGTGAGAGAGTGGACCGTGCAACTAGTGTGGTTCTGGAATGATCACAACTGGGGTAACTCTCCATATTGGAGGAAACTCAATCCTCGCCACAGTTGCCCTTTGTGAATCCATCTTAGCCCTCCAAGCTGAGCCCAGACATTTTCTTTCCTTCCTAGGCAGTAGAATGAGAGAGATGGAGGACATGTTCTCAGATAAGATTCTTCTGCTTGGAGGTCACCATGAATAAGGGGCATTAGTTAGGTGGCACTGAATCAACTCAATGGGAGCCAGTTTGGTTTAGTGGTTAAGGTGCTAGGCTAGGAACCAGGGGACTGTGAGTTCTAGTCCCGCCTGAGGCATGAAAGCTGGCTGGGTGACCTTGGGCCGGTCCCTCTCTCTCAGCCCAAGAGCCAATCAGGCGTGGTAGGAGAGTTCTAGTCCCGCCTCAGGCACAAAAGCCGGCTGGGTGACCTTGGACCGGTTCCTCTCTCTCAGCCCAAGAGCCAATCAGGCGTGGTATGAGAGTTCTAGTCCCACCTCAGGCACAAAAGCTGGCTGGGTGACCTTGGGCCGGTCCCGCTCTCTCAGCCCAAGAGCCAATCAGGCGTGGTATGAGAGTTCTAGTCCCGCCTCAGGCACAAAAGCCGGCTGGGTGACCTTGGGCCAGTCCCTCTCTCTCAGCCCAGCCCACCTCACAGGGTTGTTGTTGTGGGGAAAATAGGAGGAGGAAGGAGTAGTTGGTATGTTTGCCACCTTGAGTTATTTATAAAAATAATAAAGGTGGGATAAGAATTAAATAAATAAAAAATAAACAAATAACTCCTGGTGACTGTTGATTATATGGACAAATGTTTGCCTCTTGACTTTTCTTTAGGCATAACTAAAGAATAGAGCTGAACTGAAGAGTCAGTGTGCCGTCGTTGAGAAGGGCCAGGTCCAGGCTCAGCCATAGAATTTGCTGGGTGATTTAGGGCCAGTCACACTTTTTCAAACCATCTTATTTTACAGGGTATTTCTTGTAGGAACTTGGGAGGAGGGAACAGTAAGTTCACTGTCATGACTCTCTAATGCACAAATGAATGAATAACTAAGCAATTCCAAAGAAAAACAGTGAATGTAACACAGCTTATCTCTCTCCCTCTCTCCCTCTCTCCGTCTCTCTCTCTCTCCGTCTCTCTCTCTCTCTCCCTCTCTCCCTCTTTCCCTCTCTCTCTCTATCCCTCTCTCTATCCCCCCCTCTCTCTGTCTATCCCTCTTTCCCTCTCTCTCTCTATCCCTCTATCCTTCTATCCCTCTCTCTCCCTCTCTCCCCCCATCCCTCTATCTATATCATTTAGCTAGCTAGCTATCGTTTGCCTGTGCAAGTGGCAATAGCCACGATTGGACAAGTCCTGATGAGGCAAACACCACCACCACCACCACCACTTTTTCTCTTCTGTTCTATGGAGAAATAACTGAGCTTGTGGAGAAGAAAATTTGGGGATTTGGGGGGGAAAGTTTGGGGAAGTTTTCTTGGGAAAACTTGCAAACCATGTTTTAGACTTGTGGGGTGTAAACACACCTGCATGGTTCCTTCGTGATTTTGTGGCTCAAGTGAGCCCAGAAAATTGGGTCACCTGTGTCAGCCAGAGTTACGTTAACCATGGATAAGCATATCATGCAAAGCTAGCCAGGCATCTTGGTGACTCCTTGGAATTCTTCAAAACATCCCAGTTCTAATGGCTTTGCAGAACATTTTTGCAGAACATTTTTCCAATACATTATCTAACAACAGTGGAGAAGATTTGGAAGTAATCTAAGCACGATCTATTTCACAGGAGAATGGAGTGAACAAATAAAAGCATCACACATTGGCTGAGTTTCTACAACCATCCACAGCAGGGTCATCTTGGGGTGGGGTGTCAGTAAATCAAGATGGAAACCATGATCAGTCAAAGACCCACAACTTTTGTACATGTGTTGATCGTACAGTTGTGGCCAACATGTTGATTTATTTTAACCCTCCCACCAGATGTCCTTGCTCTAGACCGGACTAAAATTGGACTTGGATTGTTTGCGGCTTAGTGGTGAGAACCTGCTCATTGTCACATGTTGCCCATGTAAATTCATCATATTAAACCTGAATATGGTTTATTTATGTGGGCAGAGGAAGTGCCTTTGGTTAATTCAGGCTTAAGGCTTATCATGTGTGAACCAGCCACTGTCTGTGTTGACAGAGTTGAGCACTGGTTTAATTTAAAAGTGACAACAGAGAAGCAGGAGTAGAAGCTAACGTCTGGTGGGCTTGCCCACAGGTAGGCACTTGTTATCCTTTACTTTCCCAGAATTTTTTCCTAGGAGGACCTAAACGGCTTCATCTCTGCATCTCTCCTGCTTGTCTGGGGTGCCAGCTCCCAAATTTTGAAAGTGTGCTTTTGTTGTGAATGCAGCAGAAACATTTGCAGTTGTTGCTTGGTAACTGGCTGTGACATTTCAAAAAAAGAAGTAGAAGCAGCCTTGCTTTTCAATGAAGCTTTCCAAACTAATGACTCTGAAAGAGAACAGTTGTTCTTTCAGGATCATTTTGTGTATATCTTTTTAATTCTTCCTTCAGAGGCAAGTACATATATTCACATCTGGGCTGAAAAAATTCTCTTTGCCTTTGGCTTTTTCTGGTGTAGAATTCAAATGCATTGCTTTTCAGTGGAGGGTGGGAGTGAACCCCCCCTTCTTCTTCTCTTTGAGAGGTAAACAGTTATCATTCCACAGCAAAAGAAAGGATTCATATGTATCTTACTCTCCTTTCATCAGCTTCACCTTTGTACTTTCTGTAGGGTGTTAGGATTAAAGCTCTTGCTTAAATTCAGCATTAGTGACAGGAAGAAATTCTCTGGGATTTTCCCCTACCTCCCCCTACTACTCCTGGAAATCTTTCAGAGTAGAAAGAATTTGGATGAATTTTGCATGGATAAAATTCTAAGTTGGCCAAGTGGTCCATACAGTAAGAATATCCTGTTGTTCAGCCTCTGGCTTTGCACACTTCCATTCAGTCCTGAGGAAGAAATCCAAAGCAATCTTCTCCGGGGGGGGGGGGGGTTCAGCTGGATGCTAATCTCATTGGGAAGTCTTGCTGCAGAGAAAACTTTGGGAGCATTTCTCCTTCCCCTGAAGAAATTCGGAGGAATTTTCTTTTCCAGCTTTCCTGCACACAACTTCAGTGGAGAAGTATAAAAGGGCATTTGGGCCAAGCTTTAATTTGATATAATCCTGAATTTAGTTGTAGGGAACAATAATCCCATGTGGGAGAGCCTAAAATAATTTGCACAAAGTCAACAGTGTGGGGGCAGATTGCATTTTTTGGGGGGAAACTCTTCCAAGTGTAGAAAAGAACACCTGTGGGCCTTCCCAGATGGCATGCTAATGTTCATGAAAGAAAGTAATGATAATTCTAGGTATTATTTTGATATGATGGGCTTTCCTACACACAAAGTTGTAAAATTGTTGGACTCCCACCAGGGAGATCCAGGTTCTAGTGCCCATTCAGCCATGGACATTCACTGGATGGTTTTGGCCAGTCACACTCTCTCCCAGCCCAACCTATCTCACAGCATTGTTGTTATGGGAGGAAGGAACACTACAGGTAGTCCTCACTTAATGGCCACAATTGGGACTGGAATTTCGGTTGCTAAGCAAAGCAGTCATTAAGCTAATCCAACACAATTTTACGACCTTTTTTGTGGTGGTTGTTAAGTGAATCACAGCAGGTGTTAAGCAAACCACATGGTTGTTAAGCGAATCATGCAGTTCCCCATTGATTTTGCCTGCCAGAAACCAGCAAGGTCGAAAATGGTGATCACGTGACAATGGGATGCTGCAACAGTCATAAATGTGAACTGATTGCCAATCACCCAATTTGTGATCATGTGACTGTGGAGATGCTGCGACGGCCATAAGTGTGAGGACAGGTTGTAAGTTGGTTTTTTCAGCACCATCATAAGTCCAAACCATCACTAAAAAAATGGTTGTTAAGCAAGGACTACCTGTATATACATTGCCTTTGCAGGTTGGGGAGAGAAGGAGGAACACCACAGGGGCGTTTCATTCAAAGCATAGTTAAAGTGAAACTGCCCAGATTTCCCATTGGATGACCATGTCATTCTGCAACTTGCAAATTGTCTCTGTCGTCTGAGTTCCTTTCCCCTAAAGCCCTCTTAGATCACACTGCGATAGGATGTCACACAGAAAAGGGTTAAGATTTATTATCTTTCATCATAGACTGCAAGACATGGAATAACAGAGTTATATTACAGGATGACAGATTCCAGTTGAATGTTAGAAAAAAACAATTACCAATTTTCAAGGGACCTGGTGCTCATTGGATGTGTCCAGATGGAGGCAAGATAGTCATCCATCAGGGATACTTGAATTTGGATTCTTGCACTGGGCAGGAGGTTGATGTCAAGCCCCTCACAGCTTGGCATGATCAGGGAAGTAAGAGTCACACAGAGTTTCAGTAATCAGATTTAATAAGGGTTAGCATAAAGAATCTTGGAAAGTGGTTAAGCAAAACTCCTGTCCTCATTTATGAGTGACTTCATTTTGTTGTTGTTGTTGTTCAGTCATTAAGTCATGCCCCACTCTTCATGACCCCATGGGCCATAGCATGCCAGGCCTTCCTGTCCTCCACTCCCTCCTGGAGTTTACTCAGATTCATGTTCATTGCATCACTGATGCTATCTAACCATCTCATCCTCTGCTGTCCCTTCTCCTTTTGCCTTCAGTCTTTCCCAGCATCAGGGTCTTTTCCAGTGAGTCCTCTCTTCACATTAAGTGGCCAAAGTATTTGAGCTTCAGCCTTAGTATCTGTCCTTCCAATAAGCAGTCAGGGTTGATTTCCTGTGGGATTGACTGATTTGACCTCCTTGCAGTCCAAGGGATTCTCAAGAGTCTTCTCCAGCACCACAGTTTGAAAGCATCAATTCCTCAGCGCTCAGCCTTTCTTATGGTCCAACTCTCACAGCCATACATCACGACTGGGAAAATCACGACTTTGATTATACGGACCTTTGTCAGCAAGGTGATGTCTCTGCTTTTTAATATGCTGTCTAGGTTTGCCATAGTTTTCCTCCCAAGGAGCAGGCGCCTTTTAATTTCATGGCTGCAGTCACCATCTGCGGTGATCTTGGAGCCCAAGAAAATAAAATCTGTCACTGCTTCCATTTCTTCCCCTTCTATTTGCCAGGAAGTGATGGGACCAGATGCCATGATCTTAGTTTTTTTAATGTTGAGTTTCAAGCCAGCTTTTGCACTCTCCTCTTTCACCCTCATCAAGAGGTTCTTTAGTTCCTCTTCACTTTCTGCCATTAGGGTGGTATCGTCCCCATATCTCAGGTTGTTGATATTTCTCCCGGCAATCTTAATTCTGGCTTGTGATTCATCCAGCCTGGCATTTCTCATGGTGTACTCTGCATATAAATTAAATAAGCAGGGTGACAAAATACAGCCTTGTCGTACTCCTTTCCCAGTTTTGAATCAATCGGTAGTTCCATGTCCGGTTCTAACTGTTGCTTCTTGGCCTGCATGGAGGTTTCTCAGGAGACAGGTAAGGTGGTCTGGTACTCCCATCTCTTTAAGAATGTGACTTCATTAAGACCAGCTAATTATCCTGTCCCAGATAAGCCTGCCACTGAAATATCCATATGCTTTTTCTTAATGATGTTTTATAATATCCTATTTTCTTAGCCTCAGCAAGTTTGTTTACAGTTTGACTGGATGGCCTCAATGGTCATCTTCCAACTCTGGCACTCTGTGATACTCCTTTGCCTGTCTGCCAGAAAGATGCAGCATACTTACAGGACACTTAGTCCAGAGCTTCCCAACTGGACTTCCACTCCCAGAATATCCCAGCCAGCTTGACCACTGCAGAGAATTCAGGGGGTGGAAGTCCACATATCCGTGAATTTATTTTATTTTTATGTTTTACTCTTATTTATATTATTTATTACTGTAATTTTATATTGTGTATTTTATTCATTGTATGATTGTTGTTTTAATTGATTACTGTAAACTGCCCAGAGTCCCCCGAAGGGAGGAGATGGGCGGGGACAAATTAGGTAGGTAGGTAGGTAGGTAGGTAGGTAGATAGATAGATAGATAGATAGATAGACAGACAGACAGACAGACAGACAGACAGACAGACAGACAGATAAATTGTCCAGGCTGGGAAACAGTGCCTTAGCCAATATGATTCTGCCTAGTGTTGTATTGCCCTGGTAGAAGGTAAGAACAGCATCGATCAGTGTTTCTCAACCTTGGGGCTGGGGAATTCTGGGAGTTGAAGTCCACACATCTTAAAGTGGCTGAGGTCAAGAAACACTGGCATAGACCAAGAGACAGGCCTTCTTAGTGACTGCTCCCATATTATCTCAAAGATGTGCACCCCTCATTACTGGTACTGTAAAACATTTTTTAAAAAACTGGCTTTTGATGCTGCGCTCTGAAAGAGGGCCAGGGCCAGTTCATCGTACTGTATGAGTTTTAAGTGCATTTTAATTGAGACAAGTTTGGCATTCCCCTTTTATTGTGCTGTACGCTACTCAAAATTGGGCAGCATATTACCATTATTTTTGATTATTCTGATAAATAATAAAGAAGTAACTAATAAATACGACACAACGTTCAAATCTGCCTTGTTTCTGTTGTGATTAATTGACCATCTTTCTCTTCTCACTCTGGATGACACGTCTAACTGTTGTTGGAATTTATTGGTTATGTCCTTTAAAAAGAAGAAGAAAAAACCCTCCCCAGGATGGGGTCATTACTAATTAGCCTGATTCGCTCTTGCCCTGAAACACTGTGGTAATTAAGTAGAAATTGACCAAGAGAGACTAATTGTCCAGTCTCTACTATTTCTCCTTCTGATGCCAGTGAGGTAGGGAATGCTAATGACATGAGCTGACCCATGAAGGAGTCCTGGCAGATTGTTGCCCGCTCTAATTTGGAGTCTGGATTGGTGCACTTGCTGGTGCTCTCGATGACAGCAGCTCACTAACTGCTACTGTCAAGTCCCCATAACAGATGGCTGAGTCAGCATGTAGGAAGGAAGGAAGGAAGGAAGGAAGGAAGGAAGATGGTAGGGAGGAAATAGGAAGGAGGGAGGGAGAAGAGGAAGTGAGTGAGTAAGGCAGGGAGGGAGGGAGGGAGGGAAGAGGGAGGAAGTGAGGCAGGGAGCGAGGGAGAGAAGAGGGAGGAAGTGAGGCAGGAAGGGAGGGAGGGGAGGAAGAAAGGAAAGGGAAGGAGAGGAAGTGAGGGAGGTAGGGAGGAAGGAAGGGAAGGGGGGAAGAGGGGAAGAAGAAGAGGGAGGCAGGGAGGGAGGGAGGGGAAGGGAGGAAGGAAAGGAAGAAGGGAGGGGAAGGAAGGAAGGAAGGGTGGGTGGGTCAAGGCAAGGCAGATTTAACTCTGCAAAAAAGATGATACACTATACTGTTTGTTGTTGTCTTTCCAAGGAATGTCAATACCTACATATAAACATGCCCTGATGTAAAATTTGGGAACTTTGCAATGCCACTCTGTCAGGCCAGCTTGTTGGAGTCAGTTCATCCAGACAGTGTACTATGACTTTCCAAGAGAGGTCCAAATAGCACACCTCACTGTTTCTCTGCTCCAAGTTATCTAAAGCTGAGCCAAACTGATCTCTGGAATTTTTCCACCTGATTTGTGCGGAGAGGAATTTTTCTGGGAAAGGAGATATCCTTGAATCATTTCTCAGAGGCAGGACTTCCCCCTTGGAGGTGATGGAAGCACTGCTGTTGGAAAAGAAGATTCCCTCTTTGATGCCTGGACTTGGATTTAATGGAAGCACAGGAACCTGGGCTAGAAATTGGAAGGACATTTGTACATTGCTCACCTCATTAAATACAGGAACACTTCATCCTACCCATAATAAGGTCCCCAAAATTCTCTTTTCTTTTGAAACTGAAGAAAAGAAGACCCTGTGAATTCACATTTTCTTGCAGCCAACTGCATGAGAATTGAAAGGACGAGGAGGAAAAGGAATATTTCTGCCCAGCACATCAGTGGCCAACAAAATGCTAGACTTGCTGGTCTATATTTCTCATCAAGTGAAAATAAGAGACCTTCTTCTTCTGTTACTGAGAATTATATAGTGTCATAAGGCTGAACTGTTTTGCTCAGGAATTGTAAACCCTGAAGCAGTAGCATTCCAGATAAAGGCACACTGGACAGAATCGAGGAAGTTACTGTAACTCCCAGGCCTGGGTCTGCAAGACCAAAAGGCAGGCAAACACCTCCCTTCGCCCTCCAAAACAAAACAAAACAACAACACAACACAACACAACACAACACAACTCTCCCTCCAACCTCTGACATAGAGATGAGAACAGGCCATCTGGACTTCAAAAATGCAGATAATCATTAGATGGCTCCCAAGATAAGGGATTTCTGTATCTCTTTGCTGCCATCTAATGGTCATCTGCATTTTTGCAGCCCAGATGCAGTAAGCGTAGATGAGGTGACAAACAGAAACCCATCGTATTTTTTAAAAATTGATTTATTACATTTATATCCCCCCTTTTCTCCAGGAACTCAAGTCCACTCCAGCACAAGTTCATTGGAAATATTATTGAGGAGGGGGCAGAGGGTTCATATTCCACAATGTCAACAACTCCCAAGTTAATAGACATTTCAGCACCAGTTTATAAGACATGGAGCTTATATGACCATGTTTGCAGAATCCTGCCCAGATTCAACAATTAGGCCAGATGCATTATTCATGACTAAAGATTCATTATAACCAGGAATGTCCTGTTACTCTTGAAGAAAACTACGCTATAGGTAAGCACACATGCATCTTCTCTTTCTTTGCCCTGAAGACTGTATTCATACTACTAATCTACTCAGGTCAATTAGAGGCACTAGGTTTAGTCTTATCTGGGCAGGTTTTTCTGGCATATTGTGATGTGGGTTAGAGTTAATGCACTCTGCAAACTCAGAAAATGGCTGAATTTAGTAATTAGCTTAAACATGTTTTGCAAATGTACTCCACATGCAGGAGGATTGTAAGCTTCCAGGGACCTGCTAAGGTGTCTTCCTTTATGTCAAAACTGAGTATCACATGCCCAAGATTTAGTTCAGATATCTCTGGTGCCACATCTTTAAATACATCTGAACATGAGGGTTTCTACTCATTTTTCTCCTTTAATCAGATTAGCTCTGATTAAAAGTGTGATTCAGATCAGCCATTCAATCTGATTGTTCTGAATCAGTTAGGATAATCCAATCAGACTGAGTGGATTTGATGTTTTCAAACAATACAGAAAGAAAAAGAAAAGAAAAGAAAGGCTTTTGTTCATGTGCAAAGTCATCTGAATCCTTAAATGGATTCAGATGCATCCAATGATTCAGTCTGAATTACAGGTCCCACCTGGGATGTCAATATGCAGATTCAACTGAACCACATTCTAATTAAATCACTGAATGGAATTTTCATATGGTCTCAGCAGAGTTCATGGCGTGTTTGTGTGTCAAAATTTGCAAGATGGCAGGCACAATGCTGTGATCCAAGACCCACCCCTTTTGTCTGTACAAAAGGGGTGGATCACATTGCTGCACCTGCCATCTTGCAGATTTTGACTCCACCCCCTTTGTGGATTTCCCTGAACAGCACTGTTAACCATCAACATAGTCTTCTTCTCCTTCTCTTTCCTCCTTAATGGAATTAATGAACTAGAGGTAGGAGTTTTACATGGCCACATATATTGACCGTTCAATTTCAACGGAGAAATTTGATTACTAATATTTTCTCTCCATTATCAGATGGCTGATTCATGTGAATCACAGTTCAGTGATTAAGAAGAAATATTCTCCCAATAGAAGAGAATATCTGTAGCTCAGGGTTGAACTGTGGGATTCCTGGTGCTGAGCTTAGTTGTTTGCTTGTAGACCTTTCATTACCCAACTAGATGATGTCATCAGTGCAAGTGAGTCTGGAGTTTGCTGCCTGTTTATAGCATCTTGCCCTGCAAGTTTTGTCTGTGTGTATGTGTGGTTTCCTTCTGGGTGGTTCCTTGACTGAAGTTTTCTGCCTGATCGTTTGTCTGGTGTTAATCCCTGCTTATCTAAGTGTTGGCTGCTGGGGGTCATGTGTTCTACTCTTCTTGTTTCCTTCCTAGATTTTTTTATTATCTCTTTTGAATGGGCTGTAAATGTGGTTCATCTCTATGTGTCCTTGCTAGTCAGAGATAAAAACATAAACTTGAAAACTGTAAAAGTAAATTCCCAGTTGGACTTACAGCAAGCCAATTAAGGTGGACTCTCTTTGAAACTTGGGCATTGCAACTCAGCTTATTTCTGGCCTCACCAGGTGTTTCCTAGGAAGAACACATGGATAAAGAAGAAATCTGCACCCAAAACCATGAGGCAGAACTCTTAAACAGAGTTCCCTTTATTCTCATAAAAAATACAGACACACACACAGAGACATGCACTAACGTGTGCACATGAGAAATGCAAATATTTATTTGTGACCAGGCATCTGAAAAAAAATGTTTATGTAAAGTGCATATGAAAATGCTAAAAGAGAGAGAGAAAGAGAGATTAGATCAGGGAACTGTGTATTTTAAAAGCCTGAATCTGCAGTGCAGATATTTCCATAAAAAAGACAACAACAGAGAAACATAAGTTAAAAATCTTTCTCTGAGAAAACCTATATGCCACAGGCAAAAGCTGTGAACACTAGGGAGAGTAACAGAAATGAATGCTAATTTTAAATAGAACTTTAAAAACATTAAAAAAATAAACCTGTGATGTAAAAGACAACCATATTTACCAAACTGTACTTTTCAAATTCTTCACTTTCCATTGGCAGAAAGCTGTTTTATAAATACTGGAGAATGCATTCATCTTTCATATGAAGCCTTGGCTTTGCAATTTGGATGGCATTAAAGCTAGAACTACAAAAGCAATGGGATTCTTTTTAGGCTGTGTCCACACATCACACTAAACTAGTTCAAGTAAAAACTCAGCAGATACATTCAGACAAAGCTTGGTTCAAATTAACTTTGTTTTGTTGCTGTATGTTTTGTAAGCCTGGTTGGTTGGTTGGTTAGTTCATCATTCAAACCCCAAAATGGGATGAGTATGTTATAAAGGGGTTATCACCTACATGGCATGGGGCCAGGTTACCTGAGGGACCACCTCTCCCCCATTACATCAGCCTGTCCTACCCAAGCGTGCAGAGAGGGCATGCTGCGGACCCCGTCTGCAAGACAACTCTGTTTGGCAGGGTCCAGGAAGCAGGCCTTCTCTACAGTGGCCCCCGCCCTGTGGAACATCCTGCCCCCGGGAGTGAGGTTGGCCCCATCACTCCTGGCCTTCTGGAGGAGTCTGAAGACCTGACTCTGCTGCCTCACTTGGGGCAGAGAGGGGAATAGACCTACATGGGGATGGCTGCTATAAACCACTCCTCCCACACTGGACCATTTTAGCTTCTCCTGCCATATGGACATTTTTTTACTTTTTATTCTTATTTATATTTATTTATTAGAGTAATTTTATATTTGTATATTTTATTTGTTGTATGATTGTTGTTTTAATTGATTGTTGTTAACTGCCCAGAGTCCCCCGATGGGAGGAGATGGGCGGGGACAAATTGAATGAATGAATGAATAAATAAATAAACAAACATACTGGTTATGTGAACACAGCCATGGGATAGAAAGGATTTAAGCTGATTTCACATGAATACAGAGAGGCAAATCTGAATTGCTACCTTTGGGTGGGCTCAGTCAAGGAATCCAAACTACCACTTGCTGGGTAGCAATAAAGGCCTTGAAAAGACATTCAGATGCCACAATGGACTGCAGCTGTGCTGGTCCTGTAGAGATGACCAAGGTCCAGTCTTGTCCAGTTATCTAGGCAAGTGCAATCCAGTTACTCCTGAGAACTGGGCAGGGTCCTTGGGAAGTTAAGCTCTGCCATCTGTGTATTAGATCCATGCCCTGCCTGGTTGGTCTTGGTCGCCTGGGAAGTGACACGTGGCAGGGTTCAAGGGGTGGTAAATGCCTCTTTGAGGAAAGGGATGGATCCACCTGCTGTGAGGGAGGAGGTGGTTCACCCCTTCTTCAAGAGGCCATCACTGGACCTGGATGTATAGGACAATGTTTGTCCAGTCCCCAATCTTCTTTTTTTAGGGAAGAGCCTAAAGAGAGCCAGTTTGGTCTAGTGGTTAAGGTGCTGGGCTAGAAACCAGGAGAGTGTGAGTTCTAGTCCTGCCTTAGGCATGGAAGCCGGCTGGATGACCTTGGGCTAGTCACTCTCTCTCAGCCCAAGAGCCAATCAGGCGTGGTATGAGAGTTCTAGTCCCGCCTTGGGCACGAAAGCCAGCTGGGTGACCTTGGGCCAGTCCCTCTCTCTCAGCCCAACTCACCTCACAGGGTTGCTGTTGTGGGGAAAATAGGAGGAGGAAGGAGTATTAGGTATGTTCTCCACCTTGACTTATTTATAAAAATAATAAAGGTGGGATATATATAAAAATAATAAAGGTGAGTTTTGGGATGCATCCCTCTTTGATTTCTTGGCAGCTTTTGTACCATTAACTATGGTATCCTTTCGCACTGATTGAGGAGATTGGGAGCAACGGCCACTACTCTTCAGTGATTCTCCTCTTTCCTCTGAGGCCAGTTCTAGTTGGTATTGGTTGGGGAGAGAAGTCCATTGCTAGGTCTCTGCTTTGTGGGGCGCTGCAGGGCTTGACTCTCCCCCCACTCCTGTTTAACATTTACAGGAACCAGACATGGTTAAGTACCATCAGTACCCTAATAATACTCAGTTGGACATCTTGATCCTGGGCCAGCCAAGTGTCGCTGCTGAGATGCTTTCTCAGTGCCTGGAGCCTGTGCAGATTTGGACTCGGAAGAACTGGCTTTGGCTAGGATATGACAAGACTGAGTGGCTGTGGGTTTTAGGGCTGCCTGGATCTAGGGACTTTCCACTGTTAATTGTGAATGAGGTGACACTTCCCCACTCAGAGTCAGAGCACAATCTAATAGTTCTGTTGGACTCAGAGCTTCTGCTCAAGGAGCAGGGGATAGCTGTGGCTAGGAGAGCTTATGAAAAATACATCCTGTACACCAGTTGTGCCCATTCCTGGATTGGGAGGCACCCATGCCTTATTCACCTCCTGATTGGACTATTGCAACATGCTCTACATGGGACTGCCCTTGAAGAGCATTCAGAAGCTTCAGATGTTCCAGAATGCAGTGGCATGGGCAGTTTGGGGTGCGCTGTGTTTGTCCCACATGACGCCACTGCCACATGAGCTGCACTGGCTCCTACTACACTTCTGGGTACAATTCAAGTTGCTAGTTCTCACCTTTAAAAGACTTCATGAAATGGAACCAGGTTAGTTGTGGGACTACCTCTCCCCAGTGATTTCTGCCATTCCACCAGACTGGCAGACTGGGGATGCTCCAGGTACCATTGATAAAACAAAGTCCTCTAGTTGGTCCTGGAAGCATGCCTTCTCTGTTATGATGCTTGCCCTGTGCAACAGCTTCCACCCTTGAACTATAGACAGCCCTTATTCTGTTGGCCTTTGGTTGTATGTTTACAGCATTCTGAACTACAAATGATGTACTTACAGTTTACCTCCATCTTGAATCTCCAGACTGAATCTTTGACCAGTTCTAGTTTTTAGCATCAAGCAAAATCTGACTGCTGTCCCTCCGTCCACCTATAGATAAGGAGTGGGCAAATGCTTTGTGAGTTTTCTGCAGCCCCTAGAGCAGTGTTTCTCAACCTTGGCAACTTTAAGAGGTGTGGACTTCAACTCCCAGAATTCCCCAGCCAGCCGTGCTGACTGGGGAATTCTGGGAGTAGAAGTCCACAGGTCTTAAAGTTGCCAAGGCTGAGAAACACTGCCCTAGAGCCTCTCCAGAGCATTCCCCAAACGACTGAATCCTTCAATTTCAGCTCTTTTCCATTTTTTTTGGAGCAGTAGAAGATAGAAGGTGGGACAAAGGCTCTGACATTCTTTGTCTCATCCCCACCTCAAAATATCTGCCTTTTTGGAGGTCCAGAGAACAAAATAAGTACTTTAACCCTACACAAACTTCACAATATCCATTTCATCTCTTAAATCCTCTTAGGTAAAGGTAAAGGTTTCCCTTGACGTAAAGTCCAGTCATGTCCGACTCTAGGGGGCGGTGCTCATCTCCGTTTCTAAGCCTTGGAGCCGGCGTTGTCATAGACACTTCCGGGTCATGTGGCCAGCATGACGACTCGGAACGCCGTTACCTTCCCGCCGAAGCGGTACCTATTAATCTACTCACATTTGCATGTTTTCGAACTGCTTGGTGTGCAGAAGCTGGGACGAGCAACGGGAGCTCACCCCGCCGCGCGGTTTCGAACCGCCGACCTTCCGATCGACAGCTCAGCGGTTTAACCCGCAGCGCCACCGCGTCCCTAAATCCTCTTAACCCCTGCAATTTGGTGGGAGGGGCAACTAACTTGGCTCTGTCCATTCTGACAACCGTCATGCAGTCCTCCACATATTCCTGAGACTGTTGCAGGTCAACAAATTTAAAATCAAAACCAAAACGGTTCTCCCTCATGTGCAAGAAAGTTGACCATTTTCTTGACCATTTGGGGTCACCCTGTGTTGGAGGTTGTGGTGCTGAAGCATTTTACCCCAGATGCAAGCACTCTGTGGAAATGCAAATACAGACAGCCCATGTTGGAAAACAGACCTGAGTAGATCATTCCCCCAATGCTAGTGAATATATAGCTGAACCCTGATTGACTTTTTGGCCCTTTATAAGACATTCCAGTGTGCATCCTGCTTCTCTTTTTGAACCTGCTTGTTTCCTCTGTTGTTTTTCGTATTGGAAATTCTGTCCTCTGCATTAATACAATGGAAACTCCATTTGATTGACTTCCTTTCCTTTCTCCCTCTTTTCTTCTCTAAACTTCCCACCTCACCTTTCTTTTTAAGCTTCACTTTATTGATTCTCCCAGCCCCACTGTACTGCCCCCCCCCCCATGGTATCTTTTCCTTAACAGTATATTAGTATAAAGATGTTGCCAGAGTTACCTATGTCAAGAACCAGATTGGTAAACTGCAGGATGGATGATAGTAGGGGGCCACCTGGGGATCAACAGAAATAACTGTTTCCATTTTTTAAAACTCATCTCTGGACAATCTGACTGTGTTAAGGCAAGTAGAATGATCCATATCCAGCCAGCGACGGTTGGGTTGCATTATAAAATAGTTGGCATTTCTCTCTGTGTTACTGCCCTCTGAAGAGATAAGTCTTCCTTCCCTCCTCCTCCTCCTCCTCCTCTTCCTCCTTTGATTTTTCTTGATTTGAGTTTGGTGCCAGAGAGTCAGAATCTGTGCAATCTTCCACTTTTCCAAACACTTTCTTCCTCTGATTTTGAAAATCAAAGCAGGATCAGATTAGGTTAGGACTCGTACTAAAAAACACCAGGAAATCTCCCAGCTGAAGGCTGGACTAGGAACATTTTTTTTCTTTTTTCCAGGTATATAAACTTTATTAAAATTCTACACACATCATCGACATTAAAAAAACAGAATATATAAACATATACAAAAAAATAAACCAGCCAACCCCAAACCCAAAATCTAACTTATATATTTTATATATTTTATATATCTATATATCTATATATCTCTATATATTATATATCGATATATCAATATATAGACATATATAGATATACTGTGTGTGTGTGTATACACACACACAAACACACACATACATATATGCATTCCACTTCTGCTCTTTACTTTCCTCACAGATCCATTAACCATTTATTATTCTTTTATACTGTTGTAAACACTGTTTAAATTTTCCATTATCTCCCTTTGTTTAATCTGTAAAACCCTTTATCATCAAGCTCTACTTTTGTTCATAAACGGACTCCAGGCTTTAATAAAAGTCTCTGAAGATTTCTCTCTCATTGATTAGGAATGGTTTTGTTTTGTTTTTAAATCCCCCCAGAGGGTCAAACACTTAATGTGTCTAAGAGAACAGTCTAAGAGAACTTCCAAAAGTAGAAGTCAACTCCATTTTCCATTCCTTTGCCTTTTCAAATGAAGTAATGGCACCTGACTGATGCTGTCAGAAGCGAAGCAGGGTCAGTTCTGGTTAATATATGTATGGGAGACTACCAAGAAATCTCAGTAGACTAGACTGGGAAATAAGGTGGAAAAAGTCCACACCCCAGCAGAAGGAAAACCATCCCAGCAAACCATTTCTCCATTGCTGCCAAGAAAACTACATGGATATCTGCAGGAAATCACAAGAAACTGAGCTCAGCTCAAAGATGACTTGACCTTTTCTTTTCCATGGAGGTGGTGGCCGTGAAAAGCAATTTCTTATCCATGAAACAGAATGAGAACAGTAAAAAAAAAAAAAATGAAAAAAGCATTTTCAACACAGAATACCTCTTAGGAGACAGACCTCCCCCAGTTTTATCTTCATTAAAAACTTAAAGAAAGTACTTGATGTATTAGGCCAAGCATCTTTTGCTTCCACAATTAACAGATAAGGCAATTATATGAGGTCTGGGCTTGCTCATTCTCACAACCATCACACAGTTCCTTTCCACTTCCCTGTGGCCTACACAGGTCAAAATTTAAAACAAAAAACATAAGCCATAGTTCTTCCTTCCAGGTCTGGCTGTGTCTTTTGCATAACGTTTCCATCTGTTTCTGCTTTATATCTTGATCCTCGTTCTTATATCATGAATCTCCTTCCTGCATATGGACATGTCCCTGGTTATACCTCTGTTAGTGGAACAGGCTGAAGACGTTTCCATAGCTTGCTTCACCTCTTATAAAATCAAGAACTGGGCTTTCAGCAAGATCACTCGGTGTGAAGGAATTCCCTCTCCTATTTTTGAGACGTATCATACATCTACCATTCACTCAAGTTTGTTTATTTGTTTATTTGTTTGTTTGTTTGTTTGTTTATTATCCCGCCTTCATTATTTATTTTCTATCCCGCCTTTATTATTATTTTTATAAATAACTCAAGGTGGCTAACATACCTAATACTCTTTCCTCCTCCTATTTTCCATTTTTTAAGCTATTTTCCATTTTTAGCTGTGTACCAAGAAAAAGAAACATGTAGAAGCCCATGCTTTGTCTGTGAACAATGCTGATACTCCCATGGATACATTTATTTTTTAATTTAAACAATTCCTCTGTCCCTTTCCATTAAAATACATCTCAAAATGGGTTACAAGGGATTTTGCATATGCATAAGGGTTTATTTTTGTAAAATAAACCACAAGGCGGACTAAAAATTATAGTTCATCTCATTGCATTGCTGCAACCCCCCAAAAGAGCTCAGCCTTCTAGTTTGTAATGGTATGTGGGAAAGACCTTGGGAGATGGGGTGAAGAGATGCTGCCTAGGGAATGGTCAGATAAGAAAGCGCAAGCCTGCAGCTGGATAGTGGGAAAGGCAAGAGCTCAGAAGGGGTCTTCCCTAGTTTCTTGGGCTGCAAAAGGAGAAGGCGGAAGAATTGTACTTTCAGGTTTGCAAGATTCTGTTAATGTAGCTTTACAATAAAGTAGATTTAGCAGATCTGGTCGTGTTTCCTTTCTAGTCTACCTGGTAAGGCTGACAAGTTTATTTAATTGGCTATGTTGACACATTTTAACCAGGTCAGTTAAAGCCCAAATGGTTACAATTGTGCAACATGCTAAGGTTAATTAGTGTTAGCCTGGATTAGATCTCTGGGGTTTAACTTGTTGGATGTTTGGTCAGCTTATGGTTTATGACTATCTTATATTGAGCCAACTCAGAAAATGGGTTACTTAAAGAAGCAGATTAAGTGGGGGAGTTGAGAGCCCAGGTTTTTCAGAACAGAGATGTCAGTTATGTCTACAACTAATAGGAGCCCACCTTCAAAGCCAAAATATACAAGTCAGAAAGCCAGTTAATTCATGGGAAAGTCGAGAAAAAGAAGTCAGAAGAATTAAGAAAGGGGATCTGTACATCTCTCTTGAAAAGAGCTCTCTTTAAGTTCTAGGATGGAAATAAGAATGGATGTAAGTATAATATTACTATCACTAATAATAATATAAATCTATGGTAGGTGTCACAGTCACTTATCTCTAAGAAAACAGACAGCACTTCCCAAGCTATCCTTCATCCCTCCAAAGCTCTGGATTTATAAGAAGCTTCTACTTCCAGGTTCTTTCCACTGAGTCTCAGATATGAATTTCAGGAAGCCCGAGACCTTACATGGAATGGTAACTGACACCCCAAGTCTCCAATGCCATAATTTGACTGAAACCTCTAACTTCCAGGGTCACCTCTTGAGTGATACCTCAAACGTCCAATGCCATCTTCCATCTGAAACCTCTAGCCTCCTGGGTCAGCTCCTGAGTGATATTTCAGACTTCTAGCACTACCACCTGACAGCTCAAGTCTTCAGTGCTGTCTCCTGACTGACACCTCCAGCATCTAGTGCTATCCCCTGAAGGACACCTCAATCATCCAGTGCCATCTCTTGCAAATCTGGCTGAGGAGGCCTGTCTAGAATGCTTCAACACCACGGGAAAGAGGAAATGGAGCAGCATTGCTGATCAGCCCACCCTCGAGGCAGGAAGCAGAATCTTTCCGCTCTTGTTGTTTATAAATAATTTACTTCCACCTGCTCTCAGAATTATAAATTGCAGTGGGATTATACACACACAGCAGCTGTAAAAGAAAAAAAAAAGTATATTGGTCTGAATATATGTTGTTGGTACTAACATAGGAGATGCTGGCATTTCAAATTCAGCCTTTCCAGCTTGGGGCAATGGAAAATTCATGTGTGGAATGGACTCCCCCCACCCCCAGAAACAGTGAGGGTCTGTAGGCTTGCTTTCTGTTGAGTATGCATTCTGCTTGTACTGAAACCCTACCTAATGGGTTTTGTAATGCGCCTAGGCAGAAAATCCCCAGGTATTTATTTTTGTGAGCATTTGTATGCATATCCTGAATGTGTCGCTGCAATGCATGTGTCTTCCAGTTGGTGGGATTTAGATAATTTACATTGGCTTGTAAGGCAGCCTCTAGATTAGAAATCCTAGCTTGCATGGAATAGTATGTTCATGCTTGGGATAAAACTGAGGTATGGGTGTGCTTATGCCATACTGGATAAAATGTGCCCCAAATGAACGGTATAGTCCGTATGGTTAGCAGGGAATGTAGCACAGGTACAACTAAAGTTAGTAATCTGACTTACTCTTCCCTTCTCTTACTAAAAAAACATGTGAAAATTTCAATTTGGATGAGAAGCAAAGGTCAATATCTACAGGTTGGATGGTGATGTTCATGGCATACAGAAGATTGCAGATTGGAAGGTAAGAGGATAAGATGGTAAAGAATATGAATTACCCAATGAAATGAAAGAAAACTGATATTTTTTGTGTTGGTGAAGCTAAAAGAAGGAGATGGGTGCAATAGCTTTTAGTAATGATCTCTGAACTTGTGCAGTAGAATTGGTGAATACATGTATGGAAGTGAAGGTATAGGCATAATTATGAATGGAGATGCTAAAATGAATCTGAGAAAGCATGAATTGATGTTATTTAGATGTTATTTAGAGTGGATGCTTATGGAAGTGGGGATATTCATAGGCTGGTGACAGTTGCATGCTACTCTCCCATGAATCACAGTAATAGAAGAACCAGAGATAGGGAAAATTGGGGAAAAAATTCTGAATTAAAATGATCTGGGAGGCAACAGTGTTCCGCCAAGTGACACGAATGGATGGGAGGGAGCAAGTTGAGAGAGTACAGAAAAAGTGATTTGGCTATTCAGATGAAATGAAATTGTTTTGGTGAGAATTGGCTTAGAAAAAGGTATGCTTGGTTTAAGTATATGGCTTTAAGTGTATGTGTACTCATTCTCATACTCAAGAAAGAACCTAAATACAGAAGCATTCACCTGCTTTGTTTTTATTTCTTAGGCCATTTTCCTCCGTACTGTTTCCAGTTTTGGCATTGCAGGCTCCAACCACAAGCAGCAGCGCATCTTGCTGGCATGTTCTGTCAATTTCAAATTGAACTTTACCTCTTTGGCTTCAGTGGTCAGAGCATAAATATGGATAAACGTATTAAAAGATTGTTCATGAAGTCTAAGTGGTATTATTTGACCACTGACTGCATTGTACCCAAGTACTATCTTTGCTATATCCTTCCTGACTATAAAAGCAGCACTGTTCTTTCATCATTTTTCATGTCTTGAGTAGCAAACAGCATGATTTTCTGACTGAAAGTGTCCAATCTCAGTCCATTTCAAATTGCGGATGCCTAAGATGTCAACGTGTCATTTCAACTTTCATTGCACTGAGTTTTCCAGTCTTCATGCTTCTTACATTCCACGTTCCCACTGTAATTCTGTCTTTGTGGCTTCATATTTTCTTTTCCTGCATGGCATCATCAGCAACTAGATGTCCTGAAGGCTTCAATCTAGCTGTGTCATAAACACCATTGGTACTCCAAAAGATCTTCAGCTCTTCCTCAGTAGCAGGCTGTCATCTGACCTGAAAGGCCCTGTTGGTGTGTGTGTATGATCCTGAGGACGAAAAGCGGAATTTCAGAAGAGCTTTGCCATTGAGAGAGAGATCAAAAAATCACACCAGCAACTTCAACAAATATAAACTGTATTTACAAAACAGAGAGTAAAAGCATTTTTACAGTTCTGCCTCTCTCCACGCAGGGAGATAAACTTTTTCAAGCAGGACACAGAAGCTGCATCTGAATAGCAAAAGAAGCAGGAAAGAAGCATCTCACCCCCATTACATTGACCTGTCCCACCCGGTCAGGCAGAGAGGGCAAGTTACAGACCCCATCCATGGGAGACTATTGATGGGTGGGGCCCAAGAAAAGAGGCTTCTCTGCTGTTGCCCCCACCCTATGTAACACCCTTCCCCCAGAGGTGAGGTGGGCCCCTGCTCTCCTGGCCTTCTGGAAAGGGGTGAAGACCTGACTCTGCCATCTTGCATGGGGTGTGAGGAGGGGTAACCAATCCTGGGGGTGGTTAGCACCCTGAAGGTACTCCCATGAATTAAATTAAGAACTTTTTAACATCTCTGTCTTGGACTGTATATTTTTATTTAAGAATATTGTTTTTATTGTACTTTAATCTCTACTCTAGTTTTATTGTAAACCACTCAGAGTCATTCTTTGAGTGAGATGGGCAGTGACTAAATTTGAAATATAAATAAATTAATGAATAAATACATACATACATACATACATACATACATACATACATACATTTAGTATGCATTATATCCATGGAGTTACTGAACAGCCAAGCTTTACCACTGACTTAAATAAACATCTGTGGCCCCTCTGAGCTTTTAATATACCCATGAAAATGCAGAAGCTAGCCATGCTATGAGATGGCAAATCATAAGTAGGCTTGCATAAGCAAAGTGGGGAGCACATCTCCATGAGTTTTGACCTACCCCCACTTTGCCTGCATGAGCTTGATTAGATTTTAAAAATGAGTGACACCCCTGCCCACCTCAAATTTGCATTCAACTATCCCAATCCACAGTTTGAGAACTTTTGGGTTAGGAAATGTCTCCTTGCCTTGGAGACATTCAGAGAAAATGCCTTCCCAATTTCTTTCTTCACAAATTGGGCAGAGAATTTAGAGAGCCCTGGTCTAATTTTTCCCTCTAAAGCTGAAATTCTGTCCTGCAGGTTATTGGCTGCAGTTGTTGTTGTTTATTCGTTTAGTCGCTTCCGACTCTTCGTGACTTCATGGACCAGCCCACGCCAGAGCTTCCTGTCGGTCGTCAACACCCCCAGCTCCCCCAGGGACGAGTCCGTCACCTCTAGAATATCATCCATCCATCGTGCCCTTGGTCGACCCCTCTTCCTTTTGCCTTCCACTCTCCCTAGCATCAGCATCTTCTCCAGGGTGTCCTGTCTTCTCATTATGTGGCCAAAGTATTTCAGTTTTGCCTTTAATATCATTCCCTCAAGTGAGCAGTCTGGCTTTATTTCCTGGAGGATGGACTGGTTGGATCTTCTTGCAGTCCAAGGCACTCTCAGAATTTTCCTCCAACACCACAGTTCAAAAGCATCGATCTTCCTTCGCTCAGCCTTCCTTATGGTCCAGCTCTCGCAGCCATATGTTACTACAGGGAACACCATTGCTTTAACTATGCGGGCCTTTGTTGTCAGTGTGATGTCTCTGCTCTTAACTATTTTATCGAGATTTGTCATTGCTCTTCTTCCAAGGATTAAGCGTCTTCTGATTTCCTGACTGCAGTCAGCATCTGCAGTAATCTTTGCACCTAGGAATACAAAGTCTTTCACTGCTTCTACATTTTCTCCCTCTATTTGCCAGTTATCAATCAAGCTGGTTGCCATAATCTTGGTTTTTTTGAGGTTTAGCTGCAAGCCAGCTTTTGCACTTTCTTCTTTCACCTTCATCATAAGGCTCCTCAGTTCCTCTTCACTTTCAGCCATCAAAGTGGTATCATCTGCATATCTGAGATTGTTAATGTTTCTTCCAGAGATTTTAACTCCAGCCTTGGATTCCTCAAGGCCAGCTTGTCGCATGATGTGTTCTGCATACAAGTTGAATAGGTAGGGTGAGAGGATACAGCCCTGCCGTACTCCTTTCCCAATCTTAAACCAGTCTGTTGTTCCGTGGTCTGTTCTTACTGTTGCTACTTGGTCGTTATACAGATTCTTCAGGAGGCATACAAGATGACTTGGTATCCCCATACCACTAAGAACTTGCCACAATTTGTTATGGTCCACACAGTCAAAGGCTTTAGAATAGTCAATAAAACAGAAATAGATGTTTTTCTGAAACTCCCTGGCTTTTTCCATTATCCAGCGGATATTGGCAATTTGGTCTCTAGTTCCTCTGCCTTTTCTAAACCCAGCTTGTACATCTGGCAATTCTCGCTCCATGAACTGCTGAAGTCTACCTTGCAGGATCTTGAGCATTACCTTACTGGCATGTGAAATGAGTGCCACTGTTCGATAGTTTGAACATTCTTTAGTGTTTCCCTTTTTTGGTATGGGGATATAAGTTGATTTTTTCCAGTCTGATGGCCATTCTTGTGTTTTCCAAATTTGCTGGCATATAGCATGCATTACCTTGACAGCATCATCTTGCAAGATTTTGAACAGTTCAGCTGGGATGCCGTCGTCTCCTGTTGCCTTGTTATTAGCAATGCTTCTTAAGGCCCACTCAACCTCACTCTTCAGGATGTCTGGCTCTAGCTCACTGACCACACCGTCAAAGCTATCCCCGATATTGTTATCCTTCCTATACAGGTTTTCTGTATATTCTTGCCACCTTTTCTTGATCTCTTCTTCTTCTGTTAGGTCCTTGCCATCTTTGTTTTTGATCATACCCATTTTGGCCTGGAATTTACCTCCAATGTTTCTAATTTTCTGGAAGAGGTCTCTTGTCCTTCCTATTCTATTGTCTTCTTCCACTTCCGCGCATTGCTTGTTTAAAAATAATTCCTTATCTCTTCTGGCTAACCTCTGGAATTTTGCATTTAATTGGGCATATCTCCCCCTATCACTGTTGCCTTTTGCTCTCCTTCTTTCTTGGGCTACTTCTAGTGTCTCAGCAGACAGCCATTTTGCCTTCTTGGTTTTCTCTTTCTTTGGGATGTATTTTGTTGCCGCCTCCTGAACAATGCTGCCAACTTCTGTCCAGAGTTCTTCCGGGACCCTATCTACTAAGTCCAGTCCCTTAAATCTATTCTTCACCTCCACTGCATATTCCTTAGGAATATTAGTGAGCTCATATCTAGCTGATCTGTGGGTCTTCCCTAATCTCTTTAGTCTGATCCTAAATTGTGCAAGAAGAAGTTCGTGATCTGAACTACAGTCAGCTCCAGGCCTTGTTTTTACCGACTGTACAGATGTCCGCCACCTTTGGCTGCAAAGGATGTAATCAATCTGATTTCGGTGTTGTCCATCTGGTGAAGTCCATGTATAAAGCCGTCTCTTAGGTTGTTGGAAGAGAGTGTTTGTTATGCAGAGTGAATTGTCTTGGCAAAATTCTATCAGCCTGTGTCCTGCTTCGTTTTGTTCTCCCAGGCCATACTTACCTGTAATTCGAGGTGTCATTTGACTGCCCACCTTAGCATTCCAGTCTCCTGTGATGAAAATAACATCTCTTTTAGGCGTGTTGTCCAGTAGGTGCTGCAGATCCTCATAGAACTGCTCTACTTCAGCTTCTTCAGCATTTGTGGTTGGGGCGTATATTTGGATCACTGTGATGTTAGATGGCTTGCCCTGAATTCGAATTGAGATCATTCTGTCGTTTTTTGGGTTGTATCCAAGCACTGCTTTAGCCACTTTACTATTAATTATGAAGGCTACTCCATTTCTTCTGTGGTCCTCTTGTCCGCAGTAGTAGATCTGGTGGTCATTTGATGTGAAGTGGCCCATTCCAGTCCATTTCAGTTCACTGACGCCCAGAATGTCTATCTTTAATCTTGACATCTCACCAATAACCACATCCAATTTGCCCTGGCTCATAGATCTTACATTCCAGGTTCCGATGGTGTGTTGATCCTTAGAACATCGGATTCGCCGTTCACCACCAGCACCGTCGGCCGCTAGCCGTCCTTTCGGCTTTGAGCTAGCTGCGTCATCACGTCTGGGGCTAGTTGAGCTCATCCTCTGTTCCTCCCCAGTAGCATTTTGACCATCTTCCGACCTGGGGGTCTCATCTTCCGATGGTATACCGACATATCTCTGGTTGTACTGATCCATTTAGTTTTCACGGCAAGAATACTGAGGTGGGTTGCCATTACCTTCCTCAGGGATCGCATTTAGTCTGACCTCTCTGTCATGACCTTCCCGTCTTGGGTGGCCCTTCACGGTTTAGCTCATGGCATCATTGAGGTGCTCAAGCTCCAGCACCACGACAAGGTAACGATCCTTTGCTGAAGATTGGCTGCAGAGGGAAGTGCAAATTTTATGATTGGATAACCACATTGGTTCTAAATTATTTTTATGTTTGCTTGTTTGCTTTTAGATGATTCAGTTCATTTCTGTGTTCAACACAAAAACCATATTCTTTTGTTGTGATATACAATTATGTTTAGCTCTCTAAAATGCTTGGGTTCCACCCCTCCCCACCTTAAATGGAGTATAGGAAATTAAAGAAAATGTTTTTCCTAAAAATTATTAGGTGGTACACAAAGCTTTGATTCTACATGTAAAAGAGGAACTGAGATTAAAATTTAAAAAAGAATTTTTTAAAAAGAAAAAACTGGGATCATTGACATAGGTGCCTATAACACTCACCCACCCATCCATATTCATCCACACACATACAATTTTCAGGAAATAAAAAAAATAAAGAAGAAATCAACACTCATTAAATTCACACACCTGACAACATCATTACTTTGTAACTTTATAAACAACTCTGCAGAAATTTCTTGAAGAAGGATCTTGGATGTGGAGCAATCATCAATGCAAAGATGGATGCAGCTGTGTGGCAAGGGAGGGAAAGAAAAGAGAATCATCGATCTTCAGATTCACTTTCAACCAGCCCTCATGATTCCTCCATCCTCATTCTGGCAATGACTTTTGAGAGTTAGAATCAACTTATTTTTTAAAATATCAGAACTGAATCTCATTGTCCTTCCAAACCAAATTTACAATCCCAGCTAGAATTGTAATGTCCAACCACCGATCAGCATAGAAATCCAAACTGAAGCATCCCTAACAGTTGACCATCCAGGTTTCTCTTGAACTTGCCTTCGTTGGCAAGTCCACCGTCTCCCTGAACATTTGCTCCTACTGTCAAATTGCTTTTACTCTTGTTTTTGGCAACATTTAAGCAAAAATTGCCTTCCTGTGACTGAAAGCTATTTCTCTCTGTCCTGTCCTCTGGAATGATAGGGAACAAATTATGACCTACCTTGAGATAACATCTCTTGAAGTTCTACTTTACAGAATCATTACTGGAAGGTTTTTCTAGTCCAACTGCTGGCGCAGTGCAGGATCCACTAGAATGTCTCAGAAATGACCATCCAGCCTGTTTCAAGACCTCTAGCCTGTTCTTCTGGCTGACAGTTCATAAGTTCTCTTGAGTAATGCTTCCTTGGTTTTCTCATCTCAAGGCACCTAGGTAACCCTACAACTGGTAGAACAGTGTATCTTACTAAGAATGGGGGAAAAAAACTATTTGGCTTTCAATGAGTTTTCCTTTTAAAGCCTACGCGTGTTTCATGCCTTTTTGCATCCATTTGAGCATATTTTGATTAAATGTCATCACGAATCTTTTACGCCTTTCTGTTTGCAGTCCTCTTCAAATAGGCCTTTTCGATAAACATTTCCTTGTATCTCATATATAGTTTTTCCTACTATACGTTTTTGCAAAATAATTTCCTAATACTTGACCTTTCAAATACAATTTTCTCTAGTGTATCGTTGAACGAATTCCCTGACTGAAAAACTACAGCACAAAATTCAGAATTGTATGACAGTTGTAGGAAAATTATATATACCACACTTGCAGTAGTTCAGGAGTTTGTTTAGAAGGTATAAAGTAGATCAGTTCATAGTTAACCAAACAAGATTTTCTCCATTCTCTCCAATGTCTCACTTAGCCTTTCCCAACTCAAATGACCCCAACATTTGTGGACTACAACTCCCAGAATTCTTTGCAATTGGGAGTTCTGGAAGAGGAAATCCACATTCATCTGGAGGTTGTTCAGGGTGGGAAAGGCAATGCTGGCTAAGGAATGTGTGTTTGGTCATGTTTTTTTTAAAAGAATTAATATTAGAAAAGAAGATGCAATGTTTTTTTTAAATGAAATATGGAAGAAAATATTGACAGAAGGCTTTGAATATTTAGGGTTCTGTGTCAAATGAGTTCTGAAATCTCTTAAGATTACAGAAAAGATCTTCTGAGCTGGAATCTCAAAAATTTGGTGACCTCAAAAGATTTAGGCCATTTAATATTTTCTGTACTTGCTGCACAAGAAACCAGAGGAATATAGAACTGTGTTCAGTATAACTATGCTGAGTTTCAAAGGAGCACTTTGAATTGATGAAGCTTCCATCTCAGCAGTTCTTCAAAGCATGTCCTGGATGGTAGCGTAACATCAGTGGTGCTGTGTAACTTTGATCCAAGATGGTTAAAAGGGGCTTTGGTACATGTGAACACATGTTCCACAGCCCCCTTTTCTCCAGAATATAGTGATGGGTCAAATCGAATGTCCACATCCGTTTGAAGAGCCCAAATAGGGTAATCTGATTTTTCTAACTGAAATGCCACTGAAAACTGGATCACTCTGAGGATCTGAGAAAGTGATATTGCTAACCTGATCACAGTGGCTGACATTGGAAAAGGCTGCCAGCTTTTAACTTAGCTTTTAAATGTACTGTCGCTCTGAATTCTGGGGTAGTCAACCATGCTTATAAGGCTGAATTAGATCTGTGGTCTTCTTTTTGCACTGACTCCCCTCCTTAAAACACAATCCTCTTATCCCTGGAAAGGACTGTAGCTAGCTAGCTAGCTAGCTTGCTTCCTTCCGTCTCTCTCTCTCTCTCTCTCTCTTTCTTTCTTTCTTTCTTTCTTTCTTTCTTTCTTTCTTTCTTTCTCTTTCTTTCTTTTTGATATTTTCATGTTGCTTCGTAAATAAGACAGAAAGAATTTGAGAGTAAAACACTACGAATTGGGGAGGAAGTGAAATGGGTACATTTACTCACCCAGCATCTGAGCTTATGAAGAGTGCCCTTTGCTCATCACATGGGAAGCTGTAATTACCCCCCCATACTTCATCCACGCACAATACTGTCAGTTCATTTTCTCTGAATTCTTCGTTTGGTTCGCCACAATGTCTACCGCTTACCAATTTGGGGGAGGGGTGGAAAACGAGCACATACATATTAGCATATGTCTTTCCATAACTTTTCCTAGCATCCAGAGTTTTCTTTCTACATTTTTCCATAGGAAATTGCATTTGTGCATGATTTTAATTCATGCATTCACGTCTGTCTGTCCTTCCATCCATCCCTCTCTCTTCTGGATGTATATATTTTGTGTATATATTTTGAATTGTGCATTAAGTGGAGATTTCTGAAGAGTGCAGATTTTGGCACTTAAAAAAAAATTCTTTGGCAGATCCCAAATGTCTGTATAAAAATTCCGGTGAGTTGGATTTTTCATTCTGCTCTACACCTCCCTACTTTTCTCTACAGATGAGAGAAACTGGGGTTCCATCCTAGTTAAGGTACCTTTCAGCAAAGCTTTACCCTAACCCCCCCTCTTCTTGAAATAAAGAAATCATTTTCAACTTAATGCCAATTCATGGATCAAATGGAACTATCAGAATTTAACTCAGAGTCCCTTGTTTTTTGTTTTGTTTTCCACACTTGAAATGGTTTCAAATGATAAAATATTTAGACGATGTGCCTTTTCTGCTTTGTTCGAGTTGGAGGTTAAGCAGAGCAGGGGCATATTTGGCACAGCTCCTACAATTGTTTGTTTGGACTGCTTGGGAGGAATTCATCCAGAACTGTACAGCGACGGTGGTGAAAATGTGGTCAAAAAACAGGAGGATGGATTCTCAGTTTACATGTCATCAGATCAGTCCCCCAGCGTTGCTCCCATGGGATCGCCGTTCCTTTTCCTGCAGCCTCTAAGCCTCAAAACCAGAGCTAAAATCACAGCTTTCTTCCCTGGGCTCCTGAAGCGATGCGGGTGATATTTTGCATCCTGGATTATCATGTCGAACCGTGGCAGAGTGAGTCACTTAGGACCCCGGAGAGCTCCAGTTTGTGCAGGAACAAAGGCTGGTACCCACTGAGCATGTGCAAAGCTGGGTCTGCTCTCTTAAGGCTCGGTTAGTTACTGATATAAACAGCTGGAGGTATTCAAATGCTGAGTTTAGAGACCAGGCAGAGCTGCGAAAGTGGAGATGTGGGGGGATTACAGCTTCTGTGTACTTCCATCGGGCTGGCCGAAGAAGGATTAGTCAAGGGCACCCAGAGATCTGCTTTTCCACGCTGCATTACAGTTTGGGGTTGCCTTTCATTGGATTTGCCAGGGACTTTCTCTCTTCCAGAATCGGAGTTTGGAATACCGTTTTAAAAGGTGAGTGTTTCTTTCCCTTCCTCCTGGCACATGGCAAAGCATTTGCAAATTTCCATCCTCCGCTGCCTGGCTCCAGACTGGAGAACTTTTCAGAGGCTCTCTTCATCACGGTTTTCAGCCGTAAGGGATTGCATGTATGTGAGAAGTAAGCCTCTCCAGGGAAAGATGAAAATCATCTCTGCTAATTCGAATGTGGTAGAAGAACAGGATGGTCCCATGAAGGTCGTGGTTAGCGGCTAAGGGGTTCATCTTTCCTATGCAAGGCACCAAAGGACCTTTGGGAGGACCTGTGTCTGTTACAGAAAGATGTTTATCTGGGCATGTTTTGAAAATAGCACAGAGAAGCCGGTCTTTCTTTTAGGTACCCGTCCCAATGCATGGATATATTTTCTAGGACTTTATAAATGGCATCCATTGCTTTGGGGGCTCAAATGCTCTGGGGGTCTGCTGGCATTTTGGGAGTTTTCAACATCAGGCCTCTTTCAAGATACATTGGGAACACTGTTCTGTTCCCTCATGCTGGAGACAGCTGCTTCTCTGGAATTTGTGTTATGCAAAGCTTCTTATAGGGGTTCTCTCTTCAGGAGAGAAACTTGCTACTCCATCTCTTAAAATCATATTGGCTTGCAGGGAAGTATTTCCACTCTCTTCTGGGAGATCCAAAGTGAGGGTTTATTTGTTTTTTTTGTTTGTTTTTTTTAAGACTCAGTTTATATTATAAGTTTTATAAGAAATCTTCTTTTGCAGCCTTCCTTCCCTTTTTAAATTGTTATATAAAAGACAACAGAGATTTACACATATGGTCATAAAGATACCAAACAGGCATACATACACACTCATATATTAAAGCTCAAGTTTGTTCCTATAGCGATGCAGGGCTTTATCTCGTGCCAGAGTATATTTTTCAGAACATAATTTGCAAATTTTGTTATTGACTGAATGGGGCATTATAAGATTGCAGAAAGCAAGCATATAGTTCTACTTTAGATCACTCCAGTAAAGCTGGAAGGAAAGAAGGAAGGAAGGGATTCTGTCCTTCCATTTCAATCAATCTCTGTCTTTATTTCTCCAGGGTAACAGTGATGTTCTTGAAAGTAATTCCAAGAATTACATTTCCTTCTCCAAGCCTATCTTTTCCAATTAAACACTGACTTGGATAAAAGAGCCATGCTAAGTAATAGCAACCTCAAATTGTTGCTGATGCTATTGCTGATGACCAGTGCAGGTTTGGCGGCTTCTCTAAAATGCCATGTTTATTTGCTGCTTTCCACCATCTCCTTGGGCATCCTTGTAATTTCCTGCATCTCTTCTGTTCTGTCTGCCTTCCTTTCACCATTCTGCTCAACATATTCTCCAAAGGTCTGATTGCCCTTTGCTACTTCTGTATTTATTAGATGCCTTTTAAGTCATAAATGCTTGCCAGCCCATGCAGGTGAATATCAGCTTCTGATCCTCATAATGTGGAGAAGAGTGCAAATGAGACACTTAGGTCATCAAAGGGAAAGGTTGTTGCTCAAGACAAATTGGAAACTAAGCTTCCTTACAAGAAATAGGTCCATCAATGCCTATTCTTCTTAAAGACTCTAGGGCATTAAGGATGTAAAAGAAATAATTGCCGATTTCCTTTAGAATAGAAGAATACAATCCACCAGTACAGTCTGAGTCATAGCATGGCTGGGGGAAATCTACAGAATGTCCTCAAAACTTTTGTACAAAACAATGTGCATTTGGGGAAGATGTAGGCACACATCCTTCTCTCCCCACCCCCCTAAAAAGAGAGAAAAAGCCAGGTGAGGAAGTCAGGATAGATGCAGGAGTAAAAAAACCCATGGATCTGAGGAAACTGCATACCATGCAGGGTGTATATTAGGGAACTTTGTGTAGAAAGATGTGTTTATTTGGGAAAATTGCATAGAAAAAGGTGACCTGACTTTTGCAGAAAGATAGGATGGAATAATAATTGGCGATACACAACCTGACACAGAATAGATTTGGAATAAGCCCCACATCCCTATGTAGGTTGTCAAGAGTCAGAGAGAGTGTGGTCCTAACCAAATGTTATTTGCCAATGGGTGATGATCAGGTAAGCCCATGTTCCTCTGTTGACCTGTTAAGTGACTTCTAGGAAATCTCTGGTTTATAAGCATAAATATCAGGTTGCTCAAATAGCTAAACCTGGGGTGTAATTGTGTAATTGTGCAGAGCCCAGTTTAATCATCCATGGATGTTTGGGAGAGAATACTCATGTTCAGAAACGGTCTACCTTTGAGGACCAAGTTTAAGCAACAGAGGAGGTTCAATTTTATTTATTTACTTAATTTTTATCTCGCCTTTATTATTTTATAAATAACTCAAGGCAGTGAACATACCTAATACTCTTTCCTCCTCCTATTTTCAATTGCTTTTGTATCCTCCTTGACAGCAATGCAGAGAGATCTGGCTGGCCACTATAAGGAAGAGAAAGCTTGACTGGATGGTCTTTGATATAATTCATCTGGATTATGCCAACATTCTTAAATTCAATAACTAAAATATTTAGTGTGTCCATCTCAGCAGAATTTCTTCTTGATGGCTGGGGAGAAGTGGGATGAAGAGGGTGGTGAGTGATAAACAGAAGAAAGGGTCAAAAAAGGGAAGAGGGGGAAAAGCCAAGGGTGTCCACATTGGGAGGGTCAAAATCAGCAAGATGGTGGATGGAACATGTGCAAGCCCCACCCTTTTTGAATTTGGACATTGGAAAGGGGTGGGGCTTGCATTGGGATGTTCTGTCCACCATTTTGCTAATTTTGACCCTCCTGATGTGGACACTCCCAGGCTCTGCTAGAGAAGGGAATGTACAAACCGACAAAATTTATTATTCTTTCTTACTTTTGGCTCTAGACCCAGTTTATTATGCTCAAGGGAATGTGGCCCTTGGGAAATGTATATATTTTTTAAAAAAATCATCTCTGTTCTATGTTGTTTCAATGTAGAAAAAAAATCCCCCCCCCCCCCGAAAAAAAAAGAAAAGAAAAACAAGAAAAACTACCAGGCAGGATTCCAGCTTGCCACCGAGATCATCTAAATGCTGTACATTAATTGGGCTCACTGGGCACCTACAAGATGGTGGGCGAAAATGAGACACAACTTTCCCACAAACACCTAAAACTACACTCACCATTTTATTCAGGAATAAATGGAATACATCAGAAACCCAAACTTCTGAACAGAGAGAAACTGGAGTGTCAGCAGCCCTGTCTTCCACTCTTCTTTAATTCTGGTTTAAAGACAAGAGTTTCCTATTTGGAGCATATACAGCTTTCTGCAACTCTCTACTAATTTCATTCACTTGTATCTTTCCCCTTGCTGTACATAAAATACATTAAAATAAGATAAGCGCTGCGCCTCCCCATCAGACAAAAGCAAACAACGCGACTGTAAACTGATTTTCTTCAGAAGAAAAAGACCTGGTCTTTCAAAGGTGGGCATTTGGTTTCTTTGCCTGTTGCTAGATCACTATATATGCATCAGTAATGTTGAGTCAAGACAGCCAGCTTGGTCTAGTGATTAAAGGTACCAGGCTAGAAACTGGAAGGTTGTGAGTTCTAGTCCTGCCTTAGACACAAAGCCAGCTGGGAGACCCTAGGAAGACATCAAGGGCAAACCCCTTCTCAAAATCCTGCCTAGAAAACTGCAGGGACCTCTCTACGTAGTTGTCAGGAGTCAAGACTGACTTAAGGCACCAAAATGAATAAGTACATAAATATGTTCAGTCAAGATAGAATTAAACCCACTGAAAACTGTGTAGCAAATCGTGCAGAATTTTGAGATGGGATTTGAGGGCTAATGTAGATCTGTTGTTGTACTTCCTTCTAACCATTGCCTGGTTTGAAGGTGGTACATTCAGGGAAGGTGTCCACCAGGCCGATCCTTCCAGCTCATTCCAACCATTTTCCTTCTTCTTTCCAACATTGCAATGATTTTGGCACCGGGAATCCAATGTGTTATGTCAGCTTTTGAGAGGGACATGTCCAGTGATGCCGAGATGTCACTAGAGGGCACTTGAAAATGTGTGTGTGATGCCTCATGGAAGCCTACAAGACATAACTTGTGTCTCTCTCAGCAGGTGGAAGCATGTGAATGATGTGAACTGGGACTGAAAGCTAAGCAAGGCCAGGCTTGCTCACTACTTGGATGGGAGACCACCAGGGGATCCTAGATCTGTTGGCTAAAGTGGAAAGGAAAAAAAAGGGTCCTGGAAGAAAGGAAGGCAGTGGCATATAACTTCAGTATGGCTGCCAAGGAAACTATATAGATGTGTTCAGGAAATCATCAACTTCAAGCTTGACTTGAAGGAGATTTTCCTTGGTGCAAAACAAGTTGTTTAGTTTTGCCACTGCATTTCAGTGATGTGAACGAGGGGTGCTTTGAAGGCTCAGGGCTGCATATAATTGACCAGCTCCCAGTTCCCCAACCCTCCCTGAAATGAATCCTGTAACAGGGGGCCAAAAAATTCCTGCAGGATTTCTTTCAGTCAACATGGTTTTTCTATGCCTAAACTCAGAAAAATTAATTAATAGGGATATGCGCACCGTTTTTAGAAAGCAGAAGGTATTATTATTATTTAGTTGTTTTGTACACTACTGCTATAATCACACAACAGATTTCCAGCAATTAACAACAGAAACAAAAAACTACTAAAAAGCCAACATTTACAATTGTATAAAAATTCATTAAGACAGTATAACAACCTAATCCATATGTGGGCCGGGGATATAATCCTAGACTAGCGTTTCTCAACCAGGGTTCCGCGAGAGGTCACTAGGGGTTCCCTGGGAGATCACGATTTATTTAAAAAATTATTTCTAATTCAGGCAACGTCACATTAAAGTTTCATTATTTATTTTTAGTTTAAGAACACTGTTAATGCATAGCTACAGGCCTACCCATGAAACGAATATAATAATTCTGTAACTTCTGCCTTATATTTGAGCCTGAATGGGCAGGGGTTCCCCGAGGCCTGAACAATATTTCAAGGGTTCCTCCAGGGTCAAAAAGTTGAGAAAGGCTGAGCTAGAGGAAGCTGTGATCTGGGCAACAAGGCGGGTAGGTCCAGGCCAAGAAATACATTCAAATGAATTTTATCACACCACCTCTCATATGCTATTCCCTCTTTTACTGTTTGAGAATTCACAGAGCCAGTGTGGGGTAGGGATGAAGGGACAGAATAAGAAGAGGGGAGACCCAGGTTCCTCTGGGCCACTGAAGCTTGCCGAGTGACTACAAGCCAGCCCTATCTACCTCGCAGGGTTGTTGGGAATAAAACAAAGGGTGTTCCCCACCTTAGCTTCCTTGAACTCCTGAGGGGAAAGATGGAATGTAAGTCTAATCAAGAGCCGTAAAGGGCTGGGTTTTCCCCCAGGTGCTGGGATAGCATAAGGTTGGGATCAGGCAGGATTGTACTGCCTGCTCAACTAGAGCAGTATGCTGGCTGGGGAATTCTGGGAGTTGAAGTCCACACCTCTTAGTTGCCAAGGTTGAGAAACGCTGAACTAGAGATTGTGGGTCAGGCGCCTAGTTTTATCGTCTTCAGTTTTTTTATTATTATTATTGTGGTTTTGTTGTGAGCTGCCCAGAGTTGTGTTTTACAAGATGGGTGGCCATATACATCTTTTAAATAAAGAAATCTAGTCCTGCCTTGAAGCCACTGTTAAAAGCAATGCTAGTGCTCTTATGGTGTGCACACACAACAACATACAGCCTCTTAACTGGAAGTGCTTTTGAAAAAGTGTCTTTGGTGCTGTCTAACCCCTGAAAAGGATCTCTTTTCAGCAAGAGAACATATGAAGTGGACATCATGCAGAGCAGTGTTTCTCAACTGTGACAACTTTAAGATGTGTGGATTTCAACCCGCAGAATTCCCCAGCCAGCATGCACGTTGAAGCCCACACTTTTTAAAGTTGCTAAGGTTCAGAAACACTGACGTAGAGAGTTCCTCTGAGCGTATGCAAAATACTTCTCACCCAGGATGAGTGGGAAGAAGCTTGGTGCCTCCCTGAGATCTTTTTCTTTTTAATCAGATTTAAGCTGTAATTCTTACATAACAAAATGATGCTCGATTCATGGAATGGTGGGAAAGACAGGAAATACTGTTTTCCATTATGTTTCCTGCCACCTTCTCTGTTCAGGTTTGGGTGATCCATGGTTTGTTTTTTTTTTTTGGTGGGGAGGGAGGGGGGAGGCTTTAAATGAGGCATTCTTCATGGCTGTTATGATGGAAAATGCATCATTGTTAGAGTTCCAGTGTTACGTTGCTATTGTTTTTTTTAATTTCCAGAAACAGCTTTATTTATCCTGGGAAAAGAGGAGCTGAACTGACACCATTCTAGTGATTCTCAGTGGGACTAACTTTGTCAGACCTTGTTGGTACTTATAAAAATATACAGGAACTTCATTTCTTTGCAGCCATCACATAGACCAGCATTTCTCAACCTCAGTGACTTTAAGATGTGGACTTCAACTCAAAGAATTCTCCAGTGAGGCTGACATAGACTGAGGGACTGGGCACGGTGACACTTTCCAGAGATTTTAAGATAGGAACAATAGGTCATGGATTATGGGAAAGGTAGTCCAAAACATTTGGAAGGATTGCCTCTTTCTGCATTTAATCTAAAGCTCTAGCTTCAGTGGGAAGAGTTGCAATTTGAGGAAATATTTAATGTTTTCAGGATAGAAAATCACCCCATTTCATAATTCCTACTACCCAGTCACATTCTCCTTCAAGATATCAGAAGAATCTCAAATTAGCCATCCTGATTAATGCTGAACTCAAACCAGAAATTTCTCCAATCTCCTCCCCCTCCCCCTGATGAAAGGGGCTTCTGTTTTTCTACCTCATTCTCAGAATGCTTGAGAATTTCTTTAGAATTTCTCTTGGGGTTATGTCTTTGAGATTACTCAATTCTCAGACCCGGTGAGGGTGCTACTGGTGGTGTCACTTCTGTCACTTCATTGCTCTCCAGCTTTCATAGCTTCCCTGACACTTCCCAATGCGATCAAGGCCTCTGGGAACTGATCTCTCTAGATGCCTTCCCTTCTGGTTGAACGGAAGGGTAGAAAGCCAAGGAAGCTGTCAGTCATCGGGAAGAGGACTGCACGATGACAGGCAAAGCAATTGCACAAGCAACCTTGGCCATCTTGCCATTAAGTAAGTGAAAGGATACAACTTTCCTTCCATGATGAATTCACCATCTTTTTCTTCTTGGAAAGAAATGCTGAACGCAAATTCTGTTTTATCAGAACAAATGGAAGCAGACAGCAAATAAATGCAAGAGAAACATTTGCCTACTTCTTCGCTAAGTTTGGCATAGGAGATAAATTCCACATGGTAACTGTAACTTCATGAGAGCCAATTGGGTGTACAGGTAGTCCTTGCTGAACAATCACAACTGGGACCAGAATTCTGGTTGCTAAGCAAAGCAGTCATTAAGTGAAACACATGGTTTCCCCATTGGTTTTGCTTGCCAGAAGCTGTGCAGGAAGGTTGAAAATGGCGATCATTTGACCACGGGACACTGTGATGGTCATAAATGCAAACTGGTTGCCAAGTGCCCACATTGTGATCACGTGACCGCAAGGCCACTGCAATGGTCATAAGTTTGAGGTCTGGTTGTAAGTTGGTTTTTTTCAGCACCGTCATAAGTCAAAACCATCACTAAATGAATTGTTAATAGTTGTTAAGTGAGGACTGCCTGTAGTAGTTAAAGGCACTGGGCTAGAAACTGGGACACTGGGAGTTCTAGTTCTGCCTTAGGTGTAAAACCAACTGGGTGACCTTGGGCCAGTCACACACTCTCAGCCCTAGGAATCAGGCAATGGCAAACCACTTCTGAAATCTTGCCAAGAAAATTGCAGGGACTAGTCCAGGAAGTCACCAGTAGTCAACTTGACTTGAAAGCTCTCTCTCACACACATGAAAAGCCTGGGGGCAGAAGAGATTTCTTTTTATGTAAGCCTATAATCTCCTTCGGTCTGTTTGTCCTGCATATATTAGCAGATTTAGAACCTCACTATCTAGACATTTAATACAAGGAAAAACAAATTGATCCCTTGTGCCTCCAATGACCTCCCTTGACAGCCATTTCCCACTGCTTTTATTGACCAGTCATCAAAACAAGTTTGGGTGATATATCAATGCTGTTAAAAAAGAGGTAAAATAAGTCATTGCAATTTCTGTTTGAAGAACCAGAGAACAGAAACTATACAATATATAGGAGATGCCTTCTGCCCATCCCATTTTGTAAAAACACCTGCCAGATTATCAAAATGTGGTCAGTCATGATGATTCTGGAAGCGATATAAAAATGTATATATTTTAAATGTGAAAAGTATTAAAATACAGATTACTGCAGATGCTGACTGCAGTCAGCTTAATCCTTGGGAGAAGAGCAATGACAAATCTTGATAAAATGGTTAAGAGCAGAGACATCACACTGACAACAAAGGTCCGCATAGTTAAAGCAATGGTGTTCCCCATAGTAACATATGGCTGCGAGAGCTGGACCATAAGGAAGGCTGAGAGAAGGAAGATCGATGCTTTGGAACTGTGGTGTTGGAGGAAAATCCTGGGAGTGCCTTGGACTGCAAGAAGATCAAACCAGTCCATACTCTAGGAAATAAAGCCAGACTGCTCACTTGAGGGAACGATATTAAAGGCAAAACTGAAATACTTTGGCCACATAATGAGAAGACAGGACACCCTGGAGAAGATGCTGATGCTAGGGAGAGTGGAGGGCAAAAGGAAGAGGGGCCGACCAAGGGCAAGGTGGATGGATGATATTCTAGAGGTGATGGACTCATCCCTGGGGGAGCTGGGGGTGTTGACGACCGACAGGAAGTTCTGGCATGGGCTGGTCCATGAAGTCACGAAGAGTCGGAAGTGACTGAACGAATAAACAACAACATTAAAATACAAAGCACCTCCAATTATAATAATGAAAAGGTTCAGGAAAAAGGTGGTTTAAAAGATTGGGAAAAGGGTAAAGAACCCCTGGATTTTTATAAAATATATTGTGTGGTGGTACATCATCCAAGCTGAAGTTCATAAAGTGAGTCACAGAAGATGACCAGGATGGTGAAGTTGTGGTTTTTGACAGGCAGGGAGAGCTGGATTACATGCATCCTACTTAGAGCAGAGCAGAACTCAGCCAACATTTCTCAGTCTGGATCTGATGGGACTTGTAGTCTACCACAACAGAGAATATCGTATTTTGAAGGCTGCATTAAACAGCAGAAAACTCAACCGAGTTGAGTTGGTATCTCAGAATCACCCAACGGAGATACAAAAGACAATAGAAAGATCAGCAAAATTCACTGTAGATATCATTTATTTATTTTGATCTTGAGGCTACCCAACTCTACAGTGACTCTGGGCAGCTTATAATTTTTTAATATATATATATTTTAAAAGTAAACAAAAATAACTTATGTCAGAGAAAAGGAATACAGCTGACTGGTGACAGAATCAAAAAAGCCAAAGGGGTTCAACACCATCCTAGCCCATGGCCTGGAATGTGGGGTTTGTGGAATTGGATGGGAAGGTATTGGATGGGGAGCCCTGCTCTAGAGCAAACCCCACTCCCTTCTAGCACTGATGATGTTACCTCGTTGGGCAATGAAACGTCTGCACAAAAACAACCAAGCTCAGAGAGCACCAAGGACTCCAACATGAAGTCAAGTTGCAACTTAGGGGCTCTGGGGAGAAGTGCAATGGATGATTGCCCTTTTTGAGCTGATAGGGAAGTTGAAATCAGCATCTGAGATACTGCAAGTTAGAGATCCTACCTGCCTACTTTGGAATACAGAGAAATTATGTTTTTCTTGGGACCTTGTTTTCTAAGAAACACAGTGGTCTGCTCAACTTTTGACCACAAAGAGGAATGGAAACTTCCAGCTGGAAAGAGAGAGGTGACTTTTTTGCCTTACTTTTCACCTTCTCCTTGACGGCCTAAGCAGAGATTGGATTGCCCCTAAGGGTTATCCTGTGTGGTCAGTTTCCCACTTTTGTAGGGCCCTGGGATTAGGTGACTTTTAATGTCCTTTCCAGTGATAGGACTCTAAATATTGGAGGACTTACTGTACAAAATGCCATGCTGAACTAGATGGCCCTCTGATCTCATCCAGAAGTAAGTCTGTAGTTCAGATTTAACTGAATTCAGCAGTGGATCATGCTGGTGGTAGTTCAGATGTTTTACATTTAGAGAACCTAGCAAGAATGAAGTCTACCTAGTATTTCTAAAATGTCCAACCTATTTATTTATTTATTATTTATTTATTTAATTTTTATCCTGCCTTTTTTTTTTATAAATAACTCAAGGAAGCAAAATAACCTAATACTCCTTCCTCCTCCTCTTTTCCCCACAACAGCAACCCTGTGAGCTTATAAATAACTCAAGGCAGTGGCGAACATACTAACACTCCTTCCTCCTCCTCTTTTCCCCACAACAACAACCCTGTGAGGTGGGTTGGGCTGAGAGAGAGGGACTGGCCCAGGGTCACCCAGCCGGCTTTCATGCCTAAGGCGGGACTAGAACTAGAACTAGACTAGAACTCACAGACTCCTGGTTTCTAGCCCAGCACCTTAACCACTAGACCAAACTTAGCCTGGATCTCACCATTTTCTTTCTTTGAACAGTGAAAATGTTATTTCATTTTTTTTATATAGCTTAGGAATTAAGAAAGCAAAAAGTTCTGGTGGGTTCTTGCTGGAGCCAAAAAGTCTGAGTGTGCCAGGTCAAAAAGTCAATCCTTTGTCTTTCAAACTGATATGCTAATAGTTACTATGGTAACTAATGGTTAGTAGCCTAGATAAAGGTCAATATTCTCCTGCTTCTGTGTCCTGCTCTCTGCTTCTGCCTTTTTGCTTTTGAAATGCAGCTACTGTAAGTCTGCTTGAAACTGTTTTATCTCCCTGCATGGAGAGGCAGAACTGTAAAAATGCTTTTACTCTCTGTTTTGTAAATACAGTTTATATTTGTTGAAGTTGCTGGCATGATTTTTTGATCTCTCTCAATGGCAAAGCTCTTCTGAAATTCCGCTGCTGATCCTCAGGATCATAACACACCAACAGAAAATGCCTTATACACTCATAGAATGGAGTGTAGGCTTCTTCCCCAAGGCCTCTCTGCCTTTGCAGTTTCTAGGAATGACCATGTGACCAGATCACCTTGCAGAGAGCAAGTGGGCCTCTTTACTCTCAAAGAAGAGGAAAGAATGAGACCCTTTGTTAATTTTAAGAAATAAAATTGCAAAGTAAAATCCCTACTGCCTATGAATGTTTAAGGTCCCCCCCCCCCCAGTTATTTTAAACCAGGGTTTCTGTGATGGTTGCCCTTATTCCAATAAAGCACAGACTCACTAGCCAGGGCTAAGGATTTCCGGTTTATTGAGAATAGAATGCATACACAGAAAAAGACGGGACTGAGCACATGGCGTGCAAGGTAGCCTGTAAATACCCCTGGTGCGGACCTGGTCCTTCTCCAGCCCCCATTGTCCCAAAGTCCTGATCTGGAGTCTTGATGGGCGATCAGGGTGCGATTCCGGAGTCTCGGTGGGCAATCGGGGATTAGCGCTGATCACCTCTGTCCTCTTCCTGTGTCCGGCGCAGGTGTGTCCCCCGGGGTAATGCGGAGATGTCGGGGAGATAGGATGATGGCTTCTCGGGTCAGGGCAAAGGTATGGCTCCTTTGTCCTTAATTGGTATTTGGTTTTAGCGCTTAAAGGATTATCACTAATTCCTTCCTCTTTCCTTCCCTTCTCCGGAAAGGCATGTTCCCCGTTGTGATGCATGTATGCATTGCAACGGGGGACATGACAGTTTCTCAACCTTGGCAACTTTAAGATGTGTGGACTTCAACTCCCAGAATTCCCCACCAGCCATGCTGGCTGGAGAATTCTGGGAGTTGAAGTCCACACATGTCTTAAAGTTGCTTAGGTTGAGAAATGCTGTTTTAAACTGAGAATCTGGGAGGAAATGCTTGATTGGAAAGCAGCCAAAATGGGCCATACTGATATCAGTCCTCATGTTCCTGTTCATATGTATGGATGCTTTGATATACTTATATGGAACAGTTTAATTCTTCTAGACATCCCTCTCCATTGTGTGCCTTCTGGAGTAGCCTATTGTTAGCTGAGTTGGCCTTTCTATTAATAATAGTGCTCTGTTATATATGTATATATTTGGGCTTTTCTTCTTTACTAGCGACACATTTACTGCAGTTGTTCCAAATATGTTTTGCAGAGGGTAATAGTGGGAAGGGAGTCTAATGGAACAAGTTACTTTCCGTAATGACAGTTGTTTTGAGTCGAAATAAATGTGCGGCTAATTTATGTGCCATTGCTAGAATGGTGTTAAAATGCACTAATGGAGCTGAGCAGTTTTCTGACCACAATATGGAATTCATTGCATTTGGAGTCCAGCGGAGGGAGGCGGAAACACACTCAAATGGACACAATTGGAGCCTGTCAGTTTGGTTATTAAATGTTCTTCTGCAAGACAGAACTGTCTGTTTCTTTGGAGAGGAAAGGATGGCTTATTATTATACCTGACTGAAGCAACTCACTGCTGGTTTTTTCTCTAATTGGAAGATAACTGGAGAGTTCTGATGATCCAATTTGTCTTGGTTTATGGCTAAGGAACTGGATCCCAGGAATGTATTAATTTGACTGTGGGGATGTGAATTTGAATGGCTGCCTCCTGTTATTTCTTCAAAAAGAAACTGTTTGGGAACAGCTGGACAAAGAGACCTCTGTGTATGTCTGTCCCTTCCTCCCTGACATGGTGCCATCATCACATCTTTCCCCTAATGGTGGAAATCTCACCCAGAAACACCAAAAGACTGGAGAAGAATAGGATCTCAGTGACTCCTTTAGCTTGGTAAATAACAATGAACTGTTTGACACTGCACAGGGTCAGAGTGAGGTGGCAAGGCTTATTTATAGCAAATATATCTTCAAAGGAAACAGACCTGCATGATGCAAGTAGGGTTCACACAGAGGGAATATGTTTGTAAATGATAAGGAAAGAATGTGAGGTCCTTTACTGATTCCTAAGAAGGCAGAATGTTCTCCAGAAATTTGTTCTAAACCCTTTATCTCAGTGTTTCTCAACCTTGGCAGCTTGAAGATGTGTGGACTTCAACTCCCAGAATTCCCCAGCCAGACTTCTGGGACTTAAAGTCCACACATCTTCAAGCTGCCAAGGTTGAGAAACACTGCTTTATCTGGTTGTAGAGCTATCTGACCTACATGTCAAGTGAAGGTCATAAAATGGGATCTGACAAGCTGACTGTTCAAAATGACTATCAGGGGTTGATTTTGTTGTTGTTTATTCATTTAGTCGCTTCCGACCCTTCGTGACTTCATGGACCAGTCCATGCCAGAGCTTCCTGTCGGTCGTCAACACCCCCAGCTCCCCCAAGGACAAGTCCGTCACCTCCAGAATATCATCCATCCACCTTGCCCTTGGTCGGCCCCTCTTCCTTTTGCCCTCCACTCTCCCTAGCATCAGCATCTTCTCCAGGCTGTCCTGTCTTCTCATTATGTGACCAAAGTATTTCAGTTTTGCCTTTCATATCATTCCCTCAAGTGAGCAGTCTGGCTTGATTTCCTGGAGGATGGACTGGTTTGATCTTCTTGCAGTCCAAGGCACTCTCAGAATTTTCCTCCAGCACCACAGTTCCAAAGCATCGATCTTCCTTCTCTCAGCCTTCCTTATGGTCCAGCTCTTGCAGCCATATGTTACTACAGGGAACACCATTGCTTTAACTATGCAGACTTTTGTTGTCAGTGTGATGTCTCTGCTCTTAACTACTCTGTTCTTACTACTAAGTAGTAATTCTCATCATCATCTTCAATTCTGGGAGTTGAGTCCACACATCTTAAAGTTGCCAAGTTTGAAAAACCAGCCCTACCAATAGGCAGAGTGAGTCTGTTATCACAGCCTGCTGAGGTTGTGGACACATTTGCAATTCTGAGGGTGGGTGATGGTACTGCTGCTGCTATCCGTTCAATCGTGTCCGATTCTTGGTGAATCTATGGACCAGCTCTCTCCACCTTTTCCAATCTTGTATGGCTTCTCTTAAGGGGACGTGGTGGTGCTGCGGGTTAAACCACTGAGCTGCTGAGCTTGCCGATTGGAAGGTTGGTGGTTCGAATCTGCGTGACGGGGTGAGCTCCCGTTGCTAGTCCCAGCTCCTGCCAACCTAGCAGTTCGAAAACATGCAAATGTGAGTAGATTAATAGGTACCGCTTCGGCGGGCAGGTAACGGCATTCCGTGTAGTCATGCCAGCCATGTGACCACAGAAGTGTCTATGGCCAAACACCAGCTCTTCGGCTTTGAAATGGAGATGAGCACCGCTCCCTTGAGTTGGACATGACTGGACTTAATGTCAAGGGAAACCTTTACTTTATGGCTTCTCTTAGTTGTTTTAAGCTCTGCCTGGTGTCTGCTTTGATGGTGTCTAGCCACTGTGTTTTTTGGCGGCCTCGTTCCCTTTTACCACTGACCATTCCTAGCATAACTGCCTTTTCCAGTGAGTCTGATCACATGACATGGATGAAATAAGGCGGAATTTTGTGGTTTTGGCCACCAGTGATAAGTCTGGTTTTATACACTCCAGTACTTGCTTGTTGGTCACCTTTGCTGACCAAGGAATGCACAGGAGCCTTCTCCAACACCTTAGCTCGAATGACCCATTATAATGATGCCCCAGGCATGTCACTGATGCCTTGACTACTCACTGCAGGTCCTTGATCTTCCCCAGTAGCTTGTTGGATGCCTTCTGGCCTGGGGGTCCTACCATTGGGCACTACATCTGCTTTATTTGAGAACCTTTCCATAAAATCTTCTTGGCAAATAAATAAATAAATAAACTCTCCCCATTCATCTGGGCTTGGGACTGACATGCAAGTGCAGGGTTGGGTTGAATGGGTTATGGTCACCTTCAAAAAATGGCAGCTGTGGGGACCACCAGTCTCAAAGCACCCTTTTACCAGGAGACAAGTTGGTGTAGTTCTTCTACCCTTTCTGGGCTCCTCAGATATTCTCTCCCATTCCAGGACATGGCTCCCCTTTTACTCTTGGAAACAAAGCATTGGGCTGCAGCTTCTCATTTTTATTTTCTTAGAATACCTCTGCATTGTTGTTATTTCTATTCATCCAGATTATTCAGTCTAACTGATTGGGTGTTGAGGCCAATGATTTGGATCCTAGCCAAGGACCTAAGAATCATGGAGGTATCTCTGTAAGATGTATGATGTTCCAAATAAGGTAGTCTTTTGCAAAATGAATGGTGTTAAAAGTCTATTAAGTTTAACATTTCTAAATGTTTGGGAATCCTTTCGGTATTGAACCAAGAGGTCCAGTAATGATCACTATGATACTTGTTTTCCTTCCCCCTCTATGACCTTTCAACCTTAATTTGTAAATCACAATATTTTGTTATTTTCTTCTGTTGTTTTTCATCAGTTTAACCTGTCTCCAGGTACTGACACATCAATGGACCATACTGTCTTTCCTATAACAATAACATCTGGCATTACGTTTGAAGTATCTGTCAGTTTGAATAACAAGAACAAGAACAATATTGTCATTATGGATATTTACACATGGTCTACCAGATAGTTCTGGTTCGTTTTGGTCCTTTTGACTCTTGGATGCTTCTCAAGGATCTAAGATAACCAAAGATCCTGTCATAATATACATGCTCTTTCGAGTATTGCAACACAACTTTTTGTAATTGATGAGTTGAGATTCTGTCCATTCCTACTGTGTCCAAGTGTTCTTACAGACCTTTTGAGATGGCATCCAGTGCACTAACCACTATTGGCACTGCTACAACTTTCTTTTTCCACATTTGCTTGATGTTTATTTGAAGGTCTTCCTATTTCCCTATTTTTTTCTAGTTCTTTCTCATTGACTCTTCTGTCTCCAGTTTCTACAAGGTCAGTTATCCAATCTTGTGTCTTTGTAAACTACATTCATGTCTGGCTTATTATGGGCTAAATGTTTATCAGTTTGCATGTGGAAGTCCCATAGAATCTTAATCCTTTTGTTCTCAACCACTTTTTCTATAATGTGATCCCATCAATTCTTTGTTGTTCTTTGTTGTTGTTATCATCGTTATTTACTACAATTATTGCCCACCTTTTTGGTGAGAGCTACAGAGGGCTTTCATGGAGCTCACTTCTAATTGTGTCCTTACAATAACCCTTGAGGTAAGTTCAGATGATAAAGGGGGACTGCCACAAAGTAACCCAATGACCTCTATGGTTGAGTTGAATCTGGATTTACAGATACGGGTCCCAATTTTTGACCACTATACAATATTGTGAGAGCCATAAAAAAATTATAAATGAATGTTTTGCAAGTGGCTGGCACTTTGTTTTGCAACATGCTGACATCTATTATTTTAATAAAGAAATCTAAAGTAAAATAGAATAAAATAAAGAAGAGGGGGCATGGAACCTATGGTTTGCCAAGGATGATGTCCAAGGGGCAGATCATTGTCTTGGTAATCAGTCCATTTGAAGATCTGGATCTTAAGTGAGGGATGTTGGAGGGATAAGGAAAGGAAGCAATGGCTAGAGATGTAGGAACCAAATTCAGTTCCAATCTACATCTGGTTAATTTATATTTAATCATCAGTCCATTTCTACATGACTCAGGGAAAAAACAAACAAATTGCACAACTCCCATCAGCCCCAGTTCTTGCTACTGGTAGAACCTTAGAACCACACAGACCATCGCACTGAATTCTAATGTGTCATATTTCCTACACGGAGCCCCACACCATCTGGGCGTGATTGAAGAATATGCTACTTCCCACACAGAAGTGCATAGGGTCCGTTGTATTTGCAATTTATTTATGTACTTGTTTATTTTACTATTTTAACCCTGCTATACAGTGGAGGATATAGGACTTGCTGGGAGTCTTTGGAACATCAAAGTAAATACATTTAAATTTAAATTTAAAAATCGTCCTCATCTGCATGGCACCAAAATTGATGGGACAATGAGCTGGTGGCAATTCAGCAAGTTGGGTGGATTACATCCTATTCCCCAGATCCTTGTTATATGCATGGATTTGAAAAGGTGGAGAATTCGAGCATCCATGCATGTAATTAGAAAGCCTCCTTCCTCCCTGAGTTTCCAAGAAACGCCAGACATCCCTTGCAGGCTTGGAGGTTCTCAGTGGGCACTTTGTTTCCACTTTCTGAACAGTGGCAGGCCTGTCCCCGAATGAGAAGAAAACTGTTTATGCTTTAGGTAACCTTTAACCTCTTCTTGCAAATGAAAGGCAGTTTCTGTCCAAGAGTTTTCTTGGGTTTCCAAGGAGCATCTTTTCTGTGAAAGCAGCTTGGAGGAAGGAAAAGAAAACATGCCCCTTGTTCAGCTTTGTATGAGAGGGCAGGAAACATTTCCACAGTGAGAGCTTTCTCTCTCTCTGCTCGCAAAGATGTCAGGCAAAATGTTAGGTACTGCTTGGAAAGGGAGATAAAGCAATGATTGGATTGGATTGGATTGGATTGGATTGGGTGCCATCACATCAGTACTGAGCCAGAGACAGTCTTTCTCCAAGATGATCTATCCTCAATCTGGACTTTTCATTCTTTTATTGGTGCATTTATTGTCCATCCGCCTTGCTGCTGATCATCACCTTCTCTTTCCTTCCGTCTTACTCAGTGTGATGTGCTTCTCAAGGGAGTTGGGTCTTTCAAAGAATGACAGTTGGAGGCTGGTCATTTGTGCCTCAAGGAAGGACTCTGGATTGATTTATGATCCACTTGTTTATTTTCTTAGCTATCCATAGCCTTCTCAAGAGTCTTCTCCAAAAACCAAAACAATGTCACACTGAAAGCTCCCCCCAAATAAGAAGCTTAAACAAATGGAAATGCAATGCATCTATCTCAAGAGTTGGCAAGATGGCACCAAGGGAGTTGACAACACCCCAAGAGACCACCCACAGACACCCCCCCCCATTAATTTAAACTAAAGACTGGTAGACATCTTACGAGCTCTTAAATGAGAATGGCAAATTTGCATTAGATTTTGGGATTCTTCCACCAATTTTTCAGCATTCCTATATGAGAGCATAGAGTTGGATCACCAAAATCACCAGAGTTCAGATATTCCTCAGTGGCTGCATTAAAGGTAGTCCTCACTTAATGACCATTTGTTTAGTGATGGTTCAGACTTATGATGGTGCTGAAAAAACTGACTTACAACCGGTGCTCACACTCATGACTGTTGGAGTATCCCTGTGGTCACATGATCACAATTTGGGTGCTTGGTAATCGATTCACATTTATGACCTTCACAGCATCCCATGCTCATGTGATCACCATTTGCGACCTTCCCAGCCAGCTTCTGGCAAGCAAAATCAGTGGGGAACCACATGATTTGCTTAACAATCTTACCATCTTGGGTTTTAACTTTTTACTTTACATATTTTATAATATTTATTTATTTTTAGAGTTTTGTTATATTGTTGTTGTTTATTCGTTTAGTCGCTTCCGACTCTTCGTGACTTCATGGACCAGCCCACGCCAGAGCTTCCTCTCGGTCGTCAACACCCCCAGCTCCCCCAGGGACGAGTCCGTCACCTCTAGAATATCATCCATCCACCTTGCCCTTGGTCGGCCCCTCTTCCTTTTGCCCTCCACTCTCCCTAGCATCAGCATCTTCTCCAGGGTGTCCTGTCTTCTCATTATGTGGCCAAAGAATTTCATTTTTGCCTTTAATACCATTCCCTCAAGTGAGCAGTCTGGCTTTATTTCCTGGAGGATGGACTGGTTTGATCTTCTGGCAGTCCAAGGCACTCTCAGAATTTTCCTCCAACACCACAGTTCCAAAGCATCTATCTTCCTTCTCTCAGCCTTCCTTATGGTCCAGCTCTCACAGCCATATGTTACTACAGGGAACACCATTGCTTTCACTATGTGGACCTTTGTTGTCAGTGTGATGTCTCTGCTCTTAACTATTTTATCGAGATTTGTCATTGCTCTTCTCCCAAGGATTAAGCGTCTTCTGATTTCCTGACTGCAGTCAGCATCTGCAATAATCTTCGCACCTAGAAATACAAAGTCTTTCACTGCTTCTACATTTTCTCCCTCTATTTGCCAGTTATCAATCAAGCTGGTTGCCATAATCTTGGTTTGTTTGAGGTTTAGCTGCAAGCCAGCTTTTGCACTTTCTTCGTTCACCTTCATCATAAGGCTCCTCAGTTCCTCTTCGCTTTCAGCCATCAAAGTGGTACCATCTGCATATCTGAGATTGTTAATGTTTCTTCCAGCAATTTTAACTCCAGCCTTGGATTCCTCAAGCCCAGCATGTCGCATGATGTGTTCTGCGTACAAGTTGAATAGGGAGGGTGAGAGTATACAGCCCTGCCGTACTCCTTTCCCAATCTTAAACCAGTCTGTTGTTCCGTGGTCTGTTCTTACTGTTGCCACTAGGTCGTTATACAGATTCTTCAGGAGGCAGACAAGATGACTTGGTATCCCCATACCACTAAGAACTTGCCACAATTTGTTATGGTCCACACAGTCAAAGGCTTTAGAATAGTCGATAAAACAGAAATAGATGTTTTTCTGAAACTCCCTGGCTTTTTCCATTATCCAGCGGATATTGGCAATTTGGTCCCTAGTTCCTCTGCCTTTTCTAAACCCAGCTTGTACATCTGGCAATTCTCGCTCCATGAATTGCTGAAGTCTACCTTGCAGGAACTTGAGCATTACCTTACTGGCATGTGAAATGAGTGCCACTGTTTGATAGTTTGAACATTCTTTAGTGTTTCCCTTTTTTGGTATGGGGATATAAGTTGATTTTTTCCAATCAGATGGCCATTCTTGTGTTTTCCAAATTTGCTGGCATATAGCATGCATTACCTTGACAGCATCATCTTGCAAGATTTTGAACGGTTCAGCTGGGATGCCGTCGTCTCCTACTGCCTTGTTATTAGCAATGCTTCTTAAGGCCCATTCAACCTCACTCTTCAGGATGTCTGGCTCTAGCTCACTGACCACACTGTCAAAGCTATCCCCGATATTGTTATCCTTCCTGTACAGGTATTCCGTATATTTTTGCCACCTTTTCTTGATCTCTTCTTCTTCTGTTAGGTCCTTGCCATCTTTGTTTTTGATCATACCCATTTTTGCCTGGAATTTACCTCCGATGTTTCTAATTTTCTGGAAGAGGTCTCTTGTCCTTCCTATTCTATTGTCTTCTTCCACTTCCATGCATTGCTTGTTTAAAAATAATTCCTTGTCTCTTCTGGCTAACCTCTGGAATTTTGCATTTAATTGGGCATATCTCCCCCTATCACTGTTGCCTTTTGCTTTCCTTCTTTCTTGGGCTACTTCTAGTGTCTCAGCAGACAGCCATTTTGCCTTCTTGGTTTTCTCTTTCTTTGGGATGTATTTTGTTGCCACCTCCTGAACAATGTTGTGGACTTCTGTCCATAGTTCTTCTGGGACTCTATCTACTAAGTCCAGTCCCTTAAATCTATTCTTCACCTCCACTGCATATTTCTTAGGAAGATTAGTGAGCTCATATCTAGCTGATCTGTGGGTCTTCCCTAATCTCTTTAGTCTGATCCTAAATTGTGCAAGAAGAAGTTCGTGATCTGAACTACAGTCAGCCCCAGGTCTTGTTTTTACCAGCTGTATAGATGTCCGCCACCTTTGGCTGCAAAGGATGTAGTCAATCTGGTTTCGGTGTTGTCCATCTGGGGAAGTCCATGTATAAAGCCGTCTCTTAGGTTGCTGGAAGAGAGTGTTTGTTATGCACATTGAGTTCTCTTGGCAAAATTCTATCAGCCTATGTCCTGCTTCGTTTTGTTCAGCCAGGCCATGCTTACCTGTAATTCCAGGTGTCATTTGACTGCCCACCTTAGCATTCCAGTCTCCCGTGATGAAAATAACATCTCTTTTAGGCGTGTTGTCCAGTAGGTGCTGCAGATCCTCATAGAACTGCTCTACTTCAGCTTCTTCAGCATCTGTGGTTGGGGCGTATATATGGATGACTGTGATGTTAGATGGCTTGCCCTGAATTCGAATTGAGATCATTCTATCATTTTTTGGATTGTATCCAAGCACTGCTTTAGCCACTTGACTATTAATTATGAAGGCTACTCCATTTCTTCTGTGGTCCTCTTGTCCACAGTAGATCTGGTGGTCATGTGATGTGAAGTGGCCCATTCCAGTCCATTTCAGTTCACTGATGCCCAGAATGTCTATCTTTAATCTTGACATCTCACCAATAACCACATCCAATTTGCCCTGGCTCATAGATCTTAAATTCCGGGTTCCAATGGCGTGTTGATCCTTAGAACATCGGATTCGCCATTCACCACCAGCACCGTCGGCCGCTAGCCATCCTTTTGGCTTTGAGCTAGCTGCGTCATCACGTCTGGGGCTAGTTGAACTCATCCTCTGTTCCTCCCCAGTAGCATTTTGACCATCTTCCGACCTGGGGGTCTCATCTTCCGATGGTATACCGACATATCTCTAGTTGTACTGATCCATTTAGTTTTCACGGCAAGAATACTGGGGTGGGTTGCCATTACCTTCCCCAGGGATCGCATTTAGTCTGACCTCTCTGTCATAACCTTCCCGTCTTGGGTGGCCCTTCATGGTTTAGCTCATGGCATCATTGAGGTGCTCAAGCTCCAGCACCATGACAAGGTAACGATCCTTTGCTGAAGGTTTTGTTATATGGTATATTTATATTTTATAATGTTTTTAATTGATATGAACTGTTGTTGTTTTAATGTATTCTAAGCCACCCAGAGTTGTGTTTAAGATGGGTGGTGGAAAAATGTGCTAAATGTGCTAAATAAACAAACAACCACATGGTTCGCTTAATAACCACTGCAAAAAAGGTCATAAAATTGGGTCAGATTTGCTTAATGACTGCTTCACTTAGCAACAAAAATGCTGGGGTTTTCTGCAGGGTGTGGTTAGATAAGTCAAGATGGAAGCCATGATGGTGTAATTGAAGCTCTGCCCATTTTTTGTAATGTGTGTTGCCCACATAAAATGGGCAGAGCTTCAACCTCACTGTTATGGCTGCCATCTTGACTTTTTAAAATCATATTGTGTGGATACTCTGGATAAACCTTACTATTTTAAAGACAAGCCACTCAACCTTTGGGTAGTTTATTTGCCTTTTGCTAGTTTATTTGAGCATTGCAGCTGACATGAGCATTCAGGAACCATCCAGGAATCATCCATAAAGGAAAATTCTCAAAGAGGGAGCATATTTTAAAGAAGTGCCTTTGGGTGGGAATTATGGATAGACATCAAAAGATCATAATGTAATCAGTAACAGAGGTGGACAAGTTATTGTCTCAAAGTTTTCTTGAAGTTTTGAGATTTAATAGTTTCAAATATTGATAACTCCTGAAAAAGACAGTTGTTTTGGGCTGAAAGACGGATGGTTTGTTCAGTTCACAAATGACCTTTTGCACATGGTGGGACTGTCTCTTTTTTGATTCATTGTTGACAAATCTTGGAACACAATCAGCGCTGTGGAATGAAGGCAGGAAGTAGAATTTTTGGTAAAGAGTCACAACTTCGTTAATAAGCAGCAAGGCTCTACAACACTTGTTGTAGGGTGGCATGAAGATCACCAGGGGCTTGTGGTTGGTATATAGGGTGGTTTCCTATATGCCCTAGGCTCTATTGGCCACTAGCATAACCACCTGTTATCTCTATATAACTTTTCTTCTCTGCCTTCTGCATCTGACATTGGTATTTACAGTAAGTATATATGGGAGAATGGCTATAATTATTTATGGATTTGGGGCAGAGGTTGGAGTAAGTGTGTGAATGCATGTAGGTTACATAGAATTTACATAGTTTGTTTAATCAGGTCCTTTAACTCCTATGCAACATAATTTCCCTTGATATCTGAACAGCCTCCTCTCTTTTGGCATTTACGAAGACGTTACTGTTTAAACAGGCCCTGGAATTTGCATGATTATGGGTTTTCCCCCCCTCTGATGCTGAGAAAAGCAATAACTCTCTCAAAAAGTCTGAATGTCATTTTGCATCCTCCCAGAGCTGAAAACCCACTCCAGTGTTTGTCTGAACATGTGAAGGGCTTGAGCTGGGTACAGAATATGACCCCTATCCCAGGTCTTAGAAAGGGATCTGAACTACAGGTAGTCCTCACTTAATGACCACAATTGGGACTGGAATTTCAGTCGCTAAGTGAAACCAACCCAATTTATGACCTTTTTTGCGGTAGTCCTTAAGCGAATCACTGAGGGTGTTAAGCGAACCACATGGTCATTAAGTGCATCATGTGGTTCCCCATTGGTTTTGCTTGCCAGAAGCTGGCAAGGAAGGTTGCAAATGGCGATCAAATGACCACGGGATGCTGCGAAGGTCATAAGCGTGAACCAATTGCCAAGCACCCAAATTGTGATCATGTGACCACAGGGATACTCCGACAGTCATGAGTGTGAGGACTGGTGGTAAGCAGGTTTTTTCAGCACTGTTGTAAGTTTGAACCATCACTAAATAAATGGTTGTTAAGTGAGGACTACCTGCACCTGGTGAGCTGGAGGTGGATGTAAAGGAACATACAACAGCAGAGGAGAAAGGACTGAAAAAAACAGGGTTTTCCAAACACTGGATTTCTGCTATACTCTTGCGGGTATCCCAGGTGCCAGCGAAAGGCTTATTAGCCAAAAGCACAGAAGTCTAGACCGAGTTGCATTGTAGCAAACCCACAGTGGGGGAAGTGGTTCTGAGCAGGCAGTGTAAGCTCAGCTATCCCCATGATCCAGGATCTGAAGGAAGCGGGGTTCTATGTCTGGCTGCCACTGTGCTCAGATCCCTGTAAACATGTGCAAAGCTCTCCTTCAGAGCAGAATTCCCTCTAAGCAGGTATAAGTCACTTGTGTTTCTCTTTCTTCCTTTCTCTCTCCACTTTGAGCCTTCCAGAGGGTGAGGAAGGGTCTGAGCAGAGCTTTAGCCTGATTCCAGGCCATTATGGGAGAAATGGATCCACCTCCAGCAAAACAAGGGAAGTATTTAGCGAAAAAAGTTTGCAAATAGGCTGCCTTTTTGTGCCTGTGGAGAAATATAGCAGTCGACTTATTGGAAGATCATGGACTCAGACAATTTTGGCTCAACTCTAGTTATAGTCATGTAGGGGTGGACAAGCCTCACCAGGTGGAAACATCTATCTGACCTTGGCTGATTTTGGAAGCTATGCAGAGTTAGCCTCAGCTCGTACTTGGATGAGAGCCCCTCCGAAAATCCCCATTGGCTAGTCTGGGGAGTTGAAAAAACAGCCTGGAGAAAGGCAGCGGCAAACCATTTCTATATTATTTCCAAGAAAACTACATGGATTCAGTTATCAGGAACTGGGCTTGGCACAAGGGCATATTTACTGCTTTAGGAATGGATAGATCAATTATTTCCAGTTTGTGTCAGTTTGCATAAGGTCAAGCGTAAAACTGTTCTTCATATTTTTTGAGTTTTCAAGAAAAGGTCTGAACATCTGCATTCACTTCATACACCTTTACTCTCTAAAATTTGCATTTCCCCCCAAACACTCATTTTTGTATCAATATCTGCCTAAAATATGGATGCTTGTACACTTTTTTTTTCGGGAGAGAAGTGAAATGGAAAGTGTGGAGGAATGTGAAATATGGACAACTACATTCTGATTTATGAATCCTAGGAATGCAAATTAGGCTGCTTTGCTTTAGAAGAGGAACACACAGCCTCCATCTCCATCCAAGACTTGGTTGCAGCTCAGAGCTCTTGAAACAACTGGCAGTGATGTAATTTTAATGTTCCAGAAGGGGATAATTGTTAAATACGTGGGGAACAATCCTATCAACTCTATTCAATTAATTTTCCTCAGTTTTAGTTATGTTTTAATTTAAATTAAGTTTTAACTTTTCCTGGCCTTGCCTATGTTTTGGAACTAATCCCTTGGCTGGCCACCCAAAATCCAAGTATAACCTTGGCTCAAAATAGGTTATGAAGCCCGGTTTAAAATAGGGACCAAATACATTTCTTCATGGTTCCTATTTTAGGCATTGAAATGAAAGTACCACAGCTGCCGAAAGAACAAATTTCTTATCATCCAAACTTTCTTGGTGTGAATCTTGGTTAAATTCAGAGAAAGCAGAGGGAAGATGACCTAGAACCAGTTGAAGATCTCTGTTTTGTTTCTGTCCTACCCAGTGTCTCATACAGCATTTCTGCAGGATTATTGTTTTAGACTGGGAAAGCAGTAGACTGTGGTAAATTACAGATGGAGAAAATTTTAGCTAAGAGGAATGGAACAGATTAGGAGAACAAATTGACAACTGGAACTCAACAGACTGCTTTTTTATTACAGATCTGGGGATGGGAGTCTTCCAAGTGTGACGGGCCACAATCAAGAAGATGCTCATGAACAGTTGACCAGATGTTCTGGTCCTCTGAAGCCTCCTCAGTGCAGAGAACTATGGCGACATGCCCAGCGGTGATTGCAGAAGAAAGCATATTTGAGACAGGAAAAGTTCTAAGATGATGAGATGAACTGATGGGAGGAACTAGGAAGAAGCCAAGATCTGGCTTCAAAGCTGTTCTAAGGGTGTGAACGGCACAGATTCCCAGGAAGGGTATGGCCAAATCCTTTTTCAGACCACAGAAGTTTCTTCGGAGGACCCAATTTCTGCTCTTTTTCCTCACAGCAGCTTATCTGATGGCAGGCAGCCTTCTCCTCCTACAGAGATCCCGCTTAGTTCTGCAGCAAGTCTCCCGGGGGACCTCCAGGAATCAGGGCCTACCAGTCGCTGAGGTTTTGCTGGGGGATGCAAATGCAGATAGTAGACCAGTGCAGATGCCTCACTTGACTTCTAAGCTTCTCGTGAACATGGATGTAGTCTATGGATCCCCATCAGACCAGAAAGATGGGCCGCGGTGGCTGATCTCCAGAAACTCTGAATTGAGACAATTACGGAGGCGCTGGTTTCTCCGATTTGTAAATGATCAAGAGCCCGTCCTGGCTTCTGGAGCAAAAACACTGAAGCACATCTCCAAAAGCAAAGGTAAATCTGGTTTTGAAGCTTGTGCTAGACCTTGCAGAAGTGTTTCTGAAAGGGGAAGCAGATACCTTGCCATATCTTCTGTGGCAAGCTAATAATATTTTTATTATCTTGCCACAGACGGTGATCATCTGTCACCATGGGATGAGGTATCATCAGTATGCTGACGATACTCAATTGTTTATCTCCATCCCGGGTGAAGTAAGTGATGCTGTGACCACCCTCTCCGAGTGTCTGGGGGCTGTGGGGACCTGGATGGGGAACAACAGGCTTCAGCTGAACCCTGGCAAGATGGAGTGGCTGTGGGTTAAGGGTTCCTCCATATCTGGGAATTTAACATCCTTAGTGCTGGATGGGATTGCACTGCCCCAGACTGACCCGGTGCATAACTTGGGGGTCCTCCTGGACTCACGGCTCCTGCTCGAATGGCAGGTGGCAGCCGTGGCCGGAAGGGCCTTGGCACAGCTTCATGTTGTGAACCAGTTATGCCCTTTCCTGGATTGGGAGGCCCTTCAGACAGTCACTCATGCCCTTGTTATTTCCCATATAGACTACTGCAATGCGCTCTACATGGGGCTACCCTTGAAGAGTATCCGGAAGCTTCAGCTGGTCCAGAATGCAGCCGCGTGGGCGATTTTTGGCACCCCCAGAAGGGCGCATATAACACCTTTGCTTCATGAGCTGCAGTGGATACCAGTTTGCTTCCAGGTCCAATTCAAGGTGTTGTGGCTATCACCTTTGAAGCCCTACATGGCATGGGACCAGGTTACCTAAGGGACTGCCTCTTCCCTGCTTCATCAGCCCGTCCCACCCGGTCATGCAGAGAGGGCATGCTGCGGACCCCGTCCATAAGATAATTCCATCTGGCGGGGTCTAGGAGGCGGGCCTTCTCAGCAGTGGCGCCTGCCCTTTGGAACATCTTGCCCCCGGAGGTGAGATTAGCCCCATTGCTCCTAGCCTTCCGGAGGGAATTGAAGACCTGGCTCTGCCATCAGGCTTGGGGCAGGGAGAATAGTCATACTTGGGGTTGGCTAGTGCCTTGAACTGCCCCTCCTACGCAAGGACTGAATGAGACCATAGCCATTGGGATTTTATTATATTTGGTAGTTTTTAAAATTGTTTTAGTCTATATTTTATATTGGAATTTTATTATATAGTTATTGCTTTATGTTGTAAACCGCCCAGAGTCCCTCCGTTTGGAGGAGATGGGCGGTGACAAATTTGATAAATAAATAAATAAATATTTTTATTATTCTCCATCTTTCTGCTTACAAAAGCACACTAGTTGGCTTACAATAACATGAAGTACAAAATATAAAACACCACCGAGAAATCAATAAAGATCTAAATCAAAATTTAAATTAACATTGAATAGCTATTAAAGCATGATGATGATGATGGTGATACCAAAAACAAGATGAGCAAATCATTTCATTTATAGCTCACATTTCCTTTGAGTGGCTCATAATTCACCATCTGCCATTTTTCCTTCACAACAGCTGCATGGGGTAAGTTAGGCTAAATAATAGAACTTGTCAGCCCTATAAGTACAGGTAGTCCTCACTTAATGACCATTCACTTAGTGATAGTTCAGACTTACGACAGTGCTGAAAAAAACAACTTACAACTTTTGCTCATACTACAACTGTCACAGCGTCCCCACGATCACATGATCACAATTGGGCACTTGGCGACCGGTCCACATTTATGACTGTCACAGCATCCCATGGTCACGTAATCACCATTTCTAACCTTCCCAGCTGGCTTCTGTCAAGCAACATCAATGGGGAACTGTGTGACTTGCTTAATGACCATGTGGTTCACTTAATGACCACAGTGATTCGCTTAAGGACCGCTGCAAAAAAGGTTGTAAACTTGGGTCAGATTCGCTTAATGACCACTTTGCTTAGCAACTGAAATTCCTGTTTCCACTGTGGGCATTAAGTGAGGACTACCTGTAGACAGACCAGAAAATTGACTCTACAGGATGACTAGAACTATACTTTATTGGGATAGCCTGTAGAAACAGAATCTTGCAAGTTTGTCTGGGTTGTCCCTTCCTTCCCTTTTATACTGTAGGGCAGTGTTTCTTAACCTTGGCAACTTTAAGATGTGTGTTCTTCAACTCCCAGAATTCCCCAGCTAGTATGCTGGGAGTTGAAGTCCACACATCTTAAGAGTTGCCAAGGTTGAGAAATGCTGCCCTAGAGAGTCAGAGGGGAGCCAGTCCCTTTCTCATACACCTCCCCAGGTTTAATGCATGTGTCTTCTGCACCTGTTGTCCTGACAGCTTCTGGATGCCTTCTCCAAGGTCATTTCCATGGCTTCCCACAGGATTGCAGAGTGTGGTGATGAAAGCAGGGGAGTTAGGCCAAAGAGAACCAGGTTCAAACCTCCCTTTGGCCACAGAACTAAAGAGAGAATGGGTGTCAGTGACAAGAAGGCAGATTCTGAGGGAATGTTAGAAAAATTGGCAGCATCAGTTCAATAATGCAACAAATTATCCCAAGAAGAGGTTGGTTCTCATTCCCTGGATGGGTCCCAACATTCTGCCTCCTTTGAGCACCCTCCCTGCAGTGCTCACTGGCAACAGAAAAATGGCCTGCAACTGCTTTCCTCCAGAATGTTTTTCCACTTCCCAAGTTAGACCACAGCTCAGCCATTTCCTGTTGGTATCCCATCCCAGCACAAACCAGGCCCAACTCTGCTTAGCTTTTCTGGATCAGCCAAAATGGACCACCTATTGCCCCCTAGGTAAGCCAAAGGGCAAAGTCAGCACAGATGTGAACATCTGTATGAGCCCTGGAAGTAGTGAGAGAACGAGGCTCAAAATATCATAGCAGGCCTGCCTGCATCTTAAGAAGCCTGTTATATTATTAGTCTTAATTAAAAATACTAACTTAAGGCAGGAGGGAGGGAGGGTAAAACACAATATTCCATCTACCTCACTATACAACAACAACAACAACCTGATGAAGCCCAGATGGCTTGGAATCTGCAGCTGCAAAGGACAAAAAAAAAATAATTCAGACCTGTGAAATGGAGCTCAGAGAGTAACTCCCACCTTTTTAGCAGGTTATTGTGGGTGTCTGTTCACAGCTTGTGAACTTCCTAATTGCATGTTTGCAAATTGCCAATGTTCACCTCTTCAAAAGAAACATAGCATTCACCTTGTCTCAACATCTTAATTCAAGAGTTCTAGCTTTTCCTCCTACGTTGCTGATTTTGTTGTTGTTGCTTCTTTCCTCTTTTTTTCTTTTCTTTTTCAAAGGGAGAGAGATGTAGATTCTGTTGGTTATTTTTAGCAAAACAACAGCAGCTGAAGATTGAGTGATTTATTTTGGATCCATCTGTGAAAAGCCTTCGTTCAGAGACTGTACAGAAGCTGACTGAATGCAAGACAGGAAATAATGAAAAAAAAATGAATAAGAAAGCAAGGTCTCCAGTTAAGTCTGAAAAGCTTGTGTACAGAGGCATCCTGGAAGGGGTGTGTGTGTCAAAAAAGTCAAGAAGGCAGCCATAATTATTAGAAGTTGCCATCTTGACTTTCTTGATTCTGCTGCTGTAAAGGAACATAGAATCGACTTTGGGGAAGGTATGAGCTACCTGTTAAGAGAGTCAGATGTACATTGCTTTATACCTCTGCAGATGCCAAGGTTTATGCAGATTAAATGTTGAGACTCTCCACAGGGTTTGTAAAGCAGTTTAGGATATTAGGAACAGCAGGTTTGATCCCCTTTATCCTTTCATACCTACACACATGCATTAAAAAAATGGGTGTGTTGCCTGCACATGGAAAAATCCAGCTGTTCATTTTTTTTTAATCTTGGTGGGCTTAAAGTTGAAAAAGGCTGCTAAGCCCCTCAAGTTTAAATTCTGATCTGGGCAGGAATCCAGATTAATGAACCTCTACTGCTAGCCTGTCTTCCTGCCTTCCTGTCTTCCTTCCAGTATGCAGTGGCTTCCCTTTGCATCAAATCTCTGTGATTCAGATTTCCTTGTATGTCTTTATCTTCCGTGATTCAAACCAATGAGATAAAATTTAGCTGTGCTTTTAGAAAGCGCTCTGCACATTTGTGTCACTGTCAGATCCTTGATAGGGTAATGTAAGCAGTTGAAGAGATTTCTAAAAAGCCCAAGAAGGCAGCTAAATAAAGGAAAAGAGCCTTTATGAACCATCAACCTATCCATTCCCCAAGCTTTTACAACGCATGCTTAAATGAAAAGGGATATTCTTGAGCGCTACGTTTTTCTAGTTGGTATGATAGAGTGCTATAATAATGCACATGAATTTAGTTTTTGAAGTCTTACAGAAAATGTCAGCTGATCAGTGTTCAGAGCTGCTGCTGCACATTATACAATGGGTGAACTTTTTCACCTGCCTAAAAGTCCCACCCCCCAGCACTTGCGTTTGCATAGGTCATAGATAATTAACACTTCTTTTCATGCCCTTTCACAAGAAATAAAATAAATGGGTAGCCTTTGTTTCTCCATGTATGATTTTCTCTACCTTCTTTTCTCTACATTTGCCTGACAGTTGGCAAGACTGAATTCAGAAGCTTTATCAAGGAGATGCAAACTTGATGGTTTCATTTTAATCTTGCATTACAGAAGGGGGAATGAAGGAAGATTGGTTTTAAATAAATGTTGCATTGCTTGAAGATTTTCCAAGTAACATGTCAAAGTCAGAGAAACGCTGCAGACAAACCTTAATAATGCCAGAAGAAATTGAATGACTTCTGCTTTCTGTCCTGGTCCTGGTCCCTTGTCTTGTTTCTCTGGTTAATTCCAAAATCTGGATTGACTCCTTTCTCTAAACAGGTGTCCTTTAAAGTCTGACTAGGATGAGGGAATGGATTTCAATAATTTACAACTGATATGAGAAGCTTCATGAACATGCCAGTCAACATTTAGAAAGGAAGAGAGAAAGTTGATTGTAAATGGTCAAAGTTTCAAACAAAAATGAAATGCTGAAGTTGAGCACAGGCATAGGGAGAAATCTTTCCAGTAGGAAACAGACCTCCCATGGGCTGCAGCAGTGCGGTTGAGGTTCCTGATGTAATAATAATGCCAGCAAGATTGTGGATTTCAAAGGAACAATCTGCTTTTCTTCATTGGGAAAATGCCAAGGGAGGGGAGACCATACATCAGGGTAGATATGGGAATGGATTTTGCATCATAAAAACTGCAATAAGTGGAACATTCTACTCAGCGACTAAAAAAATCTGAAAAAGGATGTTTCCTAATACACTGATGGTATATTGAGCATTGCTCACTTGTTCATCTTATCCAATCCTACCAGGATGAACCAAGGGGAATGCATAAAAAGGAATGGGGGGGGGAATGAAAGCTTTGCAAAATCCTTCCTCAGTCCTTGGAAATGAGATGAGAACATCTGGACACTGGGGAGAATGGAACTGAAATTTAGGTGGAACACTAAGCCATTACTTCAGCATCAGACTAGCCAGTGATGCCTCTGTTGAAAAATAGTGCATTAAAAGCCACACGAACGTTGCCACGTGGTGCAGTGCTGTTACTAGAGCACCAAATACATTTGAAAAAAGAAAAAAAGGGGCTACGTGGGTGTTTTGGGGATCAGTCCCCAGAAACCTAGGCAGCTACCTCATGCCAGTCACACCAGTGGTTTAACTAGCCTGATAGTGTTTATACTGACTTGCAACAGTGCTCTTTGGTCTTAGACAAGAACAAAAATCTCAGCAGAAGAATCACAGGATTGATCTTAGGGTCTTCTGTATGCAAAATGGGTGTTCTGCCATTGAGCTTCAGTTCTCTGAAGTGCCCAGGAGCAACAATCCTGCATTCTAGGTCAGTGTGTTCTAGTTCACTGGAGAATTCTGGGAGTTGAAGTCCACCCATCTTAAAAGCTGCCAAGGTTGAGAAACTCTGCTCCAGGGGGAAAGGACACTTCTGAGCATGCTCAGAAGCTGGCAAAAAGGTCTTGCTGTGCCTGTAAAGTCTTGCTGTGACTATAAAAGGCTTTTCTTCAAAACAGGATAGCACTGCAGCCAGAGCTGAGTGATGTCTCACTCAGTTGGCCCTGGTCAACAACCCCTACAGTGCTCCTCTATTTCCTCCTAGCTGATGGCCCAGACATGCTTCTTGACACCACCACATAAATGATGTGACTTATGTATGTGCATCTGGTGGTACAATGCAATTATGTAATCAAGATGTTTGTGCGATGACATCATGATGCACTTGTTCTCATTTTGACGTCATCTTGGCTTTTTATGAATGCTGCTGTTCTTGATGCTACATCTGTTCTGCACAGCAGACTCTCTCCTCCTGGAGATGGACAGGACAGCATAGAGCCTCTGGGGCTTTTTTAAGACTGGTAGAGGGCTGAAATAGGAGGCTTCCCCTACTTTGTGGGATCCTGGAGATATGTCTGAGGATCCTCCCTAGTAACTTTCTGCCAATCCTTGAAAGAGTTCTTTGCGTCCATGATGCTTTGAATGAATCATGGTTTGGAACTGCTTCACCAAGAAGTGGCTGGCTTTCCCAAAAGATGCTGACCCTCAAGCTAACTAACCTGTCTTGAACTCATTCTAATGTGTTGCGTGAACGTATTTTTACAGTCACAGAGTAGAATCCCACAGAAAGTTTGTAAGTGGGACAGAATGGTCATCATTCCCCACTGTTGCACCAGATCACCTCCAGAGGTAGTTCTGGAGCCTGATCTTCCATCTGGTCTTCTTTGAAGGTCACCTAAGATGGTGGCTGTCACCCCCACCAATCCCATATTATCTCCACATTGTGTAAACATATCCTTCTTTTATTTGGTCACAGATCTACCTTCAATAAGTTTCAGAGCATGGACTCATGTTCTGTTACTATTCAATAAAGAATAAATAATATCATGTGTGAGAATTAAAACAAAAATTCTCAAAGCTAATACTGCACAAGACGAGGAAGAGGCCGAAGAGGAAAAGGTGAGGTAAAAGTGCCGCATATTTTGTTACATGCAGTTTAGTTCTTAATCATATTTTATTGGTTCTTCCTGGCAGAACATGATGCTGTTGATATTGTATCAGAGGAATGCTAGGCTGTTCTTTATGAAGGAGAACCTCAGTTTTTGGTATTCAGCTGTTCTACTCTCAAGATTCTAACTGTCTGTAATATTTTCATGTGCTCAAGGCACTTATATTGGATGCTTTGGCGACGACCCAAGAAAAAGGACCCTGAAAGGAGCCGTGTTCTACGACTTGAGAAAAATGACAGTTTCCCATTGCCAAGAAGCCTGTGCTGAGAGGTAAAAAAAAAGAATTTTAAAAAAGGAAATATTTTATTTCCTGGGCATGCTTTCTCCCATAGTGTTCAGATAGGGATGGACAAACCACTCTAGCCTATTTTGTATATATTGACTCAGCATGAAATGGTATGTAGGAGTGACCTTGGGGGACAGGAGGAAGAGACACAGGCCAGGCAATGGTCAGATAAGAGGCAGCTGACCCTGCAGCTGGATAGTGGGTGTGCCAACATCTCAGAAGGGACCCTCCCCAGTTTCTTGGACTGTAAAGGCGAGGGGGGAGAGATATATTCTCAGACTTGCAAGATTCTGTTAATGCAACCTTACAGTAAATATATAGGTAGTACTTCTGGGTGAGCTTCTTGTCTGGACTACCTCACAAGGCTGACATCAGTCTTGCAAGCCTGAAAGTACATTTGCACAACATGCTTAACCAGGTTGCAGAATTAAGTTTTTTTTTTTTTCCTGGGTTCTGTACAATACTTTGAATGAGACATTGTCTAAACAGGATGGATTTGCAATACATTGGTAAGCCATAGTAAACTTAATTCAGGTTAGAAATCATCAAACTTCATGTGTGGTATATATGCAGCTGCTGGCACTTTCGCTGGCTTGGTGGTTGTGTGAATGTAGCAAATGTGGCAAATGTTGCCTCTTGAAAATAACTCATGTTCCAGAAGACAATTTTCATTTGAAATCTGTGGTTTTCTGAATGTAGTAATGCATATGTTTGATAATCTGTGCATGCACGTATTCATATATAAACACACACACACACACACACACATTCATATACTTATATACCCACAAATATATGCAAGGAAAATGGACACAAAAATGTGTTATATTACCTGAAAAACACAATTTCTTTATATTAGGCAATATTGCTTGAAAATGTGCTTCTGTAAGGCGAAACTGTGTTTGCTGGCCTCAGTCAAAGGTGCATATCATATAGGCGGCTTTAATAGCACTATGCAGAATGCTATTTGGAATTCAAATTCTAGTCTGATTGGACCTGTATCATCATGTATTGCAAGTGTTGATTAATATAGCCAGTGCTGATGTCAAGAGGAAGGGGGCCCTGGGTACAATGTCTGCTTGAGGGGTCCTTCACAAAAGAATCATGTGATTCATGGCTACTAGTCTTGATGACTGGTTGTTGATGGCCACCATCCCTTGAATACTAGCTTCTGGGATCTTTCACAGTGAAAGAGGGTTATTATCCTATTTTCTGATCTTATGAGCTGCCTGAGTGTACTTGGCCATTCTCGGACACAGAATGCTGGACTAGATGGACCTTGGCCTGATCCAGTGGAGTCCTCCTTGGACTCTCTACCTTCCCTTCTTCAACTTTTCTCCTTTCCATTTCCCCTTGACTTCCCCCACCTCCAACTCCCAGGTCTTTCTCTCTCCTGTTGAATATCACCCAATATTTGTTTTTGCTGTAGGGTGCCAGGATTATATTGGAACAGTGTTGTTTTTGGTTTTGCCCAGGGCTTATAAATACGCTGGCTTGGAATATGGAGCAGAATGCTACTGCGGAAACAAGCTGCCGGTGAATATTGCGAAGCAGGAAGAGTGCAACAATGAGTGTAAAGGGGAGAAAGGGACCCTCTGTGGAGGCATCAACAGGCTCTCTGTTTATCAGGTGGAGGAATCATGGGCAGGGATTAAACAACGTAAGTGATGTAAGCTTCTTAAGTGAGTACTTATTCCCAATAGGGAAGGCAACCAAGTGCGTGCTTCCTTAATGACCTCTCATTTTCAAAATCACAGGGGTGAAATATGATCAGGGTTGTCCCATGGGTAGCATAGATTCCAAAGTCCTCTTGTGGAAGGTAGGCCATCTTGGGAACAAAGGCCAAGATGTTCCCAAGATGGCCTACCTTCCACAAGAGGACTTCCAATTTGATAACTCTGGGCTATCAAAAGAGCATTTCCGAAAGCATGGGGAAGGTTTCATAGCCAAATTAAGCATGGAATATGAGTAACCTGGAACATTACAGATGTATGACTAACCATTCTCCGTAAGGAATATAGCTGATGAATATTAATGGCTCACTGAATAATATATCATCTCTAGTATGAATGGAAAATCAGTCATCCATAGGCTTTGTTGTCTCATTTGCCCCACTTCTTTTGCAGAGCTCAGAACCCCCTAGGTCAAACTTAAGCAGCAAATGGTACAAACATGCAGTCACAGTTTTTTACTTTAAACAAGCACGCAGAGTCCTCTATCTAAATTCTTTCCAACATTTTGTTGGGCTGAAAAGAACAAAAAGCATTAAAAGAAGTGCACTAGACCTCCAACAGACTTATGTCCCTATTTCAATTTTTTTTTTAATTTTCCAAATCTCAAATATTTGAAAAATGTGCAGGTATAATTCCACCTCTCCCTCCCCCACACCTTGGGGATCTTCCCCAATTTTCAAACTCCATTTTGTATTTTTTTTTTTTTAAATGTTCGGTCTCATCTGCAGAAGAATTGTTTTTTTTTTTTCAATTTTATTCATCCAATTTCGTCACCGCCCATTTTCTTGATCTCTAGAGGCAGATCATGAAGTAGAAACGGACTGTTCAGAACTGAGGTCTTGCTATGCTTTGGAATTAATAGGGAGTTATGTTGGCTGTTTGGAAAGCAGAAGAAGATGACCATATCTAGATAAAATTACCAAGAGTATCTCTTGAGAGAAGCAGTGAAAGACTTTGTATTTCTAGGTGCGAAGATTACTGCAGATGCTGACTGCAGTCAGGAAATCAGAAGACGCTTAATCCTTGGGAGAAGAGCAATGACCAATCTCAATAAAATAGTTAAGAGCAGAGACATCACACTGACAACAAAGGCCCGCATTGTTAAAGCAATGGTGTTCCCTGTAGTAACATATGGCTGCGAGAGCTGGACCATAAGGAAGGCTGAGAGAAGGAAGATCGTTGCTTTTGAACTGTGGTGTTGGAGGAAAATTCTGAGAGTGCCTTGAACTGCAAGAAGATCAAACCATCCTCCAGGAAAGAAAGCCAGACTGCTCACTTGAGGGAATGATATTAAAGGCCAAACTGAAATACTTTGGCCACATAATGAGAAGACAGGACACCCTGGAGAAGATGCTGATGCTAGGGAGAGTGGAGGGCAAAAGGAAGAGGGGCCGACCAAGGGCAAGGTGGATGGATGATATTCTAGAGGTGACGGACTCGTCCCTGGGGGAGCTGGGGGTGTTGACGACCGACAGGAAGCTCTGGCGTGGGCTGGTCCATGAAGTCACGAAGAGTCCGAAGCGACTGAATGAATAAACAACAACATCTCTTGAGAAGGACACCTAAGTTCATTTTCTAAAGGAAAGTTTTTTTTCCCTTGTGGGAATGAATTTTTGTCCTGTCAAACATTACAGGACATGTAAGGGACAAATGTTATAAGTTGTTTTGAGTGTACCATATTTCCTTCAGGAGGAGAGGGTGGATGTAAAATTAATGTATAAGATACTGCAGCTATCAACACACACACACACACACACACACACACAAACAGTGCTCTTGATGTGGAGCACGGAACTTGCCTTAACTTAAAAGAAGGCAGGTTTCAAGTGCACATCAGGAAAATTAAAAAAAAAAACCTTAGTGGAACTTTTTTTTTAGGAAGGTGATAAGTTCTCTACACCTTTAGGAAGGTGATAAGTTCTCTACCCTGGATATATCCAGACAGAGGCTGGACACTGTTTTTCAAAGCGGATCTAAACTGGATCCCTGCACTGAGCAGAAGGTTAGGCTTTATGGTTGGAAAAAAATCCCCAACAATTGTTACTTCTACATCTCTATTATGGGTGCAGGAGATGGATGAAACTGGGAGGAATGATGGTGGTGGGGTTGCATTTTGAGCTGTATATTCTTAATTCACTGCATCAGTACAATTCCAAAAGGTCATGCATTGTCTCCCCACTGAAGCTCACATTGACTCACTTTGATACGGAAGGACCTTAAAGACATATCAATTAGGACTTCCTCTTGCCATCAGCTGACTCTGTTGAATGATTCTTAGCTCCTGGCCCTAACTCTAGCCAAGCATTGAAACTGCTTTGTAAAAATATTGGATGACCTCTGAAAATGGAAAGATTCTACATCTAAATCAAATTACTAAGTCTGCAGTCCAAGAGCTATGTTTATAAGATTTATTCAGAGTAAGATGCTAATCAACAAGTGACCTTCACTGTATTAAATATAGAATATCCTCTAAGTGGAGGACCTCCCTTTTCAATCGTCATGTCTTTCCAAGAAATGACAGACGAATGCAATAGGATGCCCATTTATGGCTGCCAAGAAAACTATGTGAACCTGTCTTTACCTTTTCAACTAGCTGGTTAATTCTGGGGGACTCTAGGGGCTGCCAAAAGAATCTTGGTGGGATATAAGCAGCTTAGAGGCTTGGCTTTTTGCATCTCTGCTTTAAGATTTTCAGAGCACAAGAAGCCATAGATTGGGAAATCTAGCTAATATGATCTGGCAAAAAAATTACTTTTTCAACTTGTCCTTACTGAAAGTTAGGTGACAGAGCCAAAAACCTTGTGAATTTTTTTCCCTGCTGTCAAGGACCAGAGATGGTATATCTGGTAACACAGTAATTTCAGCCATTTCCATATCCCCAGCCCTGATTATGGGTGGTTTGCAGGGGTGGGGTTATAGTAATAAAATAAGAAAGAAAATTGCACTGGTATTGGTACAGAATTTCTGCATCAATTTAGAATGCTGGCAGATGCTCTGAAATTAAATTATGGATGCTGTGATCTAAATTATGGGGCATTTTGCCCCTGCCCCCAGTATGCATTAAGACATGACTTTAAAACATGGTAGACAGACAGAGGGACCAAGCAAAAGAAAAAAATGGTAGATTCCGAAAAATACCTGTAACGAATAAGAGTTAACTTTGCAATGAATAGGGCATTCAGAGTAGATTTGTTCATCTTTTTTTGTTTTTAAAGAAAAACAACATTTTCTTTTTCATTCTTCTGTAGTTATTCTGTTAGAGAGAGTGAGGAATAATATGTCTCAATCTCTGATTCATTCTTATTTTGCTCAGATGTATAGCTCCCCATGAATGCTATTTGTGGAGAAGGAACACTAAAATTGTTGCTTCTGCAAATAAAAAGGACATTTAACCTGCCGAGTCTAACCTACTTTTTGGCCCATTTCCCAAATTTGCACCAGTGCTAACACTTCTCCAAGTCTGAAAGCAGCCTTAGGGTTTGTTTATTTATTTATTTGCTCCCAGTATTGGGGATGTGGGAGTGGAGTGCTGGTTGGGGAATTCTGGGAGTTGAAGTCCACACATCTTAAAGTTGCCAAGGTTGAGAAACACTGGGTTAAGGGATCAGGCTAAAAACCGGGAGACCGGGAGTTCTAGTCCCACCTTGGGCACGAAGCCAGCTGGGTGACCTTGGGCCAGTCACTTTCTCTTGGCCCTAGGAAGCAGGCAAGGGCAAACCACTTCTGAAAAATCTTGGCAAGAAAACTGCAGGGACTTGTCCAAGCAGTCTCTGAGAATTGGACATGTTTGAACCGATTAAAAAAAAACAAAAACCCACAGATACCACTTGTGCTCTGTGAGAACCTAAAAGGAAAAAAAAAGCATTATTATTGATTAAAATAGTTGGACCATTTAATTGATTAATCGGGCAGAAGATTAAGTGATTGACATCACTATCCTATTCTAACTGACTTAGAAATAAAGCCTACTGAGTTCAATGGAGCTTAATCAAAAATATCTGGCTGCATAATTGCAGTCTCTGCATTTTTTTAAAAGTATACCACAATTAATTGGGAACCTTTTTTTTTTTTGTAAACTGTCTTTAATAGTGGTACTTACATATTCTGAAAGGGAAGTGTAGTATCCCAAAAGGCACTTTCCCATTCTATCAGACTTTTCCCCTTCTGTCTTGAAGTGGCAGTTCTGCACCTTATCTAAAAAAAAATGCATTTTTGTCACCATTCATATGCAGATTTAATCAAGGTTAATTGATTCATCAGATAAAATCAGTTGGTTAAGAACTTTCTAACAAGGGAGGTAGAATCTCCTGAAGCCTGCCTTTTCTCTAATGAAACCTTTTTAAATACTTCACTTAAAAGCCAAACGATCAAGAATAAAAAGTTCTTTTCAGGGTTTCTCTTTTTTTTGCTGGAAATGCAGAAGCTAAGGGTCTGAAAAACTTACAAACACCTTGTAGTTTTGAATTTGTTGGGAAGGAAAAGCTAATGTGTATGTCTTATTAATTGTTTTAATTATACAGGTAGTCCTCACTTAATGACCATTCATTTAGTGACAGTTCAGACTTTTTTGTGCTGAAAAAACTGACTTAGAACTGGTGCTCACACCTATGACCGTTGCAGTGTCCCCGCGGTCACGTGATCACAATTTGGGTGCTTGGCAACTGGTTCACATTTATGACCATTGCAGCATCCTGTGGTCACGTGATCGTCATTTTTGACCTTCCTAGCTGGCTTCAGTCTCGCAAAATCAATGGAGAACCACGCCGTTTGTTTAATGACTGCAATGATGTGCTTAATGACCGCCACAAAAAAGGTCGTAAAATCAGGTCAGATTTGCTTAATGACTGCTTTGCTTAGCAACCAAAATTCTGGTCTCAATTGTGGTTGTTAAGTGAGGACTACCTGTATTACATTTATATTTAATTACATCAACAATGTTTATTCTCACCCATATATTTTTCTAGCATCAGTCACTTTGGGGAGTTCGACCCATTGCAAAATACTTGGAAAACAAGCACAATCTTGCTTTGCCCTGATAAATGTTTTGTTCCTCTGATATTACTTCCTGGCAATGCTTCCTTAGCAATGGACTAATTTATTAATCCTCTTTTTTAAAAATCAGAACGGCAGAACAAAATATAATAAAACCCTACCATTCAGAAATTCCTGTCAGTAACTGGGATCAAAAACTGGTACAAAGGCAGCAAATGCTCATTGAAATAAATCACAGTTATGTGGTTGGTCCAATACACAAAGGCCATAAACCATGGTTAGAACATGAGAATAGTCCTGCTAGATCAGGCTGAGGTCTACCTTAGTTCTCCAGCATTTGTTTCTTACAGCAGCCAAGCAGATCCCACTGGGGTGTTGTAAGCAGGACCCTAGTCATGGAGGTTGCAGGTTCTCCATCTCTGGAGGCTTTTATGAAGAACCATCTCTATTGGATGGTTTAAATGGTTTTCCTCCACATTGCAGAAGGTTGTACTAGATCAGGGTTCCCCAAAGTGGGTCAGTATCGCCCTCAAGGGTCGATGGGACTATCCAAGGTGTCAATTATTATTATTATTGCTATTTGTAGTACTATTAGTTAAACTACTATTTATTAAATTATTTCCATATAATAAATGTTTGGGGATCAATAAACAATCTGAAACTTCATGAAGGGGTCGATGAGCTGAAGAGTTTGGAGTTTGGAGACCCCCGCACATCTGTTTTCCACTGTTGTCACCCTGGCAACTAGTATTTGGAGGCATGCTGCCTCCAACCCACAGGTAGTTCTGCTTCTTCAAGACCAACAACCCTCCACAGACTTGTCATCCATGCATTTATCCAGTCCCCTTTTAAAGGACAAAAGTCAAACTGAAACATACAACATTACGTCTTTCTACAATCCTTGGGTTCCTCCTTCATTAAAGTCTCCCAGCTTTCAAGGATGCTTGGCAGATCTTCATAGGCACATTATTTTATTTAACTGAATATCATTCAAACTTTTCAGACTTTTGGAAATGGAATCCCCCTGGACTTAGGTGTTTTTATTCCATCACAGTAGAAATCTGTTTAGTATTTGAAAGCAGAAATAATCTTCCCGCCTTTGAAAAGGAATACACATGAAGAAGTGTGGTGGGTAAAAGGGCCCTCACACAAATACACAGGGGGCTTCCTGAAGCTGTTTTGCAAATCATTGAAATTCCAGGTCTTTCCTGGGAGAGAACAGGAGCAACTTTGCCAATTTTTATCAAGAGCTTTTCAAAGCCTTGCAGGGGAGAATGAGGAGGAGGAGGAGGAGATAGAATAGAAGGGACATTTTCAAAGGAAAAAAAAATGGTGTTGCCTCCCTCAGAGGGGGATTTAATTTCAAACGAAGCTTTTTAGCAGGCAGGTGGGCCAAGCTAGAAATCAGGGATTGTGTGTAGCTTCACAGAAGGGAAATATACTCTGCGTGTGTGTGTTTGTCTGTGTGTGCACATTCCTTGTAGTGAGAGGCTAAACTTCTTGCCTTTCTTTGCAGGGCAAAATATTATCTATCGAGGATGTTTTAAAGTACCAGAAAATTTAACAAACATCTTGCCAGCCTCATTGATACATTCCAATTTGACAGTGGAGAGGTGCTCTGAATTTTGCTCCAAAAAAGTAAGACTTCCTTCCTTCCTTCCTTCCTTCCTTCCTTCCTTCCTTCCTTCCTTCCTTCCTTCCTTCCTTCCTTCCTTCCTTCTTCCTTCCTGTTTTTTTATCATCATCATCATCATCATCATTACATTACATTACATTACATTACATTTTTTCTGTTTTCTGCTACAAAATTACAGCAACCTATGCCACCAATCCTTGACAATTGAGGTCAGATAAGGTTCTTGGGGTATTTCTATGAAAGGGATTTGTAAGTTCTGGGTCTTCAGATTCCTAACTTCTCCTCTGAGCTAGGGGCTTCTGGGATGAGAAATATATCTGTAATTGCATTTAAGATGTAATGTGACCCTATTAATGGCAACCAAAAACAAAATGTATGATGCGTATCGCAATTCCACTGAACGGTTGTTGATTAGGGTACCTATTTTATGCTCACCCCATACTTCATTTTTCATTGTCAAATAATGCAGGATTTGTGCATTTTAGAATTACAGAAATGTGATTTGCAATGTAAATGTCTCCCTCCCTCCTCCAACACACATTCATTTGTTTGTATCAGAACAAAGTATCAATTAAAAAATATCAATAACAAAATATCAGGGAACAGCATTGATTATATAGCTGATTTTTCTTTGCAAAATTTGCTTCATTTGCCTTGCAAAATCCAGGGTTTGACATCATGAGGGGGCATCGAATTGTATCAGATGGAAAGTCCATTTAGAGAAATTTAGGACTGAAAGGATGGGGCAGACATAAAATGCAGATCTTGGGCATTAGACCAATACATGTGGATCTATTCCCACCACCACCTGAGCCTTTGCACATTAAGAACAACATTATCCATCCATCCATCCATCCATCCATCCATCCATCCATCTATCATATTTATATGGCTGCCCATCTCACACAGAGCATCTCTGGGTGTACAACAATGAGGTAAAATAGCAAATAAATAAAAACAATCAGTATAAAAAGATAAATGTAGTTATTAAAATAAAAGATTAGCAAAAAAAAGATTAAAATATACAAACCTCACAGAGAGAGCAAGGATATCGATCACAGTGGAGCCATCTAAGAATGTCCCCTGTTCCAAAGACCCCCAGGCCTGATGACATAACCAGGTCTTGAGGGAATTCCTAAATGATAGCAGGGAAGGAGCAAGCCTAACTTCAGGGGGGAGAATGTTCCACAAGAAGGGAACCATGGCAGAGAAGTCCCGCCTCCTGGGATCCACCAAATGCAACTTCCTGGCCAATGGAATGCGTAGCATACCTCTCCTGCCAGATCTAATTGTATGGGCTGATGTAACAAGGGAGAAGCAGTCCCTCAGATGAGGTCCCTCAGACCTCATGTGAGAAGGCTTGTTTTAACTCACAATTGTCTACCCCAAATCCAGAAGTTGGTCACTGTGACACATGGTAGGCTAGATCACAAGAATATTCTAATCATCCAACGTCTACTCATCCATTCATCCATCCTTCTATCCATCCCTCTCTCTCTCCCACTGTTATCAGCTTGGCTCCCAGCAATTTGATTTGAATAATTCCTTTGACCTGCAGAGTCTGATCAATTCAGTACCAGATCTGATCTGATCTGATCTGATCTGATCTGATTTCATTTCATTTCATTTCATTTGCTAATGTGTGCTTGTACAACAATCCACTGAATTGCCAAATTGACTGGAAGGCACCTAATTCAATTTGATGAGTAAAAATGATTTGGTGATTTAAGATTTGATTTAAAGCAGAGATTCAGTAGGTAAACTACAAGCTGAGGATTCAAACTGAATCTTCATTCAAATGTGCTAAAGAAGCGTTTGGTCTAATCCGGTAGATCTTATTGTTATGGCCAATCCCTGTCATATGTGTTTCTTCTTGCTTCCTTTGTGATCTGGAGAATCTTCCAGTTCCACCAAGTCATTTAAAACAATTACGAGCCAGGAAATAAAGCTACAGGATTACTAGCAATGGGACGTTAATGGCTTATTTATGCTTGGTCCTTGTGATGGAAGGCTTGAAACCTATTTGGTTAAAATGGTAACTGTTAATGTCTCCTTTCCTGTAAACCACAAAAAGAGGGGAATTTCCTACTGAAAATTTGGTAATGAGAGGAGTTTTCTTCCCCACTCAGGACAATATATTTTAGTTCTGCCCTGTAGAAAACTTCAGGATATGCCAAAAACCAGAATATGATTTGCTACTTATTCAAAGTTTCAGTGAAAACATTAATTTTTTTTAAAAAAAAACCCTCAAACCCAACACCTCCATGATTAGGACAATTTCTTGGTGGAGCATTTGACTGCCAGTTTCATGGATATCAAGCCGCCTGAGTCAAGTATGTGAGATGGGCAGCTGTATAAATTGAATAAACAAACATATAAATTATAAACATATAAATTTATATAAATATAAATTGAATAAACAAATTTACCATCCACTCTATTCAGTCTTGCAGTTATGATTCTTCACATATTCTCATTCTTCACATATTCTCTTTCCTTCAGAGTGTTATCCTTTTTTTAGTTCCCAAAGGAACTAGAAATTAGATCAAATTCTACCCTTCGGCATTCTCCCTCAGTCTTTTTCACTAATGAAAAGAGAAATATACTTAGATTTGCCTGTCTTAGAGACAGGAGTTCTAAGAGGTCCTCTCCAGAATTGAATTTTGCTTTTTGTTTGAGCAGGAGAATAAAATAAAGCACAATATTGTAAACAATGTGGTGCTATTATCTTGAAATGTTCCAGTTGTTGGGTACAACATCCAGAGAGGAGATTTATCTCCTGAAATAAGTAAGAGTCTTGCATGTTGTCCGAGAGACAACTTCCTTTGACAGACCAATGACCAATAAATTAAATTGGGTGACATTTCAGGGATGACACTTTGTTTCTGTCATATTTTCTAAACACTCGACAGGAAGCTAAATCTATATATTGTTTGAATTTTTTAAAAAAAATCATGCTGTGCTCCTAAGTGTTTAGATCTGCATCTAGGTTGAGCATGACAGCGTATTATTTACTATTTATTAGTTAGATAATAAAACTGCCTTTTCTCTGAGGACAGAGATGGGCAACCTTCAACGGAGGGCCACATGGGGCACCGGGGCCCAAGTTGTAATCCCCAAAGGAGTCTGCAATTACGCTGCTGAAATTCAACAGCAAAATGTGTGATTTTCAGTGCCGGGCTATCTACTTTTTAAATGAAAAGGGTCTGTCGATGTAACTATCTATTGTGACCCTTGCAGTTTCTTCCTACCAACCACCTCTCTTGAAGCTCCAAAAATATTCCCCCTCAAGGTAGCATATATGGTTTTTCCTTTTCCATTTCATCTTCAAAACAATCCTGCATGGTGGGAGAAGCTAATTAAGAATGACTAGACTGAAACCCAAATGGTTTTGTAGCTGAGCAGGGACCAAGATGTGGATTTCACCAGCCCTAACCTGACATTTCAACCATACTATTTCACATTGGCTGTCCTACACAGACCCTTACGGGTCATCCACCATACTAGAAGATTATTTTTCAGTGTCAGCATGTAATTTCCCTCAATGTAGGCTTTATATAGTAATGTAGGAAATTGAAATGGCTAATGAGATGGATATCTTCATAAGAGAGGACCTACCTAGACCTATAGATGGTCATTTGGAGAGAGCGCCAGTCATTGTCACCACCCACAATTAGATCATAGAGAGCCAGTCTGGTCTAGTACTTAAGGTGCTGGGCTAGAAACCAGGAGACTGGGAGTTCTAGTCCTGCCTTAGGCAGGAAAGCCGGCTGGGTGACCTTGGGCCAGCCACTTTCTCTCAGCCCAACTCGGTGCAATGTAGACTAGCCTCCTCATGGTGCACCCCGGGCAATGTGACTTGTCATGGCTTAATAGTCTACACATCTGGCTGCTGGACCCCAGAAGGATTTCCCAGCAAGAAAAAGCAGCATGAACACCGAACTGCTATGCCATATGATTAAAAAAAATAGCCCATTAAGAACAATTTAAAATTTAAGTCGGGGGGTGGGCAAAGGCTCAGAGGCAACGTTAAAGTGAGGAAGACATCGAGCCCCCTTTTGGGGCCTACAGGCCTGGGACCATTATGGTGCAACTAGCTTTCTTACAGCCCCAACCCCCAGGTGTCTGGGGTACACCTTACCTTAAGTACTATTTCCATGATAACATACATTTTTAACATTTCTCTTCATCACTTTCACAGGACCAAAAAGGAGTTTGGCCCTGCTGTCCTCAGTTTAAAGGTATTTAGTGTCAGGTGGATCATGGCTTTATCTGAGAAAGAGTGACAGCTCCAAAGAAACCATCATGTCCATCCAAAGTGTCAAGGCAGATGCTTGTAGCTAGTTCAGTTGACCCCAGACCCTATCCTCTGTCCTGGGGTGTCCTTCTGGGGGCAGTCAAAATATCAAGACGGCAATTGCACTAAACCTGTTCCTTTTTTATGCATCATACACACGTAAAAATAGGCAGGGTTTTGATTGCATGGGGTGATTGCCACCTTAACATTTTTGACCCTTCCTCCAGACGACCCTGATCAGATACTGATCTGTGCAATGAGGATTAAATAACAAAAGGATTCATAAAACTTGAATGTGGGTAGGGTTCTACTATTCCAACTATATGCGGTTCCAGGAATTTTAATAAGATTAGGGTTAGGAAAATCAGAGTCCTATTAGGAGAGATTGAGGGTGAGAGTGTGCAGATTTCACATTCAAAACATTTGGGGCTCAAAACATCTCTTTGGAGGAGAAAACAATTGTTTTGAATTCAAAACAGGTTGTTCTGACCCTGCTGGAGATGTCTTCAGAGCAAGCATGAGACATTTCCAGTATAAGTTCAAAACAAGTTTTGAACTTGAAGTGAGGCTGTTTTGAGCTCAAAACACTTCCAGGATGTCCTGAATGGTGTCAGAAGCCCCATGGGATGTCAGAAGAATCCATTTTGGACTCAAAATCACTGCTGTGAATTTTAGATGTCTTGGCATACTCTTGAAGGATCTAGTGTATTTAATTTTCAGCAAAAACAACTGCCGGAAGGAAGGGGTATCATACGGGAAAACATCAAGTCCTGTTTTCTGTGTTCACTGAATGCAGGACATAGAATAATGTCTTTAAATCACAGGGAGGCAAATTCTGGTTGAACATTAGGAAACACATCCCAGTGGTAAAAACAATTCAACCATCCACACTGGAGGCGAACACTCCTTTGATGGCTGTGCTTGTCTGTAGGAAATGCTTTAATCTGTGCTCTTATCTGAGTAAGAAATTGAACTCGATGACCTAAATAGTCTCTTCCAACTCAGTGGTGATGTTCACACATGATTCTTAACCTTGTTACTAAATGAACCTGTTTTCTGGATTTGCACTACATACTGAACCATAATCTAACCTATAGGTTAGGTAATATGCTAAGCCACAGAAGACTCAATTGTGGGTAATACTAACCAAATGTAGCATATTACGCAAAGGCAGCTAGAAGCTTTTCCGCTGAGGTGGTTAGTCGTGTTGTGTATCCAGAGCATACAACTGAACAGTCCAAATCACAGCTCAGGCCTGTTCAGATAAACCTCACTATTTTCCTAGACTTCATCTCTATGAAGGAAAAGGAAATCTGCTAATGCCTTTCTCTTAGAAAATGGATTGTTACATGTAATCAGACAGAATTTCTTTCTATCCTGTAAAAACAGACTAATGAGAGCCACAGTTTGTTTTCTCCCCTGCCATGGTTTTAACCTAAAGGGAAAGTCAGAAAGGGACAGTTTGAACCCAATTAGGTTGACAACTATTTAATGCCTTGTCATGCTGATGGAACATTGGAAAAGAGCCTTAGGGACTCTCCATAAATTACCTCATTAGGAGGGGATCATTACCGAAAGAGCCTATGTTCTCTTCAGGAGAACAGCATTAGGTCCTTTTCAGCAGACAGGTTCAGTGTTGTTGATAGCTGCTGCCTGCTTTGAATTGACCTTCTGTTTTGCATGGATAGGAGAAGGTTAGACTTATTCTTTCTTGATGCCCTGATCCATAAAGATGACCCTAAATACACGTACTGGACCATGGGGTTCTGAGGTTTACCCATGCCTTTCACCCCATAAAGTGAGAAGAAAGCAACCATTTTACTTCTGTGTAATATTATTTAATGGACACAGTTTTTCCAAGAGTAGAGATTGGGGGAGATTTAGGTAGAAAAACTCTTTCCTCTACCTTAGGGCCTCCAAATATGTTGCAGCTACACCTCCCAGAAATCCCAACAAACACGGACACTCTTTTTGATGGTTTTGTTTGGCTTGCATGGCCAAAGTAACCTCCCTGTGTTTTATACTTCCTGGAATAACAGGTAGGTTGGAATATGGTCCCTTTCAGATTTTCACATCATGAAATGTTGTGATGTAACTTCTGAGGGGGAAACCCCCCTGTACTGAAATATTTATGGTAATGGAGACAAAAGATCTTTAGAAAGATTTATTTTGGGAGATAGCACAGTACCTGTAGGCTGGGCCTTCACTCTCATACGTAATGTGTTTGTTCCATCCAAATTCCAGTTCAGTCTGAAATTAAAAAAAAAAAAAATCACCCAAAGTCACCCAAAATGGCATGCAGTGTTTTCTAGCATAAGATGGCTTTTAGCAGATAATTCTACATAGACAGACAAATGCACACAAACATGTGTGTGTGTGTGTGCATGTATGATATACACAAGCACACACATATTGTGGTAATAGACAAGGACCAGAAGACAGCGGTGGTGATAGATGTAGTGGTGCCAAGTGACAGCAACATCAGGAAGAATAAGCATGAGAAGCTGGAGAAGTACCAGGGCCTGAAGGAGGAACTAGAGAGGATGTGGGAAGTGAAGGCCAAAGTGGTCCCACTGGTGGTAAGATCACTCAGGGCTGGGAGAGTGGCTCCAACAGATTCCAGGAGCAAGATCAGAACTCTCTGTCCAGAAGAGTGCAGTGCTAGGAACAGCTGAGATCCTGCGCAGAACCCTCAAACTCCCAGGCCTCATCCATATCCATATCCATATCCATATCCATATCCATATCCATATCCATATCCATATCCATATCCATCCATCCTATAAAAATTCCCTTCTCACCCATATGAGTGGTGTGTGTCTTCCTCAACCTTGGGTCCTCTACCAGAGGCCTGGGAGTTTGAGGGTTCTCCGCAGGATCTTAGCTGTTCCTAGCACTGCACTCTTCTTTTTTCATCTTCAGCATGAAAAGTATCCATCCATCCATCCATCCATCCATCCTTTGTAGGTGATTATTCATAGAGGACCACACTCAAAAAGGCAGTCTATTAATCTGGAAAGTATGTGTCGTATCTGTTGCTTAATTTACAGATAGGGGTATACATTTACTCAGATTGATATTTAAGTGTTCCAGTTCCAGTTGGACCAAATAAATGTCTTCTTTTACTTCTTTAAAATTATATGAAAAGAAAAGGTTCACTACAGCTAACTTCGTACAAATAATGGCAGGTATTAGGGTTGGGTAGTGCTTTGGATTTGAAGAGAAAACTTCATAGGGGACAAAGGCATGACTCTCTACAGTGTCTTAATCCAGATTCATTTTTTCCTGTGAGAGATTGCTGGGAGCAGCTTCTGAGACAGAATCTTCCAAGTCAAGATGGTGGCCCTGATTGTGCAATTGAAACCTATCCCTTTTAATGTGTGTCCCGTGCTGACACCCCTAGACACAACAGATGTAATTTCACCAGGATTCAGTCAGCAACTGCTTCTTGGAGCTCTTGAAAGTCCTACTTGTGTCATCAATGATAGTATCTAGCCACCTTGTCTTCTGTTGGCATCCTTTTCTATTGCTTTCCATTTTCTTCAAGATCTTTTCCAATGACTCTTGCCTTCACAATATGGGCCCAAAGTATTTAAACTTTAGCTTTATTATTACTGCTGTCTGGTTTTGCTTCATCTGGAACTGAATGATTTATTCTTCTTGGTGTTCAAGGCATCCTCCACAATCTTTTCCAGCACCACAATTCGAAGACATTGTTGTCCATGTGAAGTCTCTGCACCATATTACTTTGTCTAGATCCATCATATTCTATCTCCCAAGTGGAAGATGTTTCTGTACTAATTGCTACAGCTATTATCCATATGAATGTTTGAAAGGAAGACAGTCTATTACTATTCCAACCTCTTCTCTGCCTGTTTGCCCTGGATTGGTATTGCCTGTTGACATAACCTTAGTTTTTAATACTGAGCAGCTTTTGTACTTTCTTTTTTCACCTTCAACATGAAAAGTCTTCCTTGTTGCTTCCATCCATCAAAACGATGGCTCACTTATGTCCGTATGCATTTGGGTGTCTATACCACTTGAATCAGATTTTGAACAATTTACAATTCATACATATAGTAATTCAAGTTAAACCACTCAAATACAAAAACTTTCAATAATAATCTACAGAACAATATAATCTGAAAGCCTAGCCCCATATCTAAGGTTGTGGACATTTCTCCTAGCAATTTTAATTCCAGTTTCTATTTCTTCTAGTCCATTATTTCTCATAAATTCTACATAGATATTACATAAATAAGGTGACTGTATACAACCCTGGCCCACTCCTTTTCCATTTTGAACCATTTGATTATTAAGTGCCATGAAGTTGTTGTCGACTCCTAGTGACCACAGAGATAGATCTTCTCCATGATGATCTTGTCCCTAACCTGGTCTTTCAGGTCTTCCAGTGGTTCACTCATTGCCACTGTAATATTCTGACGGTTGTTTCCTGTTCATCATCCAAATTCTATAATAAGCAATTGAAATGGTCTGTTACATCCATGTTTTTAAACAGGATGCATAATTAGTTGTAATCCATCCAAAAGGCTTAATATAACCATTAAAATAAATAGGCATATTGCTGGATTCTCTTGCTTTTTCTATTATCCATCAGATGCTAGCTGTGTGATCCTTTCCTTTCCTGAATTCAGCTTTTAGCCCTGACAGTTCTCATTCCATGAAGTCTGTTTTGTAAAACCCTGAGGATTATTTTATAAGCATTTGCAATATGTGCAATTGTTTGATAATTTCAGCATTCTTCAGCAATGCTTTGCCCATCATTAAATACAGATCAGTAAAAATTATTCTCATCTCGATCACAGGTATTTATTCAAGTACCCCTTATTACACACACACATTCTTTCTTTAGTTAAAAATGGAGGTTTAATGCAAAATCAGAACAAGCTCACACAGTGGATGTATGAATGGATGCAAGTTAGGGAGAAAAGAACCAAGTGGGAATTGGATCTGAATAATTTTCCTTGAATCATAGTAATTACTTTGACCTATTTACAGATGTATGCATCTTTAATACATTGTTTTGTGTCAAAATGAATACATGAGGATAAATCTGATTACTAATTTACAAAGACTATTATTCACGACGTGTTTGCTGGGGTTGGTCCCATTGAACACAATGGGGTTTACTTCTGAGTAGACATATACTGTATTAGATTGCACTATTAGAAAGTTTTGATCTGTTGACACCCTCACTAATTCTCTTCATCTGGCACAACCTACCCAAGAGATTGAAAATGAAGTTCAAAAGAGTGCAGAACTTACTTTCTGTCATTAGCTGATATTTGCTGATGTTTGCGACTACGGTTGACAGCCTGATTTTTTTCTACTTTCTTCCTGAATAGGAATTCCCTCTGGCAGTTATTAGGAGACCTCAGTGCCACTGTGGCTTTGCAACAATTAATTTCCCACTGCATAATAGCTCCGACAGATCATTTTGCAGCAGGCTTGAAAATGTCAGCGGTACAGCTGAAGTTTCAAACGCAGAAGACCATCGCTATGTTTATCAAACTCCAGTCCAAGGTAGGAGAGAAAGTCCACTGAGACCTACATTGCTTATATTTATATCATCAATCATATCAACATTTGTACAGTACATACACATACAGATAAGCAAACACACAGGGATTGGGAAAGGTAGACAGAAATATCCTATGTTTCTACAACACTCTAGACCTGCACAACTTCCAGATTTCAACTCCTAGAATTGTCAGCAGTGGTCATCCTGGCTGGAGAATTCTGGGAAGTAAAGACTACACATCTGGAAATTGCCCATATTTTGTCATTTCCCCCCACTTGCCACCCTTGCAGGGGGACACAAGGGAGAGGAAGGGGTGAAACGTATGTTGCAACATGGTGACTCAAGCCTTACATACTTGCATGCTGTTCTGCCAAGTGTCCAAGCAGTGATCTGGTGCTCAAACAATTGGTTCTTTTAGTTCCAGAGACAATAAACATGCCAGTGGATAAAGAAACTTTGCTTAAGTTTTTAATAAAGCTTAACAGAGTTAAACAGAAACACAGTTTAAGTCAGAAACACAGTTTAGGCAGATTAAACAAAAGCATAAAAAACATAGCATAAAGAGAGAAATCATACATACCAAAGCATGGTGATGCCTTTATTCCCTTTTATGTTGCCAGGAGCCTCCTGACCAAGGCAACAGGGATCCCCAAAAGGCTGGCATTTTTTGTTCTGTAGCACCCTAGTGCTTAAGAATCTGCACAGAAGCTCCCAAACCTCAAAAGCGAGCCCAGGAGTTTTTATCAAAGTCTGGCCCTCAAACCTCGTGACCATGTTTCCATGGTTGCAGGCTATGAGATCTGACCTTGACTAGGAAACTTCCCAAGGCCCCAAAACACCTGTCTGTGACATCATCCAAGAGCCTGGGAAGTCTTACAGATCTTAACAAAACAATCTGGGGGTTTTCTCTTATCTCTCTCCCCACTCCAAACAAAGATACGTTCTGGAGGGCTGTTGGGGGAGTGGACTTCCAAACTTTCAGTCTTGTGGTTTTATCTCCCCCCTCCTCATGCCAAGCAGAAATAAAAACAAGCCAATTAAACATCAGCTTAACTCAACCTAAACTCTAATCTTCTTTGTGTGAGGGAGAAAATCAACATATGTCACTTAACTCCTCGAAATAACAATGGTCTTCCGCATTGCCGCTACACATGTGATTACGCAACACAAATAGAAAAAGGTGGCGCTTGCGTTGTGACATCACCACACGCATTTCATCATGTTGGCATCATCGTGTTTAGGAATGATTTGTTTCTAGAGGTCCTGACCACTTTTAAGAGTGCAATTTAACATACCACTAACAAAATCCAAGGGCCTATGTGGTAAGGTAGGGTGATGCGGAGTCCAAATTTGTATGGTGTGGTGTACACTATAGTGATTCGGGACCAGGAGACCCAGTTTCAGATCTGCCACCTGATAGGGAAAGACCAAATTGGATGACTTTGGGCCAGTCTCTCTGTCTCTCTTAGCCCAACCACCTTTATGAGGTTATTGTGGGCTTAACACAGAAGGAGACAATGTTTTGTTTACTATATTGATCTCCTGTAGGAAAGGCAGAGTATAAATGTAATAAGTAAACAAGTTCTCATCGTATACTCTGTTCTGTTCCACTGTGCTTTTAATGCTGTTTTTAGAGTGACTTAGCTTTTTTTTTAAACTGCTGCTTTTTTCTTTCTGGTTAAGCTGCATTCATTTCACGGTTGCAGAACTTTTCAGCATTTTCCCTTGGAACTGTATCTTATGAAAGTTCATCTTGTTTTATGTTGTCTGGAAGCCATTTATAATGAAAGATAGACCACAGTATGTAGGTCTGCGTGCCTGTTTCCAAGTGTGAACGCACCGATCTATAAAAAGATCTCCAATTGCCCTTGCTAGAGAAAGGGAGGGGAATAATTTCCAAATTCCAGCCCTCCCATTGTCACATCAGTGGTCCACCCCTTTGGCCACCAGCCCCTAAATAAATAGAATAAAAAGTACAGCTTCCAGCTGCAAAACTAAAAAAAGTCTGCCAATTCCCTTGAAGAAAGATAGACTATAAAACTAATAAATAGTAAATAAATATAAATAAATGTTAATATTCTTAAAAATAAGTAATACTTCCTATTTAGTCTGACTGGGTTCACACAATACACTTAAGCCTAGACCTTGTTTCATCGCAAACAGTTGCTGTGTTTATGTAGCATGCTCCACCCCAAAAAATATATCACAGCTTAACATACTAGTTTGGTCCACCCAGCATCTGAAGACAGCAGTTGGGCTCCCACAACTGATCAACAGATTACCTAACTTCATATGAGCTTAGCCTAGAAGAACTAAGCTCAGAACTGGAAAAAAAAAACCCATAACACTAAGCTAGGTTTTATTAATCCTGGTTCTTTGAGCAAGCTATGATGACCTGGTTCACTAGTAATAATATACCATAATGGGTAGATAGACACATCCTTTTTTAGCAGAAGAGCCACATAATTGCTTAGTCTTAGAGCTAGGTCCCCCCTCTAGAGACAGTTTCAGCAGGGCTTTTGAAGAAGTTCTTGTGGAAGAGAAAGAGGCTGGTCTGCCTGTTTATTTAGTTTATTTTAAAATTTATTTATCACATTTATATACAGTAGCTGCCCACCTTACCCTAAGCCAAACTAGGATTTATGTAGTGAGCATGACTTTAAAATAAGAGGATATCATTCCTCTCTATCTGTATTGGCTGGACCCACAGCAAATTATGATACTCAGATAATCTCTGATACAAATACATCACTTGCAACATTTGCATGACGATGTCATTAAACTATTTTGTCATTCCCCCTCTTGCCTCCACTCCCTCAGGAATGCCCATGCAACCTAGAATATTGCACCCAGATCTGACTCACAGTTTAAAAAGGACATTGACAATCTGGAGCAAATCCAAAAAAGAGCAGTCAAGATAATAAGGTCTGAAAGAAAACCGTGTGAGGAACAGTTGAAGGCACTGTGTATGCTTAGCCTAGAGAAGACAAAGCTGCAGGGAGACCTGATAGCTGTCTTCAAGTATCTGAAGATGGGGCAGTTCAGGGCTGTTCAGAAAACAGGTCAAGGAACGATGGGTTTAAATTACAAGGAAGTAAATTTTGGTTGGACATCCTGGAAAAAGTCCTAAAGGTAACTGCTGATCAATGGTGGAAAACACTGTCTTGAGAGGTGACAGAGCCACCTTCACTGCAAGTATTTTAATAGAAGCTGGATGGCCATCTGTTGAGAATGGAGGGCTGAAACAGATCACCTTGAAGGTCCCTTTCAACTATTACATTATGTGACAGTATTAGCAAAAAGACAACTTAATAAGTAATGACAGGAGCAGTTTTGATTTGACTACGGTCAGGATGTGTCATCTACATTTGTTTGCAGATACCCGTTGTATTGACCGGAATTTTCTCCCCACCAAATCGAAAGCCCTTGTTGCTTTGTCGAGCTTCCCAGGGGCTGGAAACACGTGGGTTCGCCATTTAATAGAGCATGCCACAGGATCCTATACAGGAAGCTATTACTTTGATGGAACTCTATATAATAAAGGTATGTGTTGACTGTTCCTTAGATTGTGTTTCTGAAATTAACTTGGCCTCAGCCAAGGTGGATCAGGCTGTGGATTAGAAGCAGGCAATCTTTGGGGGGGGTCAATGGGCAATCCACAGTACAACTCTGGAGGGATGTGGTGGGTGGTTTTGCAAAATGGCTGCCATGTTGGTTGTTGCCTATCCCCAAATGCCTGTTAAGGGGTAAGATCACTCTACATCTCCTCCCCCATATTTGCAGCATGGTCTCTATCATTCCAGCTTGTCTTTGGTGGTTTTTTGTTTTTGTTTTTTGAGTAGGTTTCAGATAAAATAATGGATTGTAGCCACCCACCTTTTTCTTTTATTTTCTAAGAAAGCTTATGGTAAATATCTGGGCCAGAAGCAGAAAGAAATATGAAGGGGGAAGATGCTTTGTATCCTGCCAGCTTGAATTAGTATTATTTAATTTTTAAAAAATTAGAAAAAATCAGGTAAAGGAGGGAGGTTTCTGGGAACCAGGGGTGGTATTATGGCTTTGCAATGCTTTGGATTTGAAGGCAAAAGGGACTTCGGAGCATGTGGGAATGCAAACGTAGCCCATATCTGCAGCTCTTTAAAGTAGCTAAGTCTTTTCCCAGGATATTCACAGTTTCCTCATGGTCTTGGGGAAAGATACATTTGGATTAAAGAGTTAGAGCCAGGTGCTATATTTGTGCCCCAGCATGCTCCAAAACATTGTTTTGCCTTTGACTCCAAGTCACTACAAAGGTCTAGGACAGTGTTTCTTAAACTTCTTTCTCTCGGGATCCTTTCCCACTGTTAAAAATTATGGAGGACTCCAAAAGAGCTTTTGTTTGTATGGATTATATTTATCAATATTTAAAGGTAAGAGGTTCCCGTTTAGTTGTGTCCGACACTAGGGGGCGGTGCTCATCTCCATTTCATGGCTGAAGAGCCAGCGTTGTTTGAAGACACTTCCACAGTCATGTGGTATCAATATTTACCATATTAAAAATTAAAAAAAAATGATGCATTCACAGAATACTTATTTATTGATTCATCAAATAAAATGGCCTTTTAGAAGGTCTTGAAGACCTGGCTGTGTGCCTAGGCCTGGGGTCCCAAGTGTGTAGAGGGCCCCATTTCCTGGTTATGTTAACACTGATGGATTAAAATATCTCTTGGTTGCTATTTGCATTTAATTTTTTATATTGCATTTTAACTGTTTTAGTTGTTTTTATGATTGTTCACCACCCAGAGTCACTGGTTCGAGATGGGTGGCTATACAAATTGAATGAATGAATGAATGAATGAATGAATAAAATATCCTGAAAAGACCCTATATTTTTTAACCAACAAAAATAATAATGAGAAAGCGACATTGTTTTAAATTTTTGCAATTATCTTCAACATCTGGAAAATAATTTTGATTTCGCAGACCCCTGAGAGGGTCTTGGGGACCCCAGGGGTCCTTGGATCACACTTTAGGAAACACTTTTCCTGGAGATATTATCTATGTCTAGATGCAGACATCCACCCAGGGGTGTCTCTAGTGTGTAGTTAAGTCAAGATGGTGGCTGTGATAGTGCAACCAAAACTCTTCCAGTCTGTATGTTTTCAAACAAACATTTTAAATATTTTAAACGTTTTTTTATACAATGCAGAAAAAAGTGCTGCCTATTTTGTTATGGGTATTACATAAAAGCATAAAAAACAGGCAAAGGTCATGGCTGCCATCTAGACATTTTGACCACACTCCTGCATCCACTATTTTTATTTTGTAAGAATGCCTATGTGGTGGTGCTCCAAGGCATTTCTGGAAATAAAGATAATGCTGACTGCTTTCCCCCATGCCAGTAGACCAAGAATACTGATGGCCAGAGATACTGATGGGTACCAAAGATGTTTATGCAGATACATTGCTTCCCATGGCCATTGTGTAGTTTACCTCAATCTAGATGAATGCTAATGCCTTCTAGATCTTTTGAGACCACAACTACCAGAATTTCAAGCAAAATGGGTATCACAGTAACCATGATAACTACGTGCCCAATTACATTAGCTAAGATGTTGTAAACTCCTATTATGTGTCTATTGTGGATGCATATGCTTTGAAAGTTACTTGGAAGAGGTGCTTCTGAATGCATGGAGCCAAAAGTGCAGTTTCTATTTGAAAACAGCCACTTCTTTTTTTGTCAGCCTTCTGCATGACCCTGAAAAAATTTTGAATGCTAAAAACTGCTACAGGTAGCTCATAAATGATAGAGCTATTATGATTTTGACATTAAAACAGCTGCATTTTTCATATGAGCCTGAGGGAAGAATAGATATTTTAATGAATCACATGGAAGACTTGGCTGCTTTTATGAGTTGACTAATTAAAGTAGTGAGGCTGTCCAGTTTAAAGAGGGGTATGCTTGAGCTCCACTCATTCTGAAACACCTCTTCCAAATCATCTTTAGAGAATGCACAGCTCTAGTGTTGGTCTATGTGACCACCCCAAACTTTAGCTCTAATTTTGGAGCCTATATTTATTTAATTCATCATTTACCACCACATATTTATACTGCTGACTAGTGGTCAACAACTATACAATGCAAGCATAAAATGAGAATCTATAAAATATTTAAATAACAATTCAGAATGAAAAATTACTTTAAATCATAGACAGATAAGAGCTTGCATATTAAAATGGTGTGCTCTTAACAGCCATGTTTAATGTCAACAAGGAGTTTGCTTTGCTCAGTGAATGGAGACTGGGTTGGCTACAGAAAGGGCTTGACCTGAGTCACCACCTGATGACAATTATGTCATTTGTAGGTGAACTTCTCCAGATGATTTCAATGAACAGGGAGAGGAATTAAAGAGAAGAAGGTATTTCCTTCGGTAACATGTATCCAAGACTCTTTAAGATTTTGAAAACAGTAACCAAGCCTTTACATCTTGCCCAGGTTTCAAAGGAGAAAAGGATCACTGGAGAAGCAGAAGAACCATTTGTGTCAAAACACATGAGAGCGGCAGAAAGGAAATTGAAATGTTTGACTCAGCCATCTTACTGATACGCAACCCATACAAATCACTGGTGGCAGAATTCAACCGGAAGTGTGCTGGCCATCTTGGATATGCCACTGATCAGAACTGGAAAAGCAAAGGTAACCAGGCCAGCTCAGAAAAGTTAGCTCTCTTGCCATCTTTCTGGCCTACACGCACTCTGGACATTTCTTCCTACCAGGGGAGGATTGGGGTCAGTCCCGATGAGATTCGGGATGACGACAGAGACGGCTCAAGTTGAATCACCGCCAGATCAGCCTATAGCATCTGTTGGCAACCTCCCCAGATGATTAATTAATTCTGGGAGGAGAATTTATAAGACTTTAAAGGGAGTGAGTAGCAGCTTTTTTCTTGCCACCAATAAATTGGGAGCTGCTATCATTTTCAGCATAGATGTATTGGGCCTCTTTGAATCCTTCTCATGACCAACCCTCCCAGAGAAGTGGGACCACTGCAGAAAAGGCCCTCTCTCTTGTGTTAGCCAGCTGAACAGCTTTATTTTAAAATGTTATTTATACTGTTCTATGACAGCATTTGCAGAATGAGATTTTTGGCTACTAGACATTATGGCTATTGACTTTATCCAGCATTGGTATAAATGGCTCTGGATCAGTGGTTGGAAAGTAACAGAGATAGAACACTTTTGACTTTGTGCAGTTTCTGGGCTTCCCGCTAACATTGTATTGTCCTCCTGCAGGGAGAGAGTCCTGCCAGACTAGATGTTCATTTCATTTCACGTGTATATTCCAAAATGACCACATAAACCACATACATGCTTGATTCTCATTCTTATCTGCAGACATACATACATACATACATACATACATACATACATACATAGATACGCATCATGTTGTTTCCTTCCAGGGTAAGCAGAACACCAAAAAAAGAATAACAAGTAGTGAGGAAAGAAATTAAAGGCAAGAGAAAAGAGAAAAAGAAAGGAAATTAAGAGAATTTCAATACCATGCAGTGTGCCTCTAACATTTCTAACTTTCAAACCATCCTTGCTTCTACCACATCTATGCACCTATTGTCCTTTAAATTTCTCACTTCTTTCTTTTTCAGGATCTTATCAACCCCATCCAACAATGACTTTGTTTGTTTGTTTTCCCCTTCCTCACAACCCATTCCCTTTTCCTTCAGATCTTTGCTTTGCATCTCAGCTGTCCTTCATTTCCTCTGTGTGACCAGACCATCTCAATGAGCTGCTTATCTACTGGGCACTCCCTCTCATATTCAATCCACATTCATTCAGCACCAGTTCATAGGTATCTGCAGGGGGATGGGGTTGAGGGAATGACAAAAGGAGTGTCATTCCATTGTGCTGCCATGGCCACTTCTTTTGCAAATGCAGCAGGGTGTCACACATATATATGGAAGGGGCAGAGCCTGCAAGGTAATGAGACACTGCTTTCAGATCCTGCAGATGCCCCTACTCCCATGCATTTATGACTCTACTATATCTCTTCTTGTTTTATCACACTCATTTCTTAAGTAACCAAGTCCTGCTCCATTCTGTGTATTATATATTTCATTCCTCCTCAAAAGACTTCAGCTATAGAAGGGGATGCACCAATTGTTGAGCCTTCCTTGAGAAACCATCCAATTCTGCAATATAAGCATCTTCTTCTGGAAGCCAGATGTTTTCAGGGATTGCTCTGAAGTTCTGGAAACATCTGTGTGGCACTGAAGCAATTACTTCTTTTCGCTCACCGTCCAGAAGTCCTATCAAAGCTTTTCTTTTCCATTTGGCCAATGAGCCAAAACAGACATGACAGAGTGTCATTCACATAACACACATAAAGCAAGTCATGCTGGGTCTTTAACTGGAAACAAATTAGGGCTTTTGAGTGGTTTTGATTCCAACTGCTCTGGAACACACTGGAATGTGAACATAGCACCATTTGTACTCTTTAAAGCAGCTGTGTCCTTTTTCCAGATCACATAGCTGACATCTCGCATTACTGTTGAGCAACTGTTGCACAATCCTGGGGAAAGGCATGGTTGCTGTAAGGTGTTGCAGATGGGTGTGATGTTCATTCACCTGCATTTTCAAAAGCAGCTTTTGGGGAATTAATCCAAGTGCCGGATACCCCCTAAAGCTGGGGCTACCAGTTTTAGATGGCAAAAAGTGGACTGGACAAACTTACAAAGGTGGTTGTCCTTATGGCTACCTACTGCCTAAGTATTAGAGGCAGCTGGCTTTAGTTGATAGAGAACATGGATCTGTGCAATCAGCAGAGCTCTTTGGTTATTTTTTTGCTCTTGAAAAAAAATCATTTGGAATAAGGGAGGCTTCATCCTTCTGGAGAAGATGCTACAATGGAACAAGAGAGGTAACCTCTTGACCATCTCATTACTAAATAAGTGCCAGGAACATCCCGCCCCACCCAGGGAGGAAATTTGCAAGGCAAATTCTCCTTCCTCAAACTGCATGGACACTGACAGGAAAAAGATGAAAGACAATTTTTCTGCACAGTCCTCTGAAAAGCCACATCTGCAGATGTATAATGCATCTTCATTGTATTTCTCACCCCACAGAATGGCCTGATTTTGTAAACAGCTATGCTTCATGGTGGGCCTCTCACGTGCTCGACTGGCTTAACTATGGCAAGCGTCTCCTCGTTGTTCATTATGAAGACTTAGAAGAAGCCCTTCTCCCCAAACTGAAGGAAATGGTTGAATTTCTGAATATCACAACGACTTACGACCGGCTTCTCTGTGTTGAAAACAACCGAGATGGGAATTTCAAGCGGTCGGGAGCCAAGCAGAAGGGTTTTGAACCGTTCACAAAGGAAATGAAAGATGTGATAGATCAATTTATTGTGGTTGTGGACAAAGCCCTGCGTGAGAGGAACTTTACTGGGCTGCCAAAAATGTATTTGCCTAGATGATGCCCCGCGGCCAGCTTGCTGCATTGTGAAGGAAATCCGAATAATGAAATTAAAGAAAAGGCCAGGCTTTTATAGCATTTAAAAGCAAGATTTGCACAGAGTCTGCTGATGAATGCAAATTCTCAAGACTTGGACAGTCTTCAGGGTACTAAGTGCTATGAAAGGCAAGCAATGAAGGATGGAAATTAGGTTATAAACCAAGGCAAAAGCCATTAGCATCTTTGCCTGTGTGTGTCCTTTTCTCTATAAATGGCTACAAATTTTAACATTTTTGTGCACTGCTAATTCTGGGAAATGTGGCTGGGGGCGGGGAAGCAACACTGTCCTTTGTCTTATCCTAACTGCCTACTAGCAATACTTTCTCAAGAGTATCAAACATTTTTATAGAAGTTTTTGGCAATTCAAATGTGTATTTTTCCCCTGGGATTTTTGTTCGTTTGTTCCTTAGTTTTAAACTCATCCTGATAAATATTTTTAGTGAAGCAAGTTAATGGGAAAAAAATTGTCTTTGTCTTCCCCCCCCCCCCCCTTTATTAATGTATTTTTAAAAGGTTTGTCTCTACCCTTAGGACAAGGTTATGGTTACTTGTCAACTGGGATATGATACGTGAAGATATTTCAGCCCTCTCGGTATTTCTTATTTACAGTTTAATTCTCTCTGTGTGTGTTTAGCTGTAAGTCTCACTGAGTACAATGGAATTTATTCCCAGGTAAGTGTGTTGGTGATTATAGCCTTAGGAATGAAACTAATTTGGAGGAAGTTATTCTCATGAACTTATTTCTTTAACTGGCTTATAGTAACAACAACAACAATAATTCCAGATGTATTGCAAACACAATGGCTTTCTGGCACCTAAAAATATTAGATATTTGGTAAGTGTTCATTTTAAGAGACATGGCTTGTTACCTTGAATAAGGTATAATCAATGAATATTTTATTACGATCACAGATCAGAATTACAAATAAAATACAAATTTGTACATATACAAATAAACTGCAGTAAAATGAAATAAAACAAAACATGATAATATTAATGGTTGGATTTTGTTATACTGTCTGTAAAATTATGCAGACTTTGATTGCCCACTGATGATTCCACCATGTATTTGTACAAATTTGTATATTTTCGTTTTAATTCTGGTCTGTGACTGTAATAAAATATTGATTGACTGTATAAGGTATATATAAGGAATTTTGGATTCCCAAGAGGTAGAGCTAAAGACCAGACTTAACCCTATTCTGAGTCCTGCCAGTTGCTTAGGCTCTGAGTTCTACACTGAGAAATGACAGAGAAATGAAATGCAGAAGGTATAGACATTGATAAGGACATAATTGACAATGGCCATTTGCAAAACAGAACATGGACATCCTTGCAGTAAGCCACTGATTAATGCAAGCCATACTGTCAAGGTGTCAGAAAGAGAACTGATTTAACAAATTTAAGAAAAATTAGGAAGAATATATTTTCATTGTTGAAAATGTGGTTGAAACAGCAACAAAAGGACAATGCTTATGGAAACCAACCCTCTGAAAATGTAGCAGAATTTCCAACTCAGATCTTGCAGTTTCCCCCCGTGTTGCCATAAAGGTTTAGGGAATCTTTGATTACAAAGCCATCATTAAGATGTGTGGACTACAACTACCAAAATGCTCCAGCCAGCATAACAGCACACTGTTATAAACAATATTTCTATAATTCTGATCCTTATTAGGTCTAGGAAAGGTGGCTTCGATTTGTTTGAACAAGGTGCTTTGCATAGCAGAGGCAACACGATTCTTCGCATGGATGTGAAAAATGTAACACAATTTATCTCAACAAGTTTTTTGCATCATCTTCCAGCCTGATCTGGCAGTTCAAGTAATTGAAAAAGGTTCTGCTTTTGAACAGCTCATCAACAGAAGTAACCTGTAGCTGTTAGAACTGCTGGAGGAGGTGAGGTGAAGCAATAGGGATGCTTTGCTCTGGTCCTGGAAAGACCAAGGGGGTGGGTGGGGGAGCTGTGTTGCTTTGTGAAGCAGCTTCAAGAGTTGCCATATCTGGTTTGCAAATATATCTCTATCTCTATCTCTATCTCTATCTCTATCTCTATCTCTATCTCTATCTCTATCTCTATCTCTATCTCTATCTCTATCATCTCTATCATCTCTATCATCTCTATCTCTATCTCTATCTCTATCTCTATCTCTATCTCTATCATCTCTATCTCTATCTCTATCATCTCTATCTCTATCTCTATCTCTATCATCTCTATCTCTATCTCTATCTCTATCTCTATCTCTATCTCTATCTCTATCTCTATCTCTATCTCTATCTATCATCTCTATCTCTATCTCTATCTCTATCTCTATCATCTCTATCTCTATCTCTATCTCTATCTCTATCCGAGTGACTGCTAGATGGCAAAATAGAGTATCCTGTGTCTCCTTGCTGCCACCAAGTGGTCACCATGATTTTTGCTGCACAGATAGGGCAACACTACCCTCTATGGATCCACATGGCCTAACATTTATTAAGGGGATTGTCACAGTTATGAACTGAGCTAGCAATAAAATACAGGGACAAAGTGTGAACTGATAAGAAGTACAGAGTAGTCCAGGTACTACCAGGTTCCAAATTGTCCAAGTTAAATGAGAATAAAAAAACAGAGATGTATCCACAAGCGTTGATAGCAAAGAAGGTCAAAATTTACAGATTTTGACAACAGCAGGAGAAATGGAAAGGAACTGTGTCTATATTGAAGCTTCAAGAGTTCCTTCCCTGCCCTGTTGGAAGAGCTGTTAGTAACTTCTGAGGCTGTGGGAGAACCTCTAGTCTTGCAACGCATATTTCAGGTCAGCTCATAGCCTGCATTTGCTACAATCTTCTCTCTGTAGGATCTAGCAGAAACTCTATTGGATCATCTTCTACACCTGCAGTCTCCATAGCACTGCTTGACTCAACTTCTGGAAGTTACAAGCATATAGGTTTTCTTGGTCTTCAATCTTCCATTCCTCCTCTTCTTCACACAAGGGCTCCTCCAGCAGAATCATAAAATGTATTCAGAAAAAGGCCTAACATCCATTTTAAAAGAGCGAGTTGGGATGAATTGACCAGCTTAATCTTGGTTATTATTCCTATTGTCAAATCAAACATGGGCAAAGTGTGAATGAATCATGACTTATTCATTAGTATTTAAAAATGTGCCTGAATTTTTCAATAGCCCAATCTTCCAGGAATGGCCCAGTGCACAAGATTGTTTTTTCCACCCATTTTGACCAGTGATTTCTTTAGATAGATGTGCAGACAGTGAGCAGTTACTTTTGTTCTGGAAATGAAAGTGAAAAACAGGTTCTCAGTGACTTACAACAGTAGGAAAGACAATTGAACCCTAAATCCAGATTCTTCAATGCTCTCTTTTGAAAGGTTGGATAACGATGGCACGGGGGGAGCTCAAATCCCCTTTCCAGTGAGATCACCCCCTTTTGAGACGGCTGCTTTGAATCGCCTCTTTTCTGATTAGCCACACCATTTTTTCTCAGTTTGTTAGGTTTACATCCTGCCTTTCCTCTTAGAGCTAAATACTCCCTCCTGCAATGATTTCCTCACAACAACAACAGCAACAACAACAACCCAATGAAGCATGTTGATCTCACAGATAGACTGTGACCGGGTGTCAATAAACCTCCAACAGTCTCTAGCTGAAAGGACTTGAAAATATAGGTCTGGTTGCAGATGCTGGGGAGGGATAAACTTTATGAACTGAAGCTCCATGGGATGGATGGGCTGATGTAGCTGGTCACCAGAGTTGGAACAGTAAGTGAAAGTGTGGAGTCTTCAGCCTAGAGGGCTTCCAAATTTAGCATGCCACTTGCAACTTTAATACTCAGTAGACCCAGTCCAATCCAATCACAACCCAAGTTTGATCCCAGAGGAAGCTGGATTCTCGGGTAGCTGGCTCAGGTTGACTCAGCCTTCCACCCTTCCGAGGTCAGTAAAATGGGTACTCGGCTTGCTGGGGAAGGTGATGACTGGGGAAGGCAATGGCAAACCACCCTGCTCTATAGTCTGCCAAGAAAAAGTCAGCCCCCCAAAGGGTCAGCCCCCCAAAGGGTCAGACATGACTCAGTGCTTGCACAGGGGACCTTTCACCTTTCACAGCCCCAATTCTGCCCTCCCTGTTTCCTACCCTAGAGGCACTCTGAAGAAAAGAGAATGGGTGAGATGGTTGCAATCTACACAAGTCTTCTAAAAGCTAGAGAGAAAGAGAAGAGAAAGAGAAGAAGGAAGTCTGAGCCTCTTCTGGGGAAGGAAGTTGATGGGGAAAGAAAGAGATAGGGACTTAAGAAAACTTAGAGCCCTTACCCACGGTTCCTTCAGCTCTTGCAAATGTTGAATCTGTTAACATCTTCAACCAGTTGTTCAGTCAATCAATCCACTTATGAAGGTCACAGGCCTATACAGATTTCCCCAGCAAAAAGCTGCCAAAATTAAAAGCGTGAATCTCAGTATAACCAAATAATCCAACAGACACCGGCATATATAATGATCAACCAGCTCAGTGACCCAGGACAAAACTTAGTCCGTTGCGTGCCTTTTCATGAGAAGCCAGAAATTTAGCTATTGCTTCTGTAATACTTTTCTTTGTTTCCCACAAAAAGGAGCATTAGAAACCATTGCAAGCAATCTGTCAGGGCATTTTGCCATGACAGAGGCTAGAAATCTTACGGGCTCGTCTATTAAAAAAAAAAGATGCAAAAGAGAAAGAGCTGACTTAATTATTCTGCTAGCCTATCTTTTTATTCATCTTTTCTGTGTTAATCAATTCCTTTAAAGATAGTGCTGTCAAATAATGAATGGTGCTGCCTGTCCAACACATCTCCAGTAACAACAGAACTCAAAGACTTAAATTAGTGCCAGGCCAGAAAATTCTCCTGCATCCCTCCCATCAATTCTCATTCAATGCGATGGAAAAGAATTGGCTTTAGAAATTCTTTCAAAAGGAGAAGAGAATTCCAGAGAAAATGGGGTTGGACTGTGGTGTCATTGTAGCTTACTTGGTGACCGCATCCAAGAGGTCTTCCCGGCTTTCATTGCAAATCATCTCTCCCTGCCGTCCTAGATTTCCATTCATTCCCACAGAAAAATCTTAATGGCAGTAGGGCTCTTCCCCAGGGATTTTTAACAGCAGCATTCTTCTCTCTATTTAAGCAGTACTGAGGAATGAGGTTCCCCCTCCCAAGATTTTGGCCCTCACTCTGCTGTTGTTTAGAAGAGCTGCAAAGACCTGGCTCTTCACCCAGGCCTTTGGCAAGGGAGAGACCCCTCACTTCATCATGCATCTTTTATCTTTATGTTTTATGTTTTGATTGATTGAATTATAATTTCTTTGTTTAATTGTTATGAACTGCCCCGAGTGGTTGAGAGTTGGGTGGCATACAAGTTTGAATCTTCATCTTCATCTCATCTTCATCTTCATCATCCACAGTGACAGTCATTGGCTTCAATAGGGTGGGCACACCATGTGTTCAAAAGGGGTGGGGCTTCATTATCTGGCCATGTCCACCATTTGGGAGCTGGTGGCCATCTCTGCAGATGCCCCTGTATTACAGCGGGGTTTCTCAAATGTGATGCAGCAATGACTCTTTAAAATAATTAATTTGATTTGTATGACCCCCCACCATGGATAATAATTATAAGGCGATGGACCTAGCAAGCACACCATTTTTTACCACAAGTAGTCCTCATTTAGCAACCACAAATGGGACCAGCAGCTTGGTTGTTAAGCAAAGCAGTTGCTAAGTGAACCCGCAACTGTGCTTAGGATCTTACTCTAGCTTTCCTTTGCTTTACAGACCTGCAAAGGTCGTAAATGTGAGGATTGGTCATAAAGTTACTTTTTTACCATCATAACCGTGAACAGTTGCTAAACGAGGCATTTGCTAAACAAGGACTACCTGTAGTATCTACCCCAAGTGGTAAGCTTGTGCAGCACTGTCTTTCTGGCTCTGAGGATATGTCCCTTGTACACCCACTGTTCTCCTTCCTGTCAGCTCAGAGTCCTACCCTCTTGCATTTCTTAGCAGTCAGTATTCTGTCAACACTGCTCTTCCTGCATCCCAGTGTTCAGCCCTTCTGCCATTCAGATCTGAAAGTGCCGATTTCACCCTTGGGCTACATTCACACAAGCCACCAAGCTTGCCCTCCTGCAGATGGTTTGCTTTAGGCTGAGGTTTCCACCTCCTTGTTCATTTCCCATCCTGAATAAAATCTGCATGGTGAATGGTAATGAGGCTCTGCTCCTGCTTTCCATCCACAGCATCCCATATGGAGGAACTGGAGCTCTGGACTGTGGCTGATTCTGCCTAGCTCTTGTTCGGTCCAGCGAATCTCACAACAGCAATTGTGAATCCTTTGGAAAATTCTGAATCACCTCCCTCGAGCAGGAATGCTCATTTAATGGGCCGCTTGCTACTATACAGCTCAGACTGATTTGTTCAAGGGGAAGACATGGGGAGGCAATAAAGATTTATTTGCTGAACGGCCCTCCTCCTTTGTCTAATGCTAGGGAGAGCGTTTGATTTTTTTTAAACTTCAACTTCTTTCACATACATTTCAATGAGCTCTGCTCTGCTTTATGCCTCTTTTTAATTCCAATCCAGGTTAAAATCAGCTTTGAAAGTTGGAGTGATTTTTTTCCCATTAAGTATAAAGATGGAGGAGGAAAGACATCTACCTATTGTCTGTCTGTCTATCTTCATCATCATCACCATCACCACCACCACCATCATCTAGATTCTACTAGATGCTGAGAAATACCATTGGGAAATGTATCCTCTGAATGTACATATTATTTGTTGTATTTAAGAGTACAGTAACGAAGGAAGGATCTCTAGCTTGCTAATTTATTGATTTAATATGGCTGCCCATCTCAAATTCATGATACCGAGCGGCTAACAATAGATCAAAGCACGGTAAAACTCATGGCAATGAAAAACAATGTGCACATAAGCCGCTGCTGAGCTAAAAAAAACACTAATCAGCATAATCATGGCAAAGGTCAAAGCAGAAACATATTCCATACCCAAAGTGTACAAGTTTATACAGAAACACCGTATAGTACAGAAACATACTTCTTTCACAGAGGAAAAACACGAGGCAGATTTCAATGTTAATTAAAATCTGTCATCTATGAAAAAAAGGTTCTGTTTTTTCTCTTTCACATTCCTGGCATGCTTGAGAATTTCTTGAGAATTTCTTCTAGCTGTGTCTTCAGCTTATTTCATGGCTGTGAGGCAGAATATGCTACTGTTTGTTTTCTGTGACACATCTCTCCACATATACTTGCCTGTTGGTTTATTTAATAAGCTGCCTGATCCCATCCCAACTTTGGAGACCACACAATTCAAAACAATTTAAAATAATGCAATACAAACCATACACAAACATATGCCTGGAAGAAGAATACCAACATTAGCAGATCAAAGATCCCACAAGAGGACCACCAACCACGCTAGCCCAAGGCCTAAGGAAAGAACCAGGCTCTAAGGGATCATTTAAATAGGGTAGGGTGGGGGCCGTATGGAACTCAGGAGGGGGGAGAATCATTCCAGAGAGCAGCCATTATGACTGAGAAGTATCCTATCTTAGAGTGAAGAACCATGCTGAGAGGGTAGCTTGTGTCTCTAGTGATTTATTGCCTTACTCTACTAGACAGAAAATCCTGCCAAACTGAAAGGCCGTGGGAAACCTTCACAGATAAACCCAAGGATCAAGGCAGGTCTGCTCTGGGTTTCTTTGAAGGAAAGTTCAAAGCCTCTAAACTATGCATGCATTTGTCCCCCTGGATAGGGGCCCCCTCCTGCTCACCATCAGTACTCATGACAAGAAGGCCCACTTCCTGAGTCCCATCAGGTCACATCATTTAACTGGTGGGACCTAAAGCACACCTATGCAGTTGGATCATTTAGGATGTGCAGAAACCACAGAAGACAGATGGACCTTCAGAAAACCAGGTCCTAGGTCATGAAGGGCTTTTTAGGTGATAACCACTATTCTGAATTGCACCCAGAAGCCTTCTTGTAATCAGTGTGGCTCACAAAGCAGAAGTGTTACGTGAGCATGATGTGGCATGCCCATAATTGCCTGTGCTGCTCCATTCTGCGCTGGCTACAACAACTGAGTGGTCTTCAAGGGCAACCACATGTAGAATATGTTGTAATAGTCCAAATTCAAGATGATTAAAGCATGAGTAACTGTCTTAAGAGTCTCTCAATCCAGGTATGGGTGCAACTGGCATACTAATGAATTTGTGCAAAGGCCTTCCAGAGTACAGCTGCCACCTGCTGTTTGAGCAGGAATTGTGAACCCAAGAAAAAACCCAAATTGTGCACCTGCTTGAAAGCAGAAGTGCAACCCTCTTCAGGAGTAAATATGGACCAGGTGATCCAAATACTCATAGCCCCTCAGTCTTGTCAGGGTTGAGTTTGAGCCTGTTCCTCCCCATTCAGACCAGCACAACCTCCAGACACTGGGATAAGACTTGACAGCATTACCTGATTGGCCTGAGGTTGAGATGTACAACTGATCCCAAACAGATGGATGACCTACCCAGTAGCCATATGTAACTGTTAAACAGGAGGAGTGAGAGCATTAAGCTCTGAGGCTCCCACTTGTCAGGGGCATCTGACTCAATTACTTCCCCTCCTGCTAACACTGATTGGACCTGAGTACAGAGAAAGGAGGATAACCACTGGAACAATGTGTCCCCAATCCTCACAGGCAGTCCAGAAGAATACTATGGTTGATAGTACTGAAAGCTTCTAAGATATCAAGGATACTCAGAGGTCTTCCAGAAGTCATCAGCAAGTGTGACCAATACCATCTCAGTACTATGTCCGAGTCTGAAACCTGCATGAAAGGAATCTAGATGATCCATATCTCCCAGGTCTCTCTGAAGCTGTAGCCCAACCACCTTCTTAACCACCTTCTCCAGAAAGGTAAGATTAGAGACTAGATGAAGATTGCCCAGGATGGTCAGTCCAGCAAAGGCCTCTTGAGGAGGGGGTCCACCAACACCTTCTTCAACAGAGGCTGTACCAGCCCCTCTCTCAGTGAAGCAGATATTACCTCTTCACATGTCACTTCCCACTAATGACTTTCACTAGCCAGGAGGAGCCCGGATCTATTAGGTGCCCAGATTAACAGAGTCAAGGATCCTGTTTATCTTCTCAACTCAAACTTGCCCCAGGTAACCACAGAAGCCCCAGCTTTCATCCCTTGGCAAGGCTTACCCAGTCAGAGTTCAACTCCAAGTGACTCTGAGCGACTTTATTTCCAGATGCCTAGTATTGCTCATCTGGAGGTCATTCAGATGATCCTGTGGTTCATTCTCTCCCAGCAATCTGTTGACACGAGAAAGCAGAACATTGACTTTGTTTTGCTGGTCCTATCACCACCTAATGTGGGATCTTGTTCTTAGTTGGGTACGCTTTTTGTTTTTTCCCAAGAGTGTTCTAAGCATCTCTTCTGGCTTTTTATCTCCTGGAGCAACTCAGAGAACCAAGGAGCATCCCAGGATTGATCCACAGCAAGAGGCTACGTAGGAGTGATCCTCTCCAAAGCTCTCGTCCCCTGCCCATTCCGAGGTCTACTATACGGTGTATTTAAGTATAAAACAGCTGGCATTCTAAAAATGTCAGTGAAAAGCAATTGAAAATAGATGACTCTTTGATTATAAACATGCTGGAGGCCCTTTTATAATTTTTAACAAAACATGAGTTGGCTTTTAAGGAACATGCCTCCCTATTATTTAGAGTTTCCCTGAAATGTTCACTTATTATGATTTCATTTCAAGTCACATCGATCTGCCATTTTAACAAAAACACCCTTAAAATGTGCACATTTTAAAATGTGACTAAATATACAATGTGTATATGTGTTTGCACACACAGGTCTCTCTCCTCTACATCAAGCTTGACATCTGGTGACTTAAGGACAAGTCTGTGTAGTTTTCTTGGCAAAAATGTAGGAGCATTGCTGCTGTTTTTCTGAGATTTGTTTTTTTTATTATTATTTTCCAGTCTAATGCCTTGTATGTCCCAGCCCAGACCTGCTGAGACTATCTCAGTGTGTTTGCATGTGTGTGAACTTCAAAATGTAATTTTAAATTAATGTTTAAATTAATGTTAGTATACTTTGAACACAAAGAACCACACTGGGACCTTTAAAAAAACAAGAGAAATGGTGACTGGCTAGGCTTATGTACATATTTGACAAAATCAATCTCTATAAATTCTTTAAACCTTGAAAGAATTATAATTACATTTAAAACAATCAACAAATTAAATAGAGATCTAGAAACTGGTTAAAAAAAATGGCAACATCTCATAAGAACTCCAATAAGACGTCAGGGATGACACTGGCAAAATATCAAGGGGGTCTTTCATCTCACAAAATGCTGATTTTTAAAAGAGTTCTTCTTTCTTTGCTGTCTTTTACTGAACCACGCCCATTTCATGAGATTATACAATATTGTCCAGCACCTGAAAAGATTGCCACTTCCAGTTTTGGAAGAGGATTGCACAATAAAAGACCTGTTAACTTAACCTTAGTTGCATTTTAGTCAGAACTTTAGAGGTAGTCCTCACTTACTGACTGCCTCATGCAGCAACCATTAAAAAAAAATCACTTTGCAACCAATCCTCGCATTTATGACCATTGCAGTGTCCTGCAGTCATGTGATCACCATTTGCATGCATCGCAACCGGTGTGCATTTTCGCTTGCGACAAGCAGAGTTAATACAGTACTGAAAAATTGTAAGCCCAGCTGTGGTTCACTTAGCAACCGCATTGCTTCGTTTAACAACCGAAAGGGAAGTGAGGTCATAAGCCCAGTCAGTCATATGATTTTCTGCTTAGTGACCATGTAACTTAGCAACCAAGTTGCTGGTCCCAATTGTGGTCGCTAAGTGAGGAATAGCTGTTCGTTCTACCCATCCAATCCTGTCCAGCAGGAGGGGCATGCTCTGGGTCCCATCGGCTAAGGAATGCCAGTTAGCAGGGCTCAGAAGGAGAGCCTTTTCTGCCATAGCACCTGCCCCATGGCACATTCTCCCTCTGGAGATTAGGATGGCCCCTACCCTGCTGGCCTTTTGTAAGGCCCTAAAGACCTGGTTCTGGGCCCAGGCCTGGGGCCCAGGCGTGTGAAAGGACTCATCTCCTGGCTGTGCTAGGGACTTGATTGTAGTATCTTCCTTGGCTGCTGTGTATTTTAGTAGTTGTGTTTGGGACCGGAATTGCTTTTAATTATTTTAAGATTGTTTGCCATCCATAGTCACTTGTTGAGATGGGCAGCCATACGAACTGAATAAATAATCAACAAACAAACAAATAAAACTTTAAGATGTGTGGACTTCAACTCCCCAGCTGGCTGTACATTGCCTGAGCCAGCAGTCTCGGGAGCTGGAAGAGGCTTCTATACATGCACAGAAGTTTCTTGCGGCGTTTCTAGCAGTTGACTAAACTGCTGGGTGTGTGGCTCAAAGCAAAGTATTCACAGGGAGATGAACATACGTCAATATGGTGGTGTAACCATACAATCAAAGCCCTGCTTCTTTTTTACCTGTGTCATGTAAAAAGGGGGTGAGGCTTCGATTGTATGCTCACGGCTTCCCTCTTGACTTACTTGACCCTCTCCTCCATGGATGCTGCAGGCTCAAAGCAATCCAAAATACAAGACTGTTTCACTTGCTTCAGGGAGGGAAGCACGTTATTTTGCAAAGCAGTGTGGAAGAAGTGTTTTTCATAAACCTTCATCAAAGCAATCCACCCCTTAGAAATTTTACACAGCCCAATTTGCTCCTTAACAACCAAAACATGTTAGGATGGGAGAGAAATATGCTTGTGCAAACTGATACTGTTGGCACTGTAGACCAAGAGCCCAAGGAAGAACCACCTGTGCTCTCATCTTAATTTTAAAAGCCCTTTGTAAGGAATCTGTTCAGATGATCTGACCCTTCTCTGAGCAGCTACGATGGGACAGAAGAATGGAGGAAAATATTAGTGAAATTCTCAGGGGTGTGATTTTTCTACTTTCCCTAATTTGCAGATGGTGCATGAGAGAGTTTGCACACTTTCATTGTGCAATTGATTCTCCAGGGTCTTGTAGACTGTCTGGCTTCCCATGTTATCCATGAGCCCCAATGAGGGCATGGGTGTCGACTCATGAGGAGTCGTCTCATGAGAATTTTTCAGTTTAATGAGAATAGGCTGCAAGAGTTGGGAGTGAGGGTCTGGGAAGTCCTATTTGCCAAGGCAGGAGAAACCAAGGGGGCCTGGCCTGTTGGTTTCCAGAAGGATAATAAACCAACTACCATTAAACCACCCATCAGCTAGTAACCAAATCAGGTAAGACCGAACTACATGAGACTTGGGCAAAGGAAACTGTCTGCCCTTCCTTGCTCCTTGGCTGTCATAATCATTTTTCTTTTCTTTTCTTTTTTCTTGAAACAAACCAAATCTGACCATTATCTTATTTCTCAGGCTGGTAATAACAGCCAACATTCCTTTGGAACTGGGGAAATATTCTGTTCCTAATAACATAGTCAGTTATTTATGAAATATTTATAAATCTCATCAAGATCTACAAATCTGCAGTGGAGATTTTCTTCTTCCTTCCTCACCCCTTAAAGGAAATTCATATCAGCTCTATGGCAAACAGCAATATATATATACCAACAACTATCTATTGCAACTAACTGCAATACACACACACACACACACAGAGGAAGAGAGAGAGACAGACAGAGAGACAGACAGACAGACATACACCCCAAATACACACAACTTAAGAGTACTGCATAATTTGTGCATGTAAAGATGTGCTATGTAATTCAAGACTAATAAAATAATGAAGATTTTAAAAGATAGCCTCCTTACAGATTGATCTTGATGAAACAAGGTCAAAAATAAATTATAAGCAATGCAGTTAAGGAGTTGGAAGGACCTGGCTGGATAAATGTTCTAAGTGAAAGAAGCAGTAACTCAGTTTTCTATATTTGAACATCTCATTATATTCCATGCCAGTGAAAGACATATTAGTTTCTTGGGAGGTGACACTGAAGGGGCCATCCTGCTAAAATCTAGCCTTCAGTTATTCTGCGGAGGTTAACGTGTGCAGAGTTGCTCTGCTTTAAGAGCAAATATTAGATTTCCATTGGAATTAGTTCAATGGAAAATTAATAAAGCAGGGCCAAATGGTGAGAATTAAAGATGAAGGCTCGCCCCATAAGAAGGAGAAGGTCTGGAGTTCAGATGTCTTCCTTAGAGAGGAGAAATTGTTCTCATGTCCTGGAACATATCCCAGGTGGGTCACAGGGCGTGAAAACACTTCCATGTCTTTCATACTGTTGAATGCAGCACTTCTCCTTCCAGATCTATCTAGGAGAGAGGCAAGGCCTAAATGCTCTTCTGAAATTGTCAAACAAATTTGTAGGAATAGAAATCAGGTGGATGATTTTCTCTGAATTACTTCAAGGGAAGAGACATTCTTCTACACTTTTCTAAGGGCAGAAGTCCCCCGTGCAAAATTCAAAAGCTACAGGCCCAAACTCTAATTTTAAAAAGTCCTTCACAAGGTTTTACATATGGTAACTGCAGTGAGATTATTACGTGTACGAAGATGGATGGGTTTGGAAATAGCCACAACAGAGGAGTGGTTGTGAAGGTGACCGAATTTGCAGAAATGGAAAAATTGACTTGTTTGATTAGGGAAAAGACAAGTACATTTATTAGTGACTGTAAACCCTTTATGGGCTTTTTGCTGAAAATGGAAAAAAAAATGAACCGGTGATTTATGGATCTGATAATTAAAAAGGGTAAAATATTGAAGGGAATCATGATGTAACCTTAAAAAAGGAGGACAGATGATAAATTTATTTGTAACTGCTGTAAAGAAGAACAGAAGCCACTCCTTTATACTTCTTTTTCTTCTCTTTTCCTTTATCTATTCACCACTTTTTTTACTCTTTTCTCTTTTTCTTAAATTTGCATCTTTTTAGTATTGTATAAAATACTTCAATAAAAATTAATTAAAAACAAGTCCTTCACAAGGGGTGGGTTAGGCGTGTGGCAAGTCTGGACCGTGTCCCTTCTTCTGAGAACTTGCAAAACAGGAAAAAGATAGGAGGGAGGGAGGGGAAGGAAGGGAGGGAAGGAGGGAGGGAAGAGAAAGGAAAGCAGAAGAAGGAAGGAAGGAAGGGAAAAGGAGGGAGGGAGAAAGAGAACAAAAGATGGATGATGGAAAGGAATGAAGGAAGGAAAAAGAGAAGTATGAAAGGAAACAAAGAGAAAGAAATCCACTGGTAGGACTTCCCAAGGTCAGCCACCTCCGATATCTGTTGATGGTACATCCCATGCAGGGTCTTGTCTTGCCCTGGCACTTCTTCTGCTTGATCTTCCTCCCATGTCTGCTCCTTCCTCAGGCACTCTTTCAGTAGCTTATCTTTGAGTCCTCCTGGATGCTCTGGGTTTCATTCAGGACAGTGGCTTTGTCACTAACCAGACTTTACCCACTGTCACGCTCCCTGATCAAATGTTCCCAGAACACCTTATCAGACTCACATCCATCATCCAGCAATCTGTGTCAACCCACAAGTCGCCAGCAGGGTGGGGGAGCCGGGTTGGAGTGTGAATCATTTTGTTTGGGCTAGAGGCTCCTGGCCCCAAGGTCATTGGGAGAGAAACCATTCCAGCCATCTGCTGACACGGGAAGGAGGGGCACATACCTAAGGGGGCAGTGGGGGGCAATTTGAAGTCTCTGTGATTTTAAATGTAGGAAATGCATGGGAAATGCCATTCACAACTTTTTACCCTGAACTGGACGCCTCGCTTCATTAAATAGATTTCTAAGCAATTGCTTGTGAGTCTTAATTGAGTGAAAGCTTGAGTGCTCCAGTCATCACACCCACCCTCTTTCTGGCTGGTGTACAGTCTCTGGGTGTTGGACTTGGGGTGGAAGCCTCCTAACATTGCGAGGAGCTTCCGGGTCTTCACATCAGCAGCCTTCATATCCTCCTTTGGCCAGCTCACTATACCGGCAGGACAAGGCAAGGGATGTGTGTGTGTATAATTTTTAAAAGAGAGGATAAAAACAAATACAAACTAATATAAAGGAAGGGGGAAAAGAAGAAAAGAAAGAAGTCAAAGAGAAAGCAAAAAGTTCAAGAAGAGGAAAAAAGTTAAAGAAAAATAGGGGGGGAAAAAAGATACAAAAAAGTGACTTCCACTATTGCTCACAGCAGTTATGATTACAATTATATTTTAACCTCTCTATCTAAATTTACATCGTGATGCTCTTCTTTCTATAATCTATCCTATCTAATCATTAAAGCTATAAATCATCAGTTCATTCTTTTCATTTTTTCATTTACACCAACATTTCTCAACTGGCAGGCTGGTGTTGTACTGAAACTGCCTTCCATTCTATTTCCTTTTTGTTTCATGGATTCGGCCCAGAACTGCACTCCTCCTGATTTCTAACTTTATTAGCATTTTTAGTTTTAATTAGGGCTCTGTTGCCCTCTGGAAAAATGTTTGTAGTGGGTGGAAGAGGCAGGAAATGTTTCATTTTTTATTCATTTGAAGATGTAAGGCAAGGAACTTATCTTTTTTTTATTTTTCAGCAGAGAGAATAGTAAAGCAATCTTACTTCCGAATATTTCTTGCATATTTAATTTTTTAAAATATTATTATTGACATTCTGATGCCAAGGCTATCTCAACCTACAATTCAGTAAATGAAGTGTGCTATGGAAATGCCCTTCCTTCCTTCCTGGGTTGTTGTCTTCAAAATAACAGCCCTGATCTTTTCCCACTAGGTTCACAAATGTACTGAAAATATTTTATATGATCGTATGCATAATATATGGCTTTTCATATAATGCAAATCCATGTGGAGTCCTTGGTGCTCTCCGAGCTTGGTTGTTTGCCTGCAGACGTTTCTTTACCCGGCTAGATAATATCATCAGTGCAATACGATGCATATGCATTATTAAACACACACAGAGTGATATTTAGTTAGCACAGTCAAAATGTGGGAAATTAAACATAGAGTATGGAGCATAATATATGGCTTTAGCTTTGAATTCCTGTAGCGATGTCACTTTTTTCTTCCCACTCAGCTATATGTTTAAAAAAAACAACTGCCACCCTGCAGTGAAATTGTCACCCTGCCAAAGGAGTTTCTGGTTGATAATCTCATTTGAGGAGTTCCCATAATTAGCGTAATGTGTTTGTCAGTTTCCACACAGAAACTCTGCCTGGGTTTCTTCATGGTCCTCTGGCATCACTGTGGCAATGAAATTCTGTCCTGAAGGACCTGACTTTCTAAATGAGGCTTTCTAAAAAGAAAAAGAAAAAAAGAAAAAGAAAAGAATATTCCCACTAAAATCTTCCAGTCCATATATGTGTCTTTGTATGGGAATAGACACGGTGGCGCTGCGGGTTAAACCGCTGAGCTGCTGAGCTTGCCGATCGGAAGGTCGGCAGTTTGAATCTGTGTGACAGGGTGAGCTCCTGTTGCTAGTCCCAGCTCCTGCCCACCTAGCAGTTCAAAAACATGCAAATGTGAGTAGATTAATAGGTACTGCTTCGGCGGGCAGGTAATGGCATTCTGTTTAGTCATGCCGGCCACATGACCACGGAGGAAGTGTCTTCGGACAAACGCCGGCTCTTCGGCTTTGAAACGGAGATGAGCACCACCTCCTATAGTCGGACACGACAGGACTTAATGTCAAGGGAAACCTTTATCTTTACCTATGGCAATAGTAAAGGAATTATGTGCAACAATGTTAAATTTCTAAGTTGAACAATGTAAATTATTACTAGGTTCTAGAAGTTCCTATTGTTTGGGTCAAATTACCTTCCTTAGAACTTCTGATAGAAAGGCTAACCAAGTATTTTGGTGGTGCCTGCAATGAAAGGCAAGAGGGTTTCCTCCTATTCTATGTGCAATAACTAACTAGATGGACAACTAAACCCTTTCAACAGGTTGTGAGACTGTTCTCCATGAAAGCCAAGATAGCACCCCAGTTTAAGTATGTTGAGATTAGGTTGGAATTAAATATCTTAACCTTGTGTGATGGGCTTCAGCCTGTCTTACCCCCAGGGGTAGCTTGTTCCAAATGGCATACCATTTATGATGGTAATTGTTTTTAATTTATTTTAAGGTTGTTCACCAACCAGAGTTACTTGTTGAGTTGGGTGCCCATACAAATTGAAAAAAATAATTAAATTAAAATAAAATAAAATAAAAATGTCGGTTGACTCTTCGGACAGGGCTGGTAACTGTTTAAAGTGTCAAGTGCTATCATAAACAATTTGCACAAAAGTGCTGATACATCTATTCCTTGCAGGTCTATGTGACCAATTACACTTTTGCTTTGAAACTTACCCACTTGACAGTCCTTCTCAATGTCAGCCTAGACTGACCTTCACTGCCTTTAACCTCTGAGTCCTGAGTAGAATTTGGATTGGTTTGGCTATGATCTTTAGCCTGACTTACTACCTTTTTGTGTGCCTCTGTGACAATGAGGAATCCCTTCGGTGTGGGTGGGAATAAGAACTCATTCCCTGGCTATACTTTACCTGCTCTTAGCCCCCAGTTCTAATCCTGGACAGGTCAGAGGTAGGTGAATTTATTTATTTATTTCCTATCACGCCTTTATTATTATTATTTTTTATACATACCAGAAGGCAGCGAAGATACCTAATACTCCTTTCTCCTCCTATTTCCCCCACAACAACAACCCTGTGAGGTGAGTTGGGCTGAGAGGGAGTGACTGGCCCAAGGTTACGCAGCTGGCTTTCATGCTTAAGGCGGGACTAGAACTCTCATACCATGCCTGATTGGCTCTTGGGCTGAAAGAGAGAGACTAGCCCAAGGTTACGCAGCTGGCTTTCATGCTTAAGGCGGGACTAGAACTCTCATACCATGCCTGATTGGCTCTTGGGCTGAAAGAGAGAGACTAGCCCAAGGTTACGCAGCTGGCTTTCATGCTTAAGGTGGGACTAGAACTCACAGTCTCCTGGTTTCAAGCCTGTTGCCCTAACTACTAGACCCAACTGGCTCTCTTATAATTTATTAATCAGGTTGGAATTGGTATCATTCTGCATTTAGTGACTTTTAAATCATGCAAAATGCAGGAGGAACCTATTGACTTCATTACCTTTTTATATTTAACCTGGTGGGATATAAATAATCCCCAAGTTTATTGAGCTGGGTTCCTAACTTGTTAAACAAATGATGAATTAAGACAGAGTTGCTTTGCCCATCATGAGTTTGAAGTTGGAGTCCAATAACTCAAGATGCGCAAGGTAGAGTTCTGTAAGATAAATTATTTCCAGGCTGGCACCTGGAGATTAATGGAGGTCCTTGAGGATACTACAGATGGTCCCCGGTCTGGTATATGCCAGATCTTCCAAGGTATGGAACTCTTACCTGAGATCTCATGAGATGTTACTGTTCTTGCCCCAATTTAGTAATCTCATGAGATCTGGCCATTTATTATGTTTTAAGATATATAAAACGTAATAAATCATATTTCTGGGCCCTGGTTTATGTCATGGTCCTAACACGTTTCTAAAAACATGTGGTCGTCCACATAAAGGGAAATCTGGTAATTGTTGCTTATGTATTATGAATGGTATTTCCCATTATTCGTGTCTATTGGTCATGCTAGTGCAGCAGGTGGAGACCATAGCTAAAAGGTTCTTGGACTAGCTTCACTGGTATGCCAGTTGTGTACGACAGTCCAAGATGACCTTGCCAGAGTACCTCAAGCCCTCATTACCCTCTGGATAGACTACAGCAGCATGGGTTACATGGAGCTGCCTTTAAAGATCACTTGGAAGCGGTACTTAGTCCAGAATGCAGTAGCCTGTGTGCTAATTAGCACCCATCATTAAAGCATATTACACCCCTATGGTGGAAACTGCAGTGGCTACCCATTAGCTTCCAGATGCTATTTAAAGTGCTGGTTTTGACCTACAAAGTTTTTATGGCATGGCTTCTGGGTACAGGACTGCTTGCTTCAACCAGAATGTCCCATCTCTTTGGATCATCTAGGAAGAAACTGTGCCTACCGTCCCACTTGGGGCAGGTAAAGGGAACTGGGATACCCATGAGTTGCCTAACCCTGTAAAATTTTTGCTGAGCCAGAGTATATGCTCAGTTGCAGAAAGCTTAGCAGTGGGAAAAGAAGAAGAGGGTCAGAGGCCTGTGAAAATGTAGGCTCTTTCTTGCTGGAACAAAATGTGATCTTGTTGTTCATGCTGAATTTTGCCAGTTCAATGTAGTCAACCAAATGATCTTCATGGGACACACATAAGAAGAAAACATATTGTGTGGACCCTAGTGGCATTTGCAGCAAACCATGATGATGCCAAAACGAAGACTCATGCAATGACATCATCATGCAATTTGCATCCCAACATTTAAAGGCAGTATGTAAGTCCTGGTGTTTTTAGAAATGTTTTGGTTTTATTGTTACGTTTTTTAATTATTGTTAGCTGCCCAGAGTTGTGGAAGTGTAAATCAATCAATCAATCAGTTTGCATAATGACATCATGATGTAGAAGTTGTCATTAGCCTATGGCAGACACCCATTTTTAAAATCCTCAAATACTTGATTGATTGAGGAGTAGAAACCTAAGATCAGGCCAGCAGAAGAATAACTGCCAGCTTGTTAGATTTTCAAAATTAATTAGACCCTGAGGGCTTCTGGCTAAAGATCTGAAAAGCCTGGTCTCCCTGACAGTCACTATTAAAATTATGTGGGGGGAAAATATGCAAGAATAATATTCATCAAACAGTGAAGAGCATAATCAGACAGGAAAAGAGGATATAGGCTTCTTTCATTAAAGGTATAGAGAGTTTCCCGATTCAGCTTCAATCTAAATTTGGCCTTAGTTCACTTCAGCCCTATAATCTGTTTTTATTCCATGGTTCACATTAGGGATAGAATTAAGGATGGAACATCCCCCCCTCTCCTCCTCCTTCTCCCCTCCTTTGCTATGACTCCTACTGGGAAAATTAAAAACATTCAATATACATTGATGTTAAGCAGGGATGGTTTTGGTGAATGTCCAGACCAGTGTTTCTCAACCTTGGCAGCTTTAAGATATGCGGACTTCAACTCCAGGAATTCCCCAGCCAGCAGAATTCCCCATGCTGTCTGTTGAGTTCTGGAAGTTAAAGTCCACATATCTTAAATTTGCCAAGGTTAAGAAACACTGGTCTAGACAGGTGATCTTTGTGGTGGTGGTGGTGGTGGTGGTGATGATGATGGTGATGACGATAAGTTATTATAGCGGCCCACTCCAAAATACTCTGGGTAGGTTACAAGATCAAAATATACAGTTAAAACATGACAACAAAACATAGTAGCCTGGACTAAAAAGCAACCATAACAATTAAAAAGAAATCGCAACAGCGGCTCCACTAATACACTCACCCTATCGTGGAAACAGACCCAGGTCTTAAAGAGCCTTCCATAAAACTGAGAGGGTAGAAGCCATACATATTCCAGAGGGCAGGGAATGTGACAGAGAGAGTATGCGTTCTCAGTCCCATAAGATGACATCGTTTAATCGAGGGGACATGGAACACACCCACTCTGCCTGGTTTTATTTGATTGATTTATATCCTGCCTTTGCATCTAACCGTAACACTCATGGGGTCTAACAAGATATATGTAAGCATGCAAAAATTATACAGGTAAGGTAATTGCAAGGCAGTTGCAGCATAATGAAAGACAAATGCAAAAGCCAGAAGAATACCATAATTGAAGAGGTGGGTTTTATCTCCTTTTCTAAGTAAGGAGACAGTGGAGGCCAGGCGAATCTTTGAGGGAACACTTTCCATGCATTTGCCTAGACTTTACTCACTGAAGAAAGATGGAAGAAATAGGTATAATAAAACAATTCTGTCCTGAATTCCAGCTAGAAATTAATCCTGGAACTGAAAGGCAGGAAGATTATGGTTTTTTCCTCCCTCCCTCCCCTGAAATTTCGAAGGATGTTTGTGGGCCAAAAGTGGGTAAAATCTGTATCTCCTAAGTTCTGTTTTGGTGGATCTAGGAGATCACTCTGACCATGGTTGCTGAAAACTATCAGCCTAGCTTCCTACTATTTTGAGGTAGGAAATCCATAAAAACTGTACATTTCTCCTGAAATATGTGGGTCATACCAGTACAGCATAGGCTGTCTGATCCAATCCTTGTTCAATGCAGGAAAAACAGAATGAGGGAATGCCCAATACTTGGTTGTTCTCTTCACTGAGAAGAACATACTTCATTTTGAGGTGATGAGTTCTACTGCTAAATTGGCCTTCCGGTCAAGATTTTTCTCATGGTGTTCCACCTCAATCTTGCAGATTTTTGGAGACCTAGGTATTTGTCATCTTCTTCAGAAAGATTGAGCACATTTTATTTATTTATTCTATTTAGCATATTTATATGGCCGCCCATATAAATATGCCAAAATGTGACTCTGGGTGGCGTACAATAAAAAACCATAAAATACCAATGTTAAAAGACATTCTACAATTAAAAGCATTAATGTTATGATTAAAAGGCTAGGAGAGAGCATTGAATGCTACAAACAATGGAGCCACCTCATCAAATCACGATCCCCTTGAGACTCCCAAGCTGGTTGACACAGCCAAGTTTTGAGGGACTTCCAGAAAGTTGGCAGAGATGGGGCCAATATCACCTTGGGTGGGATGATGTTCCACGGGTTCCAGTTTACTAGTGAAGGGACACATTAAAAAGAGGATGCCAAAGACCACAGGCTTCAGCAAAGGATCGTTACCTTGTCATGGTGCTGGAGCTTGAGCACCTCAATGATGCCATGAGCTAAACCGTGAAGGGCCACCCAAGGCGGGAAGGTCATGACAGAGAGGTCAGACTAAATGCGATCCCTGGGGAAGGTAATGGCAACCCACCTCAGTATTCTTGCCGTGAAAACTAAATGGATCAGTACAACCAGAGATATGTCAGTATACCATCGGAAGATGAGACCCCCAGGTCGGAAGATGGTCAAAATGCTACTGGGGAGGAACAGAGGATGAGCTCAACTAGCCCCAGACGTGATGACGCAGCTAGCTCAAAGCCGAAAGGACGGCTAGCGGCCGACGGTGCTGGTGGTGAACGGCGAATCCGATGTTCTAAGGATCAACATACCATTGGAACCTGGAATGTAAGATCTATGAGCCAGGGCAAATTGGATGTGGTTATTGGTGAGATGTCAAGATTAAAGATAGACATTCTGGGCGTCAGTGAACTGAAATGGACTGGAATGGGCCACTTCACATCAAATGACCACCAGATCTACTACTGCGGACAAGAGGACCACAGAAGAAATGGAGTAGCCTTCATAATTAATAGTCAAGTGGCTAAAGCAGTGCTTGGATACAACCCAAAAAATGATAGAATGATCTCAATTCGAATTCAGGGCAAGCCATCTAACATCACAGTGATCCAAATATACGCCCCAACCACAAATGCTGAAGAAGCTGAAGTAGAGCAGTTCTATGAGGATCTGCAGCACCTACTGGACAACACGCCTAAAAGAGATGTTATTTTCATCACAGGAGACTGGAATGCTAAGGTGGGCAGTCAAATGACACCTCGAATTACAGGTAAGTATGGCCTGGGAGAACAAAACGAAGCAGGACACAGGCTGATAGAATTTTGCCAAGACAATTCACTCTGCATAACAAACACTCTCTTCCAACAACCTAAGAGACGGCTTTATACATGGACTTCACCAGATGGACAACACCGAAATCAGATTGATTACATCCTTTGCAGCCAAAGGTGGCGGACATCTGTACAGTCGGTAAAAACAAGGCCTGGAGCTGACTGTAGTTCAGATCACGAACTTCTTCTTGCACAATTTAGGATCAGACTAAAGAGATTAGGGAAGACCCACAGATCAGCTAGATATGAGCTCACTAATATTCCTAAGGAATATGCAATGGAGGTGAAGAATAGATTTAAGGGACTGGACTTAGTAGATGGGGTCCCGGAAGAACTCTGGACAGAAGTTGGCAGCATTGTTCAGGAGGCGGCAACAAAATACATCCCAAAGAAAGAGAAAACCAAGAAGGAAAAATGGCTGTCTGCTGAGACACTAGAAGTAGCCCAAGAAAGAAGGAAAGCAAAAGGCAACAGTGATAGGGGGAGATATGCCCAATTAAATGCAAAATTCCAGAGGTTAGCCAGAAGAGATAAGGAATTATTTTTAAACAAGCAATGCGTGGAAGTGGAAGAAGACAATAGAATAGGAAGGACAAGAGACCTCTTCCAGAAAATTAGAAACATTGGAGGTAAATTCCAGGCAAAAATGGGTATGATCAAAAACAAAGATGGCAAGGACCTAACAGAAGAAGAAGAGATCAAGAAAAGGTGGCAAGAATATACAGAAAACCTGTATAGGAAGGATAACAATATCGGGGATAGCTTTGACAGTGTGGTCGGTGAGCTAGAGCCAGACATCCTGAAGAGTGAGGTTGAGTGGGCCTTAAGAAGCATTGCTAATAACAAGGCAACAGGAGACGACGGCATCCCAGCTGAACTGTTCAAAATCTTGCAAGATGATGCTGTCAAGGTAATGCATGCTATATGCCAGCAAATTTGGAAAACACAAGAATGGCCATCAGATTGGAAAAAATCAACTTATATCCCCATACCAAAAAAGGGAAACACTAAAGAATGTTCAAACTATCGAACAGTGGCACTCATTTCACATGCCAGTAAGGTAATGCTCAAGATCCTGCAAGGGAGACTTCAGCAGTTCATGGAGCGAGAATTGCCAGACGTACAAGCTGGGTTTAGAAAAGGCAGAGGAACTAGAGACCAAATTGCCAATATCCGCTGGATAATGGAAAAAGCCAGGGAGTTTCAGAAAAACATCTATTTCTGTTTTATTGACTATTCTAAAGCCTTTGACTGTGTGGACCATAACAAATTGTGGCAAGTTCTTAGTGGTATGGGGATACCAAGTCATCTTGTATGCCTCCTGAAGAATCTGTATAACGACCAAGTAGCAACAGTAAGAACAGACCACGGAACAACAGACTGGTTTAAGATTGGGAAAGGAGTACGGCAGGGCTGTATACTCTCACCCTACCTATTCAACTTGTATGCAGAACACATCATGCGACAAGCTGGCCTTGAGGAATCCAAGGCTGGAGTTAAAATCTCTGGAAGAAACATTAACAATCTCAGATATGCAGATGATACCACTTTGATGGCTGAAAGTGAAGAGGAACTGAGGAGCCTTATGATGAAGGTGAAAGAAGAAAGTGCAAAAGCTGGTTTGCAGCTAAACCTCAAAAAAACCAAGATTATGGCAACCAGCTTGATTGATAACTGGCAAATAGAGGGAGAAAATGTAGAAGCAGTGAAAGACTTTGTATTCCTAGGTGCAAAGATTACTGCAGATGCTGACTGCAGTCAGGAAATCAGAAGACGCTTAATCCTTGGAAGAAGAGCAATGACAAATCTCGATAAAATAGTTAAGAGCAGAGACATCACACTGACAACAAAGGCCCGCATAGTTAAAGCAATGGTGTTCCCTGTAGTAACATATGGCTGCGAGAGCTGGACCATAAGGAAGGCTGAGCGAAGGAAGATCGATGCTTTTGAGCTGTGGTGTTGGAGGAAAATTCTGAGAGTGCCTTGGACTGCAAGAAGATCCAACCAGTCCATCCTCCAGGAAATAAAGCCAGACTGCTCACTTGAGGGAATGATATTAAAGGCAAAACTGAAATACTTTGGCCACATAATGAGAAGACGGGACACCCTGGAGAAGATGCTGATGCTAGGGAGTTGTTGTTGTTTATTCGTTTAGTCGCTTCCGACTCTTCGTGACTTCATGGACCAGCCCACGCCAGAGCTTCCTGTCGGTCGTCAACACCCCCAGCTCCCCAGGGACGGGTCCGTCACCTCTAGAATATCATCCATCCATCTTGCCCTTGGTCGGCCCCTCTTCCTTTTGCCTTCCACTCTCCCTAGCATCAGCATCTTCTCCAGAGTGTCCTGTCTTCTCATTATGTGGCCAAAGTATTTCAGTTTTGCCTTTAATATCATTCCCTCAAGTGAGCAGTCTGGCTTTATTTCCTGGAGGATGGACTGGTTGGATCTTCTTGCAGTCCAAGGCACTCTCAGAATTTTCCTCCAACACCACAGTTCAAAAGCATCGATCTTCCTTCTCTCAGGCTTCCTTATGGTCCAGCTCTCGCAGCCATATGTTACTACAGGGAACACCATTGCTTTAACTATGCGGGCCTTTGTTGTCAGTGTGATGTCTCTGCTCTTAACTATTTTATCGAGATTTGTCATTGCTCTTCTCCCAAGGATTAAGCGTCTTCTGATTTCCTGACTGCAGTCAGCATCTGCAGTAATCTTTGCACCTAGGAATACAAAGTCTTTCACTGCTTCTACATTTTCTCCCTCTATTTGCCAGTTATCAATCAAGCTGGTTGCCATAATCTTGGTTTTTTTGAGGTTTAGCTGCAAACCAGCTTTTGCACTTTCTTCTTTCACCTTCATCATAAGGCTCCTCAGTTCCTCTTCACTTTCAGCCATCAAAGTGGTATCATCTGCATATCTGAGATTGTTAATGTTTCTTCCAGCGATTTTAACTCCAGCCTTGGATTCCTCAAGGCCAGCTTGTCGCATGATGTGTTCTGCATACAAGTTGAATAGGTAGGGTGAGAGTATACAGCCCTGCCGTACTCCTTTCCCAATCTTAAACCAGTCTGTTGTTCCGTGGTCTGTTCTTACTGTTGCTACTTGGTCGTTATACAGATTCTTCAGGAGGCAGACAAGATGACTTGGTATCCCCATACCACTAAGAACTTGCCACAATTTGTTATGGTCCACACAGTCAAAGGCTTTAGAATAGTCAATAAAACAGAAATAGATGTTTTTCTGAAACTCCCTGGCTTTTTCCATTATCCAGCGGATATTGGCAATTTGGTCTCTAGTTCCTCTGCCTTTTCTAAACCCAGCTTGTACGTCTGGCAATTCTCGCTCCATGAACTGCTGAAGTCTACCTTGCAGGATCTTGAGCATTACCTTACTGGCATGGGAAATGAGTGCCACTGTTCGATAGTTTGAACATTCTTTAGTGTTTCCCTTTTTTGGTATGGGGATATAAGTTGATTTTTTCCAGTCTGATGGCCATTCTTGTGTTTTCCAAATTTGCTGGCATATAGCATGCATTACCTTGACAGCATCATCTTGCAAGATTTTGAACAGTTCAGCTGGGATGCCGTCGTCTCCTGTTGCCTTGTTATTAGCAATGCTTCTTAAGGCCCACTCAACCTCACTCTTCAGGATGTCTAGCTCTAGCTCACCGACCACACTGTCAAAGCTATCCCCGATATTGTTATCCTTCCTATACAGGTCTTCTGTATATTCTTGCCACCTTTTCTTGATCTCTTCTTCTTCTGTTAGGTCCTTGCCATCTTTGTTTTTGATCATACCCATTTTTGCCTGGAATTTACCTCCAATGTTTCTAATTTTCTGGAAGAGGTCTCTTGTCCTTCCTATTCTATTGTCTTCTTCCACTTCCGCGCATTGCTTGTTTAAAAATAATTCCTTATCTCTTCTGGCTAACCTCTGGAATTTTGCATTTAATTGGGCATATCTCCCCCTATCACTGTTGCCTTTTGCTTTCCTTCTTTCTTGGGCTACTTCTAGTGTCTCAGCAGACAGCCATTTTTCCTTCTTGGTTTTCTCTTTCTTTGGGATGTATTTTGTTGCCGCCTCCTGAACAATGCTGCCAACTTCTGTCCAGAGTTCTTCCGGGACCCTATCTACTAAGTCCAGTCCCTTAAATCGATTCTTCACCTCCACTGCATATTCCTTAGGAATATTCGTGAGCTCATATCTAGCTGATCTGTGGGTCTTCCCTAATCTCTTTAGTCTGATCCTAAATTGTGCAAGAAGAAGTTCGTGATCTGAACTACAGTCAGCTCCAGGCCTTGTTTTTACCGACTGTACAGATGTCCGCCACCTTTGGCTGCAAAGGATGTAATCAATCTGATTTCGGTGTTGTCCATCTGGTGAAGTCCATGTATAAAGCCGTCTCTTAGGTTGTTGGAAGAGAGTGTTTGTTATGCAGAGTGAATTGTCTTGGCAAAATTCTATCAGCCTGTGTCCTGCTTCATTTTGTTCTCCCAGGCCATACTTACCTGTAATTCGAGGTGTCATTTGACTGCCCACCTTAGCATTCCAGTCTCCTGTGATGAAAATAACATCTCTTTTAGGCGTGTTGTCCAGTAGGTGCTGCAGATCCTCATAGAACTGCTCTACTTCAGCTTCTTCAGCATTTGTGGTTGGGGCGTATATTTGGATCACTGTGATGTTAGATGGCTTGCCCTGAATTCGAATTGAGATCATTCTGTCGTTTTTTGGGTTGTATCCAAGCACTGCTTTAGCCACTTTACTATTAATTATGAAGGCTACTCCATTTCTTCTGTGGTCCTCTTGTCCGCAGTAGTAGATCTGGTGGTCATTTGATGTGAAGTGGCCCATTCCAGTCCATTTCAGTTCACTGACGCCCAGAATGTCTATCTTTAATCTTGACATCTCACCAATAACCACATCCAATTTGCCCTGGCTCATAGATCTTACATTCCAGGTTCCAATGGTGTGTTGATCCTTAGAACATCGGATTCGCCGTTCACCACCAGCACCGTCGGCCGCTAGCCGTCCTTTCGGCTTTGAGCTAGCTGCGTCATCACGTCTGGGGCTAGTTGAGCTCATCCTCTGTTCCTCCCCAGTAGCATTTTGACCATCTTCCGACCTGGGGGTCTCATCTTCCGATGGTATACCGACATATCTCTGGTTGTACTGATCCATTTAGTTTTCACGGCAAGAATACTGGGGTGGGTTGCCATTACCTTCCCCAGGGATCGCATTTAGTCTGACCTCTCTGTCATGACCTTCCCGTCTTGGGTGGCCCTTCACGGTTTAGCTCATGGCATCATTGAGGTGCTCAAGCTCCAGCACCACGACAAGGTAACGATCCTTTGCTGAAGGATGCTAGGGAGAGTGGAAGGCAAAAGGAAGAGGGGCCGACCAAGGGCAAGATGGATGGATGATATTCTAGAGGTGACGGACTCGTCCCTGGGGGAGCTGGGGGTGTTGACGACCGACAGGAAGCTCTGGCGTGGGCTGGTCCATGAAGTCACGAAGAGTCGGAAGCGACTAAACGAATAAACAACAAAAAGACCACAGGAAATGGAACAGCCATATAATAAGTCATAAGAAGAGATAGGGTTGGAATTGGCCTTTGGGTCTCTGCAGAAGCTTCCTGCTTTTCTCAGATAAATAAAAGCAGCATCATACAGTCACATTGCAGGGGCTGCGCCTTTTGAGCTTGTGTGCAATATCATGACAGTGCAGCACATGCCTTCATAATTGTGTATCCTTTTGACCTTCCCTTCTGTTTGAGGATGCTGTTGGGTTGAGGGCTGGCCTTTTGTTTTCCCCCCACTTGGGGAGTTTTGGGGTGGCTGAAATTTTCCCCCCATGTGTATTAAGCGTAGTTTAAGATAACAGTTTTTATTTGTTTGTTTGTTTGTTTGTTTGTTTGTTTCTGCTGAGAAATCACTAGGAAGTGGTACTACAATTTTTCCACCATGGTCTAGGGAAACTACAGGGGCTACAAATAAATGATGGTTCACAGTTACATGCAACTCATCCTTCTTTATGAGAGCAGCCTTCTAGAGAGTTGAAAACTGCTATTATATTCACTCTCACACCCCTTAAGTATTCCTATGATTACTGTCTGAGCGAACACAACAAGAAAAACACATTAATATTCTGAGCAGTAAATTCAAGAGCTAAATACTGGTCAGGCCAGTTCATTTCTCGCATATGCTACAGAAACATGAAAAAGGAGATCAAATAAATTTGAAAGAAGAATGATTTATCTTGGAGTAATTTCTCAAGTGTTAATTAAAGATGTGCTGTCAGCTGTGAATGTCAACAAGTTGAGGATAGAATTATCCTAATGATTACTGTTATTATGTTATTCCACAGCTACAATGCCATATTGATTAGAAATTCTTGGGATGGAACTAATTGAATATTTCAGCCAATTCAATAGCAGTGGCGTGGAGAAGTCAGTGGGAACATTTCAGAAGCATTTCAAAATCTGTCGGTGAAGAAGGAGAAAACTCTTGGAAGCAAGACTGAAGCAGCGAGCCTAATACATCACCCCGTAGCAATAGTTCTCCATTCACGGGTTGCCACTGTGAGACTTTCTACAAATTGAACCCACAACACCAGGATGAAGAACATAGGGCTCATCCAATGTTAAGAAACTGGTCGAATGAAGTCAAGCTTTATTTCCATTGATGACATGAGCTCAGCCCCCTGTACTCAGCCCCAATTCCTGGTCAGCAGGCCATCAGAGCCCCTGGCTGCTGTTACAGAATGCCATATCAATCTGTAATAAGTGAGGGGCGAGCCACTGGAAAGATAAGCAGAAAGAATGGGAAAACACAGGAAGATGAGTTATCGGACTCCGGGTGCCTACATTATCAGTGTATGTGCCAAGAGGAAGGAGGAAGAGGATAGGGGGTTGAGTTATGGGACCCTACATGCCTGCGCTTTCAGTGTAAATGCCAAGAATAGGGTGAGATATAAGACAGATCAAGCATCCCTAATCTGGGGGTTATGACCCCAGCTAATTAGCATCCTAAAAACCACACCCCAAGCATAGCTTTTATAGGAAACATAGAACACGCTAAGGAATATTATGGGTTAGCATGTAGCAAGTAAAGGAACTGCACAGAAGCCAAAAGAAGTAGCCAACGAGGAATTTTGTTTATTGATAACTACTGTGATAACTGCTATAAAACTGTATGAAAGTGGAGTCCTTGGTGCTCTCTGAGCTTTGTTGTTTTCTTGCAGACGTTTCATTGCCAGACTAGGCAACATCTTGAGTGCCCTGAAGTGGCACTGAAGATGTTGCCTAGTCTGGCAATGAAACATCTGCAAGAAAACAAGGCTCAGAGAGCACCAAGGACTCCACAGTTCAATCCTGGGCTACAAATATTTGCTTCGACTGTATGAAAGTGCCTCTCAGTGTGTGATTCAGTGCTTCTCTGCCCTCAAGCAAGAGGAGTCGTGTTTCCTTCCAGACATCTTGAATAAAATGAGCTTTGATTCCTCCGCCCTGTGTGGTGACTGGCTTTTTGTGCCAGGCGAACGAACAAACCATGATTTGCGGACAACATAAGTCTCCCTCATCTGTGACTTGATCACAGATGAGAGGGCTGACCAGAGATGTACCAACAAAACTTGGTTTGGTTCTGAGGGGGAGATCCCCTCTCAGCGATGTGCCCAGCTGGGTATTGGGTGTGGCATCTGCCACAGCTCCAGGGCAGGGGTGTGGGTGTGGCGATTGTCATCCAGGATTCTCTATTGGGTTTCAGGGACACTACTCCACAGATTGCTGGATGTGACAACCTTAGTTAAGTTGGGTTCTAGGCATTTTATAGGAAAGAAACAGCAGGTAAAGAGAGATGATTAACTTACCAAGAGTTGTTAGAACAAGAACGTGGAGAATATAAGATGAAATCAAGGGAACAACTGGTTGCAGAGGGATTCAGTTTTCAACAGTTTTCATATACACAGTTAAGAGAAAAATTCAAGGTAGATAATAGGACATTTGGAATTGAGCAACAGAAGACAGAATCTGAAGTTGAATTATGTACACATGATGAACATGTAATTGCCAAGATGTATAAACCCTTGCTGAAATTTGAAATGGAGGATGAACAAGTGAAAAAGTATATGATAAAATGGGCTAAGAATTTTGGACATAACATATTGTTGGAACAGTGGGAAAACTTATGGTTGAAAGGATTGAAATTCACATTATGTTATAATCTAAAACAGAATTTTTATAAAATGATGTACTGTTGGTATATGACTCCAGACAAATTATTAAGGATGTATAAAGGTACCTCAAATTTATGTTGGAAATGTGGACAACTTGAAGGGTCATTTTATCATCCTGGTGGACTTGTTAAAACAGCCAGAAAATTTTGGGTTCAAATGCATATACTGATACAAAGAATTTTAAAGATTAAACTTTAAAATGATACCCAGCTTTGTATCTCCACCACAGCCACAGAGGTTCTGTCTCAGTGCTTGGAGACTCTGGGGGCCTGGATGGGGTGCACAGGCTTCAGCTCAACCCATGCAAGACCAAGTGGCTCTGGGTTTTCGGACCTCCTGGTTCTGGGGACCTTCCATCTTTGGTTCTGGATGGGATGTCACTGCCCCAGACAGAACCAGTGCAAAATCTGGGGGTCCTCCTGGACTTGTGGCTCCTACTCGAGGAGCAGATGGCAGCCATGGCTAGGATGGCCTTTGTGCAACTTTGGGTTGTGTGTCAGTTGCGCATGTTCTTGGACTGGGGGGACTGCTCACGGTAACTCCTGTCCTTGTGACTTCCGGAATGGACTATTGCTATGCAGCTTACACGGGGCTGCCCTTGAAGAGTATTTGGAAGCTTCAACTGGTGCAGAATGTGGCAGCAGGGTCAGTTACTGGTGCCGGTTACTCGGCACATGTGACACCACAGCTCTGCAAGGCACATTGGCTTCTAATGTGCTTTCAGGTGCCACTCAAGGAGCTTCCATCACCTTTAAAGTCCTTCATGGCTTGGGACTGAATTACTTATAGGAATGTCTCTTCCCAATTGTCTCTATCCATCCTACCCAATCCAGCAGGAGAGGCATGCTCTGGGTACCATCAGCCAAGGAGTGTTGGCTGGCAGGACCCAGAAAGACAGCCTTTTCTGCCAAGATGCCTGCTCTTTGGAACCTCATCCCCCATGAAATTAGATTGGCCCTGGCCCTGTTGCCCTTCTATAAAGCCTTGAAAACTTGGTTTTGTGCCCGAGACTCGGGCCTGTGTGTGTGATGGAGCCCATCTCCTGGCTATGTGGGTATTTGGTTAGATGATGCCCAGTTGCTATGGGTTTTAGTTTTACTCTTTTATATTGTGTATTTTATGCGTTTTGTTTATTTTATTTTAAGCTACCTGGAGTCATGTATGTGAGATAGGTGGCTATAAAAATCAAGCAAACAAACTCCATTAACTCCATTAACTTCATTCATTTATTTATTTTATTTATTATTCAAATTTAATCACCACCCATCTCCCCCCAAAGAGGGACTCTGGGTGGTAACTTCATTATCTTTGTTCCTGTAGCCCTAGGATAGATAGATGGATGGACTGATTTAAACAATTTAGACAGCTGCCCACCTTACCACAGTGATTCTGGGTGGTACAGAGAGGATTGAAAACAATAAAACATAAACATAGGAATTATAACGATAATGATAAAACATGCATCTAGGTCTGAAACATTCCATTTTCAATCCATACAGACGAGAACAAACTAATCTACCCCCAACCTCCTAACTCAACTGCCTGTCAGGTCGCCGGGAACAGAAACCATGCTGAGACGGTTCTCCAACTCTAGTTCTTTATTGCTCCCATCCCACAGACAGAATCTTGCCAGACTGAGGCTACTGCACTAAGCTAAAGGAAATAACCCAAAAGGGCTCTAGGGAGTGGCTGCCTTGAACTTCTTGACCTTCCCAGCCGAGTCTGGGCTGTGAAGCCGTTTATCGGTCTGGAATGCTCTCTCCCACTGGGAACCAGCACCCTTGCTGGAATCCACCACAGTGCCTGAGGAAATGTTCAGGTGTTCAACCCTTCACAACAGGCCTGAAGGGTCAGAACCATCTAGGAGGTCCTCTAGGAGGACATTGTTCCATAGGACAGTCACCCTGACAGAGAAGGCATGACTCGTAGTTCCCACAAGATGTCGCTTCCTTGAGCATGCCAAGCCTGCTGGTTCTAGTGAGGTGAGCAGAAACGACTGGAGCCAGTTGGTCCCGTAAGTATCCTGGCCCCATGCCATATAGAGCTTTATAGGTGACAACCAGTACCTTGAATCGCACCTAGAAGCTTACTGGGAGCCAGTGCAGCTTGTACAGAAGAGCCGTTACATGGGCATTTCATGAAATGCCCCCAAATGCCTGTGCTGCTACATCCTGGACCAGCTGCAGCTTCTGAATGCTCTTCAAGGGTAGCCCCATGTAGCGCACATTACAGTAATCCAGCTGGGAGGTGACTAAGGCATGAGTTACCCTAAGCAGACCTTCCAGGTCCATGAACGAGCACAACTGGTGCACAAGATGGACCCTGGGGAAAGCCCTCCTAGTCACAGCTGCCACCTGCTCTTTGAACAGGAGCCATGAGTCCAGAAAGACCTCCAGGTTGCATACCAACTCTGTCTGAGAGAGTGCTACCCTGTTCAGAGATAAATAATCACTGGTTATGGTCGGGAGGGGGGCTCAAAACCTAGGATTGGCCGGGTTGTAGTGTTTGCATGTCACATTAACACTGCTCGTGACCCATCTTGCAAACACAGCCATTGCGACTCACTGGTTGTGTTCACAGAACATGCACAACATGTTTTATTGGATTGGTCTGAATGTTGTTTAGTTTGTTTTTGTGTGTGTGTGTGTGTCCTTGCATCTTTTGTGAATCCAGGACATTTTGTTAGCTTGTGTTTCAATGTATTAAATCTAGAAAATGGGTTAATTTAGTAACCAGGTTGAAAGCTTAATGGGAATACAGCTCTTGACTCACGCATTTGTAATGCTGGAAAGTAACTCTCTCATATGTTTTCAAGAACACATTTATTGTTGGCTTCTGCTTTTCTTGTGTATCTTATTTTTGTTACTGATGCCTGCCATGCCACACAGATGACATAGAACACATCTTCAAAACCCATTGTCGGTTCTGCTTCCTGTGGTTAATCTGATGATGTGCATCAAGCTGGTGTTGACTCTTAGAGATCACACAGATCTTTTTCCATGATCTGTCCCCACCTAGTCCTTCAGTCTTCCAATGGTGCATCCATTGCTGCTCTAATTGAATCCATCCATCTTACTGCTGGTTAATCTATGACCAAAAATTTCAACCAAGGACCTTGCTTTGCTTTGCTATGTCAGGGTTTATCTGTGGTGAGCATCAAACAAAGCCAGCCTGGAGCTTCCTTAGTACATCCTGAAGATCATCCAAGCTAAGCTGCTTCAACACATGCTTTAGGCAATCCTGCCGTGCATGGCCAAGGCACTCCCTTAGAGCCTCCTCCAGATGGCTACCTCAAAGCTTTGGTGACCACTGTGGAGGGTGCCAGTAGGACATCCTTAGGGCTTACCAAAAGCTTTGGCCAACATGGACTTATATCCCAACTCTTGGCGAAGAGCTGCCACAAAGTCTTACAACACAGAACACAGGACAGATACACCAATCCAAATATCAGATGCCATGAAATATCAGCAGATAATTGTTGATTTGGGGTTACGTGTTCATGTGTTAAAAGATGCTCGTAACTGCATGCACGCACAGCCATACCTTTAAAAGGTAGAGGTGATCAGAAAAGAGAAGGGAGGAATTGATGCCATCTTTGCTTTGTTCCCAGTATAAAAGGTAGTAATAAATGAAATTGTATTGAACAGGTTCTGCTGATCCAATTTTTTTCTTCAGTAGTTTGAGTCAAGCAGCCATTTCTCCCCGATAGACTGTTTACCAAGTCCAATCAATCCAGGCTGCAGTAATTTGCACTCTGGTAAATTGCATGCTTTATTTAAAAGCAAGGCCTATCGATTGTGGCAGAACTCTCTTCCAATAATGGTGTTCAGCAACAGAGAATGTGGGAGAATTCACAGATGTGGACAAATTCATTTCTGAGTTTGGAGGAATGGAAGCAGGACCAGAAGAACATCCATAGGTTGTTGCGGCCATTTCTGTTCTAAAGAAAGTGTGTGTGTGTGTGGGGGTGGGGGGGGGATGGCAACTAAGGAAGCAATGATGCTTACTGCTGATTAGCAACAGCATCTGCTTTCACAATACTCAAAGTGATATACAGAACAACTGACAGCTAAAGCAGAAAGCCCTATCTTCTTCAGCTGAACCTTTGCTCTACTTTCTCTTGCCATGAGAAGTCCAGCTGGTTGGATTGGCTTTGGGGGCATATATTTTGGAACCACCCATTTTAGCACTCCTGGTGGTTCCCATCTTGGTTGGGTTTTTAGTGTTCTCTCTCCTCCTACCCTGCCTTGGGGTTGATTTCAGGCTGAGAAAAGAAAACCCTTTAGGGTGAACTCAAGACAAAGTTCAAAGCGTCCATCATTCCTAGCCAATACAAACAAGGGCAAGGGCCTCTCAGAAGATAGCCCAAATGTCTGGAGAACTTCAGGCTGCCCATCCCTGTTTTTTTAAAGATTTGTTTTACCCTGTTAGGAAGAGAGAACCTTCCATGCTGTTCGCTAGAACCATTCACCCCCTTTTTATAGATAAACAGAACTGCTACGAATATTCTATCAGCTGTAGGGAACCAGGCCATGCAAGGGATCAACATGTAACCTTATTTTATTAACCCAACTGAAGGTGAGCGTCACTGTGAAGCAAGCTGGCTGTTTCAGTGCCATTTGGCCACACTTTCCTGGTGCTGAAGGAGGTCTTCTTAAACTACCTTAACAGAAGTATTTTTACTGTACTTTGACTGACATTGGGCTCCTATTGGATCCCAAAGCCCAATGCCTAGACCTTGATCCTTGCTAAAACCTGACCTTTCTAGTGCAAACAATCCAAAATAGGCACGGAAAAGAGCGATTGGCCCGTAGAAAACTGGAGAAGCCCAAATGCTCCTGGATCTGTTTTGAGGGCACCTCCACCCACAGCACATTTAAGCAGAGCAGGGTGGTGTTCTTCCATATGGCTGTGTTCCGGCATGATTGATCTCTCACGGGCACAAATGGCTCCTTCAATATGTAAACATGCCAGCCAGTTTCCTAGCAGAAGCAGCACTAGCTTATTTGAAAAGTCTTGGTGATATTAAAATCAATGTGAGAGAAATGAAAACAGCTATTTAGTAGCAATTTATCTCCGTGTAAGCTGAAAATCCTCCATTTATCCTTGTCACCACCAAAATTTGGACTAATTTGTTTCTTGAACTTCTTTTAGCGGGTAGGTTCTCGGGAGGATGAGAAACTGATCAACGGAAGAACTGAAGTCAGATTACTTCTGTTGTGTGCTAATTTTCCATGAACTGACTTCATCCATGGCCGTTCTTGGCAGGTCTGAGAAAGCAGGGAGACAGCAAAGTCCTTTCCTTTTAGAAAACTGGTACTATACGGAATATGGAAGATGAACTTGATGGAAGTAAGCAAGAACTGTCACCTAGTAAAAGGGGATGAAACATTTTTTTTTAAACTCTGGAGCAATGAGGTAACATTTGGAAGTGGCTCAGGCAGACATTGTTGGTATTTGTTTGTTTGCAAGGAGCAAGCCACTAAGTTACTGTGGTAACAAATCATTTTGGCAGGGTGAACAGGTCAAACTTAAGTATCCTCAGGTTGGGGTGTGAAAAGATGGCCATATAAGATAAAGCTGCTGATTTGCCTGGGGGGAAGCTTGCCACCAGAAAGTTTTTCAGTTTCTGTTTTTAGCCCAGCAGCAGCTTGTTCTCCCAGCTCTGCGTGTGAATGCATGAGCGTGTAAATAGGTTGTGTAAGAAGCTTTTTGTACCTATCCAGGATTTCTGGATATGGAAACCTGCTTATGTTTTATGCTTTCTGTAAAGACATTTATTTTTATAGAAATGCCTGGTGTGTGTTTTTTCTGATCTCTTGGGCCAAATGCTTTCCAGCACTCTGCCACAGACACCACCCTGATTCACTGGTGTATAAGAAGGGGGAGGAGGTACCACAGTTCAGACTTGCAAGGTTTTGTTATTATAGCCAATCTCAATAAAAGTGGTTTTAGCCTTCCTGTGGAGTTGATGTCCTGGTCTGGCCTACCTAGTAGGGTTGACATTTACTAGCAGCCATTTGGCAGCTAGATAGCAAGACCCCTCCATATAGCTCCCCCTAGGTGGCAGATCTAGTCAACCTTGGCTGTTCTAAAAAAAAACAAAAAACAAAACTAGACAGGATTGGACCTAGTTACTAGAATGGGAGACCACCAGGAAATCCAAGGGTTGGAGGTCATATTGGGAAGTTGAAAAAAAAAATCCTGAAAGAAGGCAATGGCAATTTACTTCTATTAAAGAAGAAGTCTTTATTGTGGTCAAAGACCAGGTCACAATAAATAATATATAACAGTTTACACACATATGTATGTGCATGTTGCATATGATGGGGCAGAAACAGCTACATTTAGAGTAATGAGTATTTAAAAGTAAAAAAAAAAAAGTAAAGTTGACCAGAATGACTGGGAAGTTTGCTGAAATATGGGGTTATCAGCTATGACCATGTGCCAGCATAAAATGGGTAATACAATAAAATGTATAATCAATGTTTCAATCACCCCTTGTCAGGAAAAAATGGCGAAGAGAATCATGCTGAGTCCGATGCAGACTCTAGTTTCTTTATTATTCTCTACCATACACAGAATCTTGCCATACTAATGATTCCTTAACAGAACTGAAGGGGGAATCCTGTTGTGAATCTAAGGCAGGGCGAGTCTAACTTTCTTCCTTGGCCCTCCTCCCTTCTCCAAGGAAAGCAAACTGCGAGAACAGTTGTCAGCCTGGAATGCACCCTCCTCTCTTCCGGTTCCAATCTCCATCTCATCACCCCCCTCCTCAGGGAGACATTCCACCACACCTCTTCACTGCAGGGGCAAAACATTAGCCCAAATGGGATAACTTTGTATTTCTCTTGTAGAACTGTAGGAGGGAGACCATCAAGTTTAAGCCAAGGAGATGCCCTCCTATATTTAAGAATTGCAAATTGACTTAGGTATCTAGCAAATGAGGGGGGTGAACGAGCTGGTCAGGAGCATATCTTGGGAAGAATTGCCAGATCTAATTGGGTGTCAATATCTTTAATCCACTGCCTCAACATTAAATATTGCTTGCTTGTACCCAAATGTGCAGAGTTGGGTTAGTGAAAAACCAAGGAGTTCCATTTTTTTGCCTATTGTTTTGAGCCAGGATGACCAAAAATTGTCTGTAAGAATTGAAATGTCAGACTTACAGGGGCAAATATATATTTTGGTCCAATACGTGAAGATGTATAACCAGACATTGGTTTTAATCCTACTCATGGCAAAGAACTGCGTTTGAGGCACTGCAGAGGACTTGAAATATGTTCCGAAGAAATTTGGTCTGAAGTCTTTGTAGAAGACCAAAAGTATGAGCCTAACCAGGCACCAAATAACAGCTGTGCTCTAAATTTAGCATAGCACACTTGGGGTGCAGCTGGGATGAATAAAGCCCCTTTGCTACAAAAAAAGGACTGCAGTGCTGCTGAAGCTCTTTGGGCATTTTAATTCACTTGATGCCAAGAAAACACCATGAAGTCACTAGCAGTAAAGCTTGATTTGAGAGTGTCCTTATCATTTCCCCTGATATAGCAGAGGAAGTAGTAACACAATGAATGATTTTACACAGGCTAGACCAGTATTTTTCAACCTTGGCAACTTTAAGATGTATGGACGTCAACTCCCAGAATTCCCTAGTTAGCATGCTGGCTGGAGAATTCTGGGTATTTATTTATTTATTTTCTATCCCACCTTTATTATTTTTATAAATAACTCAAGGCAGCGAACATACCTAATACTCCTTCCTCCTCCTATTTTCCCCACAACAGCAACCCTGTGAGGTGGGCTGGGCTGAGAGAGAGGGACTGGCCCAAGGTCACCCATCTGGCTTTCATGCCCAAGGCGGGACTAGAACTCTCATGCCACGCCTGATTGGCTCTTGGGCTGAGAGAGGGGGACTGGCCCAAGGTCACCCAGCTGGCTTTCATGCCTAGGGCAGGACTAGAACTCTCATACCACGCCTGATTGGCTCTTGGGCTGAGAGAGAGGGACTGGCCCAAGGTCACCCAGCCAGCTTTTGTGCCTAAGGCGGGACTAGAACTCTCATGCCACGCCTGATTGGCTCTTGGGCTGAGAGAGAGGGACTGGCCCAGGGTCATCCAGCCAGCTTTCATGCCTAAGGCAGGACTAGAACTCACCGCCTCCTGGTTTCTAGCCCGTTGCCTTAACCACTAAACCGACTTCCAAAATATTTGATAATGTTTTTAATCTCTAAAGCTGCTGAGATTTGGATACCAAGGGAGGCTTGACTGTTTTTATGCTTTTAATTCTTTATCTTATGGTTTATAATGAATATCTTGCAAACTAACAGGATCCCCTGTGGCATTGGCAGTATATAATTATGGTAACAAACAACTGCAGGTAGTCTTCGCATAGCGACCACAGTTGGAACTGGGAACTCTGTTGCTAAGTGATGAGGATGCTAGGAGAAACATCACACGACTGCAATGGGCTTATGACCTCACTTCAGCTGTGGTTGTTATGCAAATGACCCACAGTCATTAAGCAAGACATAAGCAACCCTAACCCTAACCTTTTCCTTGCCTCTTTCTTGATCTGGCCTACCTCAAAGGGCCGACATCAATCTTGAAAGCCTGTCCAGGTTACTGGCTATCTCATGTTATGCTAAACAAAATCAAAGTGGTGGTGGTGGGGCAGTTTGTCATGTTTTCTTCTATCTTGGGACTGTGTCATGTTTTCAGCAAGAACCCTCCTAACAGCTCCCTCACACCTTCCCCAAGGGCAGCTGTATATTCCTTGACATTCACCGAAATTGACTTCTCCTCCGAGCAAAAGGAAAACATTGTATTTTACATCAAATTGAATGAGAATTGCTGGGACGTGCAGCCTCTGAAAAGCGATTCAAAAGATGTGCTTCAGATCCCATGTGAGTGCAGCTCCTCACCTATTCATTCAAGCAGCCTGACTTTTTATAAACTTCCACGCTCCCTGAAAAATTTTTGCAGCTCCCTGAAGTATCTTAATAAGTTTTAAGAGTAGATTCTTTAAAGCAGAAGTAGAGAAGCTGGAAAAAAGTCAAGCTGCTTGAATTAATAGCAAAGATCTGAAGCGGTTCTTCCAAAGTAATCTGGGGTGGGGGAGGGTGCTGCTTAAGGGATGCACAAATGACAAAAACTCATTGTGCTAACCCGGTGCAAGCTCCGTCCTTTTTTTATGTGTGTTGTCATGTTAAACACACAATTGCATGCAGTACAGCTTACCTTACAATGTTGTCATGTTGGCAAAAGTATCAGAACCTGTGGGTACCTCGGAGCCCGAAAGAATAGTTTCAAAAACAAAACAAAACAGGGAAATGTCCCAGCCATTCTTAAGCTTAATGTCTTCACATTGTGGGGTTACAGTGGGACCATTGGTCATACTGCCTTGGGCCAAAGAGAATTATGGCCCCACATCTTTGGTCTCAAAGCTGGAATGGCTGGAGTAAGAAGACAGACCAACTGACTTTGTAGGATGTTGGGAGCCCTGGCAGCAGATATTCATGTTAATGGGATCACAGCTATAATATGGGAATATCCTCTCTTGAGGCGAGCCTTGTTTTTGCATCCTAATATAAATTTGGCAAGACAGATATGTTCGCAGCAGAGGTGTGCTAGGTTTTCCATCAACTCTGCTCTCTAATAGACTGAGAGTTTATACCAAGAATGGAAAACCAATAAACAGATCTGACTTCACAGGCCAATTCCAATTGGGGCTTTTGATCATTTTAGCTAAGCCCCATCTGTACTCTTTAAGCAGGATTATTGACTTCCTGTCTCAGCATCTTAGTCACACAGTAGCCAGTCATAAGACAGAGTGTTTGGGATTTATGTAAAATATGGGAAATGTCTACATATTGATTAGGTGGGGGAGATGTTTGTTACAACTGAAAGTGTGTGTGGAGCCACTCTTAAAAGCCTGTTATTGTTTCCTGCTAAATCTTGACCCTGCTGTCCTGATGCTGTGGCTAAAAGCTCAGTGGGTGCTCAAAGCTAGCAGGCAAGACATTCAGCACCCAAGAGGATGGTCCTTCATCAGTGGGGAGATGAAGCAATTGCACATTTATAGGCTCACACAACTGGAAGGGTTATTTAGCTCCAGCAAATACAGACCGTGATGAAGTGTTCTAGGGCTAACATCTGAAGAATTATAGCTTTCTTTCACCAGATTTACCAATTCAGTAAGAATTTGACCCAACTCTACATCATGGCTGAAGCAAAAAGAGAAACATTTCTAAATGGCTGTCCATGTTTTCATTTTCTCACCAATCATCCATCTCCCACTGATCCCACATACCCAGCTCCAAATATATCAATGCCTTCTATTCTGGAAACAGACTCCTAAAAAAATCCATACTGGCTCTGTAGAAACTTAATGCTGAAGGAACATTTTATGTTCCTCTCCCTCCCTTTTCTGGGGCTAATCCATTTGTCTGCTCAAGCTGTGGCCCTGTCAAAATTCTCTCCCCCCCCCCAGGCTTTTTTCACAGACAAATCCTTTGTTGGTTTTCTCAATTCACTCTTTGCGGTCTGGGATTGAGCATAAACAAGTATAAAAAAGGGGAAATGAATGCCATCTGTTGTTCTTCATTAAGCTGGTGTACCAGAGAACAATTTGGGATTGATACTCACAAAGGTGCATTTTTCCCCCTAAAGGGCATTATGACAGAGCTCATTTTATCATTCACTGGAATCAGATATTCAGCAAAACACTTCTGGGAGGACCAAGTATCTGCACATTTTATAGATCATCTTTATTCTGAAGCAGGCCCTGAGTCTGCATGATCAGACCTTAATTTACCCAGTTTCCTGAGCTTGCGTGACTGCAGGTTGGGACTCACAATGTGATAGGCTAAAATATGATGTATCATTTGTAATTCAAGGAGTTGGGCAAACAGACCTAATTTGTAATACAGCAGTGGAGAACTTCCTGGTGTTGTTGAATTAAAGTTCAGCAGGAAGAGACAGCATGGCCACCGGTGAGCTGGCTGGGAGTTGTAGTCATAGGCATCTTTTAGAAGCCATGATGTGTTTGGTCTTGGATTATAAATAAATTTTGATTGATCAAAGCCCTGGTAATATCAAAGCGATGTTACGATGCATCTGATGTCACTTGCCCCCTGGATCCCTATGGTTGTAGTTCTCAAATAGCTATAGAGCAATCCTAGAAGAATTTGCCAAGATGTTTGCCAGCCTACCAAATCCAAATTTGCTATGGAATCAAGGTAAGAAACTGTCAACTTCTGAGTCTAATCTGGCCAGCAGAGCTTCCCTGTGTGGCCCATAACACCTCAACCAAGATTCTCTCCTGAAGCCGCTTCATGACCTGAAAATGTAGGAAATTGGAATTCCCATCAAGTGGATGCAGATAGTTCTCTGAAAGCTAGCACTTAAAGATGTCCTTAAGCACTGCTTGTATAATGATGTCAAGGGCTATCACATTGTGCTACCAAAATTCACTGGCAAACCATCAGGTAACATTGACTTAATTTCCTACTGATTCTAGGGAAAACAATATGTGATAAGGGTGTATGGTGCTTCCAACAGACTTAATGCACTTAGTTTAAGACATTCATAACTCTTCCCAAATGATGAATTCAATCTCCCAAAGTCACATCCAGCTCCTTCTGATGCTAGTCGCTCTACCACCTTATTATCCACTGCCCTTGGTTCACCGCAGCCTCAACAGCAAAATGATTGCCTGCCCTAGGGGTTAGACAGCATCCTATGTTTCAATTCTTCAATAAAGTTGTATATGTGCCTCCTAAAGAATTTGTTCAGTCTGGATATGGACCAGCCAATGCAGATTCTCATTTTACATTCCAAGCAGGACAAGAGCCAGGGAATGTTGTACTTGATTTGTAATCCAATCTTTACAAGTTATCTAAATCCATGCCACTTTCTTCACATCATAATGAAATATCTTTGGTTGTTGATTGGACTCTGAAATCTATTAAAATATCCGTATTCAGTGGCCATCACTGGGCTGCAGAAACAATAATAGGACAGTCCTATATATCTTTGATTTGCAATAAATAACACTACTGTGTTTAGTGAGGCTTACTTGTAGGGTCACTGTACATTCAGTTGCAGCCTAAACATGGATAAGCTTTTCCCTTGATTTTCAGTAAGCTACATTAGAATCAACTTTGTTGTGGCCATTTTGATAATCCCTTTCTCTCCTTCTTCACAGCAATTATTGCTATTATAATTTTGTTAACAGCAATATTGTCTAAGATTGGGCCTATTGAGAAAAAGAACACACACACAAACATTGTAGAATAAAATAAATGCCTATTCAAGGCCTCAAAGGCATTAAAAAACCTACAGAAAACTGCAAAATCAATGGGAAGCATCAAAGGGAAGAATACAGGCCAGGATAGCTAATAAGCACCAGAGGAATTTGCATTAGAAATCAGGTTCATGTTCTTTCTAAATTCCAGCAGATGAAGATTTTCCCAAATGGCAAAAATAAACAACTAAACAGATTTCAGGGTCTAAAGCAGAGTAAAAAATTATTCCTGAACTTGAATAGTCCTCACCTGGTATGGGTTTTTTTTTCTTATTTTTTTGATCCTATTCTATTCATGTTGCAGAGCCGCACCTAGAGATATTAGTTATTTTACACAGTTCTTCAGCTGGAAAATCTCCCCAAGTGGTTTACCAGTGAGTGAAAAACAATACAAGCCCTGCTTTCTTTGCAGCGTAAAAGCTGCAGAAAAGGAAAAGAAGATCAAGAGGGAAGATGAAAGCAAGCAAACTCAGTAGCAGTTTCTCTGTGCTTTAAGGAACCTGAGCACAATATCAGCCACCGATTTCTTCTTTCTCTCCTCTCCCACCCTCTTGAAAAATCACTTCTGCTGCTATCACATCTTCTGCCCTTTGCCAGACAGCGCACCTTAAAAAAACGATGGTGGGCTGACCAATCAGTGGAAGCCACAGCCCCCTGGACACCATTTTAAATCACCCAATATTTCACTGGTGTAACTATGAGCCAAACCAGTCTGCTGTGGCCTTGGGGTGCACAGCCAATTAAGATCTGCAAGAAGCTTATTCTCTGGTCTCTTCCATGCCTGCATTAGCTACAGGCTCCTAAAGGCCCATTGCTGCTAGGCGAGATCCTTCTGTGGGTTGTCAAATGGTCTACCAACATTTGACAGTGCTGCGCTGGTTCTCCTCCTTCCTCCAGGGTTGCTTCCAGTTGGTGTTGGTGGGAGGGGAGAAGTCCCATCCACGGCCCCTACTGTGTGGGGTGCCGCAGGGCTCGGTTCTCTCACCCCTCTTATTTAACATCTGCATGAGGCCACTGGGTGAGGTGATCCGACAGTTTGGGGTGAAGTATCATCAGTATGTAGATGATGCCCAGCTTTATATCTCCTCCCCGGGCTGTCTGAGGGATGCCGTGGATGTCCTATCGCAGTGCCTGGAGGCTGTGGGGGCCTGGATGGGGCGCAATGGGCTCAACCCAAGCAAGGCTGAGTGGCTTTGGGTGCTTGGGCCTCCCAGTACCAAAGTTTTTCCAAATTGACCTGGTGTGCAATTTGGGGGTCCTCTTGGACTCACGGCTCCTGCTGGAAAAGCAGGTGGCAGCCGTGGCTAAGAGGGCCTTTGCACACCTTTGGGTTGTGTGCCAGTTGCGCCCATTCCTGGACCGGGAGGCACTACTCACTGCCACTCATGCCCTCGTGACCTCCCGTTTGGACTACTGCAACATGCTCTGTGTGAGGCTGCCCTTGAAGAGCATTCGGAAGCTTCAGCTGACACAGAATGCAGCTGCCCGGGTTGTAAATAGTGTTGGCTACTCTGCACAGGTAACACCTCTGCTTTGGGAGCTGCACTGTTTGCTGATGTGTTTCCAGGTGCAATTCAAGGTGCTGGTTGTCATCTTTAAGGCCATTCATGGCTTGGGACCGGGTTACCTGAGGGACCGTCCTTTCCCAGTTAGTTCTGCCTGTCCAATATGGTCCAGCAGGGTGGGCTTCCTCCGGGTCCCATCAGCCAAGGAATGACGGCTGGCAGGGACCAGGAAGTGTGCCTTTTCTGCTGTGGCGCCTGCCCTCTGGAACATCCTCCCTCTTGAGATTAGGATGGCCCCGACCCTTTTGGCTTTCCAGAAGGCCTTGAAGACCTGGCTTTCATGGTTATATTAACACCATGGCTTTTAGATTGCTCAGCTATATTTTTATTTTTATTTATGTTTATGTTTATTTTTAATTTTTGTTATTGTTATTGTTTTATATTATGATTGGTTTTATTGTTGTTAGCCGCCCAGAGTCACAAGTTTGACATGGGTGGCAATATAGATTGATTGATTGAATGAATGAATAAATAAATAAATAAATCTGCAGCTTCAGCCAACATAGATTTGTTTTGTGATCTGTTGGGAAGGTGATTTAAGGGCCCATTCCTACTCTGAAGCTCCTGATCCAGACCTATCGGCCGGCCATAGTGGCAGCATGGAGCTCAGACTTAACATCTAAATGACTCCAAGATCAAAAAGAAGGTTAGAATCTTGAGCTTCTTGGAAATGTATGTGAGATTGGCAGAATTGGTTCTAGTAACAGTAGGGTACCTCTTGCCTTCTGGAGTCTTGCTATAGGGTTGAAAGGATCTCAGACATCCTTCAAATAAGGCTAGGAGGAGGATGAGGGAAGATGTCCAAGTAGGTTTATTCGCTAGTGTTCTTATAGTACAGTACAGGTAGTCCTCACTTAACAACCATTCATTTAGTGACAGTTCAGACTTAAGATGGTGCTGAAAAAAATGACTTACAACTGGTGCTAACACTTACAACTGTTGCAGCATTCCCACAGTCACATGATCATGATTTGGGCACTTGGCAAACAGTTTGCATTTATGACCGTTGCAGCATCCTGTGGTCACGTGATCGCCATTTTAGACCTTCCTGTCCACCTTCTGGCAAGCAAAATCAATGGGAAACCACATGATTCGCTTAACAGCCACTTGGTTTGCTTCACACCCGCAGCCCTCAGTGATTCACTTAACGACCGCTGCAAAAAAGGTCATAAAATCAGGTTGGATTCACTTAATGACCAATTCACTTACGGCAACCAAAATGCTGGTCCCAGTTGTGGCCATTAAGCAAGGACCACCTGCATGGCAGAATGGCAATTGACCATTCTAAAGGATAAGGAAGGGCCAGGCCAGCTGCTTGAAGCAGGAGAAGCAGTAGGGAATGGAGATGAAGTAGACCACAATTTGAATCTCTGCCTGCTGTTCTCTCCCCGCCTCCACACTGTCCTACTTTCAAGATGTATGTATCCAGATTTGAAAATGCTTGCCCCAATCATAATGGTGAACATTAGGGTCATTCGAAGCTTCAAAGGGGCGTTTGGCTTCATTGACACTTTGATCAAAGGACCCCTTTGAAGTTCTTTGATGAAGCAGAGTGGCTGCTCATCTCAAAACGTAGCAGCTGCTCCTCTTAGTTCTGACCAAAGAATGGGGCTTTGTGGATGTGGAGCACATGTGAAAAAGCCCCATTCATTGAACTCAGGTGACCAGTCAAGGCAGATTGGCACCCCCTCATGTAATGAACCTGTTACTTCTTAACTGTCTCTCATGTGGCTAGAGACCGTTCTTTCTAGGGCTGAGCAGAGCTTTGATCTGAAGGCTTTGATTTGAAGGCAGTTAGGTCCAATCATGTCTTCCAGTTGACCCTTTGAACTGAAGCAGGCTCTTTAGTTTGATGCTTCAAGCTGAACTGGCCACCTACAAATGGACTGAAAGATTCAGTGGGCTTTTGTGCACTTGTACAGAGCTTTCTCAAATCAACTGTGTCAGTCAAAGTGATGAGCCAATCAAATTCAGGTCTCAGATTAAATCTTGCCTGATTTAAACCCTAGCTGATATAGTGGTACAACTCCTTTGAAAGAGCTGCTCTGGAATAGCAAGGAGACAGCTGGGAAGAGCTTTCAAAGCAACTGTATGAAAAAAAGGAAGGTAGCTCTAACAGTTTGAAAAGAAATATTCATATACACTCCTGCATATTCTGAAACAACTCTGGAAGGATTTGCCTAACCCATACTAGTATTTACAAATTTCTTTCCAAGACAGACATTTATAGACATTCATGACCGACTCTAATTCAGCAGATCACTTATTTTTGGCTGAATGGATTTCTTTCACATCCCTGTTTGGAATCAGTGCAATCTTGGAATGCCATTCAAGAACAACCCCCCTCATGTGTGTGACCCTGGTCCAAACAAAATGCCCAAAGGCCATGTGTCATAACGTGCCATTGTATCCTCCCTTCAGAATAATACTTATAGGGCTGTCACAGGGAAGAGGCTGTGGATTTATTCTCCTTGTGTCTGAAAGTAGGACAAGAACCAATGGTGGAAGCTTTACATCCCAACTTGAAATAAAGAGGAATGTTCTGACCAGGAGATCTATTTTGCAGTGGAACATTCTGCCTCCCAGAGATGTGGGGGCTCCATCACGGCATGTTTTCAAGCAATGGTTGGGCAGCCAGTTGTTTGGGAGGGTCTGAGGACTCCTTTCCTGGGCAGGTAGTTGGACTAGAAGATCTCCAGGGTTCCTCCCAACCCTATGATTCTAAGAGCACTAAAAATATACTTTTCCAGCAAACATTGGACCTCAGGGTGCCATGTATTTGTGTCAGCTTTCCTTGTTTCCAGTTCCATTCCCATAATGAGTAGATATGTTATACATATGTACATTACAAAGCTTATTCAAATGCTAGTCCTTTATGGCTATAACCAGAACTTGGCACAGATTGTCTTGCATGGGATTTGGCATGATTACACATATCCAGATGGGGTGCACAGCTGGTAATTGCGCACTGTGAATCCCAGAAGAGATTTCCAATGTGTCAATACCTCCTCTCAAGATAATTTTAGATATTGTTGTTCAGAAGCATTTTTTTTTTTTGCAGCATTGTTGTGTTGAGATGTTATTAGTGTGTCGGAAATAAATTGACAGGGCAATGGTTTGAAGGTATTTGTGTCAAACAAAAGAATAAATGTGGTATATTAGGTTAGAGGAAAATGTGCAGCGCATTAAAATGTGGAGGATGCAGTATTCAAGGAAGGGTAAAAAAACATGATTTTTTAGATAGTGCAGATCTTCAGCAAGCTTCTGCTACAAATATTCCTATGGACTTCTGGGAGAAATTAAACAAGAAAGAACCTATATAACTATGAGGGAAAGTATGTGGGTGCACCTACATGTCTGGAAGTGGCTAAACCAGCATAGAGCTTCAGTGACTGCTGTACAATGCTGTATTACCTGAGGGACCATCTCCTCCCAGTTGTTTCTACTCATCCAATCTGTCCAGCAGGATGGGCATGCTCCGGGTCCCATCAGCCAAGGAATCTTGGCTGGCGGGGACCAGGAGATGTGCCTTCCCTACCGTACTGCTTGCCCTCTGGAACATCCTCCCTCCTCAGATCAGGATGGTCCTGACCCTGTTGGCCTTTCAGAAGGACTTGAAGACCTGGCTATACGCCGGGGCCTGGGGTCTTGAGTGTGTGAAGGGCCCCATTTCCTGGTTATGCTAACAGCTATGAATTATAATATTTCTTGGCTGCTATATGTATTTAATTTTTCTTTCTGTATTGTGTTTTTAATTGTTTTAATTGATTTTATGATTGTTTGCCACTCAGAGTCACTGGTTTAAGATGGGTAGCTATACAAATTGAATAAATAAATAAATGTCTGTTCACACAAACATGATAGTTGATGTGGATGAGATGGCCAACGTGGCCCTCCTCTTATTTGTGTTGAGAAACTGGTTTCATTCCATCATTTCCCTCCCTCAACTCTTATCTACCAGTAGCCATTCCATGGGCTCAGCTCCAGTTTGTCCCTTTTCTTCTTCGGATTCTGAAGGTTACATCTTGGGTAGAACATTCATCTCCTTTGGCCTGGGAACTCTGACTGGAAGAGTTCTCCTATTGTGTATTGTCTGTATGCCTTCCATCTTAGACTGTCTACAGCAGAAGAACGTAAGAATAATCAGGATAGCCTTAGTGAAAGGACTGTGATTTGCACTGTCCTTTTTTTGTGTTATAGTAGTGAAGACATTGGTTTAAAACTGGGGAGACCCAGGTTCAAGAACACTCTCAGCCTTGGAAGCTCCCTGGATACGTTGTGGTAATCACTCCTTCTATTCCAACCTACCTTCACAGGTTTGTCACTGTGTAGAAAAACTGGAAGAAGAGATGCTATGTATGCTGCCTTGAGCTCCAGAGGAAAGGCATTATATAAATCTATCAAATAAATACATATGTACCAATAGAAGAGAATCTATGTAGCTCAGGGGTGAACTGTGGAGTCCTTGGTGCTCTCTGAGCTTGGCTGTTTGCTTGCAGATTTCATGACCTGACTAGGTAACATCATCAGTGCTCATGATGAAGTTACCTAGTCACCTAGGCATTGATGATGTTACCTAGTCGGGTCATGAAACATCTGCAAGCAAACAAGCAAGCTCAGAGAGCACCAAGGACTCCACAAATACATACTGTGTGTACCTTCTTCGGTAGGCCACTGAACAATACTCATACCTACTTTTTGATGCTGGGTCTTTTGCCAAAGACATCAGCAAAGGAGCAGTTAGCAAGAATTTTGTTGTTGTTTATTCGTTCAGTCGCTTCCGACTCTTCGTGACTTTGTGGACCAGCCCACGCCAGAGCTTCCTGTCGGTCGTCGACACCCCCAGCTCCCCCAGGGACGAGTCCGTCACCTCTAGAATATCATCCATCCACCTTGCCCTTGGTCGGCCCCTCTTCCTTTTGCCTTCCACTCTCCCTAGCATCAGCCTCTTCTCCAGGGTGTCCTATCTTCTTATTATGCAGCCGAAGTACTTCAGTTTGGCCTTGAATATCATTCCCTCAAGTGAGCAGTCTGACCCAGAATCAAGGGGTGAGACATCCTCAGGTGGTTGTTGTTTATTCGTTCAGTCGCTTCCGACTCTTCGTGACTTCATGGACCAGCCCATGCCAGAGCTTCCTGTCGGTCATCAACACCCCCAGCTCCCCCAGGGACGAGTCCGTCACCTCTAGAATATCATCCATCCACCTTGCCCTTGGTCGGCCCCTCTTCCTTTTGCCTTCCACTCTCCCTAGCATCAGCCTCTTCTCCAGGGTGTCCTGTCTTCTCATTATGCAGCCGAAGTACTTCAGTTTGGCCTTGAATATCATTCCCTCAAGTGAGCAGTCTGACTCAGAATCAAGGGGTGAGACATCCTCAGGTGGTTGTTGTTTATTCGTTCAGTCGCTTCCGACTCTTCGTGACTTCATAGACCAGCCCACGCCAGAGCTTCCTGTCAGTCGTCAACACCCCCAGCTCCCCCAGGGATGAATCCATCACCTCTAGAATATCATCCATCCACCTTGCCCTTGGTCGGCCCCTCTTCCTTTTGCCTTCCACTCTCCCTAGCATCAGCCTCTTCTCCAGGGTGTCCTGTCTTCTCATTATGCAGCCGAAGTACTTCAGTTTGGCCTTGAATATCATTCCCTCAAGTGAGCAGTCTGACTCAGAATCAAGGGGTGAGACATCCTCAGGTGGTTGTTGTTTATTCGTTCAGTCGCTTCCGACTCTTCGTGACTTCATAGACCAGCCCACGCCAGAGCTTCCTGTCAGTCGTCAACACCCCCAGCTCCCCCAGGGATGAATCCATCACCTCTAGAATATCATCCATCCACCTTGCCCTTGGTCAGCCCCTCTTCCTTTTGCCCTCCACTCTCCCCAGCATCAGCATCTTCTCCAGGGTGTCCTGTCTTCTCATTATGTGGCCGAAGTACTTCAGTTTTGCCTTGAATATCATTCCCTCACCTAAAATTATTTCCTACCCACTAATCTCCCTCACCTTGACATTGGAAATAAGCATGCAGACAGTTACAAAGCTTGAAGGTTTGCGGAGTGGGGAAGTGGGATTTTCATTCCACCGAATGTGGTTTGGAGAGCTTGTTTCTGCATCTACATTAGTACCTGACCAGCCTGTAAATAAACAGATTATTACAACAAATTTCTTTTCTCTGCCCAAGGGAACTGACACTGCAAAGACTATCTGAACTTCCCGGCGCTTGAAGAGGAGGATTGAGAAATGCACCAGTCTCATCTATAATAAAACGTCTCCTTTACTTCAAGAATTGCAGGAACCTGTATTTGCTTCAGTCTGCCAACAATTTATTGGCAAGGTTTCCAGGCAGGTGAAAAAGATATAATGGTGTGCAATGAAGTTATAATTATGTTCTGCAATGACCTCTATTTGGAATTATTTATCTTCACTCCAAAGAAAGGTGGAATTGTATATTATCTCATGGGGAGATCACTTGCTTTGATTTCAGAGCGAGTACAGATTTATCAGTGGTGTCACATTCTCTACATTTTGAAGGCTCTTGTATTAGTTGATGGGGAGGAATGCCATCTTTTAATGCATTCCTTGACAATGGACAGGCAGCATGCAGTATTACCACTAATGTGGAAATGCTCTGCCTACATTACTGCTGACTTGCCTGATAGCCTCCATCATTTTGGCCTGAGTGCTGAATATATTTTAGAATATTTTTTTTTGATCATGAGATTGTAGATAAGCAAAGTAACCATTTACAAAACAAAACAAACAAACAAACAAACAAACAGGAGACATAGAATGCCTTGGGGAAAATGAGATCTTTGCCATCTCCAGATTTCAGCCCCACCTGCCTTCCGGTTGGAATCTATGCTTCTCAGTTCCTGATAAATTATAAACTTAAAAAGGAGCTGCTCTTTAGAGGTCTTACCGAATCTCAGAGGCAATCTGTCTCATTGGTAAAGAGAGAAGGAGAGGAAACAAATCTAGATACCGTGAGAAGGCAGCTACAACTAGGATTGTGCTGGTTTGACATCTCCCATTCAGTCTGATGGAAATGAAACTGCTTTAGTTTTCTTCAAGAAGATAAAAAAAAAAAATGTGCTTAAGCAAGGTGCTGAAGTCAGCCAGGCTGAAGTGGCATAAAAGTTGTCAAAAATGATAAAAATGAAATGAAATGAAAAATAGAATAAAAATAAAAATAATAAATAAATAAATAATAAAAATACAATAATAGTAAAATACAATACAAAAATAAAAAATAATAGAAGTAAAATAATAAAATAAAATAAAATAAAAAATAAACCAAACCAGACCAGACCAGACCAAGCCATGGACTGTAGGGTCCTTAGTGAAAGATGATATGCAGGGCCATTCACTGTATGTAGTTTCCCTAGTTTTCTTTTCGTAACCTGAGAAGCTCCACTTAATTCATAATGAATGAACTCATCCCAAAAGGTCTTTTTAGGACTGTGAAATAGGGACAGCCAGGAAAGCTGCAGGGTTGGAGAGATTCACACATACATAGAAAACATAGAAAAAGCATTTTAAATAAGGGTGTGTGTGTGTGAAAGCCTAAGCAAAACACCAGCATACTCTGCCATTTCAAAAAATAAGCCCAAAGACATCATCAAAAGAAATTCTAAAGACGTTCTAAAGCATCCTGGGATTGAAGAAAGAACTCAGAGACTTTTCAGGCAGACAACAAATTGTGGAATTTTGAAGATAGATTTGGGCAAAAATCATCAGCAATCCGTTCTTCCCATCTCTTTTACCACTAAGGCCTCACTATGGTCCCTCCATGGATATTGAACAGAATGTCAGCTAGGAGAGGAAACAATGAAAGGGGTTTTCAAGAATTAAATGGGAGAAAAAATCCCACCCCCTCACCTTAGTGGCTTCCCTATCTATTGAATTAGGATTGCTCTGATTAGATCCACTGTTTGGAATGAACCCTTTTTTGTTTTGAGGAGTTTACAATTCCTAATTCCTCATTTATTTTGCAGAACCATGCCAGCATTTTTCTTTCACATCTTTTTCTTTTGTATAGATCACTGATGGGCAACAGGGTACATGTGCGCTCAGTGAAACTGTGAAAAAGGGGATTGTATCAGATTTGGTTTCTCTAGATGTCTGAAAATGACAAGCCCCAAAGGTGTCTTAAAGGCCTCTACCTTTCTCTCAGGAGGAAAGGCCCGAGGTTGTGACACCAATGCCAGGAGAGGCTGAATGCCTGGCCTTATCGTTTGGGCAGATGTGATATATGCCAGCAGACAACAGTGGGCTTGCTTGGAGATAGCAAAGGAGCACAGCTATCATACAGTAGTACAACAGTACACACCTTTGATTTGGGGTGGTTGTCCTCTTCCACTGCGTGTGCTGGTTGAGAAGGCGCTCACACAGAGTGGTGAGGGAGAAAGAGGACACCCACCTACCAGCAAGATCAGCCAAATCAACTCTGATGATCAATGGGTTGACAGATGTCCCAGCCAGATTGCCCTCATATCCCATTTAAACCTTAGGAAATAGACATAGTGTCTTTCCAAGGCATTCTAAACTAGCCTGCAGCCTAGATATGATAAAGGATGTTCTGTAATCGCTATTGCTGATATAACATTATATTTCAGTCTGTTCGGGGTTCCACTGGGAAGGAATGTCATCTTAACCTCTGCCGCAGTCCACTATATGTCTTGAGGAAGGCCTTGGAAGCTCTTACTCACAATCTAATCAAGACAAATTTGGCTTCAAGGTCTTAACAAAAAGCTCAGTATGAACAAATCAAGATTCAGAACAGTTATTTCTTTATGCATCTCTTTCACAGGGTTATATTCCATTGATGTGACTCTAAGAAGAGTGCCACAAAACAATACAGCAATTATAATCAAGGTAAGTCATTATAATCCAATTATAAATAGCATTCCAGTGACATAAAAAGTACCTCAGACCATCCTTAATAGCGTGACATTCTCACCATGCCACCATTCATGGAATATGCATCTGTCATTACCCGTTTCCAACTGCTCTTTGAAAGAGCCACATTTTTAATAATTTCCTAAATTGTTTTGTTGTTTATTCGTTCAGTCGCTTCCAACTCTTCGTGACTTCATGGACCAGCCCACGCCAGAGTTTCCTGTCAGTCGTCAACACCCCCAGCTCCCCCAGGGACGAGTCCGTCACCTCTAGAATATCATCCATCCATCTTGCCCTTGGTCGGCGCCTCTTCCTCTTGCCTTCCACTTTCCCTACCATCAGCATCTTCTCCAGGGTGTCCTGTCTTCTTTCACTCCTTCCACTCTCCCTACCTTATATTTATTTATTTATACATCATATTTATATAGCTGCTCATCTTGCAGAATATAAGTCTGTGTGGCGTACAATAAAAACACATCATAAAAGCTAAGATTTTAAAAAAAACATTCTACAAAGAAGAACACCAATTGGGATAACTAGTAACAGAGTAGCAGAGTTATTATTATAGGCAATTCAGCCATCTCACTAATTCACCACTTCCTTGAGATCCTTAAAACCATGTTTTAAGGCACTTCCAGAAGGATGTCAGGGACAGGGACAATCTCACTTTGGGGGGAATGATGTTCCACAGGGCAGATGCCACAGCAGAAAAGGCCCATCTCCTAAGTCCTGCCAGATGTAACTCCTTTGCAGATGGGACCCATAGTGTACCCTTTCTGCCAGACCTAATGGGACAGGCAGATGTAATCGGGTGGAGGCAGTCCCTCAAATATACAGTGGTAGGGGATCTTCCCTTCCAGATGCCCATGCCCATGTCAATGCCACCTGGATGAAGTGGCGCCAGGTGACTGGAGTCCTGTGTGATTGTCAGATGCCCCTACTCCTCAAGTCAAAGGTCTACAGAACAGTAGTGCGCCCATTCGCCCTCTACGGATTGGAGTGCTGGCCAGCAACAGCAAAGCACGAGCAGGCCCTGCACATGATGGAAATGCGAATGCTCCGATGGTGCCTTGGACTAACACAATTTGATCACGCCATGAACAATGACGTACGACGACTGGGAGTCACGCCAATCGTGGCAAAACTGTGGGAAGGAAGGCTTAGATGGTATGGACACATCGTACGTGGCAAAGAAGACTTGGTGGCAAGGACAGCCATATGTCTGGACCCTGGTGGCCGGCGGCCCCATGGTAGACCCAAGAAACGGTGGATGGACCGCATTAAGGAGGACATGGAATGTGTGAACATCACCCCTGAAGATGCCTTGGATCGAGCCAAATGGAGAAGGATATGCTGACAAGCGGACCCTGCCATAGCGCAGGAATAATGCTAGGAAGAAGAAGAAGAAGAAGAAGAAGAAGAGGAGGAGGAGGAGGAGGAGGAGGAGGAGGAGGAGGAGGAGGAGGAGGGGATCTTCTCTTTGAGTTCCCTCCCATCATATTTTCCAGGGAGCGGGGACTCTAAGCACACAGTGTCTCCAGCGTACCTTGGGTGGTAGATTCCATTTGGAGCAGGTGGTCTTGAGAAGGGTATTCCGATAGTTCAGTTCCCAAATCCCCTGCTTCTGTTTTTCAATCCTAATCTTAGGGTGCCTAATAATGTGTTTCAAACTTCTCTTATTTAATTATTAAATTAAATTAAGCTTATTTAATTATTGGATGAGGCAGAGGAAGCTACTGCCAATTGACCTGGGTGGTATACATTCCCACCTCTCCCTCGTTGCTCATGCTTTTTTGTTTTGAGGAGTTTACAATTCCTAATCTCTCCCATGATGACTTCCCTTTGAATTCAGTGGAAATGTAGAGAACCAGGAAGACTTCAAATTGCTGGAGAGAGGATTGTATTCTTCTCCTTCTCCTTCTCCTTCTCCTTCTCCTTCTCCTTCTCCTTCTCCTTCTCCTTCTCCTTCTCCTTCTCCTTCTCCTTCTCCTTCTCCTCTTCCTTCTTCTCCTTCTCCTTCTCCTTCTCCTTCTCCTTCTCCTTCTCCTTCTCCTTCTCCTCCTCTTCCTCCTCCTCCTCCTCCTCCTCCTCTTCCTTCTCCTCCTCCTCCTCCTCCTCCTCCTCCTCCTCCTCCTCCTCCTCCCCTTCCTTAAGTCACACACATTCTTTGGATCCCCCATAACTAAATAATAGGGTCAGCCCACAATCTGAAATAGTGTTGACATTCAAAAGGGGCAATATTCTATTTGCATCTGCGAATCAAGGTTTATGGACAGCAAGATTTTAGTTGAACCAGTCTGAGATTTGAGATTCCAATTCATAAAAGATTCAACCATGGGCAGTAATGGGAATGCATCAAAATGCTTGCAGCTGTTTCAACTTTTATTTATTAAAAAAAAAGTTGAAAATCTTTTTTTTAACCTAGGAATAGTAGAAACCTAGGAATGGTAGACCCCTGAGAAGACAGTAATCCAGCAAAGTTTCAGCTGAATGGTTTCAAGAGTTTCATTGCAATAAATTCCCCCTTAACCTCTTTTAAGGCAAAGATAGTGAGGAAAAGACAGGACAGCAGTTTTCAGACTGTCTGGCAAAGTGCCCATAGAGAAGTTGTGCTGAACCAATATAAAAAGTGTTCTCCTTCAATGTAAAAACAACATTTTTCAAAAACTTTTTAAAAGTTCTTACTAAAGTAAGAAGAGCAAGCATCACCCTCTGACCACTTGCTTTAATCAGGTGGCATGGCTCATTGGCAATGTTAGCCACCTTTAGGCATGATGTGTTACGGGTGACTTGTGCAAATTTAAAAAAAAGTCTGAGAAATATGTGTGTTATTGAAATAATATATATAATACACAGATATGTATTGTTTACCATATGTAATATTCTAACAGTAAGCACACTATCTTAATCTTACTTGATGAAGAGACAAGACAAGATAAGTAGCAGAAAGGAAAACAGGATCTTGTGTAGAAGTTTTATGTGGAGGGGGAATGAAAGGGGAATAACAGAAGGCCCAGAAACAGCTGGAGAACTGCAAACAGACTAAGCATAGAGACTAACAAGAACTATACTTCAAGTCTGAAACTTGATTGAACATTGAGGAAAGATTAGCTTTCAGGAAAAGTAGAGGATTAGACAAGAATCGCTTCTCTTTTTTTTTCTTCTTTTCTTCTTTTTATCTATAGTTTTTATTAAAGAAATTTTTAACGGAGTAAAAGTCATAAGAGAAAATAAAGAGAATAAAGAAAAATAGTGATAGTGAGAAGATAGAAATAATAGGAATAGGAAAGTATGAAAAAGCAGCTTCCAGTCTTCTTGACAGCAGTTATAAATACATTTATATTTTGCTCTCTTTCTCTACAGTTACGTCATAATTTCCTTCTTTCCCCAAGTTACCCTTTCTAATCTTCAAACCCATAAATCACAAGTCTGTTTTTCTCTTTTTTCAGCAAAAAGCCCATAAGGGATTTCTAGTCACTAATAAATGTATTTATTATTTATTTATTTATTTATCAAATTTGTCACCGCCCATCTCCTCTGACCGGAGAGACTCTGGGCGGTTTACAATATAGAATAAATATACAATAAATACTCAAATAAATACACGGTAAAATTCCAATAAAATCCCATTAAAACCAAAACAATTTCTTAACTACCCCAGCTCATAAAATCCAGATGGCTATGACCTCTTCAACCATCATGTAGGAGGGGCACTTCAAGGCACCAGCCAACCCCAAGTGTGTCGATTCTCCTCCCTGCCCCAAGCCCAGTGACAGAGCCAGGTCTTCAACTTCCTCCAGAAGGCTAGGAGCGATGGGGCTAATGTCACCTCCAGGGGCAGGATGTTCCAAAGGGCAGGCACTACTGCTGAGAAGGCCTGCCTCCTGGACCCTGCCAGATGGAATTCTCTTATTGAAGGGGTCTGCAGCATGCCCTCTCTGCATGAGCGGGTGGGACAGGCTGATGATACGGGGAAGAGGCGGTCCCTCAGGTAACCTGGTCCCATGCCATGTAGGGCTTTAAAGGTGATAACCAACACCTTGAATTGGACCCAGAAGCAAACTGGTATCCAATGCAGCTCACGTAGCAAAGGTGTTACGTGCGCCATTCTAGGGGCGCCAAAAATAGCCCACGCAGCCGCATTCTGGACCAGCTGAAGCTTCTGGATACTCTTCAAGGGTAGCCCCATGTAGAGCGCATTGCAGTAGTCTATGTGGGAGATAACAAGGGCATGAGTGACCATCTGAAGGGCTTCCCGATCCGGGAAAGGGCACAACTGGTGCACGACATGAAGCTGTGCAAAGGCCCTTCTGGCCACGGCTGCCACCTGCTCTTCCAGCAGGAGCCGTGAGTCCATGAGGACCCCCAGATTACGCACCAGGTCTGTCTGGGGCAGCGCAACCCCATCCAGAACTAAAGATGACAAAGTCCCAGATACGGAGGAACCCTTAACCCACAGCCACTCCGTCTTACCAGGGTTCAGCCGAAGCCTGTTGTTCCCCATCCAGACCACTACAGCCCCCAGGCACCGAGAGAGGGCAGTCACAGCATCACTTACCTCACCCGGGATGGAGATATACAATTGAGTATCATCGGTATACTGATGATACCTCATCCCGTGGTGACGGATGATCTCACCCAGCAGTTTCATGTAGATGTTAAATAGGAGAGGAGAGAACCCTGCGGCACCCCACAAAGTAGGGGCCGCGGGCTGGATCTCTTGCTCCCTATCAACACCGACTGGGACCGGCCCTGGAGGAAGGAGGTGAACCAGCGCAAAACTACACCGCCCACCCCCAGCTCCCTGAGCTGACCCAAAAGGATACCATGGTCGATGGTATTGAAAGCCACTGAGAGGTCAAGAAGAGCAAGGATGGATGTACTACCCCCATCCCGCTCCTGCCAGAGATCATCCATAAGTTAAGAAATTGTTTTGGTTTTAATGGGATTTTATTGGAATTTTACCGTGTATTTATTTGAGTTTTTATTGTATATTTATTCTGTGTTGTAAACTGCCCAGAGTCCCTCCGGTCGGAGGAGATGGGCAGTGACAAATTTGATAAATAAATAAATAAATAAGCGCGACCAATGCTGTTTCTGTCCCATATCCAGGCCTGAAACCTGACTGAAAGGGGTCTAGATAATCCATTTCCTCCAGAATCCTCTGGAGTTGTAATGCCACCACTTTCTCAACCACTTTCCCCAAAAAGGGGAGGTGGGAGAACTAATTCTTATTCTTTGCATATTCATGTAACCTCTTGGTTTTACTAGCCAGGCCAACTGAAAAATAATCTACCACCCAAAAAACAACATCTGTCTATATCCATATTTATCACCCTGCCCTCCCAAACCTTTAGCATGTACCCGTCATCTTCTACAAGGATTCTTGAAACCTGATGCAAGTAGGGTTGATTAGAACATCCCACAAGCCATTGTTTAACAAGGCTTTAATTATGATAAAAAAGTGGTTTTAACAAGTTGTAAATGTGTTTTCCAAAACACCCTTGCTATTTCTAATTGATGCAGCCAATGGAAAATTGTCACTCTGTTGTGAATAATTTTTGCCTGTTTAGCAGTGCCTTTTATTTTTTGTCCTTCTACAAGGCTTAATGAAACAGGAAACAGGGCGAAGGATAGATCAACCTGAGAGACTGACCCAGGGCAGAATTGCAAAGGACCATTGTTTTTTCTGTGTGAGCGGGAAAAGTAAATAAATAAAAAAAGAAGTCTACATAATTACTACTATAGGGTGTTTTTTTTTTCAAATGTAAACATACCCCCTGCAGATGAGTACCTCCGAACAGTTGAGTTGCTATTGATTCTTCAAGTGATTGATTGCTGAAATTTCTCTAGTTCCTGTAGGTTATGCTAGCCAGCAATATGTCACTTCAAGTAAGCAACAATTTAATCCTAAACAAATCAGCTTCCTTTAAATCCACTAGAAGATTGTAACCTTGGCAATCCATCAGTTACTCATTTGTCAGGGTTTAATATGGGTTATGCCAACGTTTGTGAGAAAGTAGGTTGAATTCCCAAAAGGTAACAGAGAAGAAGAAATCAGGGGTGTGTTCATTTCTTTGCCTATGGACCACCGAGTATTTTTTTTAAATGCCATAATGCATTTCTGTTTTCACACTGTTATTAAAAATGTGTTTCTTTTCTTTCTCAATCCACTTGGACTCTAGGCAATTTACAACATATATAATGAAATGCAACGATAATCCAATAGTATATAATAATAACTCTAATCACTCTAGCTATAATAAAACTAAAACTTACTTTTATGGTGCTCAAAATTCCTTCCTTCCTTCCTTCCTTCCTTCCTTCCTTCCTTCCTTCCTTCCTTCCTTCCTTCCTTCCTTCCTTCCTTCCTTCCTTCCTTCCTTCCTTCCTTCCTCATTTAATGCATATACTTTGTTCAACCTCAACATTGGCATTGCTGAGAATTCTGGGATTTGAATTCCAGAATAAATCTGGAAGGCAGTAATTTTAAGGAAGTTTAAGGAAGGCTAATATTTTTTTTTTCTCTTCATTTGGCCAAATCCCAAATCTTTAGCTAAACTGAAAAAAATCACATTAATATGGCAGCTCCATGAGGGGAATCAGAATAATAGAATGTTAAGATTTGGGAGGAATTTGGAAATCATTGAGTCCAACCATCTGCCCAATGCAGGAATCCAGTTCTACAGTATATCTAATAGATGGCCCTCCAGCCTCCATTTAAATACCTCCAGTGAAGGAGAACCCACCACCTTCTGAGGCAGTCTGAACAGGGCATTTTTTTTCCTGATGTCTGGTCACAATCTACATATTATAACTTGTCCTGTCTTCTGGACAAACTCTGAATAGTTCTGCTTTTCTGATACTTGAAGACAGCTATATATCTTCTCTCCATCTTCTTTTCTAGACATATCTGGTGTCTCCAACTGTCCTTCATAGTTCTTTCCTTCATGGCCCTTTATCTTGACTGCTCTCCTCCAGACACACACTTCAGTTTTTCAATGTCTTTCCTAAAGTGCAATGCCCAGAGTTGGACTCAGTATTTTCAGTGCTATCTGACTAACATGGGATAAGGAAGAATGATGCTGGTGACGAAGATCTTACATAAGATTTGATGCTTGGAGCTCTTTGGAAAGGCAGAAGTTATTTTTGCAAAAAGGTTCTGCTGCTTTTCATGTATAGGTAAAGGTAAAGGTTTCCCTTGACATTAAGTCCAGTCGTGTCCGACTCTAGGGGGCGGTGCTCATCTCCGTTTCAAAGCCGAAGAGCCAGCATTTGTCCGTAGACACTTCCATGGTCATGTGGCTGGCATGATTACACGGAACGCCGTTACCTGCCCACTGAAGTGGTACCTATTAATCTACTCACATTGGCATGTTTTCAAACTGCTAGGTTGGCAGCATCTGGGACTAGCAACGGCAGCTCACCCCGTCACGCGGATTTGAACCGCTGACCCGATCGGCAAGCTCAGCAGCTCAGTGGTTTAACCCGCAGCGCCACCGTGTCCCTTCTTTTCATGTATAGTTTCCATCAAATGCCAGGATGGGGAGAAAAGACAGAGAAAGGAGTGGACCTGAATCACAGATAGCTCTACTATCTAACCACTAGGAATGTTCCTGAGGATAGTTGTAAAGTCTTACCTTTCTCTGTACCCTATTCTTTATTCATTTGTTAAGTGTTTTCTCAAATCAACAGTCACGCTTTAAAGACTGAGACTGCTTGTTGGTGTTATTTTATTTATTTATCCAATTTGTCCCCGCCCATCTCCTCCCTTCCGGGGACTCTGGGTGGTTTACAGCAATCAATTAAAACATGGAGTCCCTATGACCTAATGTCCTCTTTAAACTTAATGTTGATGGCATCTAGCGCAAAATTTGGCACTGACCCTGACCCTTCTATATCTCAACACTTCAAAGGAAGCTCTATACAAGTGTTTTCAAACTTGGCAACTTTAAGATGTGTGGAATTCAACTCCCAGAATTCCCACCCAGCATGATGGCTGGGGAATTCTGGGAAATGAAGTCCATACAACTTAAAGTTCCCAAGTTTGAAAAACCCTGCTCTATGACATCTGCAGTTTCCATCGAATTGACTTAACTTTGTTACAGTAAGGATTAGCAGAACTCCCCCATACCCCAAGTATCCATAAATGCTTTTTTTTAATAGCAAGAACCATTATTTATACTGATTCATTATTTCAGTTTATATGGTTGCCCATGTCAGATTCATGACTCTGGGTGGCTAACCACAGTTAAAAACATCATAAAACACATAACTATAAAAACAACCCAAACTTAATCAGCAGCCAAGGTTAAAAAAAAAACCAGAACCCAAATCAACAAATCAGCATAACCATTACATGGAGTCTGCCACTCATCCAGATCCCCGAGCCTAGTGACAAACCACATCTTTAAGGCCTTGTGAAAGGCCACCAGGATCAGGGCCAATCTAATCTTTGGAGTAGATGATATTCCAAAGGGGCAGGCATCATGACAGAAGAGGCTCTCTTCCTGGGTCCTTCCAGATGCCATTCCCTAATAGATGGGATCCAGAGCATGCCTCTTCTGCTAGACCTGATGGCATGGGTAGACAGAATTGTTTATCCTTGCAAATATCAACTAATTTTGTCAGGAAAAACAAACAGGAGAAAAAAAGAAAATAACATAGAAGGTTCCTATTTCCAAAGTCCCTACAGCTATTTCTCTGAAATTGGCAGGATTAGTGTTTCTGAAGAGCCTGTTGATATTTTAAAAAGTTATGCATTTTTATGGGTTTTGCACACTAATTAATGGGAGGCATAAAATGTTAGTTTTCAGAAGCACCTCCAGCAACTCATTGGATGACTCCTTCCTGCCAAGGATAAATTTTGACTGATAGAAACTGACATAAATATAATTATATTTCCACCAAGAAGGAGAGATGTTACTTTCAATGTAATGGAAAAGGATACCTCACTGAAGAGTTACTGAGTAATGAGCATTAAAGAAAAGAGAGAGGGAGAGAGAGAGGAATTATTATTATTAATTTAAATTATTAATTTGTACTTGCAAATTTGGTCAAAATGCGAAGTATAAAATCTGGGTCTAAGCAAATAGGACTAAGCAATAAACTGACAACAAATTCCTTGCTGCCAATCCACACTGAGTTAATGTTGTGCACAGCTTCAATCCAGGGATTAATTTTGAATTCAGTTCAACTGAATCCCCAATCTTACTTTTCAAATCAAATTGGAAAGCCAAACCATGATTGTTTGTTTGTTTTCAAAGACATACAGCTGCCCATATTGTAACAAGAACAACAACAACCCTGGGTGGCCAACAAAATAGTAAAAACAATAAAAAAACCCATACAATTAGAATAAAAATAAATAATAATTGGCAAATCAAATCAACTCAGAGCTGATTTGGACACCCTTATAGTCTTTATTTTGACCGCCCAGCTTTCTCAACTTCTGCAGCAACCAATAAATGTCCAGTCACATCTTCCATGGTTCACATAGTGAACGTCATTCATCTGAATGCTAATGGCTCCCGCTTTGCTGTACCCAGCCAACCATTCCAATTTATAGTGGAGCAGAAGAGGCAAAAGTAGGAGTCAGGCAACCTTCTGTTACATAATTTTACAGTTCAAAAGTTATAGGGACTTCTCCTGTGAGCAAAGTGCTCCTAATTTGCATGCCAAACATCCTCTTTGTCTATGGAAGCAGCATGAAAGGTTACACAGCTCAGCTTTAATATCCGTGGTCTTTATCTCAAATTAGCACTTCCTGCCAAGCTTCAGTGAGATGCAGTCTTGATGCCAAGCAGAATTAAAGTCATGTTCATCTGTGATCTTACATGGGCACCGGTGAGAAGAGGAAGTTCCATTCAATCCTAGGTGTAAAACCAATATTACACCTGCAGATAGAGAACTAGAGAAAAGCTGAATTCATGATGTGTTGAGGTTGGCTTTGGGAGAGATTAGGATTTTTAAAAAATGAAAAATTTGAACAGGGGAGAATCAAAGAAGGAACTAGGCATGGCCATGCAATGTAACAGTTGTGGCTGCAATACAATGTGGATTATAATTCTAAGGTCTGGTAAAAAAACAAGGGAAGGCAGATATAAAGGTTTTAGAAGCAATATTCAGGGTTATTTATTTAAAGCTAGGATTTCATGTGACACAAATGCAAAAAGCCTTAAGTACTGATTGCCACGTAATGTGTTCCTTGGTGTCTAACAGTATTGCTATCCAACTGAAACTTGCTCTATTTGTATGATGCTAATAACCTGGCCATCTTCTTTATATTGGCTATATTTGCAGTCCTTTTTACCCTCCCCCCCTTCCCTTCTTGTAACGGGCAGAAGGAATAACCTTGAGGAACAAGAGGAAAAGTCACAACCAAGACAAGAGTCAGATAAAAGAAATCTGAGTCTGGGCCAGAACTGTAACCGAAGAAAGCATCTCAGGTAAGACCTTCCCTAGTTCTCAGGAAGATAAAGAGAAGGAGGGGGAAGTGCATTCAGACTTGCAAGATTCTGTTACTATAACCTTATAATAAAAGTAGTGTTAGCATGCATGGCTTTGGTTTCCTAGCCTGATCTACCTTGAAGGGCTGAAATTTCTCTTCCCTTCCTTTTTCTTTTTGATCTAAGTGAAAAAAACAAGAAGAAAAAAAATGCATGGTGGTGTGATCAAGGTTGGCACTGTTGGATACATCATCACCATTCACCAAAGTGTTCCTTTTTTGTCCATTGTGCAGAATAGAGGAGGGATCATCTGATGTCCTATTCTGCTCTCTTATGTACATAAAAGTGTTAAGGCTGGAATAAGGCTCAACCTCACCACCTCACTCAGGCAGGTGTGTTGTGTTAAAAAACTCTGTTATTTTAATTTCCCTTCATTTCATAAAAATTAAATGGGGAGCTAAGATGCATACCAAACCATGGCTTCAGATATTATCTTTATTTTCAAGAATGTGTTTGGGGGGAAGATCAGCAGTTTCTGCTTGGGCCATCACCAGAATGGGCCACTCACCACTTCCTGAAAGGAGGAATGGATAATATAATCCTCTCCACACTCCCAGCCCATTGCAAATGCACCCTGTGCCTGTGTTTTCCAACATCAGTTCCAACAGTTGTTTTTCAACCAGAGCCATTTTAACTGCTCCAGGGCTTTGTTCTGATCTACAGGAAGCCCCAGCTCAGTTTGGCTGCAATGTCCTCCCCTCCTTCAGTTGTTGGGCATTGAAGGGGTTTATATGTTTTTATTGCACTTTTTATATGTTGTTAGCTGGCCAAAGTCACTATGATGAAATGGGCAGCCATATCAATCAATCAAATAAATAATTGGCCTCTTAAATCAATAAACTATCATTCCTAGAAGGTCCTGCTCATTCACCCTTATATTTCCCAGTGAGCACCCATCCTTTCACTTTATTCCTAGGCTGGCTGAAGATTTGCCCACCACCGGTACTGAAAATCTCCTCTTCTCTTTCTTGTCGGACTTTATGTAATGCCTGCCTATTCAAAATGATAATCAGACTCACACAGGTATTCTATGGATATCTGATTTAATAATGAATAGTATGAAGAAACACAGGCAAAGCTGAGAATACCAAAAGTGCGGGATTTCTCCCAATTAATTCCCAAGCAATCTCAACCCCCTCCCCCCAGAGTCAGTACAATTCCATCCCCCTGCAGGTGTTCCTAACAGTTGCTGGCAATCTTTGGGTAATGTCCTTGACCAGTTAAGTTAGCGCAAACATGCATTCCTCCAGACTCACAACATCCAGCTCACTGCCTGGCACCAAGGAGCAGTAGCAGCCCCCTCCTGTACAGCAACACGTGTCAACACCAGCATGGCATGGGAACTCATTGCGATGTTTCAGGAACATTAGAACAGGAACCATGGCACCTTACTGCATTGTTCTTGAGAACCACTTTGGGATAGTGGTTTAAGTCACCAGGTTAGAAACCAGGAGAGTGTGAGTTCTAGTCCTGCCTTAGGCACAAAGCTGGCTAGGTGATTTTGGACCAGTCACTCCCTCTCAATCCTAGAAAGAGGACAAACTCAAAGCACTTCTGAAAATCTTGCCAGGAAAACTGTGTGGACTCATCCAGGCCGTCCCCAGAAGTCAGTAGTGACTTGAGGGCACCAAAACACCAACCCCCCACCCCCCGTTATTTCTAGGAAGCTGAACTGTTCTTTCTTGCTGCAATGTTTCCAAAGATCTACAGAGGAATGAAAGAACAATCCGTTCCCCTGTTCTTTGATTATTACACTATCAAAGGAATGATGGTACTGTAAGGGAAACAGACACACACACACACAAAGGCTCTGCATGAATCAAAGGAGATAATGTGAGAAGGGATTGTGCAAACATCTGAGAAATCAAAAGACAGGCACAGGTACTAGAGAGGAGGGACCAATCTCTACAAGAAAAAGGCAGACTCTGACAGAACTTGCTGCACAGATGGGTAAATAACTAAAAACAGCTATTGTGTTGTATTGGGCATCTGTATTTATTCCTGCATGTATTTTGGTTAATGTCTTTATCAGGAAGAACTGCAAAGAGATAATGCATCCATTTTATGCACATCCCCTCAATGTCTTTCGAAATGCCAAGTGTCTCTGCTGTCTCAAAAGTGTGGGGATCCCTGAAACATCCCCCGACAATGGACCTGTTTCTGTGACAGCCATCAACACTACTATCAGCCTTCTGAAGAGACAAGGAGCACATTCTGTGGAGGTAGACTGTGCATAGTCCTGAATATGTGGACTTCCTGTTCTGGGCCTTCAGCAGTCGCTTTTGGTGTTGGTCCCTGAATTGTTTCAAGCATACTGAGCCCAAACAGAGCATGTGCACTTGTGCAAGAGACATTGGACTATGGACCTTGGTAACAGCCCTTCTGTTTCCAACCATGTCTGGTTGTGTGGCAAGCTGGAAAGGGAAGGGAATCTACTTGCATTTACCTGAACTACCTATACAAGCAAAGGCTCTGATACAACAATTAGGATGGAATAGGTTCTATTCACATCACCTTGTGATTCCCCCAGGTAGATCAGTAATTAATGATCAATGACATCATTGATGAATAATTAATTATACCATTCACAAGGCAGAGTTATGGTCAGTTCAAAGAGAAATCCCTAGAATGTCAGAATGATCAGACAGCCCTTGTCTCTCTTGGAGACTGCTTGTCTGGAGGACGGATTATCTGATGATAGAAGACCATCCTTGACAGTATTACTAGCATAGGACACCTCTTTTTTTGCCAAGGCTGTATTCTTGCAGGAAAAATAAACTGGGGAATGTACCCCTTCTCTCTCTGTCTCTGTCTGTCTCTGTCTCTCTCTCTCTCTCACACACACTTCTTCCTACTTAATATAGAGACTACAATGGATAGAATAGATTGCTTTTTATTGATGGCTCACAATGGGTTTTCATGAGGGCTCTATGAAATGAGCTCAATGTGCTGCATTTTGGCCCAAAGCTATAGGTTGCTCATCTCCAATTCAAAGCCTGGTTGGTGAACTTGTATCCTCCAGAGATGGTTGGATTCCAACTTCCATCAACCTGGAATGGTTGAGCCAACTGGCAAGGGTACTTGGAAATGTATCTGACAACACCTGGAGAACTCTTGATTATTCTTTATTTGATGTTTCAGTAAAAGCTAATTGCCCAGTCTAAATCCAGAAGGGAGACAATCTCATTTTTGGCAATCTTTCATTCATGTTATATTTGTTCTGAAATTTTTAGCCTAATTTCTTCACTAAATGTGTCCTATGATATCCCAGTGAGTGTGTCTGGTACATCTGTGCAAAACCACAATGAGTTTAGGCACCTGGGCATTCTAGAATGATTTCTGGGGGGAAAAAGTCTTGCCAACTAGTTGTGATTTTTTTTTAAAGCAAGGTGGTGGTTTGAATGACAAAAAGCCAGAATGAAACCTACTTGTTACTCGAGTCTTTCCATCTAGAGCCACCCATTAGGGAGCATGCCATTTCTTACTCCTTGCTTATTAAAGCAGGAAACTGTCATCTCCATTTGTCCACCTCTCTGCTGTTAGAGTTTTTACATAACATTGCTACAGACCAAATAACTTGGAGTGTCCCACTGGTTGACAGATCCCTCCCTCCCTCTTTTACAATTCAGTAAAACCTAAATTTAATACACCCCCCATTTAGCAGATGCACTTCTTCTAACCCTACAGATTTCAGAGGTCATCTGGGACAATCACCTGCTCAATGCTGGATCCAGCAGAGCACCTCTGACTGATGACCATCCAGCCTCTGTCTGAATATCTCTAGTGACGGAAAACTCATCACTTCATGGAGCAACCTGCTTCATTGACTGACAGCTTATACACTCAGGAAGCTCCTCCTCATGTTTATCCTGAAGCTCCTTCCTTGCGGTTTTAAACCACTGTTTCTGATCCTACCCTCTGGGACAACTGAGAATAAATCCATTCCTTCTTCTTTCAGATATTTGAACTCTACTATTAAATTTCTCCTTATCATTTCTCCTTATCCTTTCTGGAATTTAAACATGCCCAGGCCCTTTACCTGTACCTCCTAGGACTTGATTTCCAGACCCTTCACCATCTTGGCAGCCATTCTCTGACCTCACTCCCAGTCTATCAGTGCTCCTCCTGAATTGTGGTGCCCAGAACTGGACACAGTGCTTCAAATGGGGTCGGACTGGGGCAGAGAAGAGCAGGACAATTACTACTCATATTGTCAATGTTCTAAAAGGTAGAACAGCCTGGAGTCATCCTGCCAAAATTGAAAAGTGGCACATCCATTTTCAAAGTCATGAAGCCGTGTTTTCATCCCTTTGAATTATGAGTTGCAATTCTCACAGAGCCCGAAGACAGGTATAGAGCAGATGACATCCTGCTGTCCTAAATTCATCCAGTATTGTGCACACAGAAAAGGAGGGAGGGGACAGACTCACCCTTTATTAATGATATAAATCAAATCCTAATCTTTCTTGCCCAGCAGCCTATGGGGTGTACTTGCCTTTAATGCTCTCACGGCCATCCTCAGCATTCGCTAACCTCATAACCAAATGGGATTTCTGAGGAACAGATGCCATCACTCATTACAATCAAATTATAAGCCTAGGCAGCAGCCTTCTTACCTTGCTATGAAACCCAGAGGGAAAAAAATGAGGCCCAGGAGGCAACTGAGCATGGTTATCCTGCCCTGTCTGCTTCTGGCCAGGGGAGATTGATGTGGCCCTTTTGAGCTGTTACATTTCCCTACAAGAAGTAAGGATTCACAATGAAATGATGATGCTATGTCTCCAATTCTTAATAAGGTAGCTCCAACTGAGAGCTTTGAACTAGCTTGGGGGATCAGGACTTGCTTTTAAAATGGGCCTGGTGGCTTTAGAACAGTTTCAGAAGGGGGAGCTGATGGATTCGTGCTTCTGTTCCTTAAGCAGGGCACAGATTGCCTTTCAGAAGTCTCTGCCCCATTTGTGGGCAAGAAATTGGGTGAGTGGCCTCTTTGCATTTCCTCCGTGGGAGGGAGGAATTCTCCAACAATTCCTCAAGGGCAGGGCTCCCTCTGTAGTGGAGAAAATGGAGATTGCACCCCCACCCCCATGTTTTGCACATGACAAGGTCAAACCCAGTATTGACCCTCCCTGCCCCCGGACAAAGCCCCCAGCCATCCCGTCTAACCAAAGAATACAAGCCTCACCCACCAGCTCACAGCACAGCCCAAGGGTGGCCCTAAAGAGGGAGCTGCAACACAGGAACAAGGTGAGTGAGAAACCTCAGGATTCCATCCTCAGTCAGGGACCCGCCCCCCATTATCTCAACATTCCACCTCCTTGACAAGGGACTTGCCCAGCTCTGCTGCCCTCCTGATTGGCCCACGTTGCCTAACAATAGAACTAACCCTAGGTAGACAGACAAGGACCCGCCTAGCTTCCCCAGACTGGCCAGCCAATCAGATCCCTAGGATTTCCCACCTTGCAGCCCCCCACTTCTATAAAAGTCTTTGCTTTTCTATTGTTCAGGCTTCCTCTTTCTTGTAAACCAGGCACCCAATGATCCTTGCAATAAACATGGTTCTTCTCAGCATTGTGCTCCTTCTTCAGACTGAATCCACAATACCCTCTTACTGGTGATAGTCATATTGCCAGTAAAAAAAAAAAAAGACTCCTGGGAAATCCATACAGTGTATACACATTCTTACGAGAGTGCCGTGTTCTCGCCAACCATTTCATGACATTTCAAAGGGAAACACCAACATTTTCTGAATTTTAGAAAATTTTCAAGCAGTTTTAAACTAAATTATTTATTTTTGGGCATTCTGCAGCTACTGTGTGTGTGTAAGCTGTAGGGCCAACTGCTAATGTGTTTCCAATGTCTAACATGCAGCAGTCTTCAAAAGCTTTCAGTAATGAAGCAAGCTTTCCTTGCATAAAGGAAAAGTTTGGGGAGCTATTAGACTACGGTATCCCTCAGAGTTTTCTCATGGTTTTCCCCCAATTTTCATTTTGTCCCATTGGTACTAATGATACCTAATTCTGTTGCTCATTCATCAAAACCAAAGGAAGTTATTAATGCTTTCATTCTCTGCTGCCAATTATGGCCTCAACAAAGGAACACATATGAAAATGTAATCTGGTGAGACAGACATTTGTGCAGGTGTCACAAGTTCTTTTTTAAACCATAACCAATTAGATTTATATATCCTATTACCTCTATCCTATACAGGTAGTCCTTGTTTAGCGACCACAACTGGGACTAGCAACTTAGTCATTAAGCGAAGCAGTTGCTAAGTCAAACCAGGACTGTGCTTATGATCTTGCTTCAATTTTCCTTTGCTTTACAGACCTGTGGAGGTTGTAAATGCAAGGATTGGTCATAAAGTTACTTTTTCATCATCGTCATAACTGTGAATGGTTGACAAATGAGGCAGTCACTAAACGTGGAGTACCTGTACTCTATTTTATTACTATTCCAATGTTTCCTCTATATTATACTCTATACCAGTATTTCTCAACCTTGGCAGCTTTAAGATGTGTGGACTGGCTGGGGAATTCTGGGAGTTGAAGTCCACACACCTTAAAGCTCTTAAGTTGAGAAATACTGCTCTGTGCTATTACAATTACCTATATTCAATTACCTCTTATTCTATTACTATTATACATCAACATCTCATTCTTACCAAGCCTGTAGACAACAGATGCAGTATATTGTCCCTTAGTTCTCCCTTTAAATATGTGTGTTAGTTAATAGCCATAGTATTATTTTCCTTCAATTTTTTTTCTTTCTTGATTGTATAGTTTTAGTAAATAACATTATTACTTTACTATTGTTTATTTTTGATGTTATGTAAATATATTGAGAGCTCCTGCACCAAAGTCAAATTCCTTGTATGTCTAATCATACTTGGCCAATAAAGTATTCTATTCTATTCTGTTCTGTTCTGTTCTGTTCTGTTCTGTTCTGTTCTGTTCTGTTCTGTTCTGTTCTGTTCTGTTCTGTTCCGTTCTGTTCTATCTTTTTTCCTCTCTCTGGGATTTCTTCTGCTTTCTTTTCTTCTCTTTTCTTGGCCAGCACATGGAGCTCTTAAGACCTTTCCACTTGTGCTTTGCCTTGCTGGGCCTCTCTACTTCTTTTTCCTTTGGACTGTCCACCCCCTCTGAAGGAAAAAGGCTCTTTTTCCTTTTCTTTCTTTTGGCTGCTGCACTCTGTTCCTGGTGGCTGCCGACCTCTGAAAACATTTGTCTTGTCTCATCTTCTCCCATCTCCTCTCATCCCACACCTGTGTCAAGGTTGTTGCTTTATTGGCAACTCTGCTGTGCTGAGGCTGAGGGAAAGGCTCAAATGGGTGAGGGAAAAAAGTAGTACAGATGCCTGCAGTTTTCTTAGGCAGCCTGCTCTTCCAGGTTAGGGAACTGCTAAATTGATTCGGGAGTAGAGCAGAGTGGACAATCTGTTGGAGTAGGATGGGGTAGACCATCTGCAACCCTTGACATATGGCCTTAGCCTGATTTTCAAAGCCCTCTGCAAGCAATGGAAAGAATTGGCACTACCCGCAATGGAGGAATGGTTGGTGAAGATGTTGGAACTTGCTGAGATGGCTAAGTTGACTTCTTTGATCAGAGAAAAGACAATAACTATGTTTATTGCTGACTGGAAATCCCTTATAGACTTTTTGCGGGAAACAGAAAGAAAATGAACTCATGATTTACAGTTTTGATGATTCGACAGGCTAGATTATAGAAAGAAGAGAGTTATGTTGTAACCACAGAGTAAGAGGTAAATTTATGATTCTACTTATAACTGCTATAGAGATGATCAGAAGCTACTTCTTTGTATCTTTTTTCTTTCTTTTCTATTTTTCCTTTCTTGTACGTTTAGCTTTCTCTTTGATTTCTTTCTTTTTTTTAAACTTTATATTAGTTTGCATTTGTTTTTATCTTCCTTTTAAAAAATCTTCATATATATATATATATATATATATATATATGAAATATTTATTCATTTTATTATAGATAAAGTCCTCTGCAAGCGATTCAGACCACTGAGAAAATGGAACTGCATCTGATCCTGGAGATGTCAGTTCTAGCTACCATGACACGTACCTCAGTTTCATTTTGGTTGGCTATTGCAGTTAGGAGATTGAGGACCAATCCTATTTACGACCAATCCCCTTTTTGACCAATCCTATTCATAGGGCTACTCAGCCTTGTTTTTTTCCTTATTGTGGATTGTTATTAACATTCCATCAGATCTTGTACTTGTGCTTCTTTGATGAGAAGACCATTTCTGGGACACCATTCCGCAAGCTGAGGGGGCCCACTGAAGACTGTAGTTGGATTAACTGAATATGTGGTTATTCTGTAGGCAAAGAAGCATATTTGATTGATCTACCTATGAACTTCAGGGGAAGTCTTCAGCTCACAGAATGATGTCCTAGGAACTGGTGGTCTTTATGGTGGCATCAGCTTTATGGAATGACCTCTCCTCTATGGTATACCAAGGTTTTAAGGGTCTTCTTAAAACTCATTTCTAATGAATGTTTTTAATGCATTTAATCTCCTTTTATTCTCACCTCAGCTCTTCTGTACCCATTTATTGTAATTGTACTTGTTCCATTACTTCGAAGACAAGAAGCTGTATTTAAATATTTTCAAGCAATAAAACGATAATAAATGATAATAAAATAAAATAATAAAGTGAAATGAAAATAAAAAAAAGAAATAAAATGAAATAAAATGGTATCCATAAGAAAGAAAAGAAGCTGTATTTAAATATTTTCAAGAAATAAAATAAAATAAAATAAAATAAATAAAATAAAATAAAATGGTATCTATGGAATGTAGGAATGCATCTTCCTAGATCAGGTGGATATTTTTATTTAAAGAGAACCTTTATATAATGTTCAAAATCTCTGTTCAAAGATGTATTTGAATGTGGAATTTTGAATGGCTTTTATTTAATCACAGGTGAAAGTGGAAGTGGGACAGAAAATAGGATTGTCTAAGTGAAGCTGACATGGACTTAAACTACACTGATCTTCCATTTCTAATCATCCAGGAAGCATTTTATGCCTGGAAGAGTAAAAGGGGACGCAAGATTTGCTTATTTTTATTTTTTGCTGTAAAACAGTAAATGTAGGAAGAATCACAAGTAGACTAAGCTGTATTCTTTAAGTCAGTCAACCCTGAAGCAATAAAGAAAAGAATCCCTACTATTAATTTTAGTTCAGAACGATCAATACTGGTGACATCAACTAACTCAAAGCCATCCTTTTCTCTGAAGGTGCAATTCAGGAGGGAACAAAAACACTGTCTGGAACAAAGCCGGAGGAAGTGCAGATCTCTGATTTTGCATTGTTTCTTATCTCTGTGTTGGGAGAAAGACTACCAGCAGCTGTCTGCTTGGTGCTCCTTTGACTCCATTAAAAGAGGTCAAATTTCATCTGTGGTTCCTCTTGCTTATTTATTTATTTATCTGAAAGGACACAGATGAAATTCAAATACAGACTCTTCAGAAATGGTACCACCTCATTTTTCTGGTAGGTTTAGCTTCAATATTGGCTGACTCAATGTTGACTGCATTCCTCCAGAAAGGAATTGGGGGTGTCCTTGATAGCCTGGGGGCCAGGTTTTGAGGTTGTCATAATCTGTGGGGTTCTATAGGCTTATGGTTACTGTGCTGCTCAGTATGCTATAGCCCACTGGTTAAGTTGAGGCTGTTGAGACAGACTCAAACTCTTATGACTATATGGAGGAATGCTCATCATTTCAACTGTCTACAGAACAATAGTGCGCTCGGTCACCCTCTATGGTTCGGAGTGCTGGCCAGTGACAGCAAAGCATGAGCAGGCCCTGCATGTAATGGAAATGCGAATGCTCTGATGATGCCTTGGAGTAACGCGATTCGACCACGCCATGAACAACAATGTCCGATGATGACTGGGAGTTACGCTAATCATGGCAAAACCATGGGGAGGAAGGCTTAGATGGTATGGACACATCATATGTGGCAAAGAAGACTCAGTGGTGAGAACAGCCATGCACCTGGACCCTGATGGCCGGTGGCCCTGTGGTAGACCAAAGAAACGATGATTGACCACATTCATCGGACATGGAATGCACGAACGTCACTCCTGAAGATGTCTTGGACTGAGCCAAATGGAGACGGATATGCCGACAAGCAGACCCTGCCATAGCATGGGAATAACGCTAAGAAGAAGAAGAAGAAGAAGAAGAAGAAGAAGAAGAAGGAGGAGGAGGAGGAGGAGGAGGAGGAGGAGGAGGAGGAGGAGGAGGAGGAGGTGGAGAAGCAGCAGCAGCAGCTCATCATTTCAACTCAACCTGATTATGGTGACAAATTACTGCTCTTCTAAGGACGTTGACTTTTCTTTATTGTGGGAGGTGGTAGAAGGTGCCAATATTGGTTTTTGTCACGTTTTCTTACACATTTTCCCAACTCTCCACTGTCTTCCTGCAGATGTAGATGCAGAGTCCTAAATATGAGGTGTTGTAAAGAAATGTAATGGACTTCTGTGGGCATGGCAGGTAGCCATCTGCCAAAGTTCATTGCATCACAGTATACGTGGCATAGACCTTCTTCTCTACTTAAAAACATTCAACCACTCACACACCCAAAAATATTGGGGTTAGTTGTGTATAGCTTTCTGTATAGAAGACTTATATGCAAAAATTACATCCATTAGATAAAGCTGCAAACAAACACAAATGTGTAGTTCCAGCAGATCAAAAAATAAAATTCACACATAAACATAATGGAACAGGATAATATCCACAACCCTAACTCATAATCATAGACCAACATTAGACCATGCAACATATCCCTTAAAATTTTGGATTAGGAACCCCCCACAATCCCTGGATATTGAACAGCTGGGCCTATCATTAGGAATTATGGGAATGGTAGCCCAAAACATCTGGAAGGAACCAGGCTGTTCATCCCTGATCTGTGGTCAACACTGCAAAAAGGAGAAGAACAGAAGAAAAAATGTGCAGCCTATTAAATTTGACAGTTTAACTGAGCAGTAAGGAAAAATAAGTAGCTCTTAATTGATATTATGCATCGGCTCCTCATTACTTGTGCTTTAATTTCTGAATAAAGAAAACTCTTTCTTTAATAGTCTCTCACAATAACTAATTGCTACCTTCTGTCAGTCCCATAAGGTGCCCAATAGCCAAATGATAACTTCTTTGTATTTTAGTAATAACTGAGTTTGTTAAAGACTTTCATGAGGAATTATAACAAGACATTAAATGGTCCCATACAACATGGGACATTCGCACACATTTACATTTTATGTACGTCATTTACAATATATTAACATCAGTCACTTCAGCAAAGGATCGTTACCTTGTCATGGTGCTGGAGCTTGAGCACCTCAATGATGCCATGAGCTAAACCGTGAAGGGCCACCCAAGATGGGAAGGTCATGACAGAGAGGTCGGACTAAATGTGATCCCTGGGGAAGGTAATGGCAACCCACCCCAGTATTCTTGCCATGAAAACTAAATGGATCAGTACAACCAGAGATATGTCGGTAAAGCATCAGAAGATGAGACCCCCAGGTTGGAAGATGGTCAAAATGCTACTGGGGAGGAACAGAGGATGAGTTCAACTAGCCCCAGATGTGATGACGCAGCTAGCTCAAAGCCGAAAGGACGGCTAGCGGCCGACGGTGCTGGTGGTGAACGGCGAATCCGATGTTCTAAGGATCAACACACCATTGGAACCTGGAATGTAAGATCTATGAGCCAGGGCAAATTGGATGTGGTTATTGGTGAGATGTCAAGGTTAAAGATAGACATTTTGGGCATCAGTGAACTGAAATGGACTGGAATGGGCCACTTCACATCAAGTGACCACCAGATCTACTACTGTGGACAAGAGGACCACAGAAGAAATGGAGTAGCCTTCATAATTAATAGTCAAGTGGCTAAAGCAGTGCTTGGATACAATCCAAAAAACGATAGAATGATCTCAATTCAAATTCAGGGCAAGCCATCTAACATCACAGTGATCCAAATATACGCCCCAACCACAAATGCTGAAGAAGCTGAAGTAGAGCAGTTCTATGAGGATCTGCAGCACCTACTGGACAACACGCCTAAAAGAGGTTATTTTTATCACAGGAGACTGGAATGCTAAGGTGGGCAGTCAAATGACACCTGGAATTACAGGTAAGTATGGCTTGGGAGAACAAAACGAAGCAGGACATAGGCTGATAGAATTTTGCCAAGACAATTCACTCTGCATAACAAACACTCTCTTCCAACAACCTAAGAGACGGCTTTATACATGGACTTCACCAGATGGACAACACCGAAATCAGATTGATTACATCCTTTGCAGCCAAAGGTGGCGGACATCTGTACAGTCGGTAAAAACAAGGCCTGGAGCTGACTGTAGTTCAGATCACGAACTTCTTCTTGCACAATTTAGGATCAGACTAAAGAGATTAGGGAAGACCCACAGATCAGCTAGATATGAGCTCACTAATATTCCTAAGGAATATGCAGTGGAGGTGAAGAATCGATTTAAGGGACTGGACTTAGTAGATAGGGTCCCGGAAGAACTCTGGACAGAAGTTGGCAGCATTGTTCAGGAGGCGGCAACAAAATACATCCCAAAGAGAGAAAACCAAGAAGGCAAAATGGCTGTCTGCTGAGACACTAGAAGTAGCCCAAGAAAGAAGGAAAGCAAAAGGCAACAGTGATAGGGGGAGATATGCCCAATTAAATGCAAAATTGCAGAGGTTAGCCAGAAGAGATAAGGAATTATTTTTAAACAAGCAATGTGTGGAAGTGGAAGAACACAATAGAATAGGAAGGACACGAAGAGTCGGAAGCGACTAAACAAATAAACAACAACATCAGTCAAGTTCTTTATGATTCACATAACAGCTATGAAGAGAACAAAGAACTCAGCTCCTGTTCCATTCTTCATCAGTGCATTTGCTCAATTAGCTGTTTAATTTGTTTATTTGTTTATTTATTCATTTAAGAGACTTATATGGCTTCCCATTTTATACACAACAACTCTGGGTGCTCACAGCAACAGCTGAGAACAGAAATCTTAGTTAAATCCCCATATAGTCTCCTGGATTTGTACTTTTCATTTTTTTCTCCTTTTTTTTTAACGAGATCTCTTACAATACGTTGCAAGAAGAAGGTTTGAAAAATTGGTAAGCTGTCTCATTGTAAAATCTATGGAGAGAGTAAGCTTGAGAATTTCTCACAAAAAATGGAGAAACAAGGAGTCTTCACATGTTGCTCAACTAAAACTCCCAGTAACTCAACCCAGCATGAGGAATTGTAGTCCGTCAACATCTGAAGGGCCTTAGCTACTTCATCCGTGATCCAAATCCACTGATGAAAATTAATTAGCTAAATATATTTAATTGAGCAGCTATCCCCTCTCCAACTAAATTTATTTAACGGGGCAGCCCTTCTCACTCTCTGTCTCTCTTTCTATCATGGGTATATGAAATGACAGAGAAATAGATTGTTCAGTCGATAGAGGAATGAAGAAATAGATAGCTAGATATGCTATTGCTGTCATATGCAAAATTATTTGGGACTAAGAGACATCAGCACAGTTGACTTCTGAGTAACCATGCATAAAATTGAATAGGTTGATTCAACAACTAATTATTGGGTGAAATCTCTGTGCATCTTCACATGGGGAAAATGAATAGGCTTAAAGGGGAGGAGGATAATGCTTTGATTTTAGAAATTTCATGTAAATATGTAGGAGGCATCATCCAAGCAAATCCACGGCCTCTTTTGCTGATCAATGACTGGCTTCTTTTTAAGTTTAGTGTAATGTGTAATTTCATCCGCTGTGATTTATACACCAATATATTTTTCTTTCTGCGGTTTGTAAACCATTTTATTTCTTCTTGTGATGGGCTTGTGCATTGCAGGAAGCAAAAACAAACACCTCACAAATGCTTTAACACTATGTATCAATCAGTTAATGATTGCTATATCTTACCTATTTTAGACTATTTCTACCTCTGTATTTTTGATATTGTCTTTCTTTAAAAACTTAGCAATTAATTAAGAACGCTATTTTTTAACATGTTCCTGTTACCCTGATAGAGAAATCAGTGAATCTTACTCAGCAGGATAACTTATAACTTTCTACTTACTCAAAGGAATCAAGAAACCTGCATGTATATCCAGGATATATCCAGATGTATGGGTCTATAGAAAGAACCTACCATAAAAACAAACTCTTTAAAGTCTCATTTATTTCATTACAAGATATTAAACTTGAATCCAACTGCAGGAGTAGATTGGTTGCCAGATCATCATCATCATCATCATCATCATCATCATCATCATCATCATCACCAAAAAGGTCTTGTAATAGAGTAAGGTTTTGTAGAATATGCCCCACATGAAGCTCTATGGTTAGCATGACATCTGTGGTTTTCCAGATGTTCCTGAACTACCACTTCCAGCAGTTCCATACAAAGAGATGCTGGAAATTATGGATTAACAATATTTAGCAGACTCCAGAATTTCCATCCCTAAACTAGGCATTTAACTCAGAAAGGGGGATTTGGAAGATACTTTTTGCAAAGCCACCAATGCACTGGTATTCTTGTGGGAAATTTGCCCAAGTCCTGGGCAATTTCTCCATGCAAACAGCCTATACCAGATTTCATTTAACTCAGTGGAATTGATTTCTGACTGTCCAAATTTCATCTATAAAATTGGTTGTACAATAGGCTAGTAGGTTAGTACGGGTAGTCTTCACTTAACAATCATCCATTTAGTGATGGTTCAGACTTACAACGGTGCTGAAAAAACCCAACTGACGGCTAGTCCTCATGCATACAGCCACTGCAGCATCCTCACAGTCACGTGATCACGATTTGGGTGCTTGGCAACCAGTTCACATTTATGACTGTTGCAGCATCCCTTGGTCACATGATCACCATTTTCAACCTTCCCAGCTGGCTTCTGGCAAGCAAAATCAATGGGGAACCATGTGTTTTGCTTAACAACCACGTGGTTCACTTGACGGCAATGGCAATTCGCTTAATGACTGCCACAAAAAAGTTCGTAAAATCAAGTTGGATTTGCTTAATGACCGCTTTGCTTAGCAACTGAAATTCCTGTCCCAATTGTGGTTGTTAAGCGAGAACTACCTATAGGATTACATATACAGTAAATGGGTTTGTTCATATATGCTTTTGGTTTCAAAGTTTCTTCTTCCATCATACTAGGGAAGCGGACATGTAAAAAATGAATCTCCTCTTTAGTGTCCTTGCATTCCCAAGAAGCCTTGATGAAATGCCAGGGGCCCAATCATGTTTTATTCTGTAACACTGTGGTGGTAGATATGGAAAAAAAAAAAAGGAAGGCAACCTGCATCAGTGGCCACTGAAGACCACACAGCGCCTGCTCGTCTCCCACAACTGTACTAAATTCTCCTGAAATCCCATGGATATGTAGAAAAAGGTTTCTTCAGTGACTGTTCCTAGTTTTAGGACACATCTATTAAATTTGTTTCATGGTGAGTAATTCTCAGTAAGCAGATCTGAGATTTAAGAGTTAGAGCATAAGAGTACACTTTGTTCATTTCATTTTGCTAATTACATCACATTAAATTTTGGCTTGAAGTGATCTTGGAATGAATCTCAGAAGAGTGGGTTTTGTCTCACTCCCTTTCTTTCTCTGTGCTGCTCCTGCTATCTCATTCATGGATGAATGAATTCACAAACACCCAGAGTTTTCAGTGAGTTGATTGTGTCTGCATGTCACATGGCTTTCAGAAGCTGGGAGAAATCAAAAGCTTCTTCCATGATCCCTTGGGATAGTAGCTGTTGGGAGTGTTGTCAATAAAAGTCTACTCTTAGCTGCATTTTTAAAAGCTAAAAATGGGGAAATTTTCTTTTGAAAGAAAACTTTGAAAGATGAATCTTAAGCATGTGTACTCTTTATAATAAAAAGATATCAAACATAATAAAGATGAGGATTCCACACTTCCATCCATGAACAAAGTTTCTTAGGCAGATTATAAGGTTGCTAAAAAATACTTTTTAAAAAGTTAAAAGGAATTAAAATCAAGGAATTTTTGTGTGGGCTTCTAAAATGTTGCTTGATCAACTTGAATGTCAAATGCACACAGGCAAAATCATGATTTGCATTCGATGATTCGAATCATATACCAAGAAAGAAGGAAAGCAAAAGGCAACAGTGATAGGGGGAGATATGCCCAATTAAATGCAAAATTCCAGAGGTTAGCCAGAAGAGATAAGGAATTATTTTTTAAAAAGCAATGCATGGAAGTGGAAGAAGACAATAGAATAGGAAGGACAAGAGACCTCTTCCAGAAAATTAGAAACATCAGAGGTAAATTCCAGGCAAAAATGGGTATGATCAAAAACAAAGATGGCAAGGACCTAACAGAAGAAGAAGAGATCAAGAAAAGGTGGCAAGAATATACGGAAGACCTGTATAGGAAGGATAACAATATCGGGGATAGCTTTGACGGTGTGGTCAGTGAGCTAGAGCCAGACATCCTGAAGAGTGAGGTTGAATGGGCCTTAAGAAGCATTGCTAATAACAAGGCAGCAGGAGATGACGGCATCCCAGCTGAACTGTTCAAAATCTTGCGAGATGATGCTCTCAAGGTAATGCATGCTATATGCCAGCAAAT